>NC_141689.1:1898498816-1899100780 GCF_964263255.1 Lissotriton vulgaris
GCTATCTTCTACGCCATCTACGTTATCTGAGACAACATTGGGGTGGCAGGCTGAGTCGCAGTTAGGGAATAGAGGGGAACCTAATTTCCAGATTGGGGCAGTTGAAGTTAACTGTTCTTCAGTGTTCTCAACTGAAGCCCTATTTACCTTACTAAAATAAGACATAAAATGGGGATTTGCGGTTTCCACAGATAATCAAACTGAGTTATGGACTGCCTGTGAGACCTTGGAGAGGAAAGTTGATCTGTTAAATTCAAGGATTGAATCCTTGGAGAGCTCGGTTGGGGAGCTCAAGATGAATTTGGGGTTGGCAGAGATAAAAATACAAAATCTACAGAGGGACGAAGCTGCATTGCGTGTTAGGGTGGATTCACTTGAAAATAGCTCTCGCAGAAACAACCTATGAGTCATGAATGTCCCTGAAGGCAAGGAAGGGTCAGACATTAAGACCTTTGTCTTTGCACTGCTTAAGGAGACCCTATCAGGAAAGAGATGTCTAAAGAATTCATAGGGACCCATTTCGCCACAATCCTAGTACAGGAAACCCTAGGAAGATCCTTATCAATTTCCTTACCTATGCTATTAAGGAAAACATTTTGTACTTGGCCCTGAAGGTGAAGACTTTAAGAAGTAAAGACTTTTCCTTCGAGGTGCGTTCAGACCTTTCTAGAGCTGCACTTGAACGACAGTGGGAATTAGGCAAAAGAATGGAAAACTTCAGGAAGGTTGGTGCAAAAGTACAACTTAAATTTCCGGATTTCCTGAAAGTAATGTTCAACAATAAAATGTATAACGTCAGATCAACCCAAGAGGCAGACGGGTTGCTAGAGTCTATTAGTAAAGAGGCCCCTAGGAAGGGGTGAAAAGAGCTAGGTTTCCTTGTTCCCTCTTCTTTTGTATCGAAGACCAATCCACATCTGAGTAGAGCCCACATTTGAGTAGAGGCTCCTCTCCAGTATGTGGGGTAAGGATCAATAGGCATACAAATATAAAAAATAATTTTTTTAAAATAAATTAAAGAGTGAGAAATTGGAAAATTGTATGGATGCATAAAAAATAAAAAGAGCAGGTTTCTTAATTTTCACGTTCTCACCAGGGGTTTTTGCTTTAGGGTTTTTTGGACTTCATTAACAGACGGTTATATTGATACAAAGACACAATATGAATAGAGGGGAGGGGGGGAGAGGCTATGGATGCAAAACGGGTCACACACCAGGCCAGAGTAATGGGGGAAGGGTTTTCCAGGAGGAGGGGTGTGGGTGGAGGGGAGTGGAGCACAGGGGGATAAAAACTAAAAATACCTAATTAGTCAAGACACCGCTAGAACCACTGATCCTGAAGAGCAGGAGCCATGTGAACGCTGAAGGGCTAATGGAGGTCTGTTGCTGGGTATGTCCATGGTTAGGCTTTTGTGTGAACAGAGTTGAGGCAGTATATGCTAAGAGTAACTCATGACAATTCTTCAGCTTCTGTCCTGGAATGTCAATGGCCTGCGCATGAAGGGAAGAAGAGATAGAATTCTACAGTATTTAAGAGATTCCATGGCGCAGATCATCGTCATCCAAGAAACTCATCTTCTTAAGACAGAGACAAAAGAAATGTTAAAAAGCCAGAAGTCTGTGTACGCTTTCATTTGCACTGACCAGACGGCAAATATTAGAGGAGTATTGTTCCTTTCTAAAAAACAAGCTAGAGTCCAAATTCTACAACATAGGGAAGATCTTAGTGGTAGATGGCTAATTTAGAAGATCACCTTAAGGGGCATACTTTTTACCTTGGTGGGACATTATGGACCCAATCAAGATGATGCCTCATACCTCAATGCCATCTGTTCCCATCTCCTTGATATTTCGGAACCAGTAATATGGGTGGGAGATTTTAACATCGTGTTAAACCCCAAACTGGATAAGGCTCCAAACAGCAGGGCAGCAGTTCCGTCTAGACCTAGGAACTCACTTTTGACAACAATGGCCCAATTAGGGTTAAGTGATATATGGAGCGAAAGGTCGGGAGAGCAATTAGGAGTATCCTTCAGAAACCTGAAATACAGACATAAGTCAAGAATTGACTACATTCTGCTTAGTTACAGTCTAAAAGATCGAGTCAGGGAGGTTGAATACTTTCCGTCACATCTTTCAGATCACTCCGGGGTCCACTTAAGTATCCACTGCATACAGCCACAGCAAATCAGAACTTGGTAATTTGACCGAAAAATATTGCTTGAGGAGGATGAGATTACTTTTCTGCTCGCTGAAACAATATTTTTCCTAGAGAACAACTTAGATACAGCCAGTAACACTAAAGTTTGGGACACCATGAAAGCCTTCTGGAGAGGCTGTATCACTAATAGAGCAAGCTATAGAAAGAGGAGATATAGGGAAGGGACCTCAGCTTTAGAAGCAGAAATTAGGGTATTTGAGAGCAAAATGAACAATCAAACCGGCATTGGCCTGAAAGAGGATCTGGATAAGCAATACCACTTAAAAACAGTTGGAGGGTATTCTCCAAGAGAGACTTATGCACAGATGGGAAGCAAGTAAGATCTCCCGCTTTGAATATGGGGAAAGGGCGGGTATATTACTTGCCTGAAAAGCTTAAACAGACCAGTTTTGAAACCACATAAAATAATTAAAACTAGATGATGAGCTATCTAGTCGCTCCTCAGATAAAGACATTGGTATGGCCTTCCCGGACTATTTCCAGGATATATATAAAGAGACTGTCACAGAAGACAGGGCTAAAGCAAAGCTTTGGTTAGGGGGCTACTTTACCATCTATCACTCCTAACCAAAAAATAGATATGGAACTGGAAATCACAGAAGAGGAGGTGAGGAAGGTCATAGCGGCCGGGCCTGAAGGTCTTCCAGAAGAATTATATCGATCCTTACAAGAGATTATAATTCCAGTACTTACCCAACTGTACAATAAGATATTATCGGAGGGAGCAAATCCCCCTTGTTCGTGGAATGAGGCAACAGTGGTATTGATCTTGAAATCCGGTAAAAATACAACTAGTTGTGGGTCATATAGACCAACATCACTGTTAAACACAGACTATAAACTCTTTTCTTCCATTTTGGCAAATAGGTTGGGGGCAGTGGCTAACAGTATTCTCCAACCAGACCAAAAAGGGTTTGTGAAAAGTTGTTAAAGATTGTAAACTAGCGCACCTCGCACACGATCTGGTCGGTACAATTGACATCGCTTCAACCTTTTCTCTCCCCCTTGCAGTCTTAACCCTAGACGCAAACAAGGCTTTTGATAGGGTGAACTGGGGTTACCTGTCGGAAGTCATGGCAAAATTTAATTTGGGGGATAAATTTTGTCGTACCATCAAGCTTCTATACCAGGCCCCAACAGCTAGATTACTGGTCAATGGAATTTTGACTAACGCATTTAAGATTACATGGGGTACGCAACAGGGTTGCCCTCTCTCTCCACTGCTCTTCAACATGTACATAGAGCCGTTCGCACAGATACTTAGGGAAGATCTTAACATCACTTCTTTTAAATATGGAGAGTGGGAGAAGAGGGTGTCCCTGTATGCAGATGACATCCTGTTACTGATGGCAGATTTGAGCACAGCTTTTCCAACATTTATCAAACTGGCAGAGGAATTTGTATACGTTTTGGGATATGAAATCAATGTCAGCAAAACCAAAATAATGGCATGGACAATCAGAGATACACAATTCCAGGTCGGTTCCACTATGCTGTATTTGGGGGTCAGTATTGTAAAAGATGTAGGGAAAATTGCAGAATTTAATTTAGATCGAGTTTTCAAAGAATGTCAGAAACATATGAAACTGTGGGCTCACCTCCCATTATGCATCTTGGGGACGGTCAATTTGGTTAAAATGACAACCTTGCCTAAGCTCACATTTCTTTTTAACACAATCCCTCTGTTTTTTGACAAATCTCTGAGGTAAACTCCTTTATCTGGAAGTACAGATCGACTAGGTTAGCCTGGAAGAAGCTCAGACGAAAGAGAGAGGAAGGGGGACTGGCGCTGCCCTATTTGCAATATTATGCGTGGGCCTTCCAGCTCTCACATTCTTGAATGTTGCTGAAAATGCCTGCCAGTACAGGGGAGGAGATATGTTACAGGTCATGTTAAGGGGTGCTGGGTTACCAGAAGAAGGATTTATGTTTAAGTTTGGGGACCAAATATTCTTCAAAAAGACCAAACTTAAGGTCCTCCAGTCGATAGCAAAAAATTGGGCTAGAATAAGAAAAAAGGTGGGGCTCAACTATTTTTCAAATTTAGCGCCACTTTGGGAGTCCCCAGGCTCGCCTGAGTCCCTCGAGGATAGTCTTACGACACCATTGAGAGACGCCGGGATTACAGTGTGGGGAGATCTAGTTAATGAAGATACTTTTGTCTCCTGGAAAGAACTAAGAGATAGAGTAGGGACAGGTCTTTCTAGTTTTAAGTATATCAGATAAAAAGCTGGGTACAAATGATGTTGGAATACATCATTTGGTAAGGGTAGTAACCTGGAAAAACAGCTTGTTGTGAGGCCTGTGGGAAGAGAGAGGTCTCAGTGTGGTATTGGGCAATTGAAGAGGAAGTGGATGGGGCTTTTAAGCTTGCAGATGAGTTAAGGGGGGAGCAGATGGATATACGATGTGATCTTTTATGGCAGGATTCATTTAAAACCCCTTTTAAAGTTGTTAAACCTGCTTACTTGAAGCAGAACCATCTGTTCATTGCTCACAGAGTGTATTTATCCCTTCTCAGACTATCACAATTTTCAAAAGGGAAAGTCTATAATAAATGTGGAATGGCAGAAGCATCAGACATACATATGTTTAAGGACAGCCCCTCCATCTCTTCCTTTTGGGAGAATGTGCTGAAGACCGATGAGAGCATCTTGAAAGTAGCAATCCACATAGACCTGCCCCTAATAATTTTTGGCCTTAATAGCAACATCGTAGGCCCTGCTAAATCTTTGTTATTTTATGCAATTTTAATGGCCAGGAGGCAAATTTGGAAGTATTGGATAGATCCAGCTCCACCAACCCACTCAGAAAGGCTAACCTCACTGTATGAAGCATTCAAGATGGACATGACTAGACTATGCAGTAGGAGAACAATCGGATATTGGGAATGGAAGAAGAGTGCCTTTTTTTCGGTTCCTATGATTATGCCTTTTGGCTACTCTGTGGACTATTCTAAGCTCCCAGGCTATTGATAAAGTCCATCAGTCTAATACCTAGTTGGAGTAAACCCAACTTCACCCCCGAAAACGGTCGGGGAAGCATCCTTCCTACCCACGAAAAGTACCCTTACAGGCTGAGGTATCGAGTCTATATGAGAAGCTAAAGACTCCTAAGGCCAATCAGTAAGGTCACAAACAGGCGGTTGGTTCTTTCAAGATGGTTGAAGGCGAATGAGGACAAAAAAACCTCCAATTACAATATCTTTTTATTTGGGGTGAGAGGTAAATGGTGAAGCACTTAAGAACAAACATGTAATTTGCTGTGTACCCATATTCTGCTTTTTCTTTGCATGTAACCTCTAACAGGCATGTGTTTGGTTACAAATGAGGTCTAAGGTTCTCTTAAAAAAAGCATTTTCGTTTTCTTGTTTTAAACTTTTTTTTACACTACTCCAAACCAAAACACATGGGTAAAATACATTGTCATTTACAATGCCAATAGCTCTAGCAAATACAAGTACGATTGCAATGAAAATACTTGTTAATACTAAAAGCTCATAGGGCAGGGTGCATGGTATTTCAAAAGTACCCAAACATTGAACAATGGGACCTGGGCATAGCTGAGAGAGGGTGTTCCTGGCAGGATGGCTGGGGAGGAGATCGACATTTCTAAGGACCTTGCCCACAACACACACATAAAAACCTGACATCAGGCCTGCCCTTGCCTTTGTCCCCTTGAACAGTTTGGAGTCAAGGCCCGGGATGAAGAAGAACTGACCAAAACCAGTTTTGGGAGTATTTCAGGGAATTCCCCATACAAATGCTTGCACTAGTTACAGGTATAAATATGGGGCCTGCAAACTAGTCTTCAGAACACTCCTAGACCTATGGAAGATTCAGACAAAAGACTGCCCTGCTGCCTGAAGGAATGCTATGCTCTCTGAAGAAATACAATTGGACCTGATTTCCTTGATCCCTTGATACTTAGAGTGACTCCTAAGGTCAATTAGCTGTCAGATATGATCAAGCACTCTTACCTGAGTTGAACACCAACCTTACCTGTAAGGTGCTTGATCGGTTTTGCAGAGACGCTATGGACCAATCCTCCAGAACCCTACCTTACAGCCTGTGATCCTTGTACATACACTAGGGTGATGGGTAGCAGTCAGGGAGAGAGGCCGGATCTGACGCTACTTGTTTCCTTGTAGTCGACCTGAAAATATACAAGAATGTTCCTTAGCAAATGTTCTTATTCATCCCTGACTTCCAATCCTAACTCCTCTCACACCTTCCTTGCCTTTCGAAAGCAGTCTCCTACCTGCGAACTACTTGTCTGGTCTTCGCGTCCTGGATGTCGTCGTCTTGATGAGTTAAGGGGTGTATCTTTTCTGTTGAAGGTGGTTGATTTGTCGGCCTCCAGACTTGGTTACAGGATTCTAAGAGATTAAACAACACTTATTTGCACTTTTCTTTAATCTTCTCTTTTTCCTGCAAAATAACTTTGAGTTAATCTTACTCACTTCTTTTTCCCTGTCTCGTAGATCTAGACGCGACTTCTCCGTGAAGATTCTATAGTTTTATCCACTACAAAACCTCTTTACTATTGCTGCTGAAAATTCTTGAGTTTTGCGAGAAAATATATTTTATACATCAACCTTAACATTCACAACCTGCATTAGAATCATTACATTAACTCATGTTCCTGCTAGGCTATGACTCAGAATACCAAAGAAATAATCTTGATACATCCATGAATTATTCTTTAGCTATTGTCCAACAAATGTCCCCAAAAAGCTAGCGCTGGGCGCCTTGAAGAAGGAAGTACTTAGCTCTTCTTTTTCTGGTTGTCCGATGAAGTACAGTGGATGGCTGGCACAGTTCAAGACCTTCAGCGATGATCCGTGAGCTCTCCGGTGCTGCTGTTGACTCTGAGATGCTCCGAAGACTAAGCGCCTTCTGGAACCCTGGGTGTGGCTTTTATAGCCCAGCCACACCCCGGGACGTTGAAGAACCGCTGCGTGCCACGCCCAAAGCCGCCGAACACTCCGGAGAGCGGAGCAATGAATCAGTCTTTCAATGCGCACCAAAACGATGCGTGTCGTTTTTTAAACACGCGTCTTTTTTCCTTGCAGCTGCAAATATCGTATGCCTTTAGCTACAATTATAGAACCAAGTATAAGTCACACAACAGTTAAAGGCCTCCTACTCTATAACCTGAAAGTGACTATATTTACTAGCGAAGTGCAAATATACAAATATACAGACATGATCAAAACCTTCATGAACCAGTTCTCCACATAAGCTAATCCCTTTTTATCTTTCGAGGTACAAGGAGTGCTGGTTGCACGGGACAGGGGTGGGTTTTCCTGAAGGATATTCCAAGCTTATATGAAGCTTGGGAAGATGGTTTCATGACAGTACCCTCCCCGTAGAATCCCCCCTAATACTGTTGGAATTGGCTTTGGTTTTTCTGGAAATCGATTATGAAAAGTTTTTAAGACCTTAGGAGAGTTTTTTAAGTTTTCAAGGGGTTCCCAAGAACGGTCTTCCGGACCATAACTCTTCCAATCCACCAAGTAATATAACTTGCCTTTCTTCCTTTTGGAATCTAGAACTGCATTTACCTCATATTCCAAGTCACCTTCTATCTCAATTTCAGGAGGATGAATAACTTTCCGAGTGTCAGGATCACAAGGTTTCAGTAGTGAAACATGAAAAACGGGGTGGATTCAATACGAACTAGGTAGTTTCAGCTTCATACTGACTGGATTTACAATTTTTTTCAATTGGGAAAGGTCCTATGAATCGGGGACGAAAAGCTTTATGACTCTTCAATCTTAAATTTTTTGTGGCTAACCAAACATCATCACCCACAGAATAGTTGGGCTGTTTAGACCGATGTTTGTCAGCAAATTTCTTCTGAACTTCTTTTGCATGAATTAACTGCTGTTGAGCCTCTCGTTGGATAGAGAACAGATTGTCTACAAAATCAGTGACTGCTGGTGTATCTGAAACCTTTTTATCTATGCCCAACATATCTTTTGGTTGGAAACCATGAACACAGAAAAAAGGTGACATTCCAGTTGAAGAATGATTTGTATTATTGTAAGTGAATTCAACAGCCCACATGATGTCTGACCATTCATGCTCATGGGTGGTTAACAAGCATCGTAGAAATTGTTCAACTGTCTGACTTGTGCGTTCTGTCAGTCCATCAGTTTGTGGATGATAACTGGATGACATACGCACTTCCATTTTCAAGGATTTCCCTAGACCTTGCCAGAAATGTGACACAAACTGTGAACCCCTATCTGATAGCACAACAGATGGAATGCCATGTAACCTCACAATATGTGTGACAAAAATGTGTGCTAACTCCAAAGCCGTAGGAAGTTTTTTTAAAGGAATGAAATGAGCATATCTGGAAAAGTGATCCACTACTGTGAGAATGGTGGTGAGGCCTGAAGTTGTACGAGGCAACTCTACAATGAAATCTAAAGACACCGTATGCCAAGGCTGAGGAGGAACTGGCAAAGGCATAAGTAATCCAGATGGAGATTTATGAACCGCTTTGTTTCTGCTACAAACCGTGCATGTTTGTACATATCTTTGGATGCCCGTTAACATGTTCTGCCACCAAAAGCGTCTTTTAATGAGCTGATACATTTTGGTAACCCCTGGGTGGAATGACAGCATGGAATCATGGTAATTTTGTATCACTCTTTCTTGTAACATTTCATTGGGAACAAAAACTTGGTCATTCATAAACAACATATTGTCTTTCCATTGCAACAAGGGATACAACTTATTCCATTCTTCTCTTGGATGCTTTTGTAAGGCTTTCTCTATATCAATTAAAACATCTGAGTTGACAAGACCAATCTGAAACCGTTCCTCTGAAATTATAGGATGTAGCTTTTCCTTTTGTAGATTCAAGTCATCACTTAAACCTATTCTGGACAAGGCATCGGCTTTGTTGTTTTCTTTTCCTGGGCGATAAGTTATGATGAAATCATAATCATTAAAAAACAAAGTCCAACGCAGTTGGCGAGGAGTCAAAGCTTTAGCGGATCTAAGTGTCTGTAAATTCCTATGATCCGTATATATAGTTACCGGATGTCGAGCCCCTAGCAAGTAGTGTCGCCATTCTTTGAACACAGCTTTTATGGCCAATAGTTCACGGTCTGCAATTGCATAATTCTGTTCTGGAGGGGTTAATTTCCTGGAATAGAATGCAATGGGGTGCAATTGTCCAGTATTTGTACTTCTCTGAGATAAGATTCCCCCAATGGCAAATTGTGAGGCATCAGCTTCTACTATAAAAGGCTGAGAAGGATCAGGATGTTTTAGAACTGGGGCTGTCACAAATTGGTTTTTTAGGTCCTGAAAAGCTAGTTCAGTTTCTGAAGTCCATTCAAATTTTATATTTTTGCGCAACAATTTAGTGATAGGCGTAACCTTTTGCGAAAGGTCTTTAATAAAACGCCTATAGAAATTTGCAAATCCCAGAAAACTCTGAATTTGCTTCACAGAGGAGGGACTGGGCCATTCAATTATTGCCTTAACTTTCTTTGGGTCCATTTCTATTCCAGCCGGACTAAGGATATACCCTAGAAAATCCACTGTGGTTACATGGAACAAGCTTATTTCAAGTTTTACGAATAGAGAATTTTGTAAAAGCTGTTGAAGAATGGCTCGTACTTGCTTTACATGCTCTGATTTGTTCTTTGAGTAGATGAGAATATCATCAATGTATACTATACAGCAAATATCCAAAAAATCCCTTAACACCTCATTTATAAAAAACTGGAATGCTGCTGAAGCATTGCAAAGTCCGAAGGGCATTACTTGGTATTCATATAATCCGAATTTAGTCCTAAAGGCTGTTTTCCATTCGTCGCCCTCTCGGACTCGCACCAAATGATATGCCCCTTGCAGATCCAGTTTTGTATAAATGGTGGCATCTTTGATTTGATCAAGTAAGGTCGGAATTAAAGGTAAGGGATATCGGTTCTTGACTATTACATTATTAATGGCACAATAGTCAATGCAAGTGCGCAATTCTCCTCCCTTCTTCGGGATAAAGAAGAGAGGAGAAGAGACTGGGGACTTGGAATGTCGAATAAACCCATTTTTACGTAGATGTTCATTTTCCTTCTCAGTCAAAGCGTAAATTCGGCTACAAGGCAATGATGCCCCAGGAACCAAATCTATCTGACAATCAAAATCTCTATGAGGGGGTAAGGTCTCTGCCTTTCTTTTGTCAAAAACATCTACCAAATCCTGATACTCTTCGGGTACTCCTGCAACAACTAGAACACTCTTGGAATCTTTTGGAAAGTCATATCCTTGAATTAACAACTCAGAACCCGGGAATTGTTGGAAACATTTAGCGTGACAATAATCAGATTTAAATAAAATACTCCTGTTAGTCCAATCAATATAGGGATTGTGTAAAACTAACCAAGGGATCCCCAAAATCAAACCGAATTGAGGAGCATCAATTATGTCAAATGTTATATTTTCCACGTGTCTTTCTGCACAAGTCATCTTTAAGATTTCTGTATGGTACTGTATGAGACCAGAGGTGAGTTCCTTTCCGTCCACTGCTCTGACTACTTCTGGGGAGTCCTTGACTATTTGTTGTAAACCTAACTTCTGGAATAATTTAGTGTCAATAAAATTTCCAGTAGCCCCAGAATCAATTAAAGCATCAATGGACCAGGACCGTTCCTTATTCACTTGAGACTGAAGAAGAATACGCATACTGAGGTGACAATGCGAAGCAGTTGGAGTTAAGGAGGCCAAAGTGATAGGTGAACTCGATAGATCGACCTCTTTATCTACCGAGAGATCTAGTTTTCCGACTGTTGCATTATTGCCACTTCTGTAGTTTTGATCTTAGGCCTAATAGGACGTGTTGGACAATCTTTTATAAAATGTCCGGTTTTTCCACAGTACATACACTGATTCAATTTTCGGCGCTTTTCTCTCTCATCTTTAGTGAGGGGTCCTCTAACTGTGCCTATTTGCATTGGCTCTACAGGGTCAAGTTTAGCAGGAGAAGATTCTGTTCTTAAATTCCCTCTTTCTTTGAAGACCATCATTCTAAAGTCTGATTTACCTCTCTCTCCTTTTCTCTCAGAAATCCTGTGATTTAGTTTAACTACTAGGTCTATGAACTCCTCACAATCTGTAGGTGGATCTAAAATCTGTGTTACCATATCTTTCAAATCGTCGGGTAAACCACGATAAAATAGTGACACGCATTTCTCCTCAGGCCACTCTGCTTCAATTACCAACCTATTAAAGATTGAGATTTAATGCAGGAGATCTGAAGACCCTTGCTGTAAATTTAGCAATTCATGATCTGCAGATTGTACGAACACATGTTTAGCAAATAGTTTTTTCATTGCTCTTTTAAATCGTCTAAAATCAGTTAACATGGGATCATTCCTTTCCACATAAGGTACTGACCACAAGGCAGCGTCTCCGCCCAAATAGGACAAGATAAATGCCACCTTAGATGAGTCATCGGGAAATGCAGTAGGTTTTGCCACAAAATGTAATTGACACTGGTTTAGAAAGATGGTGAACTTGTTACAATCCCCATAAAATCTCTCGGGAGGTGCTAAAGGTACCGTTACAGGAGTAACCACCTGAATTTGAGTATTAGCTGAGGTATTTGAAGCAGCGTCACCACTATATAAAGTGTGCATAGTTGGTTGAAAGACTGGTGGTTTTAAATAAGATTTTTTATCTGAACTAAAGGTCCAGGTTTGAGGACTAGGTGCTTGTAATCTATGCTGGATTGCGGTTAAATCCTTTCTTAAATCTGCATTTTCTGCCCTCATTTCTAGTAACACTGCAGCTAAATATTGCAAAGTGATCTGCTGAGATTCTTCCATAGCGCCTGGGCAAAGCCTTTTGTCGTGGGCTTAGTCTTCTGTCAGATATGATCAAGCACTCTTACCTGAGTTGAACACCAACCTTACCTGTAAGGTGCTTGATCGGTTTTGCAGAGACGCTATGGACCAATCCCCCAGAACCCTACCTTACAGCCTGTGATCCTTGTACAGACACTAGGGTGATGGGTAGCAGTCAGGGAGAGAGTCCGGATCTGACCCTACTTGTTTCCTTGTAGTCGACCTGAAAATATACAAGAATGTTCCTTAGCAAATGTTCTTATTCATCCCTGACTTCCAATCCTAACTCCTCTCACACCTTCCTTGCCTTTCGAAAGCAGTCTCCTACCTGCGAACTACTTGTCTGGCCTTCGCGTCCTGGATGTCGTCGTCTTGATGAGTTAAGGGGTGTATCTTTTCTGTTGAAGGTGGTTGATTTGTCCGCCTCCAGACTTGGTTACAGGATTCTAAGAGATTAAACAGCACTTATTTGCACTTTTCTTTAACCTTCTCTTTTTCCTGCAAAATAACTTTGAGTTAATCTTACTCACTTCTTTTTCCCTGTCTCGTAGATCTAGACGCGACTTCTCCGTGAAGATTCTATAGTTTTATCCACTACAAAACCTCTTTACTATTGCTGCTGAAAATTCTTGAGTTTTGCGAGAAAATATATTTTATACATCAACCTTAACATTCACAACCTGCATTAGAATCATTACATTAACTCATGTTCCTGCTAGGCTATGACTCAGAATACCAAAGAAATAATCTTGATACATCCATGAATTATTATTTAGCTATTGTCCAACAAATGTCCCCAAAAAGCTAGCGTTGGGCGCCTTGAAGAAGGAAGTACTTAGCTCTTCTTTTTCTGGTTGTCCGATGAAGTACAGTGGATGGCTGGCACAGTTCAAGACCTTCAGCGATGATCCGTGAGCTCTCCGGTGCTGCTGTTGACTCTGAGATGCTCCGAAGACTAAGCGCCTTCTGAAACCCTGGGTGTGGCTTTTATAGCCCAGCCACACCCCGGGACGTTGAAGAACAGCTGCGTGCCACGCCCAAAGCCGCCGAACACTCCGAGAGCGGAGCAATGAATCAGTCTTTCAATGCGCACCAAAACGATGCGTGTCGTTTTTTAAACGCGCGTCTTTTTTCCTTGCAGCTGCAAATATCGTATGCCTTTAGCTACAATTATAGAACCAAGTATAAATCACACAACAGTTAAAGGCCTCCTACTCTATAACCTGAAAGTGACTATATTTACTAGCGAAGTGCAAATATACAAATATACAGACATGATCAAAACCTTCATGAACCAGTTCTCCACATAAGCTAATCCCTTTTTATCTTTCGAGGTACAAGGAGTGCTGGTTGCACGGGACAGGGGTGGGTTTTCCTGAAGGATATTCCAAGCTTATATGAAGCTTGGGAAGATGGTTTCATGACATTAGCTAACATCTTTTGTGAGCTACAGGGACACAACAAGCTTCTGGAAACCCCCTACAACAACCAAGCTGACCATTTGCAAATGGACCTGCTGGATCTCACTGAGCCCTGCTGCTAGCCTTTGCTTGAATGAGTCTTCCTGATCCCCAAGAGGTTCCCCCTAGGTCCTGGACACTTGACTGGCATCAGTAAAGCTTTTCCTGAAGTAAACAGGTGGAAATTCTGAAGTCTGAGCTTCTCAATACCACGAACAGGTCACTTCATACGAAAACTCTGCTGCCCGTAACGGTTGCCAATGCAAAGCTGCAGTGAGTTCTGCTCTTAATGCCAACAGCAATCATCCTTAATGATCAACCAATGTGAGGCTCCAGTAATGCTTGGCTCTTTGTACTGCAGCAACAACCCTCTGCGATGCTCGATCTGCTCTTCACTCTGAAAGCCGTTAATGGAACTCTTTGCACCAGGCTTGAGAAGTTAACTCTTCATGGGATGATCATGGTCCCTGTATCCGAATTGCCTCCCATCGTAGTTGGCCTGAACTTGTGACATTCCCCCAGTTTAGAGTGACCAGATTACCGGAAGTGGAACTTTCTGCTACTTTGTACTATTTTCCCAAAAGCTTTGACATTCAATATGTACTACTGATTGGATTTGTGTTGTACCAGCCCCATTTTATTTACGCCCCAGTTTATGCCAAGCTACCAAAGAACAATGCACAGTTTTGTTTAGTGATGCTTGTGGTTTACCCTGACAAGGATAATGGCAGTTCACTGAGTCGGGCTTCCACCCCCATGACCAATAATCCAATGTCTTACAAGTAGATTTGAAAAGATATTGAAAAACATCAAATAGAGTAAAGACATCACATTGTCCATATCTCCTGAGGTTTTTTAGTTGGTCTTCTTTAACACCTTGGGTGCTAATGGCTTTTCCCCTCCGGTGCTGAAAGATACAGATCTGCATTGTTCATGACAAGGTCAGCTCGTCAAACGCACAGCGCAGGTAACACCCATGACAAGCTGACCTTGTCATGAGCATGGAAGGGGTTAAAATCAAAATTGACACTGACAGAGGATTTCAAGTAGGTTGGATTTATAAGGAATTTAGAAGGGATAGAGGTAATCAAAATTAGGTCTATTCCAATACAGTTAAAAAATTCATCTTGAATTCACAAAAAGACTTGACAATTTAAGGAATTCAACTTATGTTTTAACAAGTGATAGAGCTACTTAGTCCACAAGTAAGATTGCTTAGATTTTAAATAATCAGGATTTGCTGAGTTTGCATCAAATGAATTTTCCATCGAACAAAAAACCTCTTACAATCAGCTTATGACATCTAATGATAAAGAGTAAGCAAATTTAAGACGGAAGGAAAGAGAAGGAAATTTATGAATTATTAAGACAGAGAATGAACGATCATGCTTCATATCCAGAATTAGTTAATGGATTCTCATGTTTGTGTGAGAAAAACACAGACATGTGAAATTCCTCAAGACTTGGTTGGGTATCTTTGGGCAGAATGTGGTCATGTTTTTTAAATATCCACAGCTTAAATAAAGCATTACAAGTAGGGTCCATTAAAGAAGTGATTAACAAAATGTATATAGTTTGCTTACCCTAGATGTGGTTTCACCAAAACAAAGGATTAACTTAAGAAGACTGTCCTATAACTTTACAGGCAACAGTGCAATCCACTGGCCGTAATTCCAATAAACCTGATTTCCACAATAGATTAGCTATACATGACTAGAAAATGTGAATTGGCTGTTGGCTTGTCAGGTAAAACTAAATCCTACCTTAGCAAACTTTGAAGTTCTGAATGTGATAATTGTGATCACGTATAAGGTCAGTAATAGAAATAAGAGGTGGATTTATTCTCCATATCCATCAATTTTTCAGTTACAATTTTGGGAGATTTAACTCTTCGTTTCAGTTATACAAAACAGTAGATATGACAGGTGGAACCGTATAAAGCTTATATTATTCCAGTAGCAGGTATTCCGAAAGGTCAGACCTTAAAATTGTCATGTGTCCGCAATAAGCCTACTTTTGTTATGGCATGTTTAAAAGTGCAGAATAATGCAAATATGGCTGCAGCTCAAAACTTCCATTATGGGAAACAGAAATGCTAAATAGATTATATTGTAATTGAAATTGCAGTTATATAGCACTTACTACCCCTAACAAGGTATTGAAATGCTCTTTGGCGAATAGCACGCTACTCTAGAACCCTAAGGTAGATTAGTGGTGGATTAAGAGAAGGAAATATAAATTGTTATTGGGAGTGGTGGGAGCGGTAGATTTGTGAGTCTGTTGGATGAATCAGATAAAGGATGTATAGAGGAGAGAAGAGTTTAGAAAGGATTATTGGGGAATTCATAGTAGTAAAAGATGTTTGGGTTAAGTCATAGAGTGGCGGTAGGGGTTATTTTAGAAGAGGAATATGATGAGTTATAGAATGGTGGTTGGGTGAGATTTTTTTTACTCTGCAGTGGGAGGAAAATATATAAATATGTAGATACATAACCTCACATAAGAGGTATACATGCATAGCGATATATGATACATAATACGCATATGTAAAATAATCAAGAGATATAAAATGGTATTAGATAAAGTCCAGTACATACATATATGGATATTTATGCACCCTGGCTTTTCCATTTGTGCTGAAAATTACGTTGTTAGGTTTTTCAATGTATAGGGAATAGCCTTTCCTTACATTCCCCGCTGCTAGTCCAATGAGAGAAGCGGGCCGTGTTGTACCAAACACCCCATCCAGTGCCATTCATGACCCTTGCATGTAACACACATGCGCACATGTCCTATCTCTTCCAAGCACCGGACCCTGTCCCCAGGGAGAACCACGAAATAGAAAGAGACATGCAGAACCTTGGCAAGTAGCTTTTCAAATGCCAACCTGATTAACAGTAACCAGTGCACACAGGCCTTCTTAGGGAAACATGTGGCACGATCGATGAGCTACCAACAACATCAAGACCCTGATGGACAACGGGGAGATAACCGCCCTCATCCTCCTAGACCTCCCAGCCGCCTTTAAAACCGTCTGCCACTGCACCCTAATAACCCGCCTCTTCAAAACTGGGATCCAAGGAAGAGCACTGGACTGGATCACCTCGTTCCTCTCCAACGGAACCCAGAGAGTCCGCCTCCCGCCGTTCTGCTCCACGGCCACCAAGATCATCTGCTGTGTATCCCAAGGCTCCTCGCTCAGCCCAACCCTCTTCAATATCTACATGAGCCTCCACGCCGCCATCGCAAGCAAACACAACCTCAATATCATCTCCTACACCGACGATACCCAGCTGATACTCTCCCTCACCAATGACCCAAACACCGCCAAAACCAACCTCCAGGAAGGAATGAAGGACGTCACGGAATGTATGAAGCTCAGTTGGCTGAAACTGAACTCAGACAAAACGGAGGTCCTCATCCTCGGACAATCCCCATCCACTTGGGACGACTCCTGGTGGCCCACAGCGCGGGCACCGCACCATCACCCACGGACCACACACGCAACTGGGATTCATCCTGGACTCCTCGCTCACGATGATCAAACAAGTCAACGCCATCTTATCCTCCTGTTTCAACACCCTGCGCATGCTCCGAAAGATCTTCCGGTGGATCCCCACTGAAACCAGAAAGACAGTCACGCAGGCCATTGTCACCAGCCGACTGGACTACGGGAACACCCTTTACGCAGGAGCCACAGCCAAACTTCAGAAACAACTGCAGCGCATACAGAACGCCTCCGCCCGACTCATCCTCAATATTCCTCGACACAGCCACATTTCAGCCCACCTGAAAAACCTGCACTGGCTCCCCATCAGCAAGCGGATCACGTTCAGGCTCCTCACCCACGCACACAAAGCACTCCACGACCTGGGGCCAGAATACCTCAACAACCGCCTCTCATTCTACTCTCCTACCCACCAGCTCTACTCCGCCAGCCTCACCCTAGCAACCGTCCCACGGATCCGAAGAGCCACCGCCGGAGGAAGATCGTTCTGCTACCTGGCCACCAAGACATGGAACTCCCTCCCCGCCCACCTACGACTGACCCAGGACCATCTCACCTTCAGGAAACACCTCAAGACCTGGCTATTAGAGCAGTAGCGCCCCCCCTCTCCCTTCAGTGCCTTGAGACCCTCGCGGGTGAGTAGTGCGCTCTATAAATGTTCTGGTTGATTGATTGACCTCCGTGGATGGCACAAACTGTGCTGCAGGCCCACGGAGAAGCATTCGAGATACATGCCCTGTACATATGTCTTACCCCTAGACAATGGGCTCACAGCTAACTCAAATCAGCAAATCATGTATACACCAATCACCAGTATGCATATGACAACTAGCACAGGGCCAGATGTAGGAGCCCAAATTCGGGTCGGTAACGCACCCTTTATGCAGGAGCCACAGCCAAACTTCAGAAACAACTGCAGCGCATACAGAACGCCTCCGCACGACTCATCCTCAATATTCCTCACCACAGCCACATATCAGCCCACCTGAAAAACCTGCACTGGCTTCCCATCAGCAAGCGGATCACCTTCAGGCTCCTCACCCACGCACACAGAGCACTCCACGACCTGGGCCCAGAATACCTCAACAACCGCCTCTCGTTCTACTCTCCTACCCGCCAGCGCTACTCCGCCAGCCTCGCCCTAGCAACCGTCCCACGGATCCGCAGAGCCACCGCCGGAGGAAGATCGTTCTCCTACCTGGCCGCCAAGACATGGAACTCCCTCCCCGCCCACCTACAACTGACCCAGGACTATCTCACCTTCAGGAAACACCTCAAGACCTGGCTATTCGAGCAGTAGCGCCCCCCCCCCCTCTCCCTTCAGCGCCTTGAGACCCTCGCGGGTGAGTAGCGCACTCTATAAATGTTCTGATTGATTGATTGACCTCCGTGGATGGCACAAACTGTGCTGCAAACCCATGGAGAAGCATTCGAGGTACATGCCCTGTACATATGTCTTACCCCTAGACAATGGGCTCACAGCTAACTCGAATCAGCAAATCATGTATACACCAATCACCAGTATGCATATGACAACTAGCACAGGGCCAGATGTAGGAGCCCAAATTCCGGTCGGTAACTGCCGAATTCGGCCGTTACCGACCAGTATTTGGTGTTTGGGATGTAGGAGCACCATTTTACAGAATCAGTAAATTTACCGAATCTGTAAATTTACCGATTCTGTAAAATACCGAATCAGTAATTTCACCGATTCAGTAAAACCCAGATGTAGGTGGGACTCTTCTGAGTCCCAAAGGCCTTTCAGATTCGGTATTTTACCACCCAATCCAATTGGGTGGTAAAATACCGAATCCAGGTGTGCATGCACATGTGTGCATGCACACCTGTGCAATGTGACACACAGACTTGCCCTTAGGGCATGTCTGTGTGCCACATAGCACACAAGTCCGGAATTGGGGTGCTAGAGGGTGTCAAAGTGACACCTCCTGCACCCTTGCAGGATTCGGTATTTACCGATTCGATAAATACCGAATCGGTATTGCCCATTGATTCCTATGGGCTTCATGGCCCATAGGAATCAATGGGCAAAACCCTTTCGGTATTTACCGAATCGGTAAATACCGAATCCTACCGATTCATCTCAATTTGGAATTACCTACATCTCCCCCTTCATATTTACCGAATCTTAAATACCGAATCGGTAAAATTCGGTATTTAAGAGTCAGTATATATGATTTACCTACATCTGGCCCACAGTGCTTTATCACTGATTAACAGTGTCAAATGCGCTCAAAGCCACAAGGCTGGAATTTAGATTAGCAGAAATCTGGTCAAGGAGAAAAGCAAAAAGTCGAGAGAAAGCACCCTAGAAAGGGCATTTGCAACAAGCAGCAATCATCAATAAGGATGTTTATGAATGTTTCCACATAATCCAATAAAATCTAAACTTTAATGATGACAAATTGGAAAATGTTGAAATTAGATTCTACAATTGCAGATATAATAAATAGATTAACACAGGGTCACCAATCAAAAAGTTAAGAGTCTGAAAGATAAATTAAAGCAAAGGCATTTTCTGGGACGAGGGAACCCAAAAGTGGCTTCAATATGAAATGATTATGTAGCTGCCTTAATTGTAAAGCTTGTAAGATGTCTATTAGCAAAAAAATAATTTGTCACAGGCTCAGGACAAATACGTACAATCAGACATCATGTGACTTACAAGACATGATTTGTGATTTACATTCTTATTTGCCCATGCAATTTACAATATGTGGGCAGCACAGTCAGTCGTTTCAATCAATCAATCAATCACGGCATTTGTAAAGCACGCTACTCACCCAGGAGGGTCTCAAGGCGCTGGGGGAGAGGGTATGTTACTGCTCGAACAGCCAGGTCTTGAGCTGCTTCCTGAAGGAGAGAGGGTCTTGGGTTCACCGAAGGTGGGTGGGGAGGGAGTTCCAAGTCTTGGCTGCCAGGTAGGAGAAGGATCTTCCTCCGGCGGTCGCTCTGCGGATGCGTGGTACGGTGGCGAGGGCGTAGCTGGTCAATCGTAGCTGGCGGATGGGCGTGTAGAAGGTCATGCGGTCGTTGAGGTACTTGGGGCCCAGGTCGTAGAGAGCCTTGTGTGCGTGGGTGAGGAGTCTGAACGTGATTCTCTTGCTGACGGGGAGCCAGTGCAGGTCTCTCAGGTGTCCGGTGATGTGGCTGTGTCGGGGGATGTCCAGGATGAGTCGTGCGGAGGCGTTCTGCATGGGTTGGAGTCTTTTTTGAAGTTTGGCTGTGGTTCCGGTGTAGAGGGTATTCCCGTAGTCCAGTCGGCTGGTGACGAGTGCCTGGGTAAAGGTCTTCCTGGTTTCAGTGGGGATCCATCTGAAGATCTTGCGGGGCATGTGCAGGGTGTTGAAGCTCGAAGATGAGTTGGTGTTGACCTGTCTGGTCATCGACAGGGAGAGTCTAGGATGAAGCCCAGGTTGCGTGCGTGGTCCGTTGGCTTGCAAGTGGTGCCCAGGGCCGGGGGCCACCAGGAGTCTTCCCAGGCGGAGGGTGATGATCCCAGGATGAGGACGTCCGTCTTGTCTGAGTTCAGTTAAGGTGGCTGTTCTTCATCCAGTCGGCGACGTCTTTCATCCCTTCGTGTAAAGGGTGGGGTCTGGCGGTGGTGGGGTCGTTGGTGAGGGAGAGGATCAGCTGGGTGTCGTCGGCGTAGGAGATGATGTTGTGTTGGCGTGCGATGGCTGCGAGGGGGCTCATGTAGACATTGAAGAGGATTGGGCTGAGTGAAGATCCTTGTGGTATGCAGCAGATGACTTTGGTGGCCTCGGATCTGAACGGGGGTAGGCGGAATCTCTGCGTTCTTCCGGCGAGGAACGAGATGATCCACTCCAGTGCTTTCTCTCGGATTCCGATGTTGCTGAGGCGCTTCACTAGGGTGCGGTGGCAGACAGTGTCGAACGCCGCAGAGAGGTCCAGGTGGATGCGGGCCGCTGTTTCCCCGTTGTCGATCAGGGTTCTGATGTCGTCGGTGGCTGCGATTAGGGCGGTCTCGGTGCTGTGGTTGGACCGAAACCCGGACTGCGAGGGGTCGAGGGATCGGTTCGTCTCGACGAAGGCGGCGATCTGTCGGTTGACGGTCTTCTCGATGACTTTGGCCGGAAAAGGAAGGAGCGAGATGGGACAGTAGTTCTTGAGGTCGGTGGGGTCCGCCGTTGGTTTCTTCAGGAGGGCGGTAAGCTCGGCGTGCTTCCCGCTCCCCGGGAAGATGGCGGTGTGGAAGGAGGAGTTGATGATGTCCCGGAGATGGGGTGCGATGATGGCGTCGGCTTTGTTGAAGACATGGTGTGGGCAGGGATCGGTTGGAGATTCGGAGTGGATGGAGTTCATCGTGCGGGTGGTATCTTCGGCGCTGATCGGGGTCCAGTTGCAGAGGGTGGTGGTGGCGGGTGTTGGTTCGGTGGTAGGGTGCGTGGTCTGTGCGTCGAAGCTGTGGTGTATGTCGGCGATCTTGCGGTGGAAGAACGAGGCGAGTGAGTTGCAGAGGTCTTGCGAGGGAGTGATGTCGTTGTTTCCGGCGCTGGGGTTGGAGAACTCTTTGACGATGCTGAAGAGTTCCTTGCTGTCGTGGGTGTTGATGTCCAGTCGTTCTTTGAGTGCCGCCTTCTTGGTGGCGCGGATCAGCTGATGGTGTTTGCGGGTGGCGTGCTTGAGGGCAGTCATGTTGTCTGTGGTCTGGTCGAGCCGCCAGGCTTTCTCGAGGGTACGTCAGTTCTTCTTGGATTCCTTGAGTTCCTCGGCAAACCAGGGGGTTTTCTTGCTGCCGGGTCTGCTGGGAGGGTACTTTAGTGGTGCGAGGTCATCGGCGCAGGCGGTCAGCCACTTGGCGAGGTTGCTGGCTGCTTCGTTTGGGTCCGTTGTGCTGGTGGGAGTGTTCTGGCTGAGGGAGGCGGTGAGCTGCTCGGCGGCGATCTTACTCCAGTTCCGGCGGGGAACCTGTTGCGGGTGGTGGTGGGTCGTAGTTCTTCTGAAGCTGAAGTGAACGCAGCTGTGGTCGGTCCAGTGGAGTCCGGTGGAGTGGCTGAAGGAGATGTGTTTGCTGGATGAGAACACGGGGTCAAGCGTGTGGCCGGAGTAGTGGGTGGGGGTGTTCACCAGTTGCTTGAGTCCGAGGTTGGCGAGGTTGTCCAGCAGGGCGTTGGTGTTTCTGTCATTGTTGCTCTCCAGGTGGAAGTTGAGGTCTCCTAGGAGGATGTAGTTGGCGGAGGGAAGGGCGTGTGGGCTGATGAAGTCTGCGATGTCTTCGCTGAATTGTGTGCGTGGTCCCGGGGGTCTGTAGATGAGGGTGCCTTGGAGGGTGGTCTTGGGGTCAGTGTGTATCTAGAAGTGCAGGTGTTCAGTGGCGGTGAAGGTTTCGTCTGAGTCAGTTGAGATGCGGATGGTGTTCTTGTGTACGATGGCGATGCCTCCTCCCGTCTGGTTGACGCGGTTCTTCCGGGTGATCTTGTATCCATCCGGGATGGCTATGGCGATGTCGGGCGCTGAGGAGGTGTTCATCCAGATTTCGGTGAGGAAGGCGACGTCCGGTGCTGTCGCGTCGAGCAGGTCCCAGAGTTCCACGACGTGCCTGTGGACGGAGTGGGTGTTGAGCAGGATGCACTTCAGGTGGTTGCTGCTGGTGCTCGAATTGGCGGGGGTGGTGCAGGTCCAGAGGCAGGTGAATCGGCAGACTTGGCAGGTGAAGGGTCCGTGGGTGCGTCTCGGGGTGGCTCGGTAGCAGGCTGGGTTCCGGCTGGCATTGAGTGCATTGAGAGTGGCGGCGTCGTAGTTCCGTCGGGTAGACTTGCATCGGCGAGGGCCAGGGGTTCTGGCGCTGGGCGCGGTCCAGGCACGGATGGGCGCAGACGGGCTTGCCTTTGGCGCGCCTTCGGCGCACAATCGGCACGCCCGCTGCGCGTGATCGCTGCACGTGATCGCTGCGCGTGCTTGGAGTCTTCATAAGAAGGGAGCCGGGAGGGAGGGTCTGCTGGGTGGCGGGAGTGGGGGGGCCAATCGGCTGGCAGGGGGCGGGGCCGCAGGGAGGCAGCGGCGGGAAAGACGAGTGCAGGCAGCTCAGCGGCGGCTGGATCGCCTGCAGCGGCAGCAAAAATTCAGGACAGGAGCAGGAGGACCGTGGGGGCGACCCGGCCTAGGCAAGGCACAGTGGTCACAGTGGTGATATATTCCAGCAATAGACGGTGATAAATAAAAAAGTGCGCTTTGCAATATTTATCGCTGTCTATTGATAATATGCCCCACTATTTGCTGTGGAAAATCCATCTGAGCGAAAATTGAAATGGTATTC
Organism: Lissotriton vulgaris; assembly: GCF_964263255.1. Lineage (NCBI taxonomy): Eukaryota > Metazoa > Chordata > Amphibia > Caudata > Salamandridae > Lissotriton > Lissotriton vulgaris. The sequence goes on from NC_141689.1 coordinate 1,898,522,171, forward strand.
TTCACATTACTATGAATTAATGCAATAAATTGATGTGTGCTATCAACAAGCTGTTTAGTGATCTGAAAGATTTTATAGAGTAAGTAATAGCAGAGTACACAAGTATATCTCTGCTTTATGTCTTTGCACACTCAGGATACTGTATTACACCAACTTCCACTGCAAGGAGGTGCCTGTGCACTCTTTTTCTCCCAGAGTACTACACCCTATGCACTCACACTGCATAGCAGTGAGTTCTCATTACAGCGTACCCAGACTGTTGCACCCCATTGACTCCCAGAGTCTGGAGGTGAGTGCCCTTTTTTTTGCGCACTCAGGGGCAGATTTACAACCCCCTTGCTCCACTTTTGTGTCACTTTTCCCATGTTAAAAATGACGCAAAAGTGGCGCAAGGGGCTTGTAAATATGCCCCTCAGACAGTTACAATCTATCCATTTTCACTGCCCGGAGGAATTTGTACATTTCTACGCAGTCAACCTGCTGCACAGTATCCAATCTCTCCGCACATAGGTGACTTCTGGTTCCTTCGGAAACAAGCTTCTTTGCTCACCTTGTGCCATTGGCGTGATTCAAGGAGGGTGCACCACATGTTGAAGCAGCCTTCTCAGACGTTGTTGCGATGGCCACGCATCAATGCAGAATCCTCGAACATTGAGCTTTGGAGGTGTTGAGGAGATGCCAATTTGTGAAACACAACCTGTTAGATAAAAAGGAGGATAACATTGTGTGTCATTTCTTTATCAAAGGAGAGAGGAAGTGAGAGAGTGACTGAAAAGAATATTCGCAGCTCACCTTTCTGTCATTGGTGTATCTTTCACCACGTGCCGGGACAAAATGCACCCTGAAGCTCTACATCTAAAAGATAGTAAAAGAAAGATGTTGTGATTGATAATTGTCATTATCTTAATGTGGAGTAGAATTACATCGCCCTTTCACACACCTTCCCTCCTGCATTAAAAATACAACTATTTGTAGAGTTCCAACTTGTTTAATAGGCTTCGATTTATGAACAATTAGTATAGTAGTAATGTTTTTTATCCGGTTGTGAAAGCAAGTGGTGCGCAGTTATACACGTGGTTTCAATCATCACGAGCGATGGACATTTGACCGATTATAAAAACGTTCCTGCTATTGGAAAAAAAAATACAAATGCAATAAGATATGGTATATGGGACTGCGTACGCCTAAATTGTTGCGTCGCCTTTTTGTATGCAGTCTGCTGCACCCCATCTACTCCCTCTGCTGCGCACCCAGGCCTCACTGCTCACCTTTTCATGGATAGGGCACCTTCTACATCATGCAGTCCTGCTCTGCCACCAAGAAGTCTCACGTGTAGTGCTGAGTCTCAATATCGCTATGGCTAAGGACATATTCGTGCTCCCATCATCATTGCAGGTTGCTCACATGCTGAGTCTTTGAGGTACCACTAACGCAGTGATCAAAGAGACCATGCACGTAGTGGCAGGCCCCCCTGCTCGGTGGTTCGGGCCTAAATGAGGCATCCGAATCACTAAGATGGGCTATCACAGCACTTTGCAATGTGATCAACTTTAAAATGGCGTAGATAACTTGCGCCCTGTCTTTTTTATTGGTAGGGTCACGTGTGTAGTGACACATGTGCTGGATTGGTGTAGTGTGGGTGTATACCAGCCATGAGGGAGTGTGTGTGTGCCGTTATGAAAACTAGACCTGGAAGTAAGAAATCACTACAATGGAAATCTGGGCCATATAGCGTTTTTGTGTTTTCCTGGAAGCTTAAGCGGAGTGGGCTGGACTGACGTATGCCAGTGCTGCACGAGGCTGTGAACGATGACTCCGGAGCTATGGGCATGGTTCCATCGTGAGCTGTACGTAAAATCAACTGATTCGGGTATCCGTGTTGTAGTGCTGCTGTCCCCCGGGTCTTACATGCAAATGTGTCATGTCTGTAAAGTCCCACAATATGGCTAACATGGAAGGTACTTGGTATCTTTAACCTTATATCCATCCATAGTGCACCCATAAAAGATGGTGGACATGACGCATTTCTGCGAATATGAATGTTTGTTGTACATTCAGTGGAGTGTTGTAGCTGTAGTAATACCGGGCTGTGAAAGGTGTAGGTTGCAGTTTTTGGCACATGAGGGGCAGATAATATATATATACGTATGTGGTCAATCAGGTACACTGTCAAACTTGGTGCTGGAAATCAGTAATTGAGGCTCGGAGTCGTGTCCACATCCTGTTATTGTAGAGTAATGACGTAATCTACACATGCCTGAAAATGTACTGTAAATACGGTGCTCATGTAAATTGTTGATATAGTTTTGTGTCGACGTAGCGCTATATAAATATACTAAAAAAGGGAAAAAAAGAAATAGCACACACATATAAATTGACTATAGAGGTTCCTTGCAGTATAATAATGATCCACTTTGTACGTTCATATTTGTAGAATGAGTGAGAGAAAGTTATATAATCAAAGTTTTTGTTACTGGCAGAGGTAAGATGGTTCCATACGCTGTTTTCAGTACAATACAATGTGGTAGGGCGCAGGAGAAGCATTTTGCAAACATAATAAGTGCACAGACACAGATAGATAGTTGAAGTGCGTACGGGCACATGTGCTCAACTCCATTTTATTACTTTGCTGTTGGTAACAAGTAGAATAGTAATCATGATATCATACACAGATATTCAATCATAATAGTTTATGACTTCTGCTGTACAAAGGTAGGAGCATTGTATGTAATCCTAATTTTAAGACTTTAGGTATTCACAGAAGACATTTAGGAGTCCTAAAGTTAGGAGTCCTGACTTCTGTGAATACCGAAATGAGTAAGTTCATTCTGTGAATGCCAAAAGTAGTAAGTGCATTCTGTGAATACCAAAATAGTAGTAAGTTTAGGATTGAGTCTTAAGTTCATTCTGTGAATCGGGCCCAGTGTCTTTTTGAGTGTATTATAATGACTCAAAGAGTGGGATAGATAGGGAACTCTCCAAATATTTGTGTCAGTGACTGTTTGTAATGCTGGAAGGGCGGGATTCATCTTGACTAATATTATTACGGTTTATTAAGTCATCACCAGTTGAATCTCAGTGTTCCCTTTGGTTTTTATTTCACACCTGTTCAAATGGGTGTGATGTGGGGGGGTAAATTCAAAACTAAAGGGGGGCCCAATCATCAGAACTGCCAGGGTCAGACATGTAATATAGGTTTGAGTAACTGTTTTGAACCGCGGAGTTGACTAAATGATCAGGACCAACTTGACCATGTCGCAGAAAACCCAGGTCGTACAAGAATTACCAGCTTATCGAGATACCTGAAAGTGCTGACTTTTATCATTGCCGTAATCAATGGAAAAATCAGTGACAAAGAATGTGTGAAGAAGCTGACTTCTTATGATATTATTAGTCTCAAGAAGACATGAGATATGGAGGGGACCATGCGCCTAGATAGATATGACACCTGTTTCGCTAAAGGCACTCCCTCCAATCGCAAAAAAACAAAACGGGGTCTGGAAATGCTAATAAAACTAGATTTGAATTGTAAAATGGAGGCTATCACAGCAAATTCCCCTTCATTCTCAGGGTCCTCTTGTATTTTGAAAACAAACTCAGGATTTTGTCTATAAAATGTTTACAAAGCAATCCATGGGATGGAGGCAAATGAGGTGCTCAGGGATCTAAGCAAGTCTGTAAAGGATTATTTGCTACTTGCCCTTCTTTATATACAGCACTGATATTAATGGGTGATTTTAACTCACATCTTTCCCTGGATTATTATGATCGTAGCCAAGGTCCTTAATTCTGAGTTGCTGTCTACTTGCCAATCTGAATCTCAGACTTGTTTGTGTGAGGATGTCTCTGATGATTGTATTCTGGCTTATGACTCACTGTGAAGATACATTAAATCTGCCCTTACTAAGATGGGGGTGGCCACACCTCCACCTCAGTTTAGATGGTTTGAAAATAATTTTTCAAGGGCATGTAAAGAGCTGTTATTTGCTCTGAAAATGAAACCCACATATAGAAATGACATGAAAAAGACCAGGGCATTATACTGCCTAGCAGGGGAGACAGAAAAAGAATTTTAACGAAAGAGATGTGGGAGAATTTGTAAATAGCTAGTGTACTGTGAAATAGTGCTGTATTCTGGATGGTGGTGAATCACCCGTTTTTTAAATTCCAAGCAGATTTCAGACCAAACCTTAATAGACCTGACTCAGGATTGGCTTGATCATTTCGCATCCCTCTGTGAATATACAGAGCCTCCTATTTCGAGCACTCATTTGAAAACAAGATCAATGGTATACTGGGAAGGAGGTAAGAATGCTATCCTGTTCTTACCAACAGGTAATGCTCCTGGCTCTGATGGAGTCCCTACTGATCTGTTTAAGTTCCTAGCTGATCTTTGGATGCCCATCCTCAAATCAAAACATAAACACTGCAATTCACGGCTCCTTGCTGTCGGACTGGAAACATTCTGTGATAGTGTCAGTGTTTAGGAACGGGGATAGAGTTGACCTTGCGTGATTCAGACCAATTTTATTAATTGATGCGGAGGTCATAATTATAGGCCAGTTGATTTTTGAGAGACATCATCTAGGCTAACGAGCATAACATTCTGCCAAATTCCCAGTATAGGTTTAGACCAGCCCAGGGAAAGGCAGAGCCAAATCTAAATCTACATCTGTTAACCAAATATACAAGAACAAACAGTGTCTCAGTGCACTTTGCTTTCATGGACCTCAGCTCAGTCTTTGACAAGGATAAAAGAACCAAGCTTTGAGCAGAGCTGCCGTCCATGGAGGATGATCCTACTCTTATTGCTTTTTGGAGAGATCTTCATAATGGGCTCAATGAATCGGAAATGTTTGGTCCCAATGGAGAATGCACTCAGCACTTTAACTTGAAGAGTGGAGTCTGCCAGGGATGTACCCTAATTTCTTTTCTTTTTATCATGTGCATTCATCATCTTGAGCAGGATTTATCTGAACATGGCTTTGATTTCCTGAGATTGGGTGGAAGATCGCTCCCTTTCTCATACAAGCACATGATGCTGTCCTAATTACACACAAGCCAAGGGGTCTCTCTAGCATCTTTTAGACCTTTTTAATGATCTTATGGACTGTCTTGACGTGTCAACACATTTTTAAAAATCCGATATTGTGATGGATCCCAAGAATACTAAAACATCAAGATTTCTGGCCTGCGGTCAGACCATAAGTAAGGTGGAAAATGTCTCCTTGTAGTTGAATCTGGTCTTAGCTGGGATTCCCTGATAAAGAAAAAAACGCCCGATTCACAAGCATAAAGTGAGACAAAATTCATTACGACTTTCGGGTATTTACAAAGGGCATTTACTACTCATAAATGCCCTTTGTGAATACTGCAAGTAGTAAAGTTAGACCTTTGGTATTCATACAGGGCATTTACTACTCGTATATGCCCTTTGTGAATAATAACAAAAGTCGTAAAGTTAGACTTATGTCTAAGTTTACTTTTGTGAATCAGACACAGTGAGTTTTAAGAGGGCTATATTTAGCTTAAATGATTTCTTACTTCATTTGGGACAACAGCCAATTAAAATATTGCTAGATGTATTTACAGCTAAATGTATTTCTATAGCCACCTTTGGATGGGAAACTTGGGGGTGTGCCAGATTTGCTCAGATTCAGGGAGTCGGAAATGTGTTCAGAGGAGGCCATCTAAGCATAGCTTAGGGCACTCCCTCAGAGATAGTACATAAATAGTTGGGAATAGGAAACACATTAGACTTTTTATGTCTCTCCCCCCTTTTACTTTGGTGTACAGTCTAGCTGAAGAAGGACTTAAAGTTAAATAGTCTACTTATCCGTAACTAAGTCTGGATAGCAGGTTACATATTCCATGATAGATAGATAGATAGATAGATAGATAGATAGATAGATAGATAGATAGATAGATAGATAGATAGATAGATAGATAGATAGATAGATAGATAGATATGTGAGTATTATTTTTTTTATATTTTGTTAATATTTTGGTTTATATATTAATGATTGTTTAAAGTAATAAGTGCATTGTATAGTTCACATGTTTGCATACTTGTGATATGAGTGATCAATAAAAAAATAGAGACCCATTTGCATGTATTCAAATACTTATGTTATTTATGTACTGATCTACATATATGTTAAACAAAAAAAAGATGATGGACGAAATTATAAACAAATCAAACATTCACCCCCCTAGTCACACCACACCATTTCAGTTTGAACCCATCCATATGCAAATCAGTCTCTACCCTGCTCCGAAATGGGGGGAACAGTTCAACCCAAACTACCAAGTCAGGTCCCCCCTGGATTGTAAACAAGCATCCTGGGACCAGTTTTGGGGTATCACCCCCCATCTGCTAGGTTAGCTCAAATCCAGTGGCACATCAAGCAATTTAACCCCCATCTGGGCACACCCTTCCCACTTAGGGCAACAAATGCAAAAAAAATGAATGATGGAAAAAATGCTGAACAAATGAAACATTAACCGCTACTCTCAGATCTGGGTTAAATATGTCATATGTTTGCTCGCCACACCATTTTGGGTAGCCCAGGTCCACCCTAAACTGGAAACACGCATCCTGGGACCAGTTTCTGGGTGTCATCCCTCATCAGTCAGGCTAGCTTGATTTCAGTGGTATAGCAACCACAGCACTCAAGTCTTTGCACATCCTTTCCACTTAGGACAGCAAATGTCAAAAGAACAGGTGATGGATGGAATGCTGAACAAAACAAATATTTTTCACACATCTGGGTTAAATCCACCGTTTGTGTGCTTGCCACAACATTTCACCTGCCCCAGGATCCATATTTCTGGATCAGGGAGGACCTGGCTTGGCAGTTCAGGCTGGACTTTTCCAACGAGGAGCAGGGTCAAGACTAATTTACTAATGGATGCGTCCAAAATGGGGTGGTGTGGTGAGCATAAAATTGATGGATTAAGCTCAGATCTGTGATGGGGTGAACATTTGCATTGTTCAGCAGTATGCCCATTATCTATTCATTTTGCTTTTATCACTCTATGTCAGAAGAGTATATATAGATATGGGTCCCATGCTCACTGCAGTTGGGGCTTGACTGTTCCCATGAGGAGCAGAGTCAAGACTAATTTGCATATGGCTGTGTTCAAACTGTGGTGGCGTTGTGAGCAAAAAAAACAATGGATTAAACCCATATCTGTGACGGGGTGAATGTTTGCATTGTTCAGCATTCCGTCCGTCATCTGTTCTTGTTGTGATATACATTTAAACATAAATATAAGGAGCGTACATTTTTAAACCATAAGTAATATGTATGTTGGTCTTTTGTTTAGCATAAATATGAGAAAATTATATATTTTTATGTATTATAATGTGTGTTGTGCAAAGAGATGGACATATCTGAATACATAATATAATCAAAGTATACATGTTTACAAACACCCAGAAATGCATCATTGGCATCTTGTGCATTTTATTGCTGTACATTTTAATCTTCATAAGGTGGTCATATAAGGAAGAGTCAGCTCTTGAGTAATCTTGACTATCTATAATATTTCGATTTGATCTGCAGTTTTACCATTCTGCAATTGGAAGGTGGAGCTTATTAGCCTTAAAGGCAAGGTCGAATTTGGTCCACTTCTCGTGAAATTATTCTGTCTTTCAAAATAGAGTTTCTATGGCTCTTCATTAATCACCTTGATGAAAAACATCAAGCACCATTCTTGTAGTTTGAAGCGCTTAGTATAGAGGGATACAATCTTGATTGGATTGATAGTGACTCAACCTCTCAGTACAAAAAGATCATTAAGAAAACTATAAGCTGTTTGAAGGTAGAATTAGGACAAACATCTTAACAAGATCAGTCTTGTTTGAAAGCCTCTTTGGGAGGAGGTGGATTATTTGATTCTGTCTGTCAGACAACTACAAGTAAATTGCAATCATTAAGGAAGAGAGTAAAGAGAACACATGATTTATGTCTAATTGTATATTGTATAGCTCTATGCTCAAAATGCTAAATATTGGAAATGAGAAAAAGGCTGAGTATCGGAACAAACATTGAATCAAATGCTGTTGGTTATTCCCTTATGGAGTATTTAGGAGTTTTGCAGTTTGGTTCACAGTAGCATTACAATGAAACCTTTGTTGATGGTATGCTCAGTATGAGAGGAGGCTTAGGCTAATCACTTAAAAGTATCATTTGGGACTATGTCACCTCAGCAAACCTTCAAATATATCTGTTATGAAAGTTTCATGCATGTATTACCTGTAATGACAATAAAAAAGTAGCTTTCTCCTAGAATATATAAAAAGTATCAGTACCCAACAACCTGCCTGCTGTCATAGAAAAATAAACAATGACTGGTGGGCAATTATTGATTGGTTGGGTTCTTTGTTTTAAACTTTATTGGTCAACTAAAATAATGGAATTTACTCAACATTAGAAGGGAGCAGTGATTAACCCACTCATAAAATGAATGAAAGCTTTTTAGTCTAATTGATGTGTTAGACATGTCAGCCTTAGGGAGGTCTTCCCCCGTACCTTTTGCCTTACTCCTCCATATCTTTCTGATCTAGTTTTTGTTGACCCTAGGACTTTGTGCACATTACCATTGCTTGCCAGTGTTAAAATGCATGTGCCACCTTCTTAAAAATGGTAACATTGGCTTGTCCCCAATTTGCAAATGTAATTTACTTATGAGTCCACAGTAAAGTGGGACTAGGTGTACACAGGGCCCATTAAATAAATGGCTGGGGTTAGGGCAGCTGAAGCAAGACACCTGTGCACTCCAAAGGGAACTTCTTGAAGCTTCTTCCACTATAAAGACGACACCAGGCATAAATACTGGAACTCAGACATCAACTCTTCAGTGCACTTCTGGACCTGTGGAAAACACTGCCAGGAATATGTACTGCTGTGCTGCTGAAAGGACTGTCTTGTAGTTTCCATTAATTAGTAGGAACTGCGTTTTTGTGGACAACATAAACTTTGAGGTGGTACCAGAGAGATACTGTGCACCCCCACAGGTTTTGTTGTTCCATAGACCAGCAAGCTCACAGTGCCACCATAAACCCTCTGAGCCTAGACTGAGAGTGAACAGTCCTGGCATCCTCTGAATATGACAACTCCATTCCCTCATGAAACGTGGTGACAGATGAAGAACCTTCCACTCAGACACTTGTGCTCTATTTTGCACAGAGAAATATACAAGAATACACAGGGGGACCTTTTTAATGTTTTTTGAACCAATGTTATTCTTGAATTGACTATATGTGTTGCAACAGTCAAGAGACAGAAGCAGATGAAAGTTATGACCAGTATCAGGACAGCGAACAATACAAAAGTTCCACAGTCATGATGAAACAACATATTCATGAAAGTGTTTAAAATAATAAAATAATCTTGCATACTCCTACCATGCAAAACCCAAAACTGTGTGTTAGGGTATATGTGCATGTTCTGCCAAGAATCCCCTTACTGGATGATCCAGCCCCATTACCAGGTGTGGGTTAATGTAGGACCACGTCTTGGTCACAAGCTGGACGCCTCTCATGGAGATGTTAATCAGATGCTGGGCAAAAGCATCACTCTGTAGAGACCTCTCTATATCAGCAGATATACTTCCTTTGACTACACCCGGAAACAGATGTTTATTTATAGAAAAAGGCATCCTTTCATTGGGCTGATAGCAATCTGGCTGCAATTGATTGTGTGCCTCAGATAGCTGTGCCGCCATGCGGACAAAAATAACAAGCACATTTACACACCGTATGGGTAGGCCTTGTACATAATTCCAAGAAAAAATGATAGTGTTCTTGGAAAGTTTACTTATTTAAGCAAAGTAGATGTTGCTAGGAAACTATCCCAAAGTGTCACAAATGCAAAATTGTGTCAAATGTTAATGTGACAGATGAATGTAACTTTAGGAAAAGCCCTATTTTCATGTAAAAATGACAACGTTTCCTTCTAGTCCTTCTAAAGCTACAAATCCTACTACAAAAAATGCAGCAGCATATGGAATGTAAATTGCTAAAAAAAAAATTAAAGTGTTGACAAAAGCACACAAAACAGGCACTCATGCTATTTGGAGACCCAAAGCACAAATAAAGCCAACATTAAAAAATATAAAAGCTATAAAAAGAGGTCAATTTAAAATCAATTTGGTATATTAAAATCAGGTCGAAAAAAAAGTTTTCACCAAACGGAAGAGTCAGATGTTTATGTCTTCTGAGTGGTAGATGATACATTTCTGTTTCCAGTGTCCGCAGATGATCATCTCAGGGGCACACCTCAGAGCAAGTTGATAGAGCAAGTATGCTCGCTTCCACCTCCCACAGTAGGTGCTGCAGGCGCGAAACCAGTCAGTTGGTGTTCTGTCGAGCAAGAGACACAATCTAAACAACCAGACACAGAAGCAACAAAGGGAGGCTTGTACAATGCAGCCAGGAGCAATGGAATCTGCAGGGGACTGCTATTTATATGGGCCTTCAGCGGGTCCATCAGTATGTGTATGTATGAAGATTGAACCGATTGCGACTCAAAGTACAAGTCCAGGGCACACTCATAAGTGCACAGGAGAAAGCGGAACACGGGCTGCATGAATGGAGCTATACAGAATTAAATCAGAGCAAGCAATGCTCATCTAGTTCCTGAAGCAAAGGTGGCCCATGCGTTCAATGCACAACAGAATGTGAGACAGTGCCAGGTTCATTTGATCTCGAAATTTGGACATCCATTGCAGAGCACAAATTTTAAAAGCAATGTCCTTGCTATTAGGAGCTGGACCAGCAAAAGACCTTCAAAGATGCTTCCAATAATTGAATTGATGAAAGGAGTAAACACTGTCTGGAAGGTGCTAACCAAACCTGAGCCTATACTTTTGAAAAACCTCCCTACTCCCGTTGTACTGGACATTTTGACAATACGATGCACCAGCTCTCCAAAACGTTGTGGGGAGTAAGTGGGGAGTAACACTTGTATCTTTGAAGAAGATCTTGCTACCTGAAGGTCAAACGTCTGCTTAGTGGAGGTAAAGCCCACATCTTTTTCAAATAAGAAGGTTTTCAGGTTGCTCAGGGTCTCAAGATGCACAATGCTATGATTAATTGAAGGCCACAGCATATCTTCCCTAAGTGTATGGTCAAGCAGAAATAGGGCTTTTGTTCAACAAATACCAATGGAAGACACAGTCACCAAATGGGGAACCTCTGGTTTTATCCCACAGCAAACTTGACTGTTCATCATCAGGTAACTCCCATTCAAGAGTAATCTGAAAGTCAGATTTATGACAGGTGCCAAGGAGCCTTTCAAGTAGCAAGACAAATTTGACACAGAGGCATTACATGCTCTGTGCAGTGAAACATCTTTGCATACTAGGGACCCAAACAAAGCATTGTCACAGCCAGAATTGCTGAGTAATACATGAGTATCCTTATTCTGAAACAAGAATTTGAAAGGAAGCTCCCAATATTCATGTATCAATCCTTCACCTAACTCTTCATATCTGCCCACTTGATTGTAATGAAAGTGGAAAGTTGAAATTGGGGATTTAATGTGCACATGGATTATATAATCCGAAGATGTTGTTTCAGCAATGGTAAAGGTAATTTCTTCAGTCTTTCAATATGTAACATAGTGTATATTACATCCTTTCATGCCATAAGTATCTATTGTTCTGAAAGATGGTATGGTGAAAAAAGATTGGTCATGTTAATGTGTTGCCATGCCATGTGGCTAAAACATAGGGGCATATTATCAAGGGGGTTTATCTCCGCTTTTTTGGCTTTAAAAGCCGAGAAAGCGGAGATAAAATTATCTCCCTATTACCTAGCTGCCGCTAACACCAGTTAGCAACAGCTAGTAGGAGATAGCAACCATCTTGGGCCCCACTTTGCATGTCAGTGATATTTATCACTAATGAGATGCAAAGTGGGCGTGCCAAGATGTTAGCGACTGAAAACAGTTGCTAACATCGCTATCTCCTATTACCAACTTTTGGAGATATTCGCGCTAAGCGGGAATATCTCCAAAACTAACACCTGCCCTGAGCAGTTCTTAGCCATGTTATCCAATGGGAGGTGGATAACATGGCTAAGAACATTAGCTCGCTAATGCATGAATATCGCTGACTTTTCAGCGATATTCATGCTTTGCGGCGATTTTTACTGCATTTGCGTTAAACCTTGGTAATACCAAGGTTTATTTGCGGTAAAAATCGCCGCAGCGCTGCGGTAAATTTTTGTCTCTAACCAAGCAATAGCGATAATTATCGCTATTGCTTGGTAATATGCCCCATAGTGTCTATAATGTCCAGCACAAAAATAGAATAGACCTTAGTTGGGACTGCATGTTGTAATGCAGACATTCCTTTTTGATTTCCATCGTTGATTATGCAATATTACACAAAGAGTCTATTTGGATGATAAGGTAGTCATACCATTGTCCACTACTGCAAGAGTCCATTCTAAGTTGGCCCTTTCAATCTCTTGTAATCTTTAACTAGCCCCTGTTGAGATATTTTCCATACCTCGTTATAGATGGCATAAAGAAAGTGTTTTTGATGTGGTTTTTGAGAACCTGAAAAACGTCCTGTAGTTCCAGGTCATCAGAAAGAGGGACCAGTGCTGTTGTACCTGAGAAAGTGTAGAGGTTTCTAGCCAGTCAAGGCACATCTTTCCAACACTGTATGTTGTCACCATCCTCGAATGTTTAGTCTGTACATATCTAATATCATGCCTATTAGCTGTATATCCTTGCTGTTATCTAGGAATCAAGCCTGCTGTTTGTTTGTGTCTAATGGCTACACTAACCATACCTTCCAATTGGTGTCTGAAGAGTTGTGCTTACTCTTACGCAGCATGGCATCTATAGTATCCTCAATTTATTATGTTAATTGCTGACAATCCTCAAATCATGCAAGTGTTGGAACCCAGGGTGTGTTCAAGTCTTTTTTCTTGGTGAGGCCAAGACAAGTTGAGGCACATGCATCAAAATTCATTATTGCAATTCCTTACTAGCGAATATTAAGAAATCGTTATTACGCAATCACAAAACCAAATGTATCAAAAAAGTTTGCTACATTTTAGCGAATCGGTAAATATCGCAAAACCAAATAGCGATCCTGCTATTACTGAATTGGTAATAGTGAATCCGTTAATACAGCATCGCTAATAGCGATTTACCAATATTGCTGCATTGGGATGGCATTACAACCAGGAAGTGAATCAGGGAATGCACACACCTATTCACAGAGAGAGTCAGAGGAGGAGGCAGACTGATGGAGCTGAGCGGGAACAAACTTTTTTTTTTTAAGCTGAATCTGTTTGAAAAAAACAGCATTGCCACAGAAAAAGGGGACAACAAAGGTTTAGGGAGAAGAAGGAAGCTGAAATTCAGCGAGAAGAACTGTAAATCCTCATTGAGGAAGTGGTGTTGAGCCATGATAAGCTCTTTGGCGGACTCTCCCTGCAGGTTGCAGAGTCAGTTAAAAGAAAAATTTGGCTGGCTATCCAAGCACAGGTAAATGCTGTGGGGATCACACAGTGCTCAATTGCAGACCTACGCTAGCGCTGGTACGATCTGCTTAGCCGAGCCAAAGAGAGGGTAGCTGCAAGGCTTGCAGATGCGAAAAAAACTGGAGCGGGACCATCTGTGGAACAAGCAAACACACCCCTGGAGGAATTGGTTTAATCCACAATGCAACTGATTTTATTCGTGCTCGTCCAGCCCTCTTTTGGCTATTGGTTTGGAAGAATGAGGCGGCCACTCTAACTAAAGATATTATTAAAGACTGCATGAAGTGCGACAAAGGGATGGATATCCCCTGGCTCTCTGGAGTTTACCAGAGCCTATGCAGTGTCCATAGGGCCAGAATCTTTACAAACCCTAGTGAGACAGAAACCATGGACAAGAAAGAATTAAGAAGTGCCCTTTACTCACTATATACCCAAGATAGACTAGTGCTAGAATCAAAGAAATCACTAGTTTTTAATTACATGTCCCATGAGCGGTGTTGTCTCCCCTTACCAGATTATTTATTGTTACTGATGAGTTACTGGGATAGGAGCCTCTTAATCCGTCTCAGAGCAGGGACAATTAAATTTGCACTATGTTTTCCTTTTGGCTATAACCCATAACTAGCCTCTCTACCGTGCCCATGCGACGGGATAGGTGGCCAATCTATAATTCCCTTTTTTTTCTGCAAATACTTTGTAAAGTACAGTAAGGGGTTCCTTCATTCATTTTTTAAAAAGAGCAGGCCGGTTAGCTTGGATTCTGCCTACTCAAATATGTTGTCTTTGAGCAATGAAGAGCTTATTTTTCGCACATTAGCACTTTTTTGAGGGTTGCCTTTCGGGCACGTAAGTCAATGCTAGCACACTGAGCCCCATAAGCACTGAAAGACATTTTTATAATTGCTGCCAATGGTTTTTATTGTCTTTTTCCTCCCTTAATGAAATGGATGGGACAATGTAAATGCTGTTAATGGATTTATTCTTTTAGCCTTGATTGTATTATATTGTGTTTTATAAATTGTTATTTATTTGCTTATACTGTCACTTTTCTCCTGCTACTAATATTGCTATTGTACTTTTATGGATATTGATGTAAATTCGAATAACGTTATAAAACTGAACTAAAACTGAACTGAATCCACAATGCAGCCAGAGGCAGTTGTTGGAATAAGACCAGATTGACACATCTGAACAGGCTGGTTCCTCGCAAGGTAAGACCACTGCTAACTATCTTTCAATGTTAAATGCACCTAAAATAGCCCCAATGCAGATCCTGGTAGTGTAGTACACCTGAGTCCAGTCCATTTTTTACTTGCAACACCCAAATGCATTATGATTAGTTGTATACAGAAAAATGTAAGGGCAAGGCAAGGATGGACCAAAACAGCTTTAGTGCAGCAGAGTACAACAAGGAAGCGACTGAAGTAGACTTTGTCCATAACAAAAGTAAATGTATTAGACACTGGCATGCGCTATGTCACAAACATGTGCACCAAAAAAATAACTGAACTTACACTGTTTAAAATCACAGATGCTGCTGCGCAGGGAAGTGACATGACTGATGTTCACAAGTCACAGGAACCAGATGTACAGTCTGAGTAGAAACCAGAAGTGCCAGAATCCTCACCCATACCGACTCCCACTCGACACAGGTGAATAGTCTCACCCCTGCCTGATTTTGAGAGTGATGAAGAGTGCCAAACAGGAACTCCCAAACAGCAGGCTGTTCACACACCACCACCATCACCACTAACAGAAGTACCAATGCATCGCAGGTCCATCCATTTCTGCAGGCGAAGGACCTGGGCAATCCTGACAGCTGCAGAAGACAATGGGGCTGCTGCCTGGAGTGGGCTGGAGGGCAAGAGGCTCAGTGTCCATCGCCTGCAAGGCAGAAACATGAGAATCATGCAGGGCCAACTGGGGACAAAGGCAACACACATGGGGGACATACGTGACTGCCTGAGAGCTCAACACTGCTGTTGTGGAAAGGCAAGGGGCACACACTGAAAACTTTGCAAGTGTTACAACAGTTGTGCTTGACTTGTGCAGGGTTATCCAGGGTGACCATGCCTACCATGCTAGGAGGCATCACCATTTGATGTGGAGCCTGGATCGTTACACCAGGGCCATCAATAGGATGACCTCAACAACAACTCAGCGTTCCTGTTGCGCTGTCAGCATGCAAGTGGAGATGGGCCACTGCTGTTGGGATGTGGCCAGGAGCCTCATCCTGGTCACTAATGCAGTGGAACAACTCCAGACTGCTACAGCTGGTGGCAACAACGTCCTTGCAGGGGGGATAATGAGGAGGCCTCCAGCCTCTGTAGCCTACTGGCACCTGTAACAAATCCCAGGAGCAACAATGGCACAGAAGGCTCAATAAGGGATGTCGCTGAGCCTACTGAGAGGCCCACAGGAGTTAGTGGCCAAAAAAATTTAAAAACATGGGCACAGACTATTCTGGTGAGCTAACCAGCAGCATGCACATTGTTCGGACTGACGTTTAAGTGCCAAAGCAATGTCATATAATTGTCTGTATTCACACTACCCTTTTCTGCACCTGGTATGTGTGCATTAACACTACCACAGGATTGTTACATTAAACCGTTGAGCACCTACTGTGTTGTCTCCTGATTACCCACCTTATAAGTAATGTTGAGTTATTTCTGCATGTCTCCGTCTCCCCTCTGTTGCATTTGGATGCATGCCGCTTGTGGTGGTTGTCTTGGCTGGATGTGTACCTCCGGCTCGCTGTCAGAGTCTTCCAGGTGAATGCCTCTTTTAGTGGCTATGTTGTGCAACATGGCACATGTGACAACTATTTAGGGGCAAATCTTCAGCTTATACTGCAATGCACCCCCAGTTTTGTGGAGGCTGCGGAACCTAGATTATAGTAAACCAAATGTCCTCTCAATCACATTGTGTGTGGAGATTTGTGCCTCATTACATCGCTGCTCATTTTGTGTAGTAGGATTTAGATATGGAGTCAGAATGAAAGAGCACACATCATATGTGCTATCACCTACAGGATGTAGAAAGAAAATACATTAGTTACTAATATGTGTTACCATGGCGGATAGGTGTGCAAGACAGTGTTACTTCTGTTTACCAAGAAAATATCCTTCTCCACATTTACTCTCAAGTAGAAGTCTGTGTATGCCGCTATGTCTGAAGATATAGGAGGCATGTGCACTGCTAGGGTAACTAGCCACTATGTCTCTGATTATGTTTCTAGAATTGCAGATTGCTTGAATGTTTAATGAATGTTAAGAGGTTCAGTACATATACTCATTCACTGAGGGGGGACAAATGACATATGGAAAATGGGCAACATGATACAAATCTAATTTATTTTGCTGCAATTCCTGTGGTGTTGTGGGGAACCTAATGTGGTGGTGTATCCTCTGCAACATGGCATCAAGGAATGAGTTAATAAATCGCAATAGGTCACTTTGAGAAATACCCCCAGCTGCAGCAGTTACTCCCTGGAAGCTCCCTGAATGTAGAAGTTGCAGAGAACATAGGACCTGCACATTAGTGGGGATGGCATGGGCCCTGTGAGTCTGACACTATAGTATTGGATCTAATTCAGCTATGAGCTCATAGATTGTGTCAAATAGTACAAAAAGGGGACCCCCTCTTAAAGTTAATTTCAGGTCAGGGAATAGAGGGGAGAAGAAATACCAAAACAACTGAAAGAACTCCCTCTTGACCTATAGATACCTTTACCACGGGAGTTACCTCTAAAACACAGGGCATACACCAACAATGTCTACGCAAAATGTGAATTTTTACTCATTTTATTTAATTTTTCTGTAAAAAAGTATTTTTTTTGTATTATATCATATTTTTTCAAATGCAACAATTGTAAAAGTATACATTATTCAAAGGAACTCCAGGGGAAATTCTTTCAACACAATGGAGCTATAAATATATATCCTTAGTTATTCAAATTCATTTAAAAAACAGAATCAAGTAAATGTGCACAACCAGGGAAAGAGCCACACACACATACTCATACATACTTCCTAAACATACATTCCATCACAAAGACAACCACAAAAGTATCCTATAACGTTGAATCTGTTGTCCAGTTGGTGACCAAAGTCATTAGATTTACAAGGAAGGGAATTGGTCGACGCGTTTCTGTGGAAAAAGTTGACTGCGGACGAAGGCGGAGGCGGCGTGTGATGGGGACTAGGAATTTCCGTTCTTTTGGAAATGCATCTGCATCTTAAAGAGACACCGTATTATGGTGACAAAGTGCTACAACAAAAATTACTAAAAAATGTGGCGCCCCCTCCACAGCTCGCACGAAGAACAAGCCAGATTTAAAGATTGTAAAAAGTTGTCCTCTGCCTTGTTCTGCCCTTTTGTAAATCTTACAGCAAACAACTGCTTTAAACCTCCTTAACATAAGAAGTATGAATCGAGTTTCCCTGACTATTGGCACACCCATTGAAAATCTTCAGATCGTGTTAATGTGGGCTGTAATCCAGTAGGAACACTTCCATGAGACATGTACCTACGTTTTCTAGAAAGATTTGCATTCCAGGTTTAGAGATCCTATATCGCATTGTCTCTGACTGGTCCTGATGAAGGTGGTCCTAACTGCTGTTTTTCCACCAAAACGCGTTGACCAATTCCCTTCCTTGTAAATCTAATGACATTGGTCACCAACTGGACAACAGATTCAACGTTATAAGAAACTTTTGTGGTTGTCTTTGTGATGGAATGTATGTTTAGGAAGTATGTATGAGTGTGTGTGTGTGGCTCTTTACCTGGTTGTGCACATTTAATTGATTCTGTTTTTTGTATGAATTTGAATAACTAAGGATATATATTTATAGCTCCATTGTGTTGAAAGAATTTCCCCTGGAGTTCCTTTGAATAATGTATATTTTTATAATTGTTGTATTTGGAAAAATATGATATAATACAAAAAAAGACTTTTTTACAGAAAAATGAAATAAAATGAGTAAAAATTCACATTTTGCGTAGACATTGTTGGTGTATGCCCTGTGTTTGAGAGGTAACTCCCGTGGTTAAGGTATCTATAGGTCAAGAGGGAGTTCTTTCAGTTGTTCTCATAGATTGTGTCTGTATTCAGCCTATATTCATCGTAAATCTCTCCTCCGTCCTAGCAAAGTAATACGCACTCTGAAAATGCACTCCTGCATCCTTCTTCCCTGTGCTGCTGCTCTTAGCCTCATCCTCCTCACCGTGATGTATAGCCTGCCATTGTGAAACATTCTGATACCTTCTGGGACTGTTTAAGGAGTTTTCTGATATTTAGCACCTCATTTGTTCACTTTGAAATGGTTACCACCTAATAGTATTTGTTCTTATTTAAGAAATTCTATTGCCGATTGTTCAGAGATTTGGTATTTGCAAGTTTTTGATGCATAGAATTAGTGAATTCTAATTAGCAATTACTTAATACAGTACAGAAATTTCATAATCAGTATTTAGGTAATCACAATTTTTTGTGAATTTATGTGAAATTCTTCAAATGTGCTTCATGCATTGGAATAAGCTATTTGGCGGTCGCAAACAGACGTTTTTTGCGATTCGCAACATTTGCAATTGCAAAATAGCTTGATGCATGTGCCTTGTTGCACAGTTTTGTTCAGAAAAATCATTTGTTGTGGTATTAAGTAAGCTCTAAATAAGGCCTCAGTTACCTGAAAATGTCAATCTTCAGTGATTAGAATTACTTCATATATATTTTGTCCCTCCATAAGTTGAAACCTTGTACAGAGAGGTAGGAAAGGAAAGACGGAGAGTAAATCAGTTGCATGTCTGTTAACATATTTTTTTTTGCAGGTGATGGTGCTAGCCTATAATAGAAAGAGATGTTATAGCTAGAAAAACAATAACACATTTGTGCAAATGCCTTAGAACTTCCTTGTGGGGGTGTATGGCAATGTTTGAATTTTGTATAGTTAAAAATTCCGAAAGGAATACTAGCCTTGTGTTGAAAATAAAGTCTGTAATGTTGAAAACAAATCATCTCATCATAGTTTGCAGTACCATCATATAACTCATCAGAAGAAAACACAGTTGAGTACTCTAGATCTTCTAGCAATTCGAGCACTTTACTAATTTCCCAATCTTCAGAAACAGCGCTTGGGATGATGATATCATTTAAAGTCATTTTAAAACAAATGTGGAATTTGGTAAATGTTCAGTGGGACCATACATATCAAATGATACCTTATCCCATAAAAATTCCATTCGGAAATGGAACAGCTGAAATGATCACCAAGGAAAGATCACTTTGCTCACAATATGAGGATGCGTGTGGTTTCAGAAATAAATTTACCAAATGTACTGCAGAGCATTCTGGGATGAAACATCTATTTAAAAGGAGAAAGAACACTGTCACAAATCTAGTCTAAAGGACCAGCAAACGTCAAGCTATTCCAAAAGATTAACCATGGAGAGACAAAGTATATGCTTTTGAGCCAAAGATAGAAAACATTCACCTTCAGTTAAAAAGGTAGGGACGGTGGAAGCGGAAGTTGCTCCTTTGTGTCGATGGAGAAGTCATTAGAGTCAATGAAGTAGCCAGAAGTTGTCCAGTCTATCCTTGGCTGCTCAGCAGGTTGTGTTGAATTTGAAGAAGTCTTGATCTGTGGTAGGTTGATGTAGCCTTGTTCTTTTCAGGATTTTGGATTGAAATTAGTGTTTCTTTACTTGGTGACTGTGCAGTTGTCATGCTTTCTGCAACAGGTAGAAGATATACTTTGATGTTGTTTAGTGTTGTCTCTTATTGAAGTGAACCTTCCTTCGTGATTAAAGCTTCCAACTAAACCTCTTGAATGATAGCAGGAGGAGATCCGTAGACACCTAGGAACCCACCTGGCTTACTGTTGAGAATCAGCCACAGATTGTGATTTGATCAGATCAATCAAGACAAACATTTTGTCTCTGGGGCCAGCAAGGGCCAGAAGGAATACAGTTCTTTACCTTCACTAGCCAGGACAGGCACAAATTCTTCCTTGTCCACAATCTACTTTCTCTGAACAGATCCCCAACCATCGAGATCTAGCTAGGCCTTGCCGGAATACCCTTTTCTTCTCCAGTGGCAGTTTATTATACTTAGACGTTGCTTTGTTCATCTCGGTAATCATCCAGTTCCTGTAAAACAGCCAAATGTTCATTGATGTCAAATGGTGTTTCTAATGCCCCTTTGCTGGCATTGTCAAGGTCTGTAACCCACATCTTAACCCCCAACTAAGATTTGACAGGGAGTCCAAACACCCAGGGGTGTTCTTGGCATGTTATTTAAAGCCCTCTTGACCCCATATAAGTGGTGGACCCAACTGCTACCTAGGCCTTGGACCCACGCTATTATAGACTGCTTTGAGTACTGCTTTTCCTCTCCACTACCATGTTTCCCATGGGAAGGTATGAAGACAAGAAATGCAGTGTCACACCCAAACTTCTCATGGCCTCTTTGTAATCCTAGGGGTAAACGGTGGACCCTGGTCGGCATGTAATGTGCCAACTCCACATATCCTGATAAAAACTTGCAGATCCTTTGTAATAGTTAAGGCACCAGCTGATCGTTGTGGACACACCCACAGGAATTGAAACCAGGAATCCATTGAAACCAAAATATACGTGTAATCCCCGTTTGATGATAGGAGGCCGCAGTGGTCCAAGTAAGCATAAGCCAGTGGCTTGTTTTAAATCAGTAGAGGTGTCTGTGGTAGATGCACCATTGTGGAACCATTCATTTGCTGGCAGATGTCATATACAAGGAGACAAAGTATTTGGTCTGTGTAAAGACCTGGCCACTAAATGTGTTGCTGCAATAATGAAATTGTAGCAGCAACCCCCTGCATGTGCAGAAGCCAGATCCTCATGTGCAGCTAAAATTAACCCCAGTCTGCGATCACTGTTTGATTTTGATATTAGTCAATCCCCCCTCCGCGGAATCTGAGCATAAGGTATGTTTTGTGCATCTAACTTGTAAGAGTACTTGAGAGGGAAATCCTTTGGCAGGTGTGTGTCATTGCACCAGTATTGATGGCCACCATAATGTCACTGCCTATCATTGTACTAGAAGAACAAGGGATTTCCGCAACCACAGCAGTATGAACTGTCGCTTTTGCAGCTTCATCTGCCTTGGAGTTCCTTGTAACGTGAACGCCAACACATTGATGGCTCAGTGTGTGAATGACCTGAGCCCGCGGCAAACATTCTCTCATCTGAGTCAATTGTTCCTAAAGGAGCTTATGCTTCGCTGTACATCCTTTTGAATCTCTGAATCTATTCTGACTCAAATAATGTAGACATTCATTCTATGGATGCACACAATAGTACGACTCACACACTACAAGTATGGGTAATTCAGCATCCGTGTTCTGTAGTGCCAGTACAAGAGCCTTTAATTCCTCTAGCTGTACTTTGCTATCACCTAGTGACTGCGTGTACGTTTTCTCAGGATGGAGTTCTCTATCATGCAGATGCCTTTTTACTATTGTGAATGCCTCAGAGTAGTGGTGCTTTGTCCCTATGGCAGGCTGAACAGAACCTTTGATGTAAATGATGTAGTCATAGCGATCTAGAGGCATTTTTTTTTATTAGGCAGAGGATTTTCTTGTTTGTACTGCAGAAAGGCTTGTGTTTGTAGTGTAGAATCGAATCTGTAATCTACATGAGTTGCAGTGAGTGAGTTAGCCATTGTGTCTATTGTGGACTTAGAGCTTTAGCATTTTGGAACGCTTGCTATGGTAACCGCCTCTAGAGTCGGTACCGGGGTCATGACAATTGTGCGTTTCCCTTGAGCCAGGGCTCCCTCTCTCACCTCAACAGTCTGTACTGCTTTCAGTATTTCTCAGTAGGTGCAAAATACATGTCAGCATTTGTATGTAAATACAAGTTATATGCACTTGGTACTGTGTCACCTTCATTGAACGTGGCATAAGTGTCCTCTAATGTGTCCATGATCACATGGATCCACAGGTTGTTGTGTCTACATGTTTGTAGATGTTTGTAAGCCATCTTGTCAGTTTGTAAGGAGAATAGAATGTCTGTATGTTCCTCCATCCAGTGTGTGCTGGAAAAGTCTAGACATATCAAGTCACTGAATGGTTTGACCAGTTCTGAGTTATCTGGAATGTATGCAAAGAAATCCTCAGCACACGTCATAGGTGTATCAACAATTCGTCAAGTACACAATGTAAGCACAAATTATACACTAGTTATTTCAATTCTTATTTTCTTTCTTTATTCTTTTGGTCTTGCTTCAGACAGCCAACACGTGTTTCATCGCATACAAAGGGAAATCGTCCCGCGACTTTCTTAAGGCTATGTCCTTTTGATGAAGACCTTTCTTTTGTGGTGATATTTCCAACCCACAAAGGGATTCAGTATCTTGTGCGACGTCAATAAGGCAGTCCATGCATCTGAGGGATCCTATTTTGTCACCAAATCTAGAGCTTTATTTCTTCAGGATCCAGGTCCTGGTACTCACCCCTGGCGCTCATCTCCCTGCGCTCCCTCTCTTTCCACTCCTTGTCTTGCTAGTGGTGCAGGGCGTCTGTTCTCTCTGTTTCCTTTCATTATTCTCTGAACTTCCTATGTACTTTTTGATAAAGACCTTTCTTTTGCAGTGATATTTCCAACACACACATCTGAGGGATCCTATTTTGCCCCCAAATCTTGAGCTTCTGAGTCTGACGGTCTTGTTCCAAACATCGCCCTCTGTGCAGCTCGGGGACAAAATAGGATCCCTCAGATGCATGGACTGCTTTATTGACGTCGCACAAGATACTGATTCCCTTTGTTGGTTGGAAAGGAATATGCAGGATAGTAAAGTAGGAATAAAAATGAGTTGCTGCAGCTGTGAGGGAAAATGGAAGCAGAGATGAAGGAACTGTCTCTCTTACTGGAAGACTGTACAACTTCACAACTACCCACTCTCCTAAAATGATTCCTTTATCAAGGGCTGCCATTTTTCTGTTTCACCTAACCTTTCTCTGTGGCTAACATCAGTCTGTGATCTGTGGTTTCCTCATTATCTCCTTAGATCTCCCAGTGCTTTCCTTTTTTCCTGCTTCCTCTGTCCTTCAGTCTTCAATCCAGATGCTCAGTACTTCTCACACTTTCCTTTGCATTCTTCTTCTGCAGAAACGTGTGTTTGGTGGTGATTTATGCTTCAGGATTCCACAACCCAGAATAACAGATTGCTGAGGTGGGCGGTTAGGCCCCAGGCTGAATCATGGAATTCACATGCACATGCAAGGCGTTAAGGTGTAGTTAATAATGGTTATTTTGTAATGACAGTGCAGTGTGTGATTGTATGCTGGAGAATAAAGACAATCATTCCAGACTTTAGTGTGTGGCATATTCACTTGCATGTTCCTAGGCAGGGGAGGATGCTACAATCTGCACAACATGTGTTTATAGATACACAGCACACATGAACTTATTCAGAGACAAGAAACAGGCAAGGTTGGCGAGAAAAAAATACCTAAGGAGACAATTCCTGATTCAAACTCACAGTTAATGTGCAAATCATCTCAGACCGGGGTGGGGGAAGATGGGATGCAGAGTGATCTTTGACAAGTCAACTTTCAAATGGAATAGATGGAGTGCTGGGAGTTCTTAGTTAAGGAATCAAAGAAGGACAGCAGTATACAACACAAACAACACAAAAAATGTATTGTAACAGCTCCCTAATAAGCCACATGATATTTCTTAAATCCTGCTGCCTTTCACCACCCAGATGTGACCAGGACCCTGACTGTAGAAATCCATTCACACAAGCAGACAAATGGTAACATGTGCCAGCTGCCTGTGTTCATTAGTACTGTTCCTATTCCAAGATAGTGCCCCATTAAGCAGCACTTATTGACCCTAATGGGTGTGGAACTTAGTCTTTGAATTTATTATTTTATTTAATTGTTTTTGTTTAAAGCCACAAACATAGATACTTTACGAAAGAACTACAAAAATATACCACTTTGATAATCTTCAACATAAACAAAGATATGGCAGAAAAAAGACATTGGAGAAAAAGACAACCATATTATCAAAGAAAAAACAAGAGAAAATACATTAAATCCCTAATCCCATTGGAGACAGGACCATATCCTATTGAATATTTGCCGGGACCGATGGCCTCAAGCTTTAACTAATGCCATCGCCATTTCATATTTCCCATAACAGTATCCAAAATTCATTAATTCTTGGACTCGTACTTTGAATCCAGGAACGGGCAACCCAAAGTCGTGCACATGCTGAAACTATAGAAGCAAAAGGTTTCGTAAGGCGAATGAACTGACAAAATATTCCCAATATCAACTCTTTCCCGAAGATAAGAAAAGGGTTACCGTATCCAGCCCAGGTCTCCAGAACCAGAGCTATATTTTTTTTTAAGTTTGAAGTTTATTAAGGCATAAAGAAGTAAAGACAGTACATGAAGAAACAATCATAAGTTATAAAAACAAGAAATCTCTCTTACAAAGGAATGGAATTGGTCAAAGAAATATCGTGAACAAAAACAATATGTAGTAAAAATTTCAGGAAATTGAGGGTAAAGGGAAAACATTAGCATCATATATCGTAGAAGTGACATAAAAGAAAACATAGGATGCATCAATAATCTTACATATACTAAGATAAAACAATCACGGTGGTTTTTGAACTTCAACATTACGTAGTGGAGAAGTGGGAGATGGTCTGGCAATTCTAGATAAATATTCGGTGAGGGGAAGCCATAGAAGGTCACGTTTAATTGCTAGGGAAATAGGGGAAACCAGAGCTATATTGAACCAGAATTCTTTCAACATTGGACATGCAAGCAACATATGATTTAGATCTGCAGCATCTTCTTCACATTTCGGGCAAAAACTATTTATCAGTGATGACATTGTTACCCCATTTTGAAATTCGCTCTGGAGTATAATAAAGCATGAATATGGTTCAATATTGCTGCAGTTTCAAATAACTGAAGTTATGGCTGTGTCAATAGTTTCTAAGGATTCCTGTATCTCTTCTACAGTTATGTTACAATTAAAAATACAACTAAGTTTGACAGCAATTTGTAGACTGTCATTGCTTACGACAGCTATAAGCTTTTGGTAGGTTTTGCCTATAATCCCCTGTGTGGTAGTATTAAAAAGAATAGACAAAATCTCAGATGGACTATTCAGCTCTAATAACCCCCTCCACGAATAAAGTAGACCCTCACCTGTTGATTCTTAAAAAAAGTGAGTATGCAACAGACCAAGTTCTTCTTTCAGTTAAGTAAAAGATCTAAATCCCTGCCCGTCATATATTTGATCCAAACACATCATGCCTTGACCTTGCCATTCCTGCTGAACAAGGTCATGAAATATACTATGGAGCATGGGGTTCCCCTACACTACAACATATGCATGCATGTCCGGTAGTGCATACATTTTTCGTATTTCACGCTAAATGTTAGTAACATTCCTAATTACCTTGAATCTTACTCACTTGTAATAGTTAGGATCAAGTGTTTTGTACAATAAAAACCCAATACATTGACCGTCAACCAGTTGGTAGAGAAGCCAACTGTCGTCCTTTAGAAGCCCTATAATTAGCTGTGTATTTGCCCAGTAAATGCAGCCCAAAAGTATAGTCTAAAGTCTGGGAGTTTAAAACCACCTTGCTTATACAGAAGGGTTAAATAGCCAATAGCTCTCCTGGCCCGACAGCACTATCCAAATGTTTAAAAAAGGTTAATGGGACTTTCAATGGGATTGTGCGGAAATAATACAAAAACTTCAGGAGAACATTTATTTTGATAATGTTGCATCTCCCATGGATACTAAGGGCTAGCCGATGCCAACTGCGGAATTTTCTCTCTACCTTCGTCAATAGTGGTTCCTAATTTAATGCGATAATATCCTTAATGTGACTACTAAGACAAACTCATAAATAAACTGCCACATTTGTGACTTCTAAAGCAAGTGGGGGCCTCTCAAGTTTAACATTTAATATTGTCTGTGTCTTATTAAGATTTCGTTTATAGCCAGACAGGTGACCAAATCGCTGTGCTTCGTAAGTGATTGCACCTAAAGCTTAACCTGGTGTTGTCGAGAAAACAGCGATATTGTCTGCGTACGCAGTTAGTTTTTTGGTCTGTCTCATTTAAAAAAAACTGGAGAGATATCAGTATTCAATAATAAATGTTTCATAAAAGACTCAATGTAGATAGCAAGCAATAACAGGGAGAATGGACACCCCTGCTGCTTATCCCTTTGGACCAAAAAAAGAGGAAGAGGAATGCCCATTAAGCTTAATAGCAGCTGTTGGGTTCTTATATAATTTCTATATCGCCTAGATAAAACTTTGACCGAGGTCTATTGAAGACATTGTGACCCATAAGGTACCCCAGGTCACTCGATCAAAGGCCTTCTGGGCGTCCAACATCAGCATCCCAAGCTGCAAACCTAATTCACCTGAAACATTAAATGCAGCAATCGCAGTATCGTTATGTGCTGCAGTATCTCTTCCGGGAATGAAACCAGGATGTTGCTTTGACACTAATAAATGTATCACCGGAGCCAATCTTAAAGCGAGGATTTTAGAAAAATCTTTTGCATCAGCATTGATCAACGCTATCGGCCAATAAGTTCTCTTATCGTCTATGGGTTTCCCCTTTTTCGGGAAAACAGCAATATTAGTAACATTCCAGGTAGGGGGAACTTCTTCTCTTTGCATTATTGCATTACATAGCTCTAAATAAATCGGGCCAGTTTATTTTTAAGGATCTTATCAAATTCAAGCGGAATCTTATCCTCGCCAACTGGCTTGCCATTGGGCAAATAATTGACTGCTTCCTCAACTTCCCTCAAACAGACGTCTTTTTGAAGAGGCTCAGTAAGCATTGAATCTAATACTGGCACTGAAGACTCTTCTATATAATCTGCCGCAATTTGTGAATCAAAGCCTATCGGGTCGCTCTAAAAATCAGCATAGAACAACTTACATTTTTCTACTATATGCCTAGCCCTAGTATTGACCAGTCCATCTATGCCAAACAATTAATTGACCTGTGATTTAGCCCTGTTGTCTGCAATTTGATTAGCCAACAGTCTGCCCACCCTTTCACCGTATTCTTATTGTTTGGCTCTATTCTTTTGAAAATTGTTTGCAATTGTATCCCTCAGTCTTCTTTTTAATTTAGCCCTTACCTCAACTACCTTTTGGTAAATCGATTGTTCATCCATATTTTGAGTGGCAATAGCTGTAGCATGTTGCTGCTCCAATTCCAAACACAGCTTTTGTTCCTGCTCTATCGGGCAATGGCCTTGACTATTTTGTTTGATGATATATTGCAGCATTTCCCCTCTAAAGCAGGCTTTTAAGCAGTCCCATACTGTTGCTATACCTGTTGAGCCCAAATTGTTATCTTTGTGATCCTCAAGTACCATACGCATAAACTCCACATAGTCTGGATTGTTAAGGAGAATCTGGAAAAAGTAAAATCATTGATCGATTTCTGAGCTTTTAACTGCAACTGTACCGTTAGCATGACTGGGTTGTGATTGGACGTAATTTTTGGGCATACTGCCACAAGTGCGTTTTCTAAAATAGTATTATTACAAAAAATCATATCGATCATAGAATAGTGTTTATGCAGAAATGAATAAATAGTATAGCCTGGTAAATTCGGAAATAACCTCCTCCAAGAATCTCCTAACTGATGCAAGTGAAGCAATTCTAGAATTGCAGCCCTAGTCCTACACATTCTAACATGGGCACTAGCATTTTCAGTATCATTTTTTCAGACCAAAATACAATTAAAATCCCCTACGATAACCATCTCACCAGACCATTCCAATAGCTCGGAACTTAATTGATAAATCACATTCCGACAGTCAGTATTCGGGCCGTATACCATACATACTGTATACATCTGCCCATAAATCATCATTTGAGAGATTGCCCATCTACCTCTGGAATCAGCGAGTGAACTAAGGATAAGAGCCGGGCATCTCCTACATTTTAAAATAGCCGCAACTCGATCCGATCATCAGTCGTCAGTATCATTTGCGTGCGCCCCACCTCGATTCTTTGCCAAACTTAATTTGACTATGAAGTGGCTTTTTATACCGCTCACACCCCCTCCCTTTCCTTCACCTCCCCCACTCCAGTACCGGTGAAAAGGAATCTCCCCCTTCCTTGCTGTCCCAGAGTGAATGACAGCTTATCTAAGACTTCCGTTCTGAACTCCCCCCTACCAACCACCAAAGTCCCCATGCTCGACAATGAGTCCAATAATCCCGCAATCTCCGGTGCCTCTGCAAAAAAGAATAACCACATTTTCCAGTCCTTATGTATGACCTCGTATCCTCGTAGCCCCTCATAGAACAGTATTTGTTGTTTCAGAACTTTGATTAACTCCTTGTCAGCTGCTTGCCATCTTAGTAGCGTTTGTTTGGCATCCTTTTCATTAAAGAAAAAATGCTGCCGACCATCCTTTAAAACCTTGAGACACGCCGGCTCCTGTAAAAAAAAGATTGTGAACATACAGATTTAAAAGTTTCCATCAGTTGTGGGAGTTTCTACCGTTTGTCCATAGTTGCTTTACATAGGTCAGAGCACACAAAAATAGACATAGAGTCCACCTTGACCGGCGCATTTTGGCGTGCCTTGAAATATACAGCTTGACGTTATAAAAAATTACCTAAAAACACAAGGATTGGCCTAGCAAAACTAGATTTAGACTGGCCGCTATAAGTGGTTGACAGTGATAATGGCAATCTGTGTGCCTGTTGAACTTGAGTGTCCATATCCCAATCAACTAGATCTGTAAAGGCTTTTTGAAAAAGATCTACAACAAAAGCCTGTGGATCATTGCCCTCCCTTCCATCTGGAATGCCAAAAATGCAGAGATTTTGCTTCCTCTGACGATTTTCAAGATCTTCGATCTTAGATTGCATTGCCATCATTTGAGAGTCATGTGCCTTTGCAAAATTTACTGTGTATGTATTAGATTCTTCATTATTAGTTCCCTTTGTTTCACCTGGACCGACTGGCCACTCTAATGGTGCAGGTTAAATCGCGTTCTCCTAGTGACCCCGCTCCCCCGAGTGCCTTAAAGGCTGCTAGCCACATTATCCTCCCTGCTATGCTGGAGGTACTCAATGCCTCAATTTCCACCAATATGGTTCCACCAGCATGGAAAGAAGCTAGGGTGAGGGCACTTGTGAAGAAACCTAATATGGACACTAACAACTTCAACAACTACCGTCCCATTTCCCTGCTACCCTGGGCCAGCAAGATTCTGGAAAAATATATCAACAATCTTCTGACTAATTTTCTAGAAAATAATAAACTGCTTGACCCCTCACAAACCGGTTTTCGCCCAAAACATGGGACAGAATCGGCTTTGTTGTCAGTTATGGAGAAAACAAGAGGCATCTTGGACCGGGGAGGATCGGTGGCAGTCATCCTCCTCAATCTGAGTGCCGCTTTTGACACTGTTAATCATGAAATTTTAATGCAGCGTCTCCATGACATCGGGATTCAAGGGGGAGCGCTGAAATGGCTCAGGTCATTCCTGACCAATAGAACTTTCTAGGTCTTTGAGGGAAACACCATCTCCACCAGCAGACCACTGGGCTGTGGAGTCCCACAGGGCTCCTCGCTGAGCCCGACGTTGTTTAACGTCTATATGAGACCGCTGGCGGGTATCGTCCGTCCGTATGGTATTAAGATCGTTACCTATGTGGACAATACCCAGTTGGTGGTCTCTCTGACGCGAGCTGAGGGCCCGGCGGCCACGGCAGACCTGGCTGGTTGCCTGAGCGAAGTGAACAGCTGGATGACCCTGTCCTGTCTCAAACTCAATGGAGACAAGACAGAGGTCATGATGCTGGGACGCTCGGCCCCGTCCTCGCTGGGCTCTATCTGGCCAGCCTGCTTAGCCCCCCCCCCCAGTCCCAAAGGATGCCATTAAGAGCTTGGGCATCTGGCTGGATAGATCTCTAACGCTAGAGAATCAGGCTGTCAAGTTGTCTGCCACCTGTTTTGGCCTTATCAAAATGTTGAGGAGGATTTTGCCCCTGCTACCATTTCAAGCTAAACAAACTGTTGTACAGGGATTGATCCACTCTAGGTTGGACTTTGGAAACGCACTGTACCTTGGAGCCCCTGAATTCACATTACGGAAATTGCAAGTGATTCAAAATTGTGCAGTCCGCACCCTATTTTAAATTCCCCGTAGGTCTTCTGCTAAACCTGGATTAAAAAAATTGCATTGGCTCCCCGTCAGGTACAGGATCAGTTTCAAGTCCCTTTGTATTGCCCATCAGTCATTTTGGGCAACTGGCCCACTGATCAATCGTCCCTTAATCACCCCTTACCTCAACAGCAGAGAGTTACGCTCCACCAGCGCGTTCCTTATCATCGTGCCCAAAGTTAACCGGGCCAGATCAGGAGGCCGTTCTTTTACCCTCAATGCGGCTAAACTGTGGAACAGCCTACCCCTTCAACTAAGGTCTATTCCAGATTTGGCCTCCTTCAGGAAGCATCTGAAAACTTTTTTGTTTAATAAATAGGTCTTCTTTCACTTCCATGTCACTCGCCCTGCTGGTTAGAACACCTCGCAATCTTCAGCGCTTGGACGCCTCCGGGCAACTAATTTGCGCTCTATAAAATGCATTTTCATTTCATTTCATTTCAACGGCAGCAACTCGTGGTTGTATGTCAGTAACATCGGAAGAGAGCTGACCAACCTTAGATATTACATCCATTAATGTTTGATTAATTTTGCTGCTGTTGGCATTAGCCTGTTGATAATATTTATGAGCTTCTGATCTCTGAGTACTCAATGCTTGCATAATACTAGCCAGTGAGGGTTCCTCATCAGTTGCTTCTTGTTGAACAGTAAAAGCCCCAGCTCCCTATTGTGACAATAATGCAGGACTTAAGGCTGGGGAGAAACCTAAAGATGTTGACAAAGAGCAGGCAGCAACTGGTGATGGCTTCTCTGAGACTTCAAATAATCCTTGCCGCTCCCTATCTACTCCAATTCCCTCCCTCTCTAGCATTTCTGTGTCGGTATTTGCTGTACTACTGGCATTTGACAGTCTCTGGATAATATTTTTCAGTTCACCTGTTTGGGATACCCACTTGCGCAGTGGGCGATTACCAGATCCAACTTTGGCTAAAGCCCACTTAGCACACCCTGCTGCGTCAGTAGCTGTTGACTTTACAGCCTGGCCTCGACCCTTGCCTCCTTTAATCAATTTGGCCATTTTGGGGTTTGGGGTTTTTGCGCTCTTCTCTCTGACAGGGATATTATGTTGGTTACTCTCTGCCCCCTTAACTGGACTAAACCATTCTGTGTCCGAGCTATTCGAAGATTGAGTAAACTCAGCATCCACTGCATCTACTGCAATATCTGCCACATTATTACTTTTGTTTAAAGGCTCAGCGGTGGCAATAGTCTCAGCCATGACCTCGAAATTATTAAGTTTTTCCGAAGTAAATCCAGTAGGACTGACCTCAACAATAATTGTAGAAGTTGCATTCTCGTTCTCATTGTTCTCAATATTCTCTGCCCTCACAGTATTATGGGTATTATCATTGCTCACAGCACCAACCTCACTCCCCCTACTATTCTGTACTGCAGCGTTGAGCACTTCGGCCATATCAAAACCAGGAATGGAATTCTCAGATCCACATTGCCAGAGTAATTCAGTTGCCCTCCCCAATTGCAGCAATTTCATAATGGGCTTCTTAATCTGTTTCCAGGGCCCAGTCTGTTTCCCAGACCCAGCATCCACTTTGGACCCGGCTAGTGTATCACCATCAGCTTAGGGAGCGTGTGCAGAGATATTTAGCAGTTGTGGTTCACCCAGCTCACCTGTTAGCAAAGTATTGTCGTGGGTCCCTGTATCTTTCTCCTCATCAGGAAAACCGGTAATTTTACTTGCTGTTTTACAAGCAGCTGGAGCTGGAGATAAAGGAGAGGCAGAATCAGGGACAAGGGCTGGAGCCAGAGCTTCATTACGTGACCTATAGTGCGCGGCGAGGCCATTTGGATCCTCAGCTCTCCCTCTGTGCACTCAATCAAACGCGTTCTGTCTCTAAGAGCGCTGGAGCGTCGAGAACTCTTGGCCACAACCGGTGCTGATGCTAGCACCCGTGCTCTAGCTACCTGGAAAGTCTGAAGTGAATTCAGTGGAGCTGCCCGGGCCAACCACCTCGAAGCGCGGGTCAAACAAATCCTCGATTTGACCGTAGTGATAAGGCACATCTGTTCATGCCGCTAATTCAAACCAGGGAAGGTAAATTTCGCTGATAGTTCCGCACAGGAACTCTTACAGCAACCAGAAACTTTGCCGGGAAGCAGGAGGGTGTTGGTCCATAACTATAATTCAAGCAGAGCTCAGTGGAGGCATAGCGGGATGTTTAGTGGGAGCAGCACAAACAGTGTCCTCACGTGTGCAGCTTCAATCCACCATCTTCCAAATCACCCAAGGTATAATCTTTGAATTATTTGTGTTACTCTCATTTAATCTTTTAATTCCATGTAGTTACTTTCATAATATCAAAACATTTGTGGTTCATAAATAATCCAGAGTTTCAATTCTTATTAAATATCTTTATTTTTATGAATCCCATTTATAGCCATCACAAAGTACTCATCAAATGTCCCCATGTGCCACATGTAAATCAAATCCACAAAGAATAAGTTCAAAATCCATTTGGGTCAACAAGTGATGCTCAAGGGGCACTCTGTCATGGACCATGAACCGGGCTAATGAGCATTATGAATTTTCACCTATGGTCAGAAGGTGACAACCTAAAAGCACACCACTAACTTATAAGAAATAATCTTATTGAGAATTAGAACATTTGAATGTGGATAATGCCATTTAATACAATGGTGTGCTCCATGCTTCTACTGGCACTTAAAAGCCCCCAGAGCAACATTCCAATGTTGTTTAAAGAAAGGCCTCTCAGAGCCCTAGGGGATATCAATCCCCTTGGGCTCCCAGATCCCTTTGTTTAATGTGTTAGAACATTCTGCCCTCTAGTGGCAGAATGTTATAACAGCCTTATAGTCCTTCCTAGGTGGCCTATACCGGCCATTAAAGTCCTGCTCCCTTGTTAAAGGCCCTCTCCTTTGGCTCTGGCCTTTAACGCTGGAGCGGACCTATAAGGCTATATGAAAAGGAGTGCGTGGATTCTCACAATGACATTCCAGCTGCTGTTGTCCCATTCCTATGCACAGGAACATGTGCAAGGAAAGTGGGAGTCTACAGCACAGTGTGACCAGTATATTTTACACTGCTCAAAGATTTTTTTATTCTTCTTCCCCTTCATTTCTAAATGTTTTTTCATTCAGGAAGCATTTAGAAAATAATTTTACAGTGTAGATTATAATTCCCCAGTTACATATTTTTCCCCAATCCTATTAATAAAGTGAACACACTTTGAAAAATTGTTTCTCTTTAGCTAATGTCCTGAGCCCTCTCTTTGCGGGATTCTTATCAACAACATATTCTATCAAAGGTTAGCATTTAATTTTAAGCAATTTATAGCACTAATTACAATCCCAAGTATAATTACATGCATAAAATCTTTAACAATTACCCTTCAGTTGCCATTAGCTGACTCGAGTATTTGATGTACACTGATTCATGCAGCAATTATTTTAATTGTACTCTTGTTCGTGATACATTAGTCGAGAAGAGAACACCTTATTAAATAATCACGATTTTCACAGGCAAAAAAGAGTCTCGCCACGCTATTTATTCGAAATTATCTTGCTGTACAGTAAGCTTTGATCTTCCTAGCATCAGAAAACCGTTGACGCTTAATGTACTCCTTGCTTCATCAGCACTGAAAGTTTGATGTTGCGCCTTAGCTAAGAGTCGATATTAAATCCAAATTCATTCCCATATACCTCTGAGGAATATGTATTATGTAAAAGAAGATTGTTTCAGTCACTGAAACTAAACTGAAGAGTTAGTTATAGTTTTCGTTGTGATTATTCGTAAAAAAAAGGGGGCCAGAAGTAAAAGCCATTTTATGTTTCAAAACATGCTATTCGCTAAATTACAATATTTTTCAGGTCTTAAATGGCTTTTTTGAATGTACTAAACCCATGTTATTCTTGGGTAACATGTTCAAGAACCGCAAAATGGGTTTAAAAGGCAATACGTCTTTATTTGAAAGGAGTGTATTTAGGGTGCCTCTTCTAAATAGTGATTAATTCAGGATTGGGCTCGCCTTAGCGGGCACCTGGCATTTCACCTGTGAGTCGAAGAGGTTGGGGACGGTTTTGTGGCTATGTGGGCAGCTATGTGGGCAGCTTTTCTTACAAGCGGCTGGTTTTGTAGCAGTTCTGTACAATCGGCCTCTAGTAAGAAAAGCAAGACCGATGTTTGGTATCCCCCCACACACCTCGCTCCCAGGGCAGGTCGAGCAGCAGCCTGCCAGGGCTGGTTGCTGTTCCCCGTCAAACCCTGGATTCATTGCGTTATGTATCAATGTTTTGCAACTGAAATCCAAATGCAAAAAAATTGAAAAGCTAATGGTGACCAAGTTGGGGAAGTGACACATTAGCAAAAGGGAATTAATCACTTAAAGGCCCCATCTCCTTTATGGTTGTTAAAAAAAACTTTTTGGTGGAGTAAACAATGGTCTAATGGATGTAAATGTAAATTGATACTTGTATAGCGCACTACTCACCCGCAAGGGTCTCAAGGCGCTTGTACGAATACCGCTGTGGAACCCATCCTGGCTTTCCCTGTGAGGCGTCCACTCCTGGGCACCCCCAAGGTGGAGGCCAGGCATCCTTAGCGTTGTGGGGGCCGTTGTGGAGATTAAGCAAGCTATTGCCCAGAGTTGCAGAGTGGCACTCCATGATTGGAATAGGCACCGAGGCGAGAATTATCAGGTCCGTGAAATTTTTGAGCCCAAGACCCGCCGAGGCGGGGCATTGAACCTTGGTCCCGAGGCTCTAACCATTGAGCCACACTTCTCCACTCTCCTGGATCACTACCAACTCCCAAACAAACTTACAAAAAGAAGCTTTTTTGGAATGCAGTCCCATTTCTTTTGAGAAAAACTGGCTGCATTTTACAAACAGTTTATTTTCTTCCCACAGATGGTGGTCTACAGCAAGTTGCCATCTCTTTGATGCCATCCAATAGTGGTGAATTGTACCTCATGAATATTAACAAGGTAGGTCAGATTGCGACCCACTACGATTCAGAGGTTTCAGAACCGACCTATTTGTAAACAAGTCAGTTCACAAAGTTAATTTCCATTCACAGAGACAGTGCACAATTTGTGACCACATTTTGAGAATGTCAATTTTGCACATCAGCCCATTGCAACTTTAAAAGCTGTAAGTTTTTGTGCAAAATTTTTATAGGTTATCAAATTTTGATTAGGACGAACCTGAAGCTGGTTGAGTTTCCGAAGTTCAAAGGTCTGGGTAAAGGAGTTAATACACTTTAATTTTATGCGATTTTTTTCTTCTCTTTTTGGTATACATTTTTCCATCTACATTCATTCCCTTACTTTTCCAGTCTATATGGTATTGTTTAGTTGTCTCAATTTACACACATGCACTGTGCAGTATTGAAGCTAAAGTTAAGTATACTAACTAGGTGTAAACAAGAATTTTGACTCTCATTCTGAGTTAGGTAGAGTAATATTTGCTCATGACTTTGTTGGAATTTGAACTCTGCCCAGTCAAGAGGTTTACTAGGTGCCAAAATAGACCTGGTAATACTAAATACTTTTAGAAGGTGAAAAATAAGAGTGGAAACGAGCCCAGAATCTACGAAAGACACACAATAATCAACTGGGTACCTCTAATGCCACTTTTTCCCCATTCTGCTCCTCAAACTCTTTTAATGGCCAAGAAATGTGATGGTGTTACCAGTGGGCTCTGCAGCACGGGGCTCATTTTTAGCATCCTATGTGTTATGTTTTGAGCATTCTAGTAGTTGGGTGTGGGCGAAGTCAGGGGGTGGAGTAAGAGGAGGGGCATGAGCAGGAAAGGGACAGTTAGAGTAGGGACAGGGACGAATCAGGAGTGTAAGAATAAAACTCCTTTAATATCAAGTAAGTGCCTGTCATCTTTATGCCCACGACAGTAAAGCTGGCGACGAGGGTGGGATACAGTGATCCACTATCCCCACGTGAACAAGAAAAGCGTCATGTTCCTGGGCAGCAGGAAACTGTGGTCGCCGTCGCGACACGTGTTCCCCCGAAGAGATCGCCGCCTGAGGACCCAGGCCAGCGACAAGAGAACCAAATCCACGATTCGCCGATCGCGTGGAGCCCTGTGCAGACAGTGTGGTCGAACGCTGAAGAACATTTGAATCAGGCACCATTTCGTGCCAAAAGTGGGGAGCGCGCCTTAAAAGTGCCAGAGGCCGCACGTGTGAAAAAGAAGAAGTCAGGAGCCCACCCTGACTCTGCTGTGCAGCCCCGACGCATGAGAAGCATTTGGGATGAGCGGGGAGACTGCGAGCAGTGCCGGAAAGAGAAGCGTTGCACCGCTGAAACTGAAGCTCACCCCCGATGCGTGAGAAACGGCCGCGGATGAAGGAAGAAGTCGGGAGCTTACCCCGAGTTGCCTGGATAGGCGGAGTGGCCAAAAGGTGTGCGAGACACTGCTGAAGCCCTGGTGCCCGTGAAAGTGGCTGCCGGTGGGTGCCAAAAGAAGCTCGGTGAGCCTGGAGAAAGAATGCAGCCAAATCTCATGAGGAATGAGAGTTTCTGTGTGGGGGCCATCTTTGAACCAGGTAACTAGCAGGACAAAGCCCTGTGCAGTGTGGAATCGGCCATTTTGAAGTCAGGGAGCACAGGGCCTAAGCAGAACAAACATTGGCAAATGCAAAATAAGCATTGGTAAATGCAGAAACAAGCACTGGCAAATGCAAAACAAGCATTGGTAAATGAAAAATAAGCACTGGCAAATGCAAAACAAGCATTGGTAAATAACAAACAAGCATTGATAAATGCCAACAACACCAGTGAAAAGAAAGGTGACGCTGCAATCATTTACAGAGATGTCAAATCCACCACAGCAGAATGGTGGCGATGCTACTGTGGCGACCCCAGCTGAGCCTCAAATATTGCACCTGCGTCCCCCTGAACCACTAACGCTGGTGGCTGGTGGAAGCATGGGCACCCAATGGCAAGAGTGGCTAGAAGATTTTGAGGACTATCTTGAGGGGTCAAAGGTCACCGTAGATAGGGAAAAACTCATTGCATTGCGTAATTTGGTTGGCAAGGAAATCAGCAAAGTGATTAAAGAGCTGCCGGCAGACGACAAAGGAACATATGACAAAGTGAAAGAGGCGCTGAATAGGAAAATCATACACAAAAGGAATGTGGACTATGAGAGATATGTATTTCATCAAGCTCGCCAAGACAAGGAAGAAAGCATGAGCACCTCCATCTCCAGGCTACGTAGACTATCTCAGTATTGCACCTTTGATGTGTTCTTAACAGAAGACGCTATCCGACTACGAGTGATCGAGGGTTGTCACTCTGAGACACTGCAGAGGAGATTGCTGAGAAAAAGCCATAATCTTGACGAGATAGAAGAAATGACAAGGGTACATGATCAAGCGGAGGAGCACGCTAAATGCATGGAGACAGGAGGAAGTGAGATAAAAGAACAAGCATTCTGGACGCCAAACACCACCACTCGCAGGAGATCAGGTGAACAACAGAGAAGGTCCAGACCGGCCTCTCGTCATCAACACAAAAGGACGTGAGCCGGAGAGACAAGAAGTCCAAACATGCAAAAAAGTCAGAACGGTCGAGAAAATGCTATCGATGTGGCTACGATTATCCGCATGCAGGTGTGTGTCCGGCGATGGGTCAACAGTGCCACAAGTGTGGGCGAAGGAACCACTTTGAAGCGATGTGTGGTGTGTACAACAAAAAAAGAAGAGGTGACTAAGCATGGGCGGAAAATCCGTTTCGCTCGCGGATTTTGCGGATTTTCGGTAAATTTGCAATCCGCGAACGCTCGCGAATTTACCGAAAATCCGCAAATTTGCACGCAGCGGATTTTTTTTACTTGGTGATACAATTTTGCGGCGTGCGGTGTAAGTTCGCAATTGCAAACATGTAGGTGAGGCGGGCAGCAACAATCACGCACTCGCGAAATTACAAAATTTGCAATTCTGCACAAGAAATCCACTAGCAAGCAGCATAGACCTTCTGAAAATGATGATTTTTATCAGAATAACTCCTCAGGTTGACATTTGCCTGCCCTTTTTTGGATTTGAGGCCTTTTGACTTTCTTTGGATCACTTTTGGATTAGAAATAAACTTTCACAAGTAAGTTTGTTGGCATTACATTTGCTGTTCTGCAGAAAAACGAGTTTTGCTAAACTGAAAGCACTCAGCTGCAGGTGCAAAAGTTCAAATTCATCATTAGTAACCATTCCCTGTAGTGCTTCCTGACTGGTGCCCCTCCAGAGTTCAGTTGCTAGTTGCAACAATTGTATGACCCTGCTCTGACCCTCACAGCCGGATCATAGAATAGCTACAAGTAGGCCACAAAGGTCCTGGAAAAAAAATTGCACTGCAACAGAAAGCAAATTACAGATAAGGAAGCAGGTGCAGACTGGAATTTTAAAACAGTGACACATTAATAAATCAACCCCAAATTAATTCATGTCAGTTGAAGCAGGGCAGGTGTGCTTGCTTTTTCCCCCCATAATCTACAGTGATGATGAACCAGAGGGTGGCATTGATGTACCAGAGGGTGGCATGGGTGAAACAGTGGGTGGCAGTGGTGAAACAGGGGGTGCTGGGAACCTGTGATGATGAACCAGACGTAGAAACAACATAATTGTGACCATTGCGAGCCGACATGTACGTTCGCAATTGCGAACTGGTACAAAACCCTCGCGAACTGGCAGAAATCCTTGCGAACACAAAAAAAAAATCCGCAAATTCAGGAGAATTCACGGATTTTGCGGATTGCGAGTTCACAAATCCGCAAATTCGCGAACGCCAGATTCGCAAAATTCGCCCATGCTTAGAGGTGACACGAACAAGCCGCGGTCTGATCCCAGAAGACATCATGCCAAAGCAGTGCAAGACAGAGCGATGTCATCCTCTGGATCGTCCCACTCCAGCCAAGATTCTCATGGATCCCAGTGGACCAGGAGTTCACCGAAACGATCACCATCGAGAGAATCAAGATCGACGTCCGCAGAGTCCGATTACACAGATGAGTATGTTTGCATGGTATCAGACCCAGATCAACTAAAAAGGTATCCCCCACTGGACATAAGAGAGGGGGCTCATGAGACACAATTCATGCTCGACAGTGGGGCATCCCTAAATTACATGCCCGTGACAGAATATAACAAAATGAAATCACCAACCCAACTGAGTCCAGCACACGTAAGAGTATTCACCTGGATGACGAAGAAATCACTTCAATGTTTGGGTAAATTTGAAACAACTCTCACCCATGAAGACAAGTCTGTGACAGCATACATCCATGTCATTGAAGGCCCTGAGGCTGAGTGCCTCCTCAGCTTGCCGACTGCAGAAAGTCTCCACCTCCTGGAGATCCTCTATAGAGTCAGCGATGATCCAGACATAATCCGTAAGTTCCCTAAGCTATTCACTGGGCTCGGAAAGATGAGTAAATGTCAGATCCATCTGCACATCAACAATCAAGTGCGCCCTGTAGCTCAACAACCCCAACGAGTGCCTTTTCATCTTCAGCAAGCGGTGGAATATGAGATTCAGGAGTTGCTACAAACTGACATTATTGAAAAAACAGATGGTCCCACACCATGGGTGTCACCAGTCGTCATCGTCCCAAAGAAAGGCACTCCGGACAAGGTGCGTTTGTGTGTGGACATGCGACTTCCCAACACTGCCATAGAGAGGGAGTGTCACCCAGGACCCCACCTGAGTGACATGATAGCCGCCCTGAATGGAGCCAGAGTATTCTCTAAGCTTGACTTGAATAAAGGCTATCACCAGCTGGAACTCCATGAAAAGTCAAGATATATAACCACGTTCGCTACCCACTTATGTCTGTTTAGAAACAAGATACTGAGCTTTGGCATTTCATCAGCAGCCGAAATATTTCAGGAAATGATTCGTCAGACAATCAGACACATACCCAACTCGCTGAACTACAGTGATGACATTTTGGTATATGGGTTGAACACACAGGAGCATGACAAGGCGCTAGATCGAGTATGCCACGCCTTTCTAGAGGCCAATATGACCTTAAATAAGGTCAAGTGTGAGTTCCACCAATCCACTCTCAAGTTCTTTGGCCATGTGTTCTTGGGAGCGGGCATGAGGCCTGACCCAGAAAAAGTGACTGCCCTCAATGCGACCAAGAGTCCTTAAGATGTTAGTGACATTCGTTAATTTCTGGGCATGGCGAGCTATTGTGTCAGATATATAAAAGACTACGCCACCATCAGTCATCCATTGAGAACACTCATCAAGCAAGGACAACCGTTTGTGTGGAGCCCCCAATGTGAGAGGGCCTTTCAGGAAATCAAACAGGCCGTTGAGGCTGCGGACAACCTAGCATACTTTAGCCCCAAGAGGAAGATGGAAATAACGGTGGATGCCAGTCCAGTGGGTCTGGGTGCCATCTTAGCCCAATACGACAAAGACAGTGATCAACGGCACATCGTGGCCTATGCCAGTCGCAGCCTATCTGATACTGAAAGGGCCTATTCTCAGCCAGAAAAGGAGAGCCTCGCAGTCGTCTGGGCTTGTGAGCACTTTCATGTCTCCATATATGGTAAACATTTCACCATGATAACGGACCACCAGGCGTTGGTCACCATATTTGGCAACCCCAAGGCCAAGATGCCACCTAGAATCGAACAATGAGGCTTGCGCCTACAGGAATACACATACACAATCATACATAAACCGGGGAAAGGGGAGAACCCTGCGGACTATATGTCCAGACACCCTCAGGCATCCCAGGTTTCGCCTCCGCCAATAGCTGAGGAATACATACACTTTGTAGTAGGATCAGCTCAACCTCCAGCCATTTCATTAGAGACAATCCAGGAAGCTACTGCCCAAGATATCATTCTTCAGAAAGTGATGCGCCGACTGCGCTCTCATAGATGGAGGCATGACAGTGAGGAAGAGAATACCGATCCTCAGGTCCGCCAAGAAATGCAAGCGTTCAAGCACATCAATGATGAGCTATCTGCCACTTCGGAGGGGCTCCTCCTGAGAGACCATCGGATTGTCATCCTGAGGCAGCTACAACAAGGAGTCATTAACCTGGCTCATGAGGGCCACAGGGGAGTGGTTGCAACCAAAAGAAATCTCCGTAAGCGAGTCTGGTTCCCGCTGCTTGATTCCATGGTGGAGGCCACCCTCAAGGATTGCCCCCAGTGTCAACTAGTTAGCCATGGAACTCCCCCAGCTCCGCTTCAAATGGCTAAGTTACCCAGTGGGATATGGCAAAAACTAGCCATGGACTTCTACGGACCCCTCCAATCTGGCAAGTATGTGGTGGCTATCATGGATGAGTACTCGAGGTTTCCGATAGCCCAATTCGTGCCATCCACTAATGCTTCTTGCACAATTGCGGTGCTTGTTGAGATGTTCGCCGCATGGGGTGTCCCAAAGGAACTCAAAACAGACAATGGTCCTCCTTTCAATGGCCAGGAGTTTAGCGAGTTCGCAATGCAACTTAACTTTAGACATCCAAAGGTCACGCCTCTGTCGCCACAGGCCAATGGCACCATTGAGCGGTTTATGGCGACTCTGAAGAAAACGTTCAAACAGGCCACGCTCGAGAAGAAAGACTTGCAAGTTGCCCTCAACGAAGTTCTGCGAGCATACAGAACTACACCACATGCCACCACAGGAAAATGCCCGGCCACTCTTATGCTGGGGCGACCCATCAGAACAAGGATTCCGAGGTGGGAAGGTGCTCTGCGACCAGTGTCTCCGACACATGTCCACCAAGAAGTGGCCCTAGCTGATCAAACCAGTAAGGACAAAATGAAATTGTATGCGGACACTCGAAGGAGAGCCAAGTCTCCTTCACTACAGACAGGGGACTGTGTGGTGGTCAAACAAGAACAATCCCGAAAAACAGATTGCACGTTCAAAGATGAACCCTTGGTTGTCACCCAACAAAAGGGCACCATGGTCACGGCGGCGTCCGAAAATAGAAGGATCACCAGGAATGTGTCTCATTTTCAAATGTGCACGCCTGGCATGAAAGAGGCGCTTGAACAGGATGGAAATCCACCGGAAACGCAAGGACCCAATCAAACGGGCACAGCCCAGAGACCTGATCAGAGGACTGAAGCTGAATTGGATGATGATGGCATGAATCTGCGACCTAGAGGGAACATTTACAGGCCTCAGAGACTGATTGAAGAACTCTAATAAAGTAAGTTCATTTTTTTTGTTTAACAAAGAGGGAGTTGTTATGTTTTGAGCATTCTAGTAGTTGGGTGTGGGCGGAGTCATGGGGTGGAGGAAGAGGAGGGGCACGAGCAGGAAAGGGACAGCTAGAGTAGGGACAGGGACGAAGCAGGAGTGTAAGAATAAAGCTCCTTTAATATCAAGTGTCTGTCATCTTGATGCCCACAACACTACACTATGTTATCAGCCACCTCGGCGTGTGGGCCTATGTGTTTATCACAATCCTGTTTGCCAGACATTTACCCTCTTTAAGAAGCATCCATGTTGGCACCTGAACCTTAAAATGTTAACTTTGGAAAACCAACTGACTGGTGGGATTTTGCTGTTTCGTGCTCCTTGTGCAAGTATAGAGGTACATGCCCTGATTTAATTAATCCTTATCAGTCATTTACATGAGATGGCACTCAATGCACACTACGTTCCTGTTTACGGGTCCTGTGAGACTCAGGGTGGTATTTACTGCACCCTGTATCTGCTGTTAATCCATTGTGGGGTTTTCATGGATTTATAATATGCCTCCAATTTATGAGCTTTTCAGGTCAAAATGGTAAAACACCTGCACATTCAGTATGCAAATGATCATATTCTGTTTTTCCCTGTAATATTATACCGTCATAAATTTTGCCAGTTTGTTTTGGCAAATATTTCTATAGGAAAGTTTTGGGAAGTACAGTGAATAAGGAATATGAACAAACTCAAAGAGGTAACAACCACACACATCGAAATATCCTTACAAATAAGGCTAGGACTGAAAAATATATTGTGAATTGGACCCATTAGAGTTACGTTATGAATTTCAATTTCATTTTTCCCTGCTGCCCAAAATGCGATTTGCCCATCAGCAGGAAATAGCGTGCAGCCGAATGGTAGGGCTTTTCACCAGAATATCGAGTAAAAAACTATTGTGGAGTATTAAATATTGAGATTAAAAATATTGTGAAATAAGTATATAAGTTATAGTTTTAATATACTTAATTTCACATTTAGGCAATTATATGATATGAGAGTACATAGATATAGATTTATCAATTGAAAATCTATACATATCTATATGCATATATCGTCACAATATTTGAGTTCTCGATATTTAGGTCTTGATATTTTGACCACACTTTGGGGCCAGCTACGCCATCGTAGCAGGAATTTGTCTAGGCATCACTAGGGGGGTGCGGGGGTGCGGACCGCAACGGGTCACACCATCACA
This sequence comes from Lissotriton vulgaris, assembly GCF_964263255.1. Classification (NCBI taxonomy): domain Eukaryota; kingdom Metazoa; phylum Chordata; class Amphibia; order Caudata; family Salamandridae; genus Lissotriton; species Lissotriton vulgaris. The sequence goes on from NC_141689.1 coordinate 1,898,566,327, forward strand.
TGGAGTGACACCATCGATTCTATGTCTCTCTGCAGTGCTATTGTCCAATTACATTTTAACTAGAATACGATGTAAGCGTCCGGACATCAACGACGTTGAAATAGTCACTCACGTGACGTGCTGCTCCCGGACCCACTGTTTTCATTAGCCCATAGTAGACTCCACTGCCCACGCCCACCACTACAGCAGGTAAGGATGCGCCGTGGGGTGGGGTGGGGGCAGGGCGGAGCGCGACTCCTCTGTGGCTGTAGCAGACAGCCACTGCTCAGAAACTAGGGTCACGGACGGAGATGTACACTTGCCGGCCTCTGCCACTGAGAAAGCCATGTTGCCCTGCCTTCTTTCCCTGTGAGCCTTTTCCTTCCCTTTATCATAATAAACGTAACTTCCCTTTCACTTATCTACCGTGAGTGCCTCTGATTACTTCCACTACACTGGGTGGAACTCACTAGCGGTGAAAGAGCTGTAGGCACTGCGGATATTGGTTGAGGTGCACTGGGAGAGCTGTGTGCAAGAGAGAGCGTCTTCACCGGCTGCATCCGGGCAGCCCGCAAACAACCTACCAGAGCCTCCTTCAAGCCTGCAGCCTCCCCGGGACTCTGGCCCCGCTCCTGGAGGTGCGTTCAATGGGTCATGCACCGGCTGCGTAGAGGAGCCTGCAGGGTCGGAGTCAGAGCTTCCAGGCGGGTCTGTGTGTCCTCTGGGGCTTTTAGTTTTGGTTTGAAGTCTCAGCATGCAAGCGCTGCTGGATGAAAACCCAGCACCGGCCGCAGGTGAGGCACTGGGGAGTATCTCCACTCCCTACCCAGGCCGGGCATCACCCCCAATCCTTCATACTTCCCCTGGCTGCTCGGCTCTGACATCCCGCATTCCTCGCCCTCACCCCGATCACTCTCACCCACCTTTGCACCCTGGCCCTCTCAGCCCCTCTCATCCGATCCCTCTCACCCACCTTTGCATCCTGGCCCTCCCCGCCCAGCTCTCAGGCTCTCCCACCCTGATCACTCTCACCCAACTTTGCACCCTGGCCCTCCCCACCAAGCTCTCAGGCTCTCCCACCCATGCCCAGCTCTCAGGCTCTCCCACCCTGATCACTCTCACCCACCTTTGCACCCTGGCCCTCCCTGCCCAGCTCTCAGGTTCTCCCACCCTAGTCACTGTCACCTACCTCTGCACCCTGGCCCACCCAGCTCTCAGGCCATCTCACCCATCACTCTCACTCACCTTTGCACCCTGGCCCTGCCTGACCAGCTCTCACTCTGCACCGTTCACTAATAAGAGCAATATGCTCTGCGGAGCTTGATAGAGCTGTACTATCAGAGCTGCGTACATGTTGCATTATTGAAGCAAATGAATGTGCTACGGTCAGGGATTGAGGTGCACCGGCAGAGCTGTGTGTGCTCTGAATGAACCTGTAGATTCCACTCGCACCAAGACCAAGGTCTAACAGGTGTTTAGTTCCAGACAGTCCTCATGATGAACAGACCACAAGTCGAAAGCATGTGTTATATATATATATATATTTAAATATATATTGCTCTGACGCAGTTATTATCAGCCTTTGAAGCACGAATGTGAAAACTCAGTGAGCGAATTGAGATAATGATAAAAATCAACATTGACGCTGCATGTCTTCGAAAACATATGTTTCCAAGGAAAATAACTTAAATAGAATTAGTGAGGATTGTGCCAGGGTTGTAACAATAACCCTGGCAGACCTCGCAGGGAGGGATGGGCGAGATCCAGGGGCCCCCTGGCACTGAGGCTGGTGGTGGGCCTCAGGTCTAAGAGGCTAAGAGCCTCTCACTGGGTCCGGAGCGCGGCTCCTACCTCTACTTACTTTGGCAGGGGCACACAGTTTTCATTACGCCGCTGGACCATGCCACGTGAATCGTACCTCTTCTGCCTTTAGCTTTGGCCTGTATGACCTGTGAAATGACTGTATGATCCGAGTTCTGGGCATGTATAGTCTGTATCGCCTGAGTGATGACGTGCAATACCTGTGTGATAGTGGTTGGTATCTGTCCCAAACCTGTATGGTCTGTAGCGCCTGATGATGACGTGCGATACCTGTAAGGTATCAGTCCTTAGTCTGGGTGGTCTGTAGCACCTGAGGCATGACGCTTCTGTTTACGGTCTTAGCAAGTGGTATCTGTGGGAGTTACACTCCTATCTTTGGCTCCACTTGTTACAAGTAAGTATTCTAAGCCTGTAAAGGCTCTATGAAGATGAGGGATAGCTCTGCTGTCTGTGTGTTCTACCTGTAAAATTAGCATAGCCTAAGTGGCAGCCCTGCAATTTATGGGTTTAGCCTGTAAGACTAAAATCTGTGTAACATGAGGGATAGCGTTCCTCTTCTCTCCCCCCGCGCCTTTAAGATGTGAATATGCTAAAGGGTAGCTCTGCTGTCTATTTCCTGAGACTTTAGGACATGTATAAATAACTTGACGGGATAGGTTTGATGTTTATGGTCAAAGCTTACAAGATCCTAGACTGTAAGAGCTGAGCTTATGATTAATTAAAATTCCAAAGTCTTATAAAAATCCACTATTTTGCTCTTCCTAGATATTTGGCAAGTGTATTAATAACTGCAGCTCTAAGTGGCTTCCAAATATAAATAAAAACACATGTTTTGGGGGAATTCTACCCCGCCCACATCCCTCCTCACCACCAGTCTTCTCTTTTCAGTAATTTTTGGTTCAGCTTTATAAATGCTACTTTTGCCATTGATATGCCATAGCATATTGATGTCAATATAGAAGGCGGCATGCCAAATACTTTTACTGACACTGATTGGTATAGTGAGAAAGGCATGCAAGTATTTATCAGGAAAGAAGTTTATCCCTTGTGCCATATTTTTATATGGTGTGTCCTGTTCTCAGCCCAGAATTGGAAACACATTTCATTAAAGGAAGTGCAGAGATTAGAAAGCGAGCCATAGACGGGTCAGAGAATTGCAACTTGCAACAAGGCTGTTTGTTTATCAGAGGAGGGAAGGGGGTTTATGCGCAGACTGCACTGCAGGGCATTTCTGTAATGAAGCTGTCAGGTCCTGGACCTTGAGGGAATAGGGGCAAATGAGAGGTGGGGACTGGGGGTGACAAGGGATGGGGAAATGTGGGAGTTAGCACTGAAACCATTCTGTTTGGTCCCGTTATTTGGCAACGGCAGATTTGGAGGAGGTCAATGATGGATTCATTGGGTAAGTCGTGAGGGGGTGACACCATGAGTTACCCGCACTGGGTGACACCAACCCTAGTGATGCCACTGGCACTTGAAAGATGGCGGTCCCGCAACCCCGATCACGATACAACCTCCACCATGGCAGCGCATCGCCCACGCTTTGCATTGTGGCGGGGATGAGTACAGCTCCCCCTGCCACAGTGCAAATACGAGGAAATGTAGGAGGCACCAAGGGTGCCCCTCAGTGTACTTGTCCGAGGACTATGGATGAAGGAGGGCCTACTACGGGCACCTGAATCCGTTTCCACCTTTCTTGTCATGGCGGGTTGCCTGCTGCGAAAAGAACTGTGGAAAGGGCTATCGTAATCCCCATGGGGGTGCCTGCAAGGCATCGCTGCATGGTTAGCCTATAGTCTAGTTCCACAAGGCGGTCGGAAAAGGACCGCCATGCAGATCCGGGCAACCGCCACGCTGCCACTGCCATTCTGCCACATCGATACCCCTGCCATCATAATATGGCAGGGGATGAATGGCCGTTCGATGGCAGAGGGACCGCCACCGCACGGCTGGCAGTGGCAGACCCTCTTTTGTTCTTAATAGTTTAACGTAGAATCAATTTGCAGGAAGTACTGCATACATTTTTTGCCTTGGTGGTAGTTGCTTCAGCAGTTTTAAAAATATCGTATATACTGGTGTAAGAGTCAGGCCACATTTTTCTGACTTAATGAAATGGCATCTTAGGCTCTTAACGATGGAAGGCTACTAATCAGATACACATGTATGCGGCGGGACTCCTAAACATAACAGATGGTAATTCTTTGACAACTAGCTCATTTTAGTTCGAATGTACACATTTTTAGTAAAATTAGAGTAATATGAAGCTGAATGTGAACCAGTGGAATTAAATTCACAAGCAAATGTGGACTGAGGTGTAATATTGCATCACATACTTATGTGATTTCAAAAGCATAGGTTCAGGACTGCAATTCGAGGCAGGAATTGCTAGAGGAAAATATTGCAACGATTATATGTTAAAATAAATAATTTTTGACACATGTAAAATTCATCTTTATGCATTAGTATAAGTCACTGCTACTTCGAGCCATGGATCGCACAAGGCTGGAGTGTATAAGGTATAAAGGGAAACAGTAATATATGAGTTTATAAGCAGTGCATGATGGTGAAGTAAGTTGTGGTTTTTTAGCATTAGCTTGTGTCTCATTCCAAAAGGTAACTATAAGATATTGTCTGTAACTCACATTAACAGTTGTTTTTTTCAGTGAAATTCTGTGTTTTTAACATACGTGATGATCTTAACATCCAAACTAATTCTATTGCCACATTTTCATTGAATATATATGATCTATATAAAAATATATGAAAAACTTTTTCATTTCAAATCTGGAGTGCCACAACAACTATGCAAAAAAGAACAGGGAAACCTGGATAGTTCACAGGTTTTAGATGGAGGGCAGCTCCGTAGTATGGCACATTCTACAAAACCTTTGACATTCTAAAACTACTGACTTCCAATATCTGTTTTCTAGCTCGGTTTTTAAGCATTGGATTTGCACAGTGTCATCCATGCTGAGCTAGAAAGTGAAAAAGTGTTTTACATATTTACAGCAAAGCTTTTATGCATGGGATTAGCAAGTGGCATCCACCACGTCATGAAAAATGCCATTTTCACCACTCCTTGCAAGGATTGCAGCTTCAAGTTGGGGAAATACCATCCTAGCCAACATGAAATGAATTAAAGCAACCCCTGGTGCATGATTTTACTTTGATTGTATCTCACCAGAGAGGTATAGCTTAAGTTTAAGTTTTCTAACATAATGGAATAAATCAATGCGTGCTTCGGTGTAGTTAAACTCAGATGTGGGGTAAAAAGACAGTCCTAATGATAACAGTTTAGACTGCTCATTTGTGAGTACATCATCAGTCATGTGTGTTCAACGCCGTCCTTTGGTTGAGGTACAGTGACAATGTCTTTTGTGTCTGGAAAGGAACTGAGACCCAGGCACGCACATTTTTAATGATCTGTACTTACAGTTTACTAGCCAAACTGATACCAAAACCATTGAATTTCTTGACCTCAATTTAGAAGTTAAAAACACTAAAATCAGCAGCAAACTGTTTCAAAAAACCACGGCTGGCAACAGTTTGCTGCATGCCAACAGTTGCCACCCAAAAAATCTTATCCCCAGCATTCCTTTTGGAGAATTGTGAAAGGCCAGGAGGAATTGCAGCACTGAAGATAATTATCCGGCAGAAAAACTAATTATGACTGAAAGATTTTTGGCACAAGGTTACAGTAAAACACTCAATAAAGAAACCATTGTTAAAGTAGACAAACTTAAAAGGGATGAGTTGGTGTTTCCTACAGCCAACACTAACACTGTGAAGAACCAACTTAAAAGGGATGAGTTGGTGTTTCCTACAGCCAACACTAAAACTGTGAAGAAAATAGAACCCTTGAGGTTCATAACCAAGTACAATACCCATGCATGGGAGATCAAAAAAAGCCTCAAAAATTTCTGTGAGGTACTTAGAAATGATGACGATCTTCGTGAACATGGAGGAGAACATCCGTCCCCCAAGTTCGGTAACCCCCGATAATTACGAGATAGTTTATGCAAAAATATGTTACCAAGCATTAGTAAAATCAATGACATCAGGGGATTCTTCACATGTAATCTGTGCAAAGCCTGTAAATTCAATACCAGTCTTAAATCCATTAAACTATGCAATAATATGGCTCCTTTTGTAATACAGAAACATGTAAATTGTAACACTGAGTATGCAATACACACACTAAAGTGTCAGTGCAACAAGTTCTATATAGGGAGCACCATCCATAAAGGTAAAAAGACATCTCTTGAGCACTTAGGGCAATATCTTGTTCCTAGGCATTTTAATGAACACCATAAGAGTAATCCCAGCCTTGTTAGATTCGCTGTTCTTGACTGTATTTAATCTAAACCGAGGGGAGGTAATAGAATGGCGGAACTCAGGAGACTTGAATCCAAATTGATCTTCAGGATCAATACAATGGCTCCGAAGGGGCTAAATCTTGATGAAGAGATGTCTGTACAGTAATGACATTTTTTCCATACACCCATTGCTGCTTTTTCTATCTCCCAAGATAACCGTATCTCCTTTGCTGCTTTTTCAGATTTTGTGTATATTTATATTTGATTAGTGCACTCCTATGGTTTTAATCGTATTATCTCTATCTGACTTTTTTGCAGATATCTAACTCAGAGCAATTAGAAATACACGGTTGGTTGTTCATTTCTATGATGATCAATGAAAAAGTAACTGCACGCTATTTGAGGAGGACTATGCTGATGAAATATATGCTGATTGAGGATATTTCGTAGAATGCTAATCAAGTTTTGAGCATTATGTATGTTTGCCCACTTGGGCGGAATAGGTGAATCGATGTATCAGGTTCTGAAAGTGCAACACACATGAATTATTGTGTTGTGCAATACATGAGATGCATACATAAATAATAAGCAAAGATGCTGAATTGTGCCCACTGGTGCGATTCACGATACACAGCCACCAAAGTAAAGCGTATATTGTCATGTCGTTCTAAGGTTGGCTTTCGTATGAAATTGCCTGCTTTGATCAAATGCGTGAACACCGATATGATGTTTATTTGTGCCCACTAGGGCGGTACATAATGTTGAGTACAATTGGAACTAAGAATCTTTTCATTCAATGTTACTCTGTGAAGGGAGTACGCCCACTCAGACTAAGTGCGTAACTTGCTTGCATCCATTGGCCCAGATATGCTAGCCTTGCTGTTACAAGCTGACGCTTGATTTTCACAACGTATGGAGGTGGCACCTTCTACAAAATTATAATTATCACCACAATACACGCGATGATTTTTCGATATAGTAAAATGCTTTCTGTTTTCTGTAAGCCAATAATGATGAACTACATGGTTGTTTTCATTTTATTTACAAAACGTCGTAGTTCATGTGTCAACTAAGGAACTTTCTTGAGAGAGATGTTGTCACAGTAGATTTCTTCTATGTTCATATCAAATGATCGGCACCAAAGCACTTTAAATAGAAACAATGTAACACAGTCTCTTGCCCTTGATGAAGGTGTGAGTCTAACTCCGAAACACGTTGGACGTAGTGTTGACGGAATAAACCACCCTTTGAAACAGAGGCCACGGCTTCAGTGTTTTTTTCCGCCTTCGAAAGGAGGAGTTACGCATTGGTGATGGTTTTGATGTTATGGGGGTGACTACCCCTGTCGTGAGCCCGCCATTGAAGTGACTTATGTTTAAGTCGATAATGGATGCGGATATATATATATATATATATATTCACGAAGGTTTTCCAAACTGGAAGTTTTCCAGGGACAACAGATGACTCGCACTCCAGGGTCCGTGTTTGGCAAAGTATATTTATTGGCGACGCATTTCGACCAGGTGGTCTTTGTCACAAGCCAATTTCTTACAGTAAAAACCACCATTTTAAAGTGCAGAGTGATAAACAGTGAAACGTTGAGGTTCCGTGACGATTTGAACCCGTGTTTTCAATATTGTCGGAAATACATAATATTGGTATCAGCGAACCGCAAATGATCCATTTAGTATATCCTGGTGTTTTCGCTACGCTACGAGCAAGAACACTCCTTTTATAAACACATTTCTGATCTACCCACGGCATCCATCTTAGATCATGGCCGCCATTTTGTGTTTCTTGCCCTCACATACGCAATAGCCTCTGATCACTTCATTTCGATTAAGGACACGTAGCCTTAGCCGGAGATTCACCTCTTACATGACAAGTGCACCTTAAACCAGATCACGCTGTAGCTGCATGACTCGTAAGCATGAGCGAATTTTGCGGATCTCGCGTTCGCGAATTTTGCGGATTTGCGGATTCGCAATCCGCAAAATCCGCGAATTCCCGCGAATTTGCGGATTTTTTTTTTTTTTGTGTTCGCCCGTGTTTCTGCCAGTTCGCGAGGGTTTTGTACACTTTCGCAAATTGCGAACTTACCTGTCGGGTCGCAAGTTTCGCGAACTTGTTGTTTCTACGTGTCCAGCCTGTTTGGGACACTCTTCTTCATCACTGCCACTCTCTGTCACCACTGCCACTCTCTGACTACTCATGCCACCCTCTGGCCCACCCATGCCACCCTCTGTTTCATCACCACACCCTCTGGTTGTCCAGTGTACATTATTTTCGGCAAAGCAAAGCACACCTTCCCTGCCTCAAGTGACCTGAATTAATTTGGGGCTGATTAATGTGTCACAGAATATTTTTTTAGCTGGCACCTGCTTCCTTAGTGCGCCCTGATTAGTGATCTTTTGCACTTGCTAAGTGCTTTCATTGTTGCAAAATTAGTTACAACACCTGCCCTGCCCCAACTGACAATAATGAATTAGGGGCTGATTAATGGATTTTAACTTCCAGCCTGGCTCCTGCTTGTCTCCCTTAGCTGTAATTCAGGACCTTTGTGGCATATGTGTAACTATTCTGAGGTTCAGAGCAGGGTCACATAATAGTTTCAACTGGCAACTGAACTCTGGAGGGGCCCCTCAGGAAGCACTACAGGAAATGGCTACTAATGATGAGCCTGAACTTTTGAACCTGGTAAGTAGTTACTTTCATTTTTGCTAAAATCGTATTTCTGCAATTTTGCACTTATTCGCGGGGCGCGAACTCACGCGAACTCACGCGAACAGTGCGAGCAGTGCGAGCAAAATCCGCTGCTCGCGGATTTGCGGATTTTGCGGGAGATTCGCAAATCTCGCGGATTGCGGATTTCCCGAAAATCCGCAAAATCCGCGAGCGGAACGGATTTTCCGCCCATGCCTAATGACTCGACAAAGGCTGCCTCCTCTGCCCGAGGCCAGTCCTGCCAAACTGGTCTTCGTGTCCATTGTCCTGATCACGATTAGGCGGCCGAAGCCGGTAGCCTTGCCCATTTACAACCCACAAACATCTCTTATCCTGCTTTTCTATCTTCTGCACCTGGCTCTGCTCCTTTCCTTCTGGGCCTTTATTAGGGGGAGGTAACGAAATTTACGATGAGGCGGTCCGGCTCTTGAATGAAAAGTTGACATGGGATTATGATGGAAAGGTGGGAACCCCTCGTTCGTAATGTTTTGTCATCAGATATTGTCGATGATTCCTGTGTACGCCAAATATTTATTGTTCATGACACAAAGGTTTGGGAATGTACTAACATGTGAAGAATTCGCCTAAAGGCCAAAATTTAGTATATAAGGAGCAACCCTCTTTGTACAATTCGAACAGGCTCCTGGTTACTGCCCATGCGTAGTTTCTGTGACTTCTGTGTCCCTGCAGTAATAAACCTTTGGTCTTTGACGCCACCATCGAGAAGCCCGTGTTTCTGTTCATTTGTGCACCAAGGCAGGTGGAACTCCGGGGTCTTTGGGTGTTGTTCCCTGACACCTCTGGACGGAACCAAAAAGTCCAGAACTCCAACGTCACAGTGAAACTGGAAAACAGACTATTGTTTTTAGGTCGAGTTTACTCGAACCTTTTGCTGTCCATCCAAAAGCTGACTTTTTATGAGGAGGATTCTCAACGAAGGAGCTTGTGGTCACGTGATTTCACGTGACCACAAGCTCCTTTGTGCACGAGCTTGCATTTCCCCACAGGCTTCCCCCTGCCAGCAGCATTTGCCACATCAAAGGGTTCCGCTGCCCCGCCCCCGCCGTCACTTATTCACGGCCGCAGGCCGTGACTTCAAAGGGTTCTGCTGCCCCGCCGCCTGCTTCACGGCCATCTGTTCCCCTCTCTCTCCCCTAATTATTATTCACTGCTGGAGCGCGCGCTCTCCCCTCTGCACAGACTCCGGCCGCAGATCTGCAGCATCATCATCACTGCCTGTGCGCGCCCCGCACCCCCTAGTAGTGCCATAGCCAAATAAGTATTTTATATGGCTGACTCACTGTATTAAAATAGCCTATGTTTATGTGCTTAAATATAGAGCGGTAACGTGCTCCCATCTAAAACTGCTCTTTTCACATGTTTATGTTGGGAGTAGTGCTGGCATGGTCTTCTTTGGTCTGCGTTGTAGCAAATCATCCTTACCCCTGCTTGCCCTGGTCGCTCTACCCCGGTTCGAGACACGTCGAGCACCTTTTCAAGAAGCATGCTTCCTGACATCCTCACAGTGCGTTAGTCCATTCGAGTGACTCCGTGCCCGTTCAGCCCACAAAGCGTTCTTTTATTTCCAGGGAATACGGGTCTTTTGTAACTGATGCCAGGTGAGCCTACAAGAGACGGGGATGTTTCCTAGGGAGCTGACAGTCACATAGCTCCATTTCACTGGAAGGTTCAGACGCCTTGACAGTGCTAGAAAAGGATTGCAGAAGTGCTGATACCTTGTACCATAGAACCTGCTTGTTTCTGAGAAGTGCTGGTACTCTCCCTCTGAGAAAGTCTAAGAATTTCAATGCGGACAATAGCGGTCCACGGGCTAGAAGGGTTACACCACAATTCTAACACACAGGGGGCGGAATCATGGTTCTTGATATCAATTATCCATCCGAGTGAGGTTTGACGCTTTTTGGAACACAGGCTAACTATTTAAAAGACATAAATGTTTCTTCCAGGGTGGAAGTTTGAATCAGTCAGCGGGGGCCTTGAGGGTGGCTTAGATCGAGAGAGCTTCAGGTGAGACGAATACACTTTGAGACGCTAGGTGTGAGCGCTGGAGTGCTATACATCTAGTTATTTCATTCTTAAACACCGATGGGGCATCATTTATTGTTTTTAACCTCTTGACTTAGCATGTCTGGACCTTAAGCACAGAGTGGCAGAATGCCTAACAAGAACCTGACAAAGTTATAAGTCAACAACAACAAATATATAATAAGAACAGGAGTTTAAGTCTCTAGAAACATATTAGTGTCTTTGTGGTGTAGCTAGAGAAAGACCCGATTTAATAGGGGAGATAGGGATGTGTATGTATACAATTGTATCGTGCACGGCAGCGTTTACTCAAGGACCCTGCTGAATCTATCATTTGACTGCGGTTAAACTCTTTCCAGGCACAATCAACAACCGGTGTGCATGCACAAACTTTTCAGTAGTAGTGTCTTTCTGGTGTTTGACACAAAATCTGCAGCTGCCTCTGTAAAAATGTATGAGGGAAGAACTGAGTCTGCTGGGGCATAGTTCTGGTAATTAGGGTTTACCGAGTTCCAAATCGGGCCACATGCACACTTTACTACTGCTTTGTTTTTTATTTTCAACTAAATGTTTATTCTTGTAGAAGCTACTTTATCTGGTCACATAAACCCCCATACTTCACAATTAAATTAGTGTATCCGTTGTAAAGAACCCTCACATTCTGTATGCAAGTCTATCCAGGTTTTTTTAACAGCAAAATCGCAAACCACTACAGCAACTGTCCAAACGGAGCAAACAGCAGATTAGTCCTTGCTAACCTACCCACCACCACACAAGACAGTCACCTGACCAAATGGACAAACCCTTATCAGAAATGACACTGCATCATTCATGTGGTTCATCCACATTATCACTCAGCACCACCACATTATCACTCAGCACCACCACATTATCACTCAGCACTACCACATTATCACTCAGCACCACCACATTATCGCTCAGCACCACCACATTATCACTCAGCACCACTCAGCACCTCCACAGCATCACTCAGCACCTCCACAGCATCACTCAGCACCTCCACAGCATCACTCAGCATCACCACATCATCCCTCAGCGCTACCCCAGCATCACTCAGCACCACCACATTATCACTCAGCACCACCGCATTATCACTCAGCACCACCACAACACCACTCAGCACCACCACAGCACCACTCAGCACCACCACAGCATCACTCAGCACCACCCCAGCATCATTAGCACTACCACAGCACCACTCAGCACCACCACAGAACCACTCAGCACCACCACCACAGAACCACTCAGCACCACCACCACAGAACCACTCAGCACCACCACCACAGAACCACTCAGCACCACCACCACAGAACCACTCAGCACCACCACCACAGAACCACTCAGCACCACCACCACAGAACCACTCAGCACCACCACCACAGCATCACTCAGCACCACCACAGCACCACTCAGCACCACAACAGCATCACTCCGCGCCATCACAGCATCAATCTGTGCAACCATTCAACAACTGGTTCAAATATGATCTCTCAATGTTTCAAGCTTTATTACAAATGTCACAAAAAGATGTTAATATTTCACTTCTGTTCTTGGATTTTCATCACAATAAAATGCACTGAACATAATCTTCACAAAAGTTATTTACAAAAGTTTAAGCTATTGCCATTATAAATTACAATCACTTTTATTTAAGTATTAATTATTTAAAAAAAATTAAAAGCCATTGTTATTTGTAATATCAATACATCTAAGTCACGTAAATACAAAACATGTTGCATTACAAATGCTATAGGTGTCACATTTGCGAAAGCTATAACTATTGGCATTGTAAATGACAAAGCTATTAATTTAGCTATTTTCAAAACCAACACAAATAAAAAAAATGTAATTTACAAGACCAATAGCTCAAACTTTCATAATGCGAGACCTATTGCATTGCAAATGCTTGTTGCTATAGTGTTCACAGCTCTAGCACTGAGTCACAGAATTACAATACATCTTGTTAACTCAAACGAAACCATACAGGTTTAAAATTTCAATATAGGGATTATGTACATTTCTAGGTGAGTGATTTCATTGTTGTACACAGTGACAATTTAAACCAAGTTTTAAAATGCAACAAAGTATTTTCGAATTCCACAGTGCTATTGATTTATGTAAAACAAGAGGTAGAAAACAGCCAAGTGGCTTGGTGCATTTTATCCGGTTGGGCATTTAGTCAGCAGAGGACAGTCAAGGCCAAGTGGCCGAAGGCACATATGTGATTAGAGGTATAGGGCGGAATGTTGCACCTATAGAACATGCCATTCAATTTTAGGCAGATCATTGGAATGATGCAAGGTTGGAGCTGTGCATGAGACTGACTCGGAATTTCTGTATGTTGGATGCTGCCTTGGGTTAGTTTCGTGTTCCCTGTAAAAAGGGTATAGACTGGGTGTCCCTAAGGTACAGTGTGGCATTGGAGCAAGCCATGCTCTCAATGCAGAAGTCTCTGTGGAAAAGTGACCCAAAATTGTACTTATATACAACCCTATCACCGGGGTGTTCAACCTAAGGGTGATGTAGTAGTGAGTGGTGTTGTGGTGTGCAAGAAAGGAATTGTAGGTTCGCAGGAAAGGTAACCAAGGTGATACGGGGAAGAAGCCGTAAGTACGGGTGGGGTAAAGACAAGGGGAGCAGGGGGGATTAATAGGTTAGGGTAAAGGGGGGAGGGGGGGGGTTAGACAGCCCCTGGGCCGAAATTGAATTAGTCTGATAAGATTGTTGTGAGAATGTGGTATCTCAGTATCGGTTAATGTGGAACTGTGTCCGTGACCCAGTGATGGAGCTATGGACGGGTAAACTATGCTAGCTTGTGAAATTTCAGTTTCCTGTCTCTGAAATCAGGGTAGAGGGCCCTCTTCATTGAGACGGATGGCCATAGAAATCAGTGATCACAGCAGCAAGAAGAAAAGTCCAGCAACATGAAGGGAGGTGAAATTTACTGAGAAAGATGCAGAGTCATCCTCATCCAATGTGGACGTACAACTCCTCATCTTCGTTCAGACCAAAGGGATTCTTAGAGTCGAGGCGGATGATGTACTGGGATTCCAGAATGCGTAGCTGTTTGACTCTATCACCCCCTCCAGGACTAGCAGGTACTTTGTCAATTCCAAAAAATGAAAAGCAGTTAACATCTTTATTGTGGTAACGTAGCCAGTGTCTTGCAGGTGCATAGTTAACATCAACATTCTTGATTGCCCTCAAATGTTCAAGGATGCGTTTTTTGATGGGAAAAATGGTGCTGCCTACATAAAACTTACCACATGGGCATACAATCACATGGACACAGAAATCAGTGTTGCAGTTCATAAATTTGCTGATGGCTTCAGTTTTCCCCGTTGGTAATGGGTATGACTTCACATTTTTGCTAGTACCACACGCCTTGCACTTACCGCATTTAAAAAAAAGCCTTTCTGTTCATGTAGCCATGTATGTTTCTTGGGAGCCCCCAAGTAAGTCCTGACCAGCATATCTTTCAGGCAGCGTGCCTTTCTATAGGTAACCTGTGGCTGCTTGCTAACTGTAGTCCCTATGATGGGGTCATTTTTCACAATGTGCCAGTGTCGCTTAAGTGTTTTTCGGATTTGATCAGCTTCCACATTGAATGTGGTAATCATTCTGACACAGTTGGTTTTGTCATGCCCTTCAGACCTTACTGTTTTTTTGACTAAGAGAGCCCCTCTGTCTCTAGCCTTGGCTTTTTCTTTGTCGGCCAGCAGTACCTGGTCAGAATAACCTCTCGCCTTGAATCTTTTGATCATGCATTCCTGTTCTTTTTCAAAGGATTCCTGGGAATTACAATTGCATTTGGCTCTCACAAATTCTCCAAAAGGTATGCTATTCTTGCGGTTGGTGGGATGATGACTCTTAGCGTGTAAAACACTATTCCCTGCCGTGGGTTTCCTATGTAGGCTTGTGTGTATTGTCCCACCCTCAATCCTGACATTGATATCCAGGAAATCCATCACGCCCTGATCTTGCTTACTGGTAAATCTGAGGTTGACATCATTGGTATTTAAGGATTTCAGGAATCTGGCTAGGTCTGTCTTAGTCCCGCCCCAGATCAAAAAGATGTCATCTATGTACCTGGTGTAGAAAGGAATGTGTTGTGTGAGGTGTTCATTGGCATCTGTCCATAGAACTTGCTCCTCCCACCACCCCATCAACATACAAGCGTAACTGGGCGCAAAACAACTTCCCATCGCTGTCCAAACCTCCTGTTTAAACCACCTGTCCTCAAAAAGGAAAAAGTTATTCAATAAGCACAATTCCAACATCTCCATTAACATTTCTGTCTGTTTGTAGATGAAGATAGATCTGTCCCTCAGAAATGTCTGCAGGCATTCATACCATCGGAGTGTTGGATGCATGTGTAGAGGGATCCTACATCAATGGTGACCAATCAAAAATTGTCTTGCCAAGTGATCCCCTCGATCTTGTTGAGAAAGTCTGTGTTAGCTCTGCAGTATGAGGGGAGATTGAGAACATACGGAAAAAGGAAGGTGCTAGGAAGATAGAGGTGTACTTGAATGGGCTGCCGTTCGCAGATACAATGTGCCTGCCCTGCGGGTTTTTGTCATCCTTATGCACCTTGGGTAACATGTAAAAACAAGGTGTCACTGGGTTTTTGGTGTGTAGGAACCTGTACTCTGCTTCTATTAGTAGGCCTCCCTCTTTCCAAACCCGTAGTTTCTCATGGTAGTCTGTGATGCTGGCAGTATATTCCTCTTTGCTGGACTTTCTGTAATTACCAGAGAGCTCCAGTTGTTTGTGTGCCTCAAGTTTGTACGGGTTGATGTCCCAGAGGACAACATTTCCCCCCTTTATCTGAGGGTTTGATGACATATCTCGGATCTTTGTTGAGGGTGCTCAAAGCTGACCTCTGGGCGGATGTTAGATTCTGGGCATGTTTGTTCTTACTCTTCTCCCAGAGGTGTAGCAGGTCCCTAACTACAATTTCTTGAAAAGTGTCTAGGCTGTCATGTGGGGTTATGGGGTTAAAGGTGGATGTGGGCCTGAAATTGGTGGATTTAGAAAAGGGGGTGGTGATGAACAGAGTGTCTGAGTTAAACAGACCACTCTTACCCAGTCCAAAGATCAGGGCTTGATCCATCACCGTTATTTATCTCACTGCCCCATCCCAGCTCAGAACCTGGCTATATGCAAATCAGTCTGTCCCTGGCCCAGTGCATCATGGGAACAGGGCAGACTAAACTACCAAGCCAATTCTTCACCAGAAAGGAGACAAGCTACCGGGGACCGGTTTCTGGCATTTCAGCCTTCTTCGGCCCGGCTTGCTTGAAATTGGTGGAGTCGCTACCTCCAAGTGTGAGTCCCATACTCTTAAACATCTCAAAATTATCCAATCCCTTAATACGTTCACCACAAAGTTCCTTCGCACAGGCCATACCTTCCACATCCTGTATGGTTAGCATATTGGACACCTGCGTGCTTCAACCCACTTTCCCGGCTCTCTGATCTAGAGCCCGTTTCTTCTTCAACATAAACATTTTCATGAGTTTTAGTTTTCACACAAAAAGGAACACATCGATTCTAGCTCGGCTGTAATCAAAATTGGCCATGGGGCAAATGGTCAGGCCCAGTTCCAATACTGATTTCTCGGCCAAAGTCAGATCATGAGAAGAAAGGTTCAAAATTGTCAGATTAGGCTCACCCATCATTGTCACTTGGTCTGTCATGTTGTTCTCCCATGCAACATTACTGTTTTGATGTTTCCTTACTCCCCTCCTCGTTGCTTTCCTCTTGTGCTTGCCCCTCTTTCTCTTCCCCTTCCGTATGTCTGTTCTAGTGGTCTTGCTCTTAGTGTCATTCCCGATTGTAAAAAATGGTATTCTTCCAATGGTTTGAAGGTTAGAACATCCCTGCCGGTGTGGTCTGCTAGTTTCTCCCCCTCTGATTCTGACATCGTGGTCTCCTGGTTCTGCCTGGTTGCTCCTAGCTTCTCGAATTGCCTGATTGCTCCATCGTATTTCTTTCCGAAGGTCAGAATCCTCCCACTGGCATAATCTTGTTTGTATATATATATATATATATATATATATATTCACTGAAAAAACCATAGGTTTTAGGGGTGTTATAGTTAGCTGAACATTTCACTCCTACAAAACCATTGAAATTCTTCAGATATAGTTAGTTGTACTCACTAAATCTCGCGTGCCTGCAATCCACTGCTGATGATGTCACATATTACATCATTCAAACTTTTACATGTGATTTGTTTAATTGGTAGCACTTGCACTTTAAATTCATGGCTCTCACACCACTACACTGTCATGTGATCAAGGCCTTTCGAGGCAGAAACGTTATGGCGGCAGCACTGAAATAAAGAAACCAGCATCTGAATTTGGAGGTCCATGTCCTTTCTTACCTGGCATCTGAGGAAATGAGCAGAGCAAGGAGATCAGAGTTTTTGATATATATATACATACATATATATGTCCAAACAAACTTGTTGTGAACAGCTGCTCACACTCTTGTGGACGCCGGTGCCTGCACCGGAACAACACCACTAAATATGTTTTCCATGAAGAAGCAATGCTCGGGACCTCCCAAATAACTTCCAGCAGCACACCAAAGGACGAGCACAATAAAGATTTTATTGTGTCACAAAACAGAACTGTTCTGTTTTGTGACACAGTATGTCATCAGTGATCTCATTTGAGATGTCATCAGTGATGTCATCAGTGGTATCCCTGACCATGTCATGAATGATGTAATATGTGACATCATCAGCAGTGGATTGCGGGCACGCAAGTTATAGTTAGTACAACTAACTATAATGGGGAAACTTCAATGGTTTTATAAGAGTGAAATGTCCAACTAACTATAACACCACTGTGTTTTTTTAGTGAATTTCTGAGGTTTTTTAAATGCTAATTACTAACTATAACATGTCTGAAACCTATGTTTTTTTCAGTAAATTATAAAGGTTTTGTGAGTGCCAATTTTTAAATATATTTATTCTTATATTTATTTTTTTGATACTGATTTACTAATTGTTTTTAAAACTATTTATTTTTTAGATATTTTATTTTTTATATTTCATTACATTGTATGGCCCCCCTCCCTTTTACTTTTTTTGGGCCCTGGGGACCCCATCCCCTAGGCCTGACCCGCAAATCTAAATGTATTCATTTTTTTTATAGGAAGGGGATTCCTATGGAAGTAAATACAAGTTACTTGTAAGTATGCTTACAACTAATTTTCAGGGTCAGTGCTGTGTTGAAAGATGCAGCACTGGGTTCTCTCCTGATAACAGGGGAGTAAATTGAAATTTGTTGTTCGGATGATTTTAGGTGAATATTTTAAAGTTCCAAAACTACAAACTTAGAAGCATTTCCAAGTGAAACCAGTCAATGTTAGCCTATATAGGGAAATTCACTTACCAGGTAAATAGTGTTATCGTTACCAATTCTTACTCAATGGTGCATCCTGCATCCAGCACTGCTGCATCTCCTCTAAACAGTTGAAAGAATGCAAATCACCAAAGAAGCGCGCAAGCCCTTGTCTCTTTTTTTTTAAAATATGGCTAGAATGCGCGGATCATACGCACACCACGTGATCAGGGTGTGTCTACCCTCCTCCTTTTCACATTTGAAACACACATTTCACATGCTTCTTCAGCCTCCCTTGTACAAAGGCCTAATAAAATGGATGCCAAGAGGTCTAGTTTCGAATGTTGACAACCACTTGACAGCCAATTAGCCTTCAGCGCGTGATCGGAAGGATGCGCTTATAGTACGATGACAATAAGCCAAGTATCGGTATACAATTTTTTATGGGATGTAGCCAATTCCGGGCACCGGGGTCCCCAGACCGTGAGGCATGGCTAAGTATATATTTTACTATTTTATGGAAGAGGGCTGCATATCCCTCTTCTTGAAGCCACTTCAAGGCCCCGGGAACCCCAGTCCCCTGGGACGCCTTTTTCTTTTATTTATTTTGGCCGTCACCATTGCGGACCGTTGGATAGCCTTCAATTCCCCCACTGTCACGCCGGTTCCCCGCCTCCTGCAGGAGCCGATGTTCTATCGACATCCGAACTCAGCGTCGGATTGGTAACGCGGGCACTTGGGCAATGTCTGAGGGGCTGATGTCCAATTCAAGCTGTGGGCTGCTCTTTTGAGCAGCCTTGGGACAATTTGGGGGTTTCTGCATTATTCGGATGCTGCCAGAGGCCCAGTGGATGCCTGAGTGGCCTTTCTGGAGGCAGATGAGCCTCAATTACTTCTCTTTTATCAATGGGCAGAGGTGTCATTCCCTTTCTCTCGCTGGTACCAGCCCATTAACATATGCTTATTGAGCCAGGGCAGGGAGCCTGACCAATAGCTGCCTCACTTGTATACAGGTGTGTTTCACCAGTGCAAGCAAATCCGTGCATTTTCTTACCCCCCCTTTTTTTCATAAAACTTCGCAGAAGCAGTGTTTGCAAAGGCAATATGCAAATGAGGGCCTCTTTTTTTTTGTCGTGCCTGGGCCGATTTTTAATCCTAATCCAACCCTGTCCAAACTCCATCTGTGTATATACCCCCTAGGAGTTGCTTTCACTTTGCGCATGCAGGTTTGTGGTAGAGCATGCGTGTTAATGTTACACATGCGCACAATACGTCCCACCGTCTGGCTGTGTACCCCTAACGTATTTCCTTTCATTTGTGCATGCTCAATTACAACATGCCCAATCACACCCAGTGACATCATGCTCAACCAATCATCCTTCTGCAAAGCATTTATAACCTGCCAACTTTTTCTAATCCGCTGTCACAGCCATTGATAGTGTTCGTATCCACGTCTTCGTAGGTGAGCATTTTTTTTTAAGAGTAATTAAATAAATTAACGTGCTGTTCAAGGTAATGCGTTGTAATTTTTCTCGTGTAAGTAGTGCCTAACGTGCCCCATGCATTGAAAAAGTAATGTTTTTGGCAATAGTGTATTTTAGCACGTTTCCAGCTCCTATACCTCCAATATCTTGCCTTCGTAGGCGATGTTTCTGGGCGAATCACTTAATCCTGCCGCCTGTAATTTTTGAAAGTAGTGCGCCACGTGCTGCTTCCTCCCCAAGCACTGTACATGTAATCAATTGGCCAATGTTGTATTTTAGCAAGCCCGCCATGTTTTTTATTAACGTTAAACTTGATTTGCTATCCTTTAATCTGTGAAAATCACTTAATTCTGCCACGGTTCTTTAATTTGCCAAGCACCACGTGGCCATTCCCGCAGCAGTGTGCTACTTGCTGTTCAACTTAATGCTATGTAGTTTTTCTCGTGTGAATAGTGCGTCACGTACCCCATGCATTGCAAAAGTAATGTTTTCGGCAATGCTGTATTTTAGCACGGTTTAAAGCTCTTATACCTCCAATATCTTGCCTTGGCAGGTGAAGTTTCTGGACAAATCACTTAATCCTGCCGCCTTTAAATTTTGAAACTAGTGTGCCACGTGCTACTTCCTCCCCATGCAATGCACATGTAATCGATTGGCCAAGTTTTTAACCCCTTCGCTGCTCATGACCAGCTCAGCTCATCATGAGGCACGGTTGAGCTGTGCTTATGACGAGCTGAGCTCGTCATGAACAATGGGGCTCTATAATCATCAGCACAGGAGGGGAAAAGCCATTGCAGCCAAGGTGTTCATAACCTTAAACTTGATTTGTCCCCTGTTCTATCTCATTTTAGCGATTTCTCAACCATGGGATGTATTGGTTGCCACAAGCTGTTTATTCCTGCCCAAGCACTATACCTGATGGTGGTCAACCACTCCACATACCAGATCCATTGACTGCTCTCCATATGCTATCAGCTGAAAATTGCAATGAACCTAATGGAGTTATCAGGATTGACTTCAACATTTCATGATAGAAAAGCATTCTGAGATAAGCATTTGTGAACGTCATGTGTTTGCAGACAGATAACTGTGCTGTTGTCATGGTTTGATAGAATTAGTTGTCATTCTGATATAGAAAAAACAAAAAAATAAGCCAGTCCTGCCGATTTTCTTTGGTCAAATATGTCTTTTCAAATTTAGCAATGTATGACTTATAATTTTTCCTGCTTCTACAAATATTTTTATAAAAATATAAATCTCCATTGTGATAGTCTTATAGGCGTTTGTTTCTGAAACCCATATGTTTTTCATTTAAATATTCGTTAAACGTTTTCAGCCTGAACTTCAAATACAAAGTGAAAATGGTGTTTTAAATTTTTTTATTTAAAGACGGGTCTTTCAATTTTTCTTGGTGTTTATTCTTAATTTCTATATCATGTAAGTCCAAAAAGGGTTCTATCAGATCAAGTCAAGGAGTTTGTAAATGAAGTGAGTGACCAATCTCGGCCTAACATTTGTATAATGAAATGCTATTTCCTATTTTGCTTGTCAAATATAGTCTCTGATGATTGCTTTTCAACCCCAATCCTATTAATCTTGGACAAATGTACAACATATACATTTTTAACTTTTTTTCAGTTTGCAGAATGTTACATAAGTCAGCAGCAAATTGCTGATGTTGAAGAAAGTATAGCCTCCTGTTCCAGCTGATTACACCAATGTCTCAAATATGGCTTGAACTAGTTGTTTGAAGCCATAAAGATTCACACATTTTTAACAGATAACGTTAAGGTAAATACACTCAATATGACTAGTCGATGAAGTTAATAAGTAACAGATATAAGTACTTGAGGGGTTTTTGGTGGCAGATAATCTAAAATTCACACGTGTGCGGATGGGTCTGATACAGGTTGGATCTCAGTATAACTAATGGATTTGCAAGGGTCTTTTCTAAGTTGCATCTGCCATGTTGGTTCACTGGCTATACACCCTTTCTAGTAATGGACTCATTACCACTTTGCAACTGACTGAGGACAGTGCAATATGTTTAGCATGTAAATATATTTAAGTTAGCAAAACAAAAAACTATTGACCTATATACAATCCAAATGGAATAACAAATCTATTAACACTTTCTTCCCAACAGGCACTATGTCAAGAATGCAGCCAATGGGTGCACTTTATTGCATAGAAACAAATGAATGCAACATCCTACTTATCTCATTTGGATTACAAATGTACGAAATGTATGTATTATTAAAAGTTTTTTTACATGATAAAGATGTGTTTGCTAGTTGTGGATTTACATACTGTGTATACTCCTGCCATCTAGTGTTGAGTCCAGATTTTCATAAGTAGTATTTCTTAGAAAAGGTCTTTCAAGTTTGCAGTAAAGTCATTCCTCCTTTTTTAATTAGTCTGCTTGGGCATCGACTCCATTGTTACATTCTATTCACACATGAGGTTGATAATGGAGTAAGCAAGTGTGATATAGAGTTGTCAATGCGTATGTAAAATAAATAATAACAAGAAACAACCATAGTTGTTGGTGGGTAGGTAGGAGGGCACCTGTGAATCAATATTTAACATTTCAAGAATAGAAGTTGACATGGATAATGCCCTAGATATTGACCCTGTTTGCAGATTCTTACATAAGTCAACAGCCAATGAGAGACAATACTTGATTTGCCAATGCTATTAAAAACGTATTTAATACATATTTAAATAAGACAAGAGATTATCTGAATATTGTTTAACTTTATTAAAAAGTACATCACTTTTTAATGCAATTTCGCAAAGTAGCGATGGGTGCATCCTATGCGCACCTCATGTGACCTCAAAAAAAGAGATTTAATTGGTTCATTACACTTCCTATGGAAACTATTGAAGGACCCCACCCATTTCAATCACTCTTCTTAGAACTTTTCTTAGGGACCTCCTGAAAAGATCTGCTGTTCTTTCTTTTTTGGACAACAGATTTACGTAATGTACCGTAGCTGCTAATCCACCAGCATTCTCTGATTCAAAGAACTCATTAGAGCAAGAATTTGTTCCTGGACCTCCACCAAAGGAAAAATATACCAGCATTGTCTGGAAATTTTTCACCTTTCCACCTTGCTTAAAAAAAGGGAATGAAACAAAAGTTACTTGCTGTATATGCAAGACTGTGCTTTCAAGAGGAGAGCCCAATAAAAAGTAAGTGTGCGGAACTGCAAGTATGCAGAAGCACTTGCAGACCAAGCATCCAGTCAACTTAGCAAGGGAGGAGTTAAGGAGATTGAGAGAGGCTATTCCTGCTTTATCAGAAGGCCCTAGTACCAGTGGAGCAACACCGTCAACCTTTACTGCACAGCCTAATATTCGTCCCCAATTTAGAAAACTTAGAATGACCTGTATGAAATGTGGACAGCTGATAGCATATGGACAGCAGTCACTGGATCTTTCCACCAGGCTTAGAAAAAGGTGAATGTAACAAACGTTATTTGCCGAATATGCAAGGAAGTTTGGGAGAGTACTTACAACTACAAGTCCTGGTTTCTTTAAATTACAAATGACATTTCAGAACGAGTAAATGCCAGAGACAAAGTTGTGTCTCATTACAGCATCATACATAAATACACACATACATATATACAGGAGAGGATACTTTAATTCTTATTCTTAGTACATTTAAAACGATCTAATATTAATAAAATATGTAGCACAGTTTACATTTCCTTTTTGCCATTTTTATCTCACAAGTACTGACCTTCCCAATTGACACACTGTCACATTCATTCAGTCATTACCAAGTCCTGGTTTGTTTAAGTTATGAATGACATTTCAGGACGAGTAAAGGCCAGAGACAAAGTTGTGTCTCATTATAGTCTCATACATAAATACATAAATACATACATACACACATACATACAGGAGAGGGACCTCCACCCCCCAGCGCTTCTTTAAAATGGGTGGGGGACCACCACCCCCGGGATTCTAAGTTAATATATGCGGGGGGCTCACTCCCCCCCCCCAAATCCACGGGGACCACCGCTCCCTGATGCTTGTTAAAAGTGTGAGGGGCTCTCAGGTCCCTCCAGCCACAGGGACCGCCACCCCTGGGGCTTTAAAATGTTAACTGGGGGGGGGGCTTTGGGGCCTTCCCAGCCCTGCGAACCACGACTCTCCGGGGCTCAATTTTAATGTATGCGGGGGGCTCACAAGGCCGCCCCACAGCACCAGAGACCACCACCACCCGGGGCTTCAAACAAATGGGTGTAAGGGCTCTCAAGCTCCCCAGCCCCAGGGACCTTCACCCACGGAGCATCTAAAAAATGTGGGAGGGAGGCCCTGCGGCCCCCCTTCTGGAGCCCCGGGAATCTACAGCACTACATGCCAAGAACAAATTATTAGTGAGTACCTGACATTTTCCATCTGTAAGATGTAAGATCTGTCAGAAGTAAAGAAACATGTTCTCAGTGAAGTGAAATCAGTTATTCTAATACATTGAAACTATTTTCACAACTTGTTTACTGTTCTTTCAGTGTTTATGGTCCTCACGTTTAATATTTTAAGATACACTGAAACTACTTTTACAACTTCTTTACTGTAATATCGACATTTGTGGTACTCACATAAAATATTTTGTGATACACTGAAACTATTTAAAAAACGTATTTACTGTAATATCAGTGTTTGAGATGCTTAGTAAAAAAAATTAAGATACATTGAAAATATTTTTACAACCTCTTTACTATAATATCAGCGTTTGTGGTGCTTACTATACAATGTATTTAATATTTATTTTTGAAATCAAGGAACAAAGTTTGTACTTGTGGAAATTATTTTGAAAACATTCACTATTTTGTGATACATTGGAAGTATGTTTAAAACTTCTTTACTGTAATATCAGTGTATAACGTGATCAGAAAAAAAATAGATACATTGAAAATATCTTTACAACTAATATACTGTAATATCAGCGTGTGTGGGCTTACTATAAAATGTATTTAATATTTATATTGTAAATGAAGAAACAAAGTTTGTACTTGTGGAAATTAGTTTGAAAACATTCAATAAATATTTACAATAAATTAATACTGTGTCACTATGCATTGTGTCAAGTGCTTTATTAAAAATATGCAGTAAATGGTTCCTTTAATTATCGTGATGCATATAGCCAGACAAAAATGGACAGTGCAACTAAAGTGCATTACAGAAAGGTAGCAAGCATGTAATTTGATGATTGGGAATTACGATTGCATACAGAGCTCACATGTAAAGTGGTTTCCCAGCCTTCTTACTTTTTCTCTTGAAGGGTTAATAAGGTGTTTCCAAGAGAATTTGAAAGGACAAATTAGGAGATGAAGAACAGAGGTAGGAGGTTATATCTCAAAGTGCAAAAATGGATAAAAAGGGTGGACCAAAGTCTGCATGTACAATGGCCAGTGGAAGCATTTTGTGAGCGGGTAGGTCCAAGGTGGTGTATAATGTGCAATATCTGGTGGCGGTACCACCACGCACCGAGTGGGCAAGGGCACATGAATTGATGTATTGTATGGGCTTGGACTATGAGTAGAATACACTGGAGGTGGACCAGGTCAAGTGAAGAGATTTGATTAATAAGGCATAGCAAAGGAGATGGCAACAACAGGGAGGAAGGTCCATGGGTGGTGGAGGCTGGGTTTCTAAATCTGTGATCTACCTACTGTGTTGAATGAATGAATGAGAGATTTGTATTGCGCGACTTTGCCCGGAGGTGTCAAGGCGCATAGGATGGAAAACAGCTGAGTGGGAATGTGAACACAGATGAAGGGTTACAGGTGCGAAGAGCCAAGTTTTAAGACCTTTATGGAACAAATCTAGGGACGCCAGGCCCTTGAGTTCTGCAGGGAGCAGGTTCTAGATTTTCGGGGCCAGGGAAGAAAAAGCCATCCCTCCCCATCTGACCCTGGCGGTTCGGGGGACAGACAAAAGGTTTTTATTGGCGGAACGCAGGGCCCTGCCCGGGGTGTAAAAGGACAAAAGAGACCTAATGTCTTCTGAACCAGATCCGTGAAGGGTACGGAAAGTAAGTACTTAAACCTTAAAGTTTATCCTGGCCTGCAAAGGAAGCCAGTGAAGGTTCTTTCTAATCAAGGATCCTGAGGACCGCCTGGGAGCATCAGCAACAAACCTTGCTGCTGCATTCTGGACAACTTGTAAGCGATGGACCAGTCTTTTACTAATGCCCAGATATAGGGCGTTACAATAGTCCAGACGAGGGGAGATGAGCGCCATTGAGACTTGTTTACGTGCTGCCGGGGAGAGATAGTGTTCTAAGTTTTCTCAGAATCCTTAGGACACCACAGCAAGTAGAAACAGTCCTGTTAACTTGCTTATCAAAAGAGAGAGGGGTGTCTAGGATAACACCCAGATTGCGGGCAACAGAGGAGGGCTTGGGGCATGTTCCAAGGGCAGTGGGCCACCAGTCGGCCGACCAGACATCTTGCTTACCTCTAGAGATTAGAACCTCGGTCTTTTCCCCATTTAATTTGAGGAAATTAGAGGTCATCCAACCTGCCACTGCTTCCATACATTTCCTGAAATTAGAGGCCGTGTTCTCGAGATGGAGACCATGATCTGGGTGTCATCAGCGTACGACAAAACTTCCAATCCAAAGGATATTACAAGCCTAGCAAGTGGGGCCACATATATATTAAACAGGGTAGGGCTCAAAGATGAACCCTGAGGGACCCCACATTGCAAAGGCTTAGCAGAGGAGAGGAAGACACTCCGTTTTACCCTTTGTTCATGCTGACTAAGAAAGGAAGTTAGAAGGCTCAGAGCGAACCCATCCACTCCCATCTCACTGAGACGGGTGGCCAGAATAGTGGGAGACAGGGTGTCAAAAGCAGCTGTAAGGTCGAGCAGGATCAGAAGAGTCGTCTGACAACTATCGACCTTAGCGCGGATGTTGTTGACTACCACTGTAAGCACTGATTCTGTGCTATGTGCCTTCCGAAAGCCATGTTGAGAGGGATCTAGCAGGTTGGAATTATCAAGGAAGGCACTGAGATGGGGATTGAGATGGGCCTCGAGCATCTTAGCAGGAGCAGGGAGAAGGGAAACAGAGTGGAAGTTCTTTAGTATCCCAGGGTCCATGGAGGCCTTCTTCAGAAGGGGCTTGACAATGGCCATTTTCCAGGGTGTGGGGAAAGCACCCTTGGTGATTGCCAGATTCATTACTTCAAGAAGCGGGGGAAGCAATACCTATCTGCAATTCCTCAGAATTTTTAAAAGGCAGGGGTCCAGAGGGGATCCAGATTTAAGTCTGTTGAGGAGCTTATTGAGAGCTTTGAGGGTAAGGGGAGGGAAATTGGGTCGGTTTCCATAGGGAACAGAAGTCGGCTCCTACCAGGGGGATAGAGCGAGGGTACGATTAAGGACTTCTAAGGTAGTATAGATGTCCGCAATTTTAGTATGAAAAAATGTGGAGATCTGATCGCAGAGCTCTTGGGATGCAACAATGGGATCCGGGTATTGTGCGGAGGATAAAGAGTCTACAATTTTGAATAATTCTCTGGTAGAGCTGAGGGAGGTAGTAAGCTTAGTAAAATGTGACTGTTTTTCAGCCAGGACTGCGGTTTTATATTCTTTAATCAAGTCTTTGTGTTTAACTTTAGTCCTTTCATCGGGGTCAAGATGGGTCCTCCAGACCCTTTCTTGCCTTCTACACCCCTGCCTGAGCAGTCTGAGGGAGTCTGAGTACCAGGGGGCCAACGGTTGTTTCCAGGCACAATAATAAGGCTTATCCGGGGCTAAGATGTTAACAGCCTTCAAGATGGTAGTGGCAAGCTCAGAGGCAGCAACATGAATATCAGAATTGAAGGAGAGCTTGAGGTTGGGGATAAGAAGGCCAAGGGACTCGTTATTCAGGCCTCTGTAGTTCCTTTTCAAAGCCCAGTTATTCTTGTCCTTTAAAGGTATTTGGGGTAGACATAATATAAAATCTATAGGGACTGCCATATGATCTGACCAGGAGAGAGGGAGGGAAGGGTCTGTTTTCAACCTAGCATCATTGGTAAATACTCCATTCAGAGTATGGCTGGCAGAATGGGTAGGACTTCTCACTATTTGTGAGAACCCGCAGGAGGCCAGCGAGTCCACCAAGGATGTAATGTCGGCCGAGATGGAGTTTTCCAAATGGAAATTGAAATCACCAAGGATGGTAAACACAGTAACAACCAGGATGGTAAACACAGTAACAACCAGCCCCTTACTTTGTGTCTCCCAATTATGTTGTCAATTAGGGTGGAGGGAGGGAATGGAAAGGAGTAAATTACATGTCTACAAATGTACTGATATGTTCAGAACAATAGATCAAGCACTGAAGAACAAAGGTCACATACAAAAGAAGTTACAAAAAGGAAGGCTACACAAGAAGAAAGGCGGATCTTGTACACAAACACGTAAGTCAGCAAAAGAACAACAAGTGCACAAGACTAATAACACTGGAAAGAACGGACGCTGTTTAACAGATTGCAATAAGAGGTAGAAAGATACAGTAAAAAAAGGAGAGTTCAAATAAAGAAAAGTTCATAGATATATCATACGTGATGACAAAGATGCTGGGGTAACACTGATGTCCAACACTTTTAATAATGCCCCGGGATTTGCCCCCCCCCCCTGGTCAAATTAAAACAAAAATACTTATAAAGGACACCTTTAAAGAATTGATGTCACTTTTCCCCCAAACTGCCTTTGTCTATTCTAACATATGCCAAAGGCAGAAATGGAACTGGTCCATTCAATTTCGTCCACAGATTGAGAAAGCTAGGAAACATGTGAATAAATCTGTTTCTGCTTTTCTCCGATACTATAGAGTGGGAAACATTTACCACCACAATCTGTGTTTCAATATGCAAGGCATCTATAGGAGAGATGGTATACATTTTACCGATGAGGGGAACAGAGTCTGCCTGCTCTCTCTTCCAAATAGGAAAGCAGTTTGCAATGACAAGGTGTGATACGCAAGGCTCCCGCCCTGCCATGCAAACAGCAGTGTCCTGGGAGTTGGCACCCCAGGAAACTGCAGAAGCCTGCCCTGGGGGGTGGCGGTCCCCAGGGCCATCTTAGGGTCCAGGAGGGGAGCCAAGCGGCCCCCCTTCCACACATTAAAGTATCCCCTGCGAGTGGCGGTCCCCAGAGCTGGAGGTTCCTAAGAACCCCCACCCTTTTTAACAAGCCCCAAAGAGTGGCGGCCCCCAGGACTGTGGCTGAGGGGGCAGTGAACCCCTGTATATATTAACTTAGAGCCCCAGGTGGTGGCGGTCCCGGGAGCAGTGTGTGGGGGATTGGGACCCCCACACAATTTTTTTTTAAATGCACCTGGAATTTGTCCTCCCGGGGCTAATAAACTTTAAACCACGGGAAACCGTGGAAAACCGTGCTTCTTTTTTTTTTTCAACAGCAAAATCCGCAGATCCTACACGCATCCCGCGATTTAAAAAAAATATACATATATATTTTTTGCCCTAGATGTCCTTGTGTGACCCCTTGAGCAGGCCTAAGGGGTCAGGGTGTGTCTACCCTGCCCCCATTTCATGGTTTGCACACATAGTTCACAGACTTCTTTACCCTTGCTTCTACCGAGGCACAAAATGGCTGCCAACAGTTCCTGCTTTTGATTGTTTACAACTGCTTGACAGCCAATTAGCATTGCGCGTGTGATCCACCCTCGCATATATTAACTTAGAGCCCCGGAGGGTGGGTCCCTGGGGCACTGTGTGGGGGATTGGGACCTCCACACTATTTTTTTTAATGCCCCCGGAATTTGGCCCCCCGGGGACTAATAACCTTTAAACCTCGGAAGCCCGCGCATCATTTTTTTCCGACGTTGAAATCCGCAGATCCCACACGCATACATATATATTTTTTGCCCTAGATGTCCTTGTATGGCCCCCTGAGCAGGCCTAGGGGGTCAGGGTGTGTCTACTCTGCCCCCTTTTCACGGTTTGCACACATATTTCACAAACTTCTTCACCCTTGCTTCTACCAAGGCACAAAATGGCTGCCAACAGTTCCTGGTTTCGAATGTTTACAACCACTTGACAGCCAATTTGCATTGAGTGCGTGACCAGGACGGTGTGCTTATGCTACAATGCCAATCCTCGCCCAATCCGCAGATCCACCGCGCCCATAGATATATAAATGAAGGTAACCGTAATTTTCTCAGGAAGTACTGAGCAGATTGACACCAAATAAGCAAAAGGCACAATTCGGAACTGAGGAATACCTCTCTGACAAATTTGGTGCAATTCCGTTCAGCTTTTTGGGCTGTAGCCGAGGCTAAAGGTCCTATGGGAAATTGCATGGGGAAAACATGTTTTGGGACCCCCTTTTTACTTGGCCCCCACTTGACCAATCACCCCCAAACTTTTGGGAAGAAGCAGAACTGAGCTGGCCACAAGTTTGGAAAATTTCAAGAAGATTCATCAATCGACACCAAGGTTATTAGCAATAGAATGTTGCGGTTTTCCTATGGACAATAGTTCCTAACTATAACTACCTGTTGGCGACCACCAGTAGGTAGTTATCTTTTTGAACAGTGTCTTCAATTGTGGGAGCTATTGCGTATAGAATGTATATATATTTTAAAATGTTCAAATTGTAAGGCCTGCCCCTTTGGGATCAATAAAACGTCATTTTTGACAGCCTTCAGTGCAAAACCCAAATGATCAAATATCACTTAACATGTAAAAGTGAATTTGTAGTGTACGTGCTAGAATGTAGCTGCAACTTAAAGTACAAAGGGAGTACTAAGTTGGCAGCCCACAAAAGGGTGTTACAACATTTTAGGGCTATAAACAACGATGACCCATATTTCCCTGTGGCACGCCACTTTAAAGAGCATCATGGGGTAAACACGAAAGATTTGAAGTACTATATTATTGATTTTGTCCCAATTCAAAGAAGAGGTGGTGACAAGGAGGGGAAATTACGTCGATTAGAAACCCACTACATATTCCACCTCGACACCAAAACAGCCTAACAGGCTCAATATGAGTGAGGATTTGTACACATACTTAGACTAATCCCATTCATTTATCTCATGTCAACAATTTTCACCTCTACAGTGGCATCAGTGTTACAAGAAAGCAGTAAAATGTATATCTAGCTATTTATTCTTGTATCCAAATTTGCACCATGTGATCATTACAGTTTTTTGTACTATTAGATGATGAAATGTTTTATAAACACTATATAGAACTTTTTATGAACATTTTTTTCAATGGGGATTTTATAGAGATTTTAGTGATGAATGAATTATATTTATATAACTTTTTATCATAAGCATGAATTTAATTTTAATTGCTCAGAGTTGATTTAAAAAAGTTTGTATTTATAATTGTGGGAATCATTCACTTATTAATTTATATTTTGAATGTGTGTATCAAAGGTTATATTAGGGTGAGAGGAGGGCTGCCAACCTTTCACCAGGATGATGTCATCAGTGATGTCATCAGTGATGTCATTTGAGAAGTCATCAGTGATGTCATAAGTGATGTCACTGACCATGTCATGAGTGATGTAGTATGTGACGTCATCAGAGTGCATTGCGGGCGCGTGAGTTATAGTTAGCTGAACTAACTATAACGGGGAAATTTCAATGGTTTTGTATGAGTGAAATGTCCAGCTAACTATAACGTGTGAAACCTTGGGTTTTTTCAGTGAATTTAAAGCTTTTTTAAATGCTAATTCCTAACTAAAACGTACCTGAAACCTATGGTTTTTTCAGTGAATTTCAAAGGTTTTGTAAATGATAATTTTTAAATGTATAAATTATTATATTTCTTTCTTT
The DNA here is from genome assembly GCF_964263255.1 of Lissotriton vulgaris. Classification (NCBI taxonomy): domain Eukaryota; kingdom Metazoa; phylum Chordata; class Amphibia; order Caudata; family Salamandridae; genus Lissotriton; species Lissotriton vulgaris. The sequence continues at coordinate 1,898,597,897 of NC_141689.1, forward strand.
ATATACTAATTTCTTAAATTTTTAGTATATTCTTAATGTAAAATATTATCAAATGTAAATCCCAATTTTTTTTTATAAATTCTTATTTTTTCCCAATTTTTTACAATTTAGGGCTAGATGTAGGTAAACAATATTTACCAATTCGTAAATATCAAATTTTACAGATTCGGTATTTACGAATCAGTAAATGCTATGTAGTTAAAAATTCTGTAAAAATTACCGAATCGTTAAGATTCGATAATTACCAAACCGGTATTTACCGATTCGGTAATTGACATTCATTACTATTCGGTAAAATGGGGAAAACATTGAATGGTGGCAGGATGTCACTTTGACACCCTGTTGCACCCCTCAATTGTTTATGGGTGCACATGTTGCAGACATACATGCCCTAAGGGCATGTATGTCTGTAACATGGCACTGAAGCAATTTGCAGTTCATTGCTTTTTGCTTTTTTTTCATTATTTACCACCAACTTGTACTTGGTGGTAAATAACGAATCCTAACATAAGATAAGCACTCATATAAGTGCTCCCTACATTAGGAATTCAGTAATTTAGTGAATCGGTATTTAAGAAATCGGTAATTTACCGATTTCTTAAAGTACTGATTCGGTAAATTACTGAATCCTTAATTTCGGCCCCCTACATAACAAAAACCTATCACCGGTCGGTAAAGTCCGAAATTTATTAATTTCGTCTGTTACTGACCAGTTATAGGCCACCTACATCTGGCCCTAAATTCTGTATAATTCCTTTTTCATATTTTTTGGGGTAATCGCACTGTATGTGTACAGTTATTGCACCACACTTTGTACGATAAATGGTCCTCTGCGCATAGCCGCGCACTAGTTACGGATACGCTTTGACTTTGCGCGTCGCATCAACGCTTCTGCGTGACGTCATGTACTGCGCCCCGTAAGTGTACGGTGCGAAAGTTTCTAATTGTTCAAAAACATATATTTATGTATTTAATGTACATATTAAAGGACAATCATGAAAATAGGTTATTTTTACTTTTAATAGGCGATTATTACTATTAAAAGCAGTTACGCAAATCGCAGAGGTACGTCGTACGTACTCACATCTTAAGAGCACCGTAAGAGCACTGTAAGCGTACGCAAAGTCATGTGACCATAAAAGGAGAGTTTTGATTGTTTCATAATACTTCCTATTCCAACTGTTGAAAGACCCCTCTCATTTTAATCATTCTACTTGGACTTTCCCAGGAGAAAAATCTATTCTGTGGAGCTGTAGTATTTAGAACTCAGAAAAAGAGAAAAGAAGCTTTCATTTGAAAGTTTTTTTCATATCCAGAGGGACATAAAAAGGTGAATGCGTCGAAAGTAACGTTCAAAATCTGTCAGGATACACTTCCCAGGGGAGACCCCACTAAAAAGTACTCTTTCGGGACAGCCTCAATGGTTCGCCATGTCAAAAATGTCATCCAAATAAATATGCAAGGATAGCAACACAAAGGTTCCAGGAGAACCTTCAACCTGCAGTTCCTTCTACCTCAACTGCACCACCACCTCCGCATTCTATTATTGTGCCTCAGTTTACGGATCTTACAATTCATTGTAAATTTTGCAGAGAACTGCTTTGTTACGGTGAGCAGTCTATTCACCTCATTGTGAAGAGGAAAGAAGAGCACAGTTGCCCAAAACAATATTTTTTTTTCTTTTTTGTTCCTGTTCCACAGTTTTTTTGTTTCCAGTTTCATTTTTTTGGTTTAAAACAAAAACTAAAAACTTGCTGAAAAATTACACAAAAAAATCGAAAAAAAAAAAAAACAGTTCTTTTCAGAACTACCTCAACTGCCATACGAAAGAGGTATATTTCTATATTAGTGTGTAAAAGTTTGTCAGAATGAATGTGTAGTGCATAAATGAATGAATGAATTTGTAGTGTATGGTGAATGTGAAAGTGCAAATCTATAAGAGAGTGCTACATCATAAATGTATAAGGTGTTTATCTGTACTATACTGTAGTACCTCCAAAACACTTCAATGTAACACATCCATATAAATATGTTAGAAGTCTATACTTCAATTTGCACTGCTAGTAAAACTGCCTGGGTGAATTTGTATGCGTTAGGAGCGGCTTTACAACCCCCTGGTGCCTCTTTTACACATCTTTTCCGTCACTTTTGTGATGCAGCGGTGGTGCAAAAGATGTGCCATGGTGTCTAATATTTACAATGTGATGCATATGGAAGGTGCATCACATTCTAAAGCCCTGCACCAGAAAGAGGCTTTTCTGCGCAGAGAGTGGGGGGGAGAGGGAGTGGAGGTGTTCTGGCATAGGAACGCCTCCTAAAAGTGCAATCTATAAGATGTCATTCAGTCACTTTTAGGCCTACGCTACGTCAAAACCCTGCACCTGCTTGAAACAGGTGTAAGGATTGACACAGCATTTTGAGCATAGAACACCAAGAGCATTGCTGGAGCTGCGTTGCGCTTGGAACGCAAATCAAGCAATGTACCACCTTCACAACACAAATACATCACATATCTGTGCCGTTTTTGCTCTTTAATCCACCACATTGTAAATACGGTGCATCCATTGTGGTGATATCACAGTACACAATAACTGGCCTATCTCTGGGGATGTACCACTTCTTGTACATCTGCTGATTACTGTTTGAATGTAGTGAATGGATTACTACACACTGATCAATGAGTCACTACAAAACGATAACAGGAATAACAGAGTATTTGCTGGAAGTGTAAGGATAGAGACTGGGGAATTCAAAATATAAAAGGTAAATTTGGAGGTTCATAGAACAGTACATACATAGTAAATAGGAGTTTGAAGCAGTCCAAATACTAAGGCCTACTTTGCTCCATAATTACTTGGGTACTGACTGCATGATTACAGTTCTGCAAAGAGAGTGCATGACTGAATTTATAAGAGCTTCAGTTTTACCACAGTATATATATAAGGAAATACTGCTGAATAGCTCACTGCAATATTGAAACAGAAGAGTGAGAGTGATTGTGAAAGTCTAATGATACAGATTGAGGAATTGAATGTATAAAAAACAAATGTGCAGCTACATACAAGACTGCATGCATAGTCTATACAGGTTTAAAGCAGTACATGGCCTAAGGCCTACTTTGCACCATGATTACTTGAGTACTGACTGGATAATTACAATTCTGCAAGGAGAGTGTCTGTCTGAATTTAAAAGAGCTTCATTTTTAGCACAGTGCATACATAAGGGCATTCTGCTGAATATCTCACTACAATACTGAATCAGCAATCACAAAGAGTTTGCTGGAAGTGTAAGAAAATACACTGGATAATAAAAGCTATAAAAGACAAGTTTGCCCGTGCGTAGAAGAGTGCATGCATAGTGTATAGGACTTTGAAGCAGTCCATGCCCTAATGCCCATTTTGCACCATGACTACTTGGGTACTGGCTGAATTATTACAATTCTGCAAGAAGAGTGTCTGGCAAAATGTACAGCAGCTTCACTTTTAGAACAGCATATACATAAACACATGCTGCTGAATGGCTCACTCCAATACTAAAATAGCAGTACCAAAATGTTTGGAGGAAGTGTATATATACAAACTAGGCAATTGAAAGTTTAAAAGCCAAGTCTATAGGTGCATAGAAAAGGGCATTTATTATTGAATAACCTTCCCAAAGCCCCAAGCGCCAGCTCACCTTTCCGAGGGTAGGATTACGATCTACAAATGCAAGCATTTTTTAAATTAGGAACCATAAAAATAACAAATATTAAACCTTTTTTTCTTCTAATGATAACAATATTTTTTTATACGTCTTCTATTTAGATGCTTTTTATCATGAAAATGCAAAGAACACAGTTTACAGAGTAACTGTCCAACGTATGTAGATAATAATACCTTATATGTGTTATTATCAAAATGGAAACCTTTAAAAGCTTCACAGTTTGAAACTTTTCCGAACACGTGCAGACAAAAAACAGTTAAAACGTGAGCATGTGTAAACTGCAAAATGTGCCATCTACATAGGCAGAGCCACATCTTCCTTCTATAACTGCAAAATGTGCCATCTACATAGGCGGAGCCACATCTTCCTTCTATAGACTACTAAACAACAAAAAACTATATAAACCAAAAATACTGTGCAATTAGTTTCGTTTTCCCTAGTTATTTCTGAATCGCCAATCTCTGTTGCAGGTTTCGTTCTCCAGCATCGGATTCTCTTTTTGCGTCAACAAACATATTCCGGAGTTGTACGTTGTTTCAAGATGGCATAGGCATAGTACTTAGTTATAAATTGTGACTATTTGTTAATATTTAAATATTTCTATGTAGAAAAAAATGTTATTGCATGTTTTCCCTTTTTCTCTGTAATGTCAGCAGCTTGTTCTTAGAAACAGATATATTATAAGAAATATTACTCCTTTTCTGGCTCCTTTTACCTTATATATAGTGACTTTTTATATTATAATATTCATACTGTACTTCGCTCGAGAGGTGTTGCTAACCCGTCGACGCAAACTCTGAACATTTACAATCAACGTGACAATGATACACTTGTTATTATGTTTTCCCCTAGAGATCACATACTGTTAATATGTACATTATAACATTAACTGTCTTAGTGATTCTAGTGGAATTCACAATCGGTCGTAACAAACAGTAACAATAAGTAAGCAACGTTACCAACGTTACCAGTTTGCGGCTTTCAGTAAATTTTTACCCTTGTGATCATATACTGTGAGAATATATACATATTATTATTCCCAACATCATGATCTCAGAGAAGTTTATGCCCCGTCGCCACAAAGGTCTGAAGCAGTGACAATCAAACGTCTATAAAAGCGCAATATTATCTAACTCCAAATTAATATAGCAAGAATTACCAATCATATCATCTTTCTTTTAATATCTTTTAGATGTACAGCTTCAGGATGGATTATGTAACACAAACAACGGCAATAGCACAAGGTGAGCAAAGAAGCTTGTTTCTGAAACAACGACAAGTTATTTGTCAAAGGAGAGAATATGTAGTATGCAGTAGGCACAAAAAAAACATTGGGCTAACGGGGCTTCACCTGGGATGAGATAGCTTCTTGAGTCCACACACTAGTCGCACCCCAGTACGTCACAGATCTTTTAAAGACATTTTGCATGTTAATAAAGCTTTGATAATCCCCCCGCTTACAGCCCCTGCAACTCCACTCTTCTTTTTGCTTGAACTAAACACCCACCCCAAATTTTTTCTAGCCTCCCCACCCCCGATATTTGTCACTGTGGTTGCGCCTCTGGCTTCATGTACCCCTCTCCTATCGTGTGTGTGTCTCTCCTATGTTTTATGTCCTTTTTCCCTTTCTCTTTCTTATTCTCTCACATAATTTCTCTTTCATATTTAAAGATTTGGACGCTGCTATTTCCACTTTTCTCTATACAACCATATCTGGATTGAAATGATTAACTCTCTTGATTACAGTGACAGCTTCTTCCATGCGTAGAGCACCATCTTTCAATAACGCCAATGGCACTAGGTGACAAAGAACTTTGCTTCTGAAAAAACAAATTATCAATGAAAGGAGTGAGTGGGTTGTGTGCACCAGCTTCACTGTGTAAAATATATAAATACCTCCCAGCAGTGACTACAGATAGGTTACAACAGTCTGACAAACAGATCTACAAGCTTATTACGCCACTTTTGTATCACTTTTAACATGGGAAAAGTGACGCGAGCAGCTTGTAAATCTACATCTAACTTTTTAACAAAAAAAATCTCAACTCCAGACTCTGCGAGACAGTTTTAATGTTGTTTTCTCTCTCTTTCTCTCTCTCACTCTCTGTGACATAATTTCTCTTTCGCTTTTAAACTTATAAGAAAATGCTATCTGCTTTGACCTGTAGAAGAAAATGTGTCTTCAAGTTGTGAATTCCACTCGCCGCAGTGTTTGGCCGCAGTGTTTATATAACGGTAAGCACAGAGGCCTAAATTTACAATGCCTTCATTACAATGCATTAGAAATAAGTCAGTATATTTACAATCCTGTTGAGCCACGTTTGTGTCAGTAATGCAGTAGGGACTTCCATATAGACGCACTATAACAGAACTGAAATGTACTATGCACACTCAACACGTAAAACTGTAGTGTTACCTTCATTTGTGAAAGAAGACAGTGGGTAGTGTGAAGCAGCTACACTGTCTAAAATTTACATTTACCTCCGAGCAGTGACAACAGTTAGGTTACACCTGTCTGACAAACAGATCTACAAGCTTATTACACTACTTTTGTCTCACTTTTAACATGGGAAAAGTGTCGCGAGCAGCTTGTAAATCTACATCTAACTTTTTAACAACAAAAAATCTGAACTCCAGACTCTGCGAGACAGTTTTATTGTTGTTTTCTCTCTCTTTCTCTCTCTCACTCTCTGTGACATAATTTCTCTTTCTCTTTTACAGTTATAGAAAATGCTGTCTGCTTTCACATGTAAAAGCAAAGAAGTCTTCAAGTTTTGAATTCCACTGGCCGCAGTTTTTATACAATGGTAAGTACAGAGGCCTAGATATCCAATGCCTTCATTACAATGCATTAGAAATAAGTCGCCATATTTACAATCCCGTTGTGCCACTTTTGTGTCAGTGATGCAGTAGACACTTCCATATAGACACCACTTGAACGCGGAACTATAACAGAATTAAAATGTACCAGGCACACTGCACACGTAAAATCGTACTGTTACCTTGACTTCTAATGCTTCATCTCATTTACTCACATCTACATAATTCTAAACTTAAATTATTTTGCAGATTACCAATCCAACATCCTTTTGTTAAGAATGTTGTTTTTTTAAAGGTATGTTTCTAGTTCTTTATAATATAATTATCATTAAGTTTCGTTTACAGTTATTCTTTTTATAAAAGTTAATTAAAAAAACGGCATAATTCTTTTTTTTGTGGGGGCGGTTGCCGGTTCACAATAAAAATAATATTTATAATGTTTAAGTACTGTAGTAAGATGTTTCAGAGTAAGATTGAAAAGTACTGACTTATATTTTCTCTGGGTACACTACAACATGGTAAAGAAATCAAAAGAATACGAAACAATTTGTACCACATTTACAAACCTCTTGCAATATTTTCCCATGCAAACCTACCACCCTACAAAATAAGTGTGGGCCTCAATTATGCCCCTCAAACCACGGAAACAATCACCCCACAAAAATTTCTATATTGTATGAGAGGAACTGCGTGCCCTCCGCCTGGTGCCCTGGAGTCCACCACGCCCAGACCTGGTTCCTACAGTGTCCTGGGGGGAAACAGCCATTACAACGCAGTCATAAACACGCGTGATCAACACCACAAAGCTATTAGCACGCATATGGCTTTACCACACATGCTTTTACAACTAGTATGCATTTACCACGCATGTTAAAAGCATAATCTTAATATTATCTTTGTGTTGACGAACACGCGTTTTAATGGCACTGGCTTACGTCCTTCAAATCAGTTTTTAGGTATACGTTTGACCAAGTCATAAGATCGGAGGCTAAGGACAAACACCGTGGTGTCTGTGCCAGGAAATATCAGAGAAGATAGGCGGAGACTAAAATGAAAGTAACAGGTATAATAAAAATAACGGAGAAAACTACTAAAATGGCGAAGTATACCATTCGTGTACGCCCCAATTTAAAAATAAAATAAAAATTGAGCCTGAAGATCCATGTGCAAGCCTAGAGGTTCAGGATGTTTCTACCCTGCCCCCTTTCCTTATTTCTCAACTTTGTTTTACTGTTTTCTTATGGGTCGCTTCTAGCGATGAACAATATGGCTGCCAATACTTCCTCGTTTGGAGTGTTCATGCACAGCGGACAGCCAATCAGCATGCAGCTCATGCTTGTAATTGTACGCATTTCCGTACACGTGCTGTACTCCGTCTCTAGATATCGCTATGATTTTACTTGTAATTTTCTAAGGAACTACTGAACGGATTTACACCATTTAACAAAAAGCACACTCTGCTAAACGAAATCTACCTCTCTGCCAAATTTAGTGTAATTCCGTTTAGCAGTTCGGGCTGTAGCCCTGGCTAAAGGTCCCTATGGAAAATTGCACGTGGAAAACATGTTTTGGGACCCCCCTTTTTTCTCAGCCCCCACTTGACAAATCACCCCCAAACTGTCAGGGAAGGAGTGGAACTGAGCAGGCCATTTTCTTGGTGAAATTTGCGAAGATTCGTCGAGCGACGCCAAAGTTGTTCCAAATAGAATGTTGTGAATTTCCTATGGAAAGTAGGTCCTATATATATATATATATTACCGACTGGCGGTCGCCAGTAGGTAGTTTTAGTTAGGATTATTTTCAATAGGAAATCGCAACATTCTATTGGGAATAACTTTGGCGCCGGTTGAGGAATCTGCCTGAAAATTTCCTCAAATTTGCCTCGCAGCGCTCCGGTCCTTCCCTGAAAGGTTGGGGGGATTCGCCAAGCGGGGGACGAGAAAAAAGGCGGTCCCTAAACGTGTTTTCCGAATTTTAATTTCCATAGGGCGGTTGACCTCACTTTTAGCCCGAACGGCAGAATGGATTTCCATGAAACTTGGCAAAATTGTAGGGACTGGTAGCCCGATGTGCCTTTGATATGTCTCAAGATATGTGCTCCAGTGGATTTTGGGTAATTTAGGTTCAAAAAAATATATATATCTATAAGCGCGCCCCGGTATGCGCACAGTGGCTCTAACCAGCGCGCTACGCGAGTTTGCGCGCGGAAAGCTGATTGGCTCTCGGGTGTCTTTCAACATTCCTAACAGTCCGGAGCGGCCGCCATCTTGTGTCTCTGTAGGATCAAGACACAGGAGGTGGCAAAAACAAAGGGGGAAATGACCATAAGGGGGCAGAGTAGACCCCCCCTGACCCCCCTAGGTTTGATGTGGGGGCTATAAAAGGGCCCCGCAGGACAACATTTTTTTTTTTTCGGTTTGCGCGGGGGGAGCGCCCGGTACGCGCACCGGGGAGCGGACCGGGGAGCATACCTTGGGGAAAAAAAAATGACACTTTTTAAAAAATGTAGCCCTTTTTTATAAATTGGAGGTAGTTCTAAAAAGAACTGTTTTTTCTTCTTTTTGTTGTTTTATATTTTTTTAATATTTTTTTGAACATTTTGTACTTTTTTTGGCTTTTATGAACTATTTTATATATTTTTTGTTATTTTTATGGGGAGAAAGAAAAAACAGGGAATTGTAAACGGCTCAACTGGAGCAAAAAAAATATAAGGAAAAAATTATTATTTTTGGGGGCAATTGTGGTGTCACCAGCACGGTTGATAAGCTTTATGCTTTGCTCACCATAGGTGATGGTCTTACCACAAAATATACAAGAGATCCTGTATTCCCCAAAGTGTATTCCACAGTGATGTCATGAGTGATGTCCAACTAACTATAACGTTGGAATTTGAATAGTTTTATGTCTGAAAAATTTCCAGCTAACTATAACTGGTGTGAAACCTATGGTTTTTCAGTGAATTTAATAGGTTTTTTAAATGCTAATTCCTAACTATAACTGGTGTGAAACCTATATATATATATATATATATATATATATCTCTCCTCCAGTGCCGGTAGATGCTTGGGGTTGTCTCGGCGCGGTCCTGGTTAGGCCACCGACAGGCCTAAAATATTTACCAATCCCCTCCAAGTTCTGAAGGAAGCCAGGACGCTCAGAGTTCGTTGCAGAATGTTTTAATGGCAGTAGAAAAAGGTGCGACGCGTTTCGCCGATAAGTGATCAAGACCTGAACTAAAAGTAAGTGACAGCGCAGTTTAAAAATAATAACAGCATGTTTTAACAAGTTGCAAAATTCGGATATTCACAAACCCACCATACTTCAATCTTATTCAGGTAATGGTGAAAAACCTTGGATAACTTGATGCCCCGCTCTCAAAATTCACAGTCCACAACAACGTCACAAAAGGTAAAAATCCTTTGAAGGCTTCATTCCTTTCCTTAAAGATAGTCAAACAGTTTTGGGAACAGGAGATACTAAATGTCCCCCAATTTTACACCGCAGGCATACAGCTCAGCCCTGAAGAAGAACCCCACTGAAAAAAAGAAGGGTCTGGAAACGCGTCGGCTATACGGCTGTGCAAAAGTTGAAGCAACCCAAGTGTTAGGGGTTGATACACAAACATAGGGCGATATAATCTAAGTCAGGTTGCCCAATGTGTTCGTTTTATGCCATAATCATCATTAGCATCCAAAATGATTTAAACCAGCCTAGGTGTACATGACTAAATGTTATTTTTGTACTCTAATAGTGATTATTCTAGTAGTGATTGAAATTGTAATCATTTTTGAATGTTTTGAGTTTTTGTTCGTTATATGTTGTAATGTTTGAAAAATTGAGCTTATTGTTTCCTCAGTAAAAGGAAATGCTTAATCCTCTGGAGTTGTATAAAATGTAAATATGTACAGAAACATTTAAAAAAGTGTAATGTTTGCATAAACACCTTCTTGAAGTAACCTATAGAAGGCACACATCAGCTGAATAAATAAGCTGTATTGTCGGTATGGAGAGAGCGTGAGCAAGCCTTATCGGCGAAACGCGTCGCACCTTTTTCTACTGCCATTAAAACATTCTGCAACGAACTCTGAGCGTCCTGGCTTCCTTCAGAACTTGGAGGGGATTGGTAAATATATATATATATATATATATATATATATATATATATATATATATATATATATATATATATATATATATATATACACATATATATATATATATATATATATACGCTCCCTCGTTCAATGAACGCACCACACTCACGGGGATGGCAAGGTAAGCGCTTTATTTAGACAGCATGCCAAATGGCTTCAGGGCTGGGGAGAAAAGTCTCTGAAAATTCAGAAAAGTTTGTCTGGGTTAAATCCGACGCGTTTCGAAGGCAAAATCCTTCTTCTTCAGGGAAAGACGAATACTGTGGAGACATGCTCCCAAGTCCATTTATACATGACACGCCCCGTCGGGAGCTAGGCATATGCCGTGGTGTCTTCTGGTACCTGATGTACAGCAGTTAATCTGCATGCTGTTTTCTCCCTCTGGTGCCCCAAGCTGCCGACTCCAAGCGCTCATAGGGTCACCCTCTTTTGCCAGCCATGTTGGATCCTGACAGTCGGAGTGAGCGGCAGAATATTCTCACTGTCCCAACAGCCTGGATGTCTGCCGTTTCACGGCTCCGTTGCAGGACTCCTCAATGGTGGTGCTAGGCGTATGCAGTACGACTGCCACGCTCCAAGGTCCACCAAACGCCCATGCACTCTACCAGGCGGGTGCGGTGTAAATGGTGGTGGGTCCGTTGTAATGTGCACGCTCCCTCGTTCAATGAACGCACCACACTCACGGGGATGACAAGGTAAGCGCTTCATTTAGGCAACATGCCAAATGGCTTCAGGGCTGGGGAGAAAAGTCTCTGAAAATTCAGAAAAGTTTGTCTGGGTTAAATCCGACGCGTTTTGAAGGCAAAATCCTTCTTCTTCAGGGAAATACGAATACTGCGGAGACATGCTCCCAAGTCCATTTATACATGACACGCCCCGTCGGGAGCTAGGCATATGCCGTGGTGTCTTCTGGTACTTGATGTACAGCAGTGAATCTGCATGCTGTTTTCTCCCTCTGGTGCCCCAAGCTGCCGACTCCAAGCGCTCACAGGGTCACCCTCTTTCGCCAGCCATGTTGGATCCTGACAGTCGGAGTGAGCGGCGGAATATTCTCACTGTCCCAACAGCCTGGATGGCTGCCGTTTCACGGCTCCGTTGCAGGACTCCTCAATGGCGGTGCTAGGCGTATGCAGTACGACTGCCACGCTCCAAGGTCCACCAAACGCCCATGCACTCTTCCAGGTGGGTGCGGTGTAAACGGCGGTGGGTCTGTTGTAATGTGCACGCTCCCTCATTCAATGAACGCACCACACTCACGGGGATGACAAGGTAAGCGCTTTATTTAGGCAACATGCCAAATGGCTTCAGGGCTGGGGAGAAAAGTCTCTGAAAATTCAGAAAAGTTCATCTGGGTTAAATCCGACGCGTTTCGAAGGCAAAATCCTTCTTCTTCAGGGAAATACGAATACTGCAGAGACATGCTCCCAAGTCCATTTATACATGACACGCCCCGTCGGGAGCTAGGCATATGCCGTGGTGTCTTCTGGTACTTGATGTACAGCAGTGAATCTGCATGCTGTTTTCTCCCTCTGGTGCCCCAAGCTGCCGACTCCAAGCGCTCACAGGGTCACCCTCTTTCGCCAGCCATGTTGGATCCTGACAGTCGAGTGAGCGGCGGAATATTCTCGCTGTCCCAACAGCCTGGATGGCTGCCGTTTCACGGCTCCGTTGCAGGACTCCTCAATGGCGGTGCTAGGTGTATGCAGTATGACTGCCACGCTCCAAGGTCCACCAAACGCCCATGCACTCTTCCAGGCGGGTGCAGTGTAAATGTCGGTGGGTCCGTTGTAATGTGCACGCTCCCTCGTTCAATGAACGCACCACACTCACGGGGATGACAAGGTAAGTGCTTTATTTAGGCAGCATGCCAAATGGCTTCAGCGCTGGGGAGAAAAGTCTCTGAAAATTCAGAAAAGTTCGTCTGGGTTAAATCTGACGCGTTTCGAAGGCAAAATCCTTCTTCTTCAGGGAATGACGAATACTCCGGAGACATGCTCCTAAGTCCATTTATACATGACACGCCCCGCCGGGAGCTAGGCATATGCCGTGGTGTCTTCTGGTACTTGATGTACAGCAGTGAATCTGCATGCTGTTTTCTCCCTCTGGTGCCCCAAGCTGCCGACTCCAAGCGCTCACAGGGTCACCCTCTTTCGCCAGCCATGTTGGATCCTGACAGTCGGAGTGAGCGGCAGAATATTCTCGCTGTCCCAACAGCCTGGATGGCTGCCGTTTCACGGCTCAGTTGCAGGACTCCTCAATGGCGGTGCTAGGCGTATGCAGTACGACTGCCACGCTCCAAGGTCCACCAAATGCCCATGCACTCTTCCAGGCGGGTGCGGTGTAAACAGCGGTGGGTCCGTTGTAATGTGCACGCTCCCTCGTTCAATGAACGCACCACACTCACGGGGATGACAAGGTAAGCGCTTTATTTAGGCAGCATGCCAAATGGCTTCAGGGCTGGGGAGAAAAGTCTCTGAAAATTCAGAAAAGTTCGTCTGGGTTAAATCCGACGCGTTTCGAAGGCAAAATCCTTCTTCTGCAGGGAAAGACGAATACTGCGGAGACATGCTCCCAAGTCCATTTATACATGACACGCCCCGTCGGGAGCTAGGCATATGCTGTGGTGTCTTCTGGTACTTGATGTGCTGCAGTGATTCTGCATGCTGTTTTCTCCCTCTGGTGCCCAAGCTGCCGACTCCAAGCGCTCACAGGGTCACCCTCTTTCGCCAGCCATGTTGGATCCTGACAGTCGAGTGAGCGGCGGAATATTCTCGCTGTCCCAACAGCCTGGATGGCTGCCGTTTCACGGCTCCGTTGCAGGACTCCTCAATGGCGGTGCTAGGTGTATGCAGTACGACTGCCACGCTCCAAGGTCCACCAAACGCCCATGCACTCTTCCAGGCGGGTGCAGTGTAAATGTCGGTGGGTCCGTTGTAATGTGCACGCTCCCTCGTTCAATGAACGCACCACACTCACGGGGATGACAAGGTAAGTGCTTTATTTAGGCAGCATGCCAAATGGCTTCAGCGCTGGGGAGAAAAGTCTCTGAAAATTCAGAAAAGTTCGTCTGGGTTAAATCTGACGCGTTTCGAAGGCAAAATCCTTCTTCTTCAGGGAATGACGAATACTCCGGAGACATGCTCCTAAGTCCATTTATACATGACACGCCCCGCCGGGAGCTAGGCATATGCCGTGGTGTCTTCTGGTACTTGATGTACAGCAGTGAATCTGCATGCTGTTTTCTCCCTCTGGTGCCCCAAGCTGCCGACTCCAAGCGCTCACAGGGTCACCCTCTTTCGCCAGCCATGTTGGATCCTGACAGTCGGAGTGAGCGGCGGAATATTCTCGCTGTCCCAACAGCCTGGATGGCTGCCGTTTCACGGCTCAGTTGCAGGACTCCTCAATGGCGGTGCTAGGCGTATGCAGTACGACTGCCACGCTCCAAGGTCCACCAAATGCCCATGCACTCTTCCAGGCGGGTGCGGTGTAAACAGCGGTGGGTCCGTTGTAATGTGCACGCTCCCTCGTTCAATGAACGCACCACACTCACGGGGATGACAAGGTAAGCGCTTTATTTAGGCAGCATGCCAAATGGCTTCAGGGCTGGGGAGAAAAGTCTCTGAAAATTCAGAAAAGTTTGTCTGGGTTAAATCCGACGCGTTTCGAAGGCAAAATCCTTCTTCTGCAGGGAAAGACGAATACTGCGGAGACATGCTCCCAAGTCCATTTATACATGACACGCCCCGCCGGGAGCTAGGCATATGCTGTGGTGTCTTCTGGTACTTGATGTACAGCAGTGAATCTGCATGCTGTTTTCTCCCTCTGGTGCCCAAAGCTGCCGACTCCAAGCGCTCACAGGGTCACCCTCTTTCGCCAGCCATGTTGGATCCTGACAGTCGGAGTGAGCGGCGGAATATTCTCGCTGTCCCAACAGCCTGGATGGCTGCCGTTTCACGGCTCCGTTGCAGGACTCCTCAATGGCGGTGCTAGGCGTATGCAGTACGACTGCCACGCTCCAAGGTCCACCAAACGCCCATGCACTCTTCCAGGCGGGTGCGGTGTAAACAGCAGTGGGTCCGTTGTAATGTGCACGCTCCCTCGTTCAATGAACGCACCACACTCACGGGGATGACAAGGTAAGCGCTTTATTTAGGCAGCATGCCAAATGGCTTCAGGGCTGGGGAGAAAAGTCTCTGAAAATTCAGAAAAGTTTGTCTGGGTTAAATCCGACGCGTTTCGAAGGCAAAATCCTTCTTCTTCAGGGAAAGACGAATACTGCGGAGACATGCTCCCAAGTCCATTTATACATGACACGCCCCGTCGGGAGCTAGGCATATGCCGTGGCGTCTTCTGGTACTTGATGTACAGCAGTGAATCTGCATGCTGTTTTCTCCCTCTGGTGCCCCAAGCTGCCGACTCCAAGCGCTCACAGGGTCACCCTCTTTCGCCAGCCATGTTGGATCCTGACAGTCGGAGTGAGCGGCGGAATATTCTCACTGTCCCAACAGCCTGGATGGCTGCCGTTTCACGGCTCCGTTGCAGGACTCCTCAATGGCGGTGCTAGGCGTATGCAGTACGACTGCCACGCTCCAAGGTCCACCAAACGCCCATGCACTCTTCCAGGTGGGTGCGGTGTAAACGGCGGTGGGTCTGTTGTAATGTGCACGCTCCCTCATTCAATGAACGCACCACACTCACGGGGATGACAAGGTAAGCGCTTTATTTAGGCAACATGCCAAATGGCTTCAGGGCTGGGGAGAAAAGTCTCTGAAAATTCAGAAAAGTTCATCTGGGTTAAATCCGACGCGTTTCGAAGGCAAAATCCTTCTTCTTCAGGGAAATACGAATACTGCAGAGACATGCTCCCAAGTCCATTTATACATGACACGCCCCGTCGGGAGCTAGGCATATGCCGTGGTGTCTTCTGGTACTTGATGTACAGCAGTGAATCTGCATGCTGTTTTCTCCCTCTGGTGCCCCAAGCTGCCGACTCCAAGCGCTCACAGGGTCACCCTCTTTCGCCAGCCATGTTGGATCCTGACAGTCGAGTGAGCGGCGGAATATTCTCGCTGTCCCAACAGCCTGGATGGCTGCCGTTTCACGGCTCCGTTGCAGGACTCCTCAATGGCGGTGCTAGGTGTATGCAGTATGACTGCCACGCTCCAAGGTCCACCAAACGCCCATGCACTCTTCCAGGCGGGTGCAGTGTAAATGTCGGTGGGTCCGTTGTAATGTGCACGCTCCCTCGTTCAATGAACGCACCACACTCACGGGGATGACAAGGTAAGTGCTTTATTTAGGCAGCATGCCAAATGGCTTCAGCGCTGGGGAGAAAAGTCTCTGAAAATTCAGAAAAGTTCGTCTGGGTTAAATCTGACGCGTTTCGAAGGCAAAATCCTTCTTCTTCAGGGAATGACGAATACTCCGGAGACATGCTCCTAAGTCCATTTATACATGACACGCCCCGCCGGGAGCTAGGCATATGCCGTGGTGTCTTCTGGTACTTGATGTACAGCAGTGAATCTGCATGCTGTTTTCTCCCTCTGGTGCCCCAAGCTGCCGACTCCAAGCGCTCACAGGGTCACCCTCTTTCGCCAGCCATGTTGGATCCTGACAGTCGGAGTGAGCGGCAGAATATTCTCGCTGTCCCAACAGCCTGGATGGCTGCCGTTTCACGGCTCAGTTGCAGGACTCCTCAATGGCGGTGCTAGGCGTATGCAGTACGACTGCCACGCTCCAAGGTCCACCAAATGCCCATGCACTCTTCCAGGCGGGTGCGGTGTAAACAGCGGTGGGTCCGTTGTAATGTGCACGCTCCCTCGTTCAATGAACGCACCACACTCACGGGGATGACAAGGTAAGCGCTTTATTTAGGCAGCATGCCAAATGGCTTCAGGGCTGGGGAGAAAAGTCTCTGAAAATTCAGAAAAGTTCGTCTGGGTTAAATCCGACGCGTTTCGAAGGCAAAATCCTTCTTCTGCAGGGAAAGACGAATACTGCGGAGACATGCTCCCAAGTCCATTTATACATGACACGCCCCGTCGGGAGCTAGGCATATGCTGTGGTGTCTTCTGGTACTTGATGTGCTGCAGTGATTCTGCATGCTGTTTTCTCCCTCTGGTGCCCAAGCTGCCGACTCCAAGCGCTCACAGGGTCACCCTCTTTCGCCAGCCATGTTGGATCCTGACAGTCGAGTGAGCGGCGGAATATTCTCGCTGTCCCAACAGCCTGGATGGCTGCCGTTTCACGGCTCCGTTGCAGGACTCCTCAATGGCGGTGCTAGGTGTATGCAGTACGACTGCCACGCTCCAAGGTCCACCAAACGCCCATGCACTCTTCCAGGCGGGTGCAGTGTAAATGTCGGTGGGTCCGTTGTAATGTGCACGCTCCCTCGTTCAATGAACGCACCACACTCACGGGGATGACAAGGTAAGTGCTTTATTTAGGCAGCATGCCAAATGGCTTCAGCGCTGGGGAGAAAAGTCTCTGAAAATTCAGAAAAGTTCGTCTGGGTTAAATCTGACGCGTTTCGAAGGCAAAATCCTTCTTCTTCAGGGAATGACGAATACTCCGGAGACATGCTCCTAAGTCCATTTATACATGACACGCCCCGCCGGGAGCTAGGCATATGCCGTGGTGTCTTCTGGTACTTGATGTACAGCAGTGAATCTGCATGCTGTTTTCTCCCTCTGGTGCCCCAAGCTGCCGACTCCAAGCGCTCACAGGGTCACCCTCTTTCGCCAGCCATGTTGGATCCTGACAGTCGGAGTGAGCGGCGGAATATTCTCGCTGTCCCAACAGCCTGGATGGCTGCCGTTTCACGGCTCAGTTGCAGGACTCCTCAATGGCGGTGCTAGGCGTATGCAGTACGACTGCCACGCTCCAAGGTCCACCAAATGCCCATGCACTCTTCCAGGCGGGTGCGGTGTAAACAGCGGTGGGTCCGTTGTAATGTGCACGCTCCCTCGTTCAATGAACGCACCACACTCACGGGGATGACAAGGTAAGCGCTTTATTTAGGCAGCATGCCAAATGGCTTCAGGGCTGGGGAGAAAAGTCTCTGAAAATTCAGAAAAGTTTGTCTGGGTTAAATCCGACGCGTTTCGAAGGCAAAATCCTTCTTCTGCAGGGAAAGACGAATACTGCGGAGACATGCTCCCAAGTCCATTTATACATGACACGCCCCGCCGGGAGCTAGGCATATGCTGTGGTGTCTTCTGGTACTTGATGTACAGCAGTGAATCTGCATGCTGTTTTCTCCCTCTGGTGCCCAAAGCTGCCGACTCCAAGCGCTCACAGGGTCACCCTCTTTCGCCAGCCATGTTGGATCCTGACAGTCGGAGTGAGCGGCGGAATATTCTCGCTGTCCCAACAGCCTGGATGGCTGCCGTTTCACGGCTCCGTTGCAGGACTCCTCAATGGCGGTGCTAGGCGTATGCAGTACGACTGCCACGCTCCAAGGTCCACCAAACGCCCATGCACTCTTCCAGGCGGGTGCGGTGTAAACAGCAGTGGGTCCGTTGTAATGTGCACGCTCCCTCGTTCAATGAACGCACCACACTCAAGGGGATGACAAGGTAAGCGCTTTATTTAGGCAGCATGCCAAATGGCTTCAGGGCTGGGGAGAAAAGTCTCTGAAAATTCAGAAAAGTTTGTCTGGGTTAAATCCGACGCGTTTCGAAGGCAAAATCCTTCTTCTTCAGGGAAAGACGAATACTGCGGAGACATGCTCCCAAGTCCATTTATACATGACACGCCCCGTCGGGAGCTAGGCATATGCCGTGGCGTCTTCTGGTACTTGATGTACAGCAGTGAATCTGCATGCTGTTTTCTCCCTCTGGTGCCCCAAGCTGCCGACTCCAAGCGCTCACAGGGTCACCCTCTTTCGCCAGCCATGTTGGATCCTGACAGTCGGAGTGAGCGGCGGAATATTCTCGCTGTCCCAACAGCCTGGATGGCTGCCGTTTCACGGCTCAGTTGCAGGACTCCTCAATGCCGGTGCTAGGCGTATGCAGTACGACTGCCACGCTCCAAGGTCCACCAAACGCCCATGCATTCTTCCAGGCGGGTGCGGTGTAAACGGCGGTGGGTCCGTTGTAATGTGCACGCTCCCTCGTTCAATGAACGCACCACACTCACGGGGATGACAAGGTAAGCGCTTTATTTAGGCAGCATGCCAAATGGCTTCAGGGCTGGGGAGAAAAGTCTCTGAAAATTCAGAAAAGTTCGTCTGGGTTAAATCCGACGCGTTTCGAAGGCAAAATCCTTATCTTCAGGGAAAGACGAATACTGCGGAGACATGCTCCCAAGTCCATTTATACATGACACGCCCCGTCGGGAGCTAGGCATATGCCGTGGTGTCTTCTGGTACTTGATGTACAGCAGTGAATCTGGATGCTTTTTTCTCCCTCTGGTGCCCCAAGCTGCCGACTTCAAGTGCTCACAGGGTCACCCTCTTTCGCCAGCCATGTTGGATCCTGACAGTCGGAGTGAGCGGCGGAATATTCTCGCTGTCCCAATAGCCTGGATGGCTGCTGTTTTATCATCCCAGATAAAACAGTGGTATACTATATCTCTACAAAGCACAGAGCAGCTAAAATCATAAAATGTTAACAAACCCATGAGAAAGGTATACGTAGCAATTTACAAAATTATATAAACATGGTAGTTCTAATACATGAAACCATAGAATATACTTAGACTCCAAGAGCATCTATATGTCCATTTCATGATACAGTACACAGGGTCCAGCTAAACAAAAAGCAATCTGATCACATTAAATTAGTTCATATAAATATGTATCTTATAATAATAGAAGCATTGAGTGTAGAGGTTATTAAAGTGTATGAGGTTTCATTGCTTTTACATGTTATTTTTCTGCCACTAGCTACAAAAAGGAAAAGTTATGAGAAAACATGATAGTCCCAGCTAATGTAAATGTAATGTAAATGTATGTAAATGTATTGTGACTTATATAGCGCACGTATCACCAGAAGGCATCAAGGCGCTTGCCTTGGGAACCCGTCCTGGCTTTTTCCCTGTGAGATAACTCCTACTGGGCATTCCCAAGGTGAAAGCCAGAGATCCCGCAGCGGGTGGGCCACCGTAGTGGAGATTAAGCAAGCTATTGCCCAGAGTTGCAACGTGGGACGCCATGATTAGAGTAGGCACCGAGGCGAGAATTATTGAGTCCGTGGACATTTTTGGGCTCAGGACCCTGCCGCGTCAGGAATTGAACCCTGGTCCCGGGCCAGACCTCTGCATCAGGGTCTGCCGCTCTAATCAGTGAGCCGCACTCCTCCGGCTAATCATTAGAGAGCCTGGTTGAACATAAGGTTCCAGATCTTTCTACCTTGTTTCTTGGATCTCTACCCTTAACAGTTATATAGCGCCATTTCCTTATTGCAGATATGAAGCATACTGCAAACCAAACAGGATATTAAGGATGTCTGAATCCTTCCACTTTATAGCGATCCGCAATGAGGCTTCTGCCACTGTGATGAAGATAATATATACCTGTGTCTGTTCAAGCTGGGCTTTCTCTTCATAGCCTAATATCATCACAGTGAGATGCTCACTCCTTGTCCTAATGCTTTAGCATGAATATTTTGATCCCCTTTTTAAAGGGTCCAGTCTCCCTCAATCGTAGAACATATGGGTCAAATCTGCAGGTCCTTGCCCACATCTCGGACAATGATAATTTTCCCATTTCCTCCACCCAAATAGCTTGCCTGGGGTGAAATATAAATTGAAGAGCATTTTATAGTGTTGAGCCTTCAAATTGGCTGAATGAAAAATCTTTTTGAACAGAACAAATAACATACATAGATCGTTATCACCTAACTTCCTACCCCATTTAGATTCTGTTTTTGCTAAATCCTCTGGAATAGCTTCTATGAAGATGTTATATATATATTCTTAATCTGGGAGTTTCTAGAAAGAATGGCTTCCAGTAGAGGAATCTTATCTACAGGCATGATTTCTAGTATAACCTGTTTGATAGTTTATTTATTTGAATATACTAAAAATAAAACTGAGCATCAATACCATAGAGCTCCTGTAGCTCAACAAAACAGATCATACCATCCGTACAGAAAACATCCCCTATTTTATTTATACTGGCTTGCTCCCAATGTTTCCCTATCCCAACATAAAGAGAGGCCAAAAAGATTGGTGAGCGCCATTAGGGTAGGTGTTTGTGGTGCCTTGGTACCTTCAACAGTCTACCAGCTGTCTGATAGTTTCTTTAATTTGATTATACTAAAAATAAGACCGAGAATCAAAACCTTAGCGCTCCTGTAGCTCAACAAAAGAGATCATACCATCCGTACAGAAAGTATCCCCTATTTTATTTATACTGGCATGCTCCCAATGTTTCCCTATCCCAACATAATGAGGGGCCAAAAAGATTGGTGAGCGCCAATAGTGTAGGTGTTTGTGGAGCTTTGGTACCTTCAACAGTCTACCAGCTTTATGCCATGTATTCCATGCCACTCTAAGAGACCTAAAACGTGTCTTCTTATAGTAACTAGACTCCAGCTGCCATAACAATGCCCCATGCTGTTCTCCCAATAACCAGTTCATATATAGATGTTGGGTCTTCAGCTTCCTGTGTTCCCATGTGTCTCTTGTCCTCTTTGTTTGGTATGGACAGGATACCTATCTGTTGTAGCATGTTGCCCAATAATAATAAAGTAAATTGGAACCGCCAAACCCCCTTGCTCATGGGAGAGGAATAGGAATTTGAGTGGATGTCTACATTTCTGAAAACTGCCATAAAAAGTTTGAAAATAGTACATCAAGAATTTCTTTTTAAACAGGTTCTGGCTCAAGCAGGATACAGCAGAAAAAATAGAGTAATACTGGAAACATTGTCATTTTAAGGGCATTACACCTACCGATTATTGCGAGATGCAACTTGTCAAATCTTCTTAGATCTCTGTTGATTTTATCTATCAAAGGGACCATGTTCATTGCCCAAGTTGACCCATATTAGTAGTTACATCAATCCTGAGATATGTGGCCACTTCAATTCTACGTGGATCCTGAAGCTTAATGTTCTTAGTGCCAACCTTGTTATAATACATTGTATAAATGGGATTATTAGAAGTATAAAGGATAATCTAAAGAATTAATAGGAAACAGAAGTAACTGTATGTTCATAATTTGCTGGATTAATGACATTGAAAAGATACAATGTATGATACAAGGAAGAAAATGTTTATATCAAGAAAACTAATACAATGTTCTTAGTGAAGAAAATCTTGCCCTTATCAGTATTTAGAAGGTATCCTAACTAGCTGTCAAATTCCTTGGCCAAGATTCCTACCTCTTTAATTGCTCTCTGTGGGTCAGGGGTTACAAAAGCTATGTCATCAGCCTACACTAATACTTTGGTATTGTAGCCCCTGACCGATACTAGCTTGAACTTCTGATCTAACAAAATTGTTCTAATGAGTAGGTTAATATCTAAAGCAAAGAAAATCGACAAGCAGGGACACCCCTGTCTTGTCCCTCTAGCTATTTCAATAATTTCATGTTAATTTTCTTTTAATTGAGATTTTATAGTGTTAATTGTGTTTTATTTTGTTGGGGTAAAAGGTGCGTAGTAATGTTTTAAAATTAATTATTACTTGTTTGTAAATTAATAATAATGAATTACTTGGTAATTAATTAGGGTCATTGTGGGAATTTTTTTAGGTACAGACTGTGGGATTTATAGGGGTAAAGGGAGGGAAGTAATTCCTTTTTAATTATTAATACATAACTGATAATGTTGTTAATTGTTTAATTATCTTTTTTTGCTGTGGGATTTTGGTTTATACATTTAAAATGGATTACGTTATTTATTTGTAATTATATAATAATTAGTTGTTCATTAATAATATTTAATATTATAATAAATAATAATAAATATTAATAAATAATTTGTTGACAATTAAATATGGAAATTATTTAGTTATTTGTAGGTGCCCATTGTGGGGATATTTTATAAATTACAAATAGAATAATAAAAAATGTCTCAAACAATTTATAATTTCTTAATATACATTTATTCTTCTGAATTTTCATAATTTAGAAGAACTTCTAACAATAAATGATCAGGAATCTCCTCATCAGAAGTCTCCATACATGAGTCCTGAAACTCAATATAGTCCAAACATTGGATTAATTCAGCATCCAAAGTCTCATCATTAAAATCCTCCATTCCATCTCCTGTCAAAAAAATGTCTTCATCATGGATAGTGTTATCAACAGAATCATTCAAGACCTCGATAGAACTCGCCTCAACAAAAGTCGCAGAAATTTCAAAATTAATATCAACGGTATCCTCATTCAGATCCATATTCTTTTCTTATTTCTTGCTGTAAATTGCAGGAAAAAAATCACTTTAATTTTTCGTTTTTAGTAATAGATATCAAGTATTAAATTTCCCTTACAAATTAACAACTCACCTTTTAGATGCAGTTGAAGAGTTAGTACTGTGTAAATTTCACTCCAGAAATAGAACACCAAAAATTCCTCACAAATGTTCCTCAAAGAGTACTATCAAAAAATGGCTGTGTTTCCCTCTCATTTCTCATGTATATTCATGTAGAAAACCAATGAAACTTCATCACACAGAAATTCAAATGCAAAGAAACATTTTAATTGGTTCTAAATTTCAAAACCTTATTGGCTCTTGGGTGTCTGTAAACATTCTAAATGGTCTGCATATTCCGCCATCTTGTGACTCTGAAGAACAGAGACACAAGAGGTGAAAAATAAAGGGGGAAATAATTAAAAGGGACAGTAGACACCCCCTGACCCCCTAGGTTTTCTGAGGGAGGCCTAGAAGGACCCTGAAGGTCAAAAAAACTTTTTTTTTCTTTTTGACATTTTCGCGGGGTAAGCGCTGGGTGCTCGCCCAGGTGCACGCTCCGTGAGCGCACCACGGGGAAAAAAATAATTTAAAAAAAACATCGTAGGTTACAATGTCGATATACAAAGGAATTAGCTTTTAAAAAACCTTTGAAATTCACAGAAAAAAACATAGGTTTCACACTCGTTATAGTTAGGAATTAGCATTTAAAAAACCTTTGAAATTCACTGAAAAAAACATAGGTTTCACACCAGTTATAGTTAGCTGAATATTTTACTCACACAAAACCATTGAAATTCCCACGTTATAGTTAGTCGGACTCACTATAACTCGCGCGCCCGCAATCCACTGCTGATGATGTCACATATTACATCATTCATGACATGGTCAGTGACATCACTGATAACATCACTGATGACATCTCAAATGACATCACTGATGACATCATCCATGTGATAATACGATGCACCGCCTCACACTCTAATCTAACCTTTGATACACCCACTGTTAAATACTAACTACCATTCCTGAAATTATTGACACACCAATACCAGTAACTACATACGCACTCACTTATTTCTAGGTCTACACACACATCCACTCATTTACCCATACAATCACTCATACATACGGTCACTCATCAATAGAACACTATCATATCCAGTTATACACCTATACAGACACTTACACACTTACACACTGACACTCATCCACAGAGTTACTCAAACACCTAGTCAGTTATGTAGAGAATCAATCACACTCCCATTTCCTCAACTACAAAGTTATACACACTAAACCTTACTTATTCAAATATATAGTAACACATTCTTACTCTCTTTTACAATCACTGATACAAGTACACATTGAACCATATAGTCACTTACGCAATCACAGGCTCTCATGTATAGTCATTCATATATGGCAACTCTCACATGCACTGTGTTTTACATATGTACCTACTTGGACATGGAGCACTGAGAAAGCCATTCACTCACCAACACATCCATGCAGACAGTCAACCCCCCATACAGCTCTTTCCACGTGCACTCTTGAACACATATACCAAGTGAATCAACTGCTCACATATATATGCACAGAGTCAAACACCTCCCTGCCACCCACACACACACTCACCCTCACATACAACTACTTTAAAAACCAATCAATAACCCATATAGCCACTCATATAGCTACTGATGAACACATGCAGCAGCTTACACAACAACAGACATACTGATGCACATATTCAGACAGTTTAGTCACTAACCAATGCATTCAGTAAGACACATTTAATCACTCACTCATACAGTCAGTCACGCACCTACTAAATCCTTCAACCAGACACTCATACATCCACTCATTCTTCAATATGTAAATTATTAACTTTAACTTAATTGTATTTTAACTTTTCAGAAACACACAGACACTGGATGATGTCATCAGTGATGTCATTTGAGATGTCATCAGTGATGTCACTGACCATGTCATGAATGATGTAATATGTGACATCATCAGCAGTGGATTGCGGGCGCGCGAGTTATAGTGAGTCCAACTATAACGTGGGAATATATATATATATATATATATATATATATATATATATATATATATATATATATATATATATATATATATATATATATATATACCTACTGGCTGTCGCCAGTAGGTAGTTGTAGTTAGGACATAGTTTACACATGAAATCCACAACATTCTATTTGGAATAACTTTGACGCCGGTGGACAAATCTTCGCGAATTTGTCCAAGAAAATGGCCTGCTAGGTTTCGCTCCTTCCCTGAAAGTTGGGGGTGATTTGTTAAGCGGGAGCCGAGAAAAAAGGGGGTCCCAAAACGTGTTTTCCCCATGCAATTTTCCATAGGGACCTTTGGCCAGGAATTACACGATATTTGGCAGAGAGGTCGAGTTCGGTTTGCAGATTGTGTTTTTTGTTAAATGGTGTAAATCCGTTCAGTAGTTTTTGAGAAAATTGCAAGTAAAATCATAGCGATATCTAGAGACAGAGTTCAGTACGTGTACTGAAAACTGTTCAATTACGAGTGCGAGCGGCATGCTGATTGACTGTGAACTGTCTGTTGACAGTCGAAACCAGGAAGTGTTGGCGGCCATCTTGTGCCTCGGACCCCTTTCCCCAGCCTGGCCATCAAGTTGGTGGCCAGAGGCTTTCGGTACTCCTCCCATCCCAACTGCGAAAGTCAGGAACCTCGGTATCATCTTTGATGAGGGTCTTAACTTCATGGATCATGCTAACAGAACTGTGTCTGTGGCACATATGAAGTTAAAGATGATAAGGAAAATACGGCCTTTTCTTCCTGACTCAGCCATCAAAACCCTGATTTCCACTCTTGTCCTTTCGTCTCTGGACTATTGCAATGGTCTTTTCCTTAATGCTCAGTCCAGAGTAATTACGAAACTGCAGACCATTCAGAATGCAGCCGCCCGCTTGCTTGCGGGCAAGACAAAATATGAATCCATATCCAATGATATAAAGGACTTTCACTGGCTCACGGTGCAAAACAGAATCCACTTCAAGTTGCTCTGTATTGTGTTCAAAGCACTTAACAATCAAGGTCCCCACTTCTTGAAGGAGCAATTGCAACAATATAAACCGAATAGAGCTCTACGATCAGCCACCCTCAACCAACTGGTCATTCCCCGTACGAAAACCGTCACCTGGGGCGACCGGCGTTTTCTAGTGGCCGCCCCAAGGCTTTGGAACACGCTTCCCCCGAACATCAGGGCCAGCCCTTCTCTGCTCCAATTCCGCAAGCTCTTAAAGACCTGGCTATTTGCCCAATGAGCATCATATTCCGATGCTGTCAGTCACAGATAAATGGTTTATTAGCGCCAAGACGCCTACGGGTAAACGATGCGCTTTACAAATATCAAAAATAAATAAATAAATAAATAGAACCGAGTCACAATAAAACAGTAAAACAAAGTTGAGAAATAAGGGAAGGGATAGGGTAGAGACATTTTGACACTCTAGGCTTGCTCAGGGGGTCGTACATGGATGTTTAGGCCCTAATTGATTTTTTTTAAAGAAAAATCACGGCGTACATGTATGGAAATACGTACAATTACGAGCAGGAGCTGCATGCTGATTGGCTGTCAATGCTCCAAAACCAGGAAGTGTTAGCAGCCATGTTGGTTGTCGGGAGAGCAGAGTCACAAGAAAACAGTAAAACAAAGTTGAGAAATAAGGAAACGGGGCAGGGTAGAAACATTCTGAGCCTATAGTCTTGGTCAGGGGGTGGTACATGGATCGTTAGGCACTATTTTTTTTAAAAATAAATAAAAAATGGCGGGGTACTCGTGCAGTACTTGTACGCGGTGGAAAAGGTGAAAAAAAAGTAGAAGACTGTTTTATTCAGTAGGTCCCAGGGGGGCAAATTACGGGGGCAATTTTTCAGCATAATGGGGGCTGTAAGGTGCCTCGAGCACTGGGGAACGGCACTCCTCTGGTTTTATTTTGAAGTATGCGGGGGTTATGGTTCTACTCCCCGCAGTCTCGGTGAACCACACCCTTCGGGTCTTTTTAAAAAATATATATGTTTTGAGCTCTCTCTGTCTCTCTCCCCGTACACATCCCGGGGAACGCCACATTTCTGGGGCAGTGATATGTAAAATGACCTTCCAGCTCCGGGTAAGTGCATTGTCTGGAGTTTTTTATTAATGTTGGGAGGGTGGGCTTAATATTATGTCCTTGTAAATTCCCATAGAAGCCTATGTTCTTGTCTTAACATAGGCTTCTATCGTAAATAACAAGGCTGTATTATGAAGCTCATTATCGCCGTTTTATCAGCAGTTTCCTGCCATTAAAATGGCGATAATTTAAATACGTGTCCTTGATAATATGCACCTAAGTTTACTGCTTATACGCGTATGGAAATACGTACAATTACGAGCATGAGCTGCATGCTGATTGGCTGTCAATACTTCAAACCAGGAAGTGTTGGCAGCCATGTTGTTTGTTGGGAGAGGAGAGTCACAAGAAAACAGTAAAACAAAGATGAGAAATAAGGAAACGGGGCATGGTGGAAAGATTCTGAGTCTATACTCTTGGTCAGGGGGTGGTACATGGATCTTAAGGCTCCATTTTTATTTAAAAAAAAAAAAGGGCGGGGTACTGGTGCAGTACTTGTACGCGGTGGAAAAGGTGGAAAAAAAGTAGAATTCCATTTTATTCATTAGGTCCCGTGGGGGCAAATTATGAGGGCGATTTTTCTGCATAATGGGGGCTTGTAAGGTACCTCAAGCACTGGGGAACGGCACTCCTCTGGTTTTATTTTGAAGTATGTGGGGGGCGTTATGGTCCTACTCCCCGCAGTCTCGGTTATCTGTACCCCTCGGGTCTTTTTTTAAAAAGAATATGTTTTGAGCTATCTCTCTCCCACCATACACGTCACTGGGAATGCCACATTTCTGGGGCAGTGTTATGCAAAATAACCTTATAGCTCCAAGTACCTGCATTGTCTGCAGTTTTTTATTAATGTTGGGAGGGTGGGCTTGATAATACGTCCTTGTTAATTCCCATAGAAGCCTATATTCTGGTGTTAACATGGGCTTCAATGGGAAATAACAAGGCCGTATTATGAAGCTCATTATCACCATTTTATCAACAGTTTCCTGCCAATAAAATGGCGAAGTTTACTGGTCAAAAAAAAGAGCAATGGCCCATATTATCAACAAAAGGAGATACATTATCGTCGCTTTTATTGCCAGGAAACTGCAGATAAAGCGGCGAAAATAAGCTTGATAATATGCCCTTGTTAATAACCATAGCAGCCTAGGTTAACATCAGAACTTGGGCTGCTATGGGAATTTACAAGGGCCTATGGTTTTTTATTAATGTTCGGAGGGTGGGCTTGATATTACGTCCTTGTTAATTGCCATAGAATCCCTTGTTCTGGTGTTAACATGGGCTTCTATGGGAAATAACAAGGCTGTATTATCATGGTCATTATCGCCGTTTTATCAGCAGTTTCTTGCCAATAAAACGGCGATAATTGTAACACCGGTCTTTGATAATATGCACCTAAGTTTACTGGTCAAAAAAAGTGCAATGAGCCATATTATCGACAAAAGGTGATACATTATTGTTGTTTTTATCGGCAGAAAACTGCAGATAAAGCGGCGATAATGGGCTTGATAATATGCCCTTGTGAATAACCATAGCAGCCTAGGTTAACATCAGAACTTGGGCTGCTATGGGAATTTACAAGGGCTATGGTTTTTTATTAATGTTGGGAGGGTGGGCTTAATATTACGTCCTTTTTGATTGCCATAAAAGCCTATGTTCTGGTGTTAACATGGGCTTCTATGGGAAATAACAAGGTCGTATTATCCTGGTCATTATCGCTGTTTTATCGGCAGTTTCTTGCCAATAAAACAGCGATAATTGTAACACCGGTCTTTGATAACATGCACCTAAATTTACTGGTCAAAAAAAGAGCAATGAGTCATTATCCACAAAAGGCGATACATTATAGTCGTTTTTATCGGCAGGAAACTGCCGATAAAGCAGCGATAATGGGCTTGATAATATGCCCTTGTGAATAACCATAGGAGCCCAGGTTAATACCAGAACCTGGGCTGCTATGGGAAGGTACAAGGACCTATTATCAAGCCCATTATCTCTGCTTTATCGGCAGTTTCCTGTCGATAAAAGCGGCGATAATGTATCGCCTTTTGTTGATAATATGCTCCTTCATTTCCATGATAGTATGTAAAGCTTTCCTTTTTTTTGGTGTAGCAGTTGTACTCTCTTCGCATGCTCAGCGTCGTTTTGAAGCCCACGTTTTCTTTGACTTCAAGTGCAACAAACAAACCTATCTTTGTATCAGTTGGAAAATCTGTCGCTTTCTTTTCCCGCTTCGTGTGTGTCATCCGCTGCTGTACTTTTGTACAGTATTAATAGTCATATTTTTTATAGATTTATTTGAAAGGTAGTGCAGAGGCGCCAAACGTTGATTACGTACTCTGTCTATCGTCATTTTGGTAGTTTCTCACCGTTGTTTTTATTATATCTGTTAGTTAGAACTCAGTAGTTTTCAATCCTAGTCTTGAATATCTTACTATAGTATTTCAACATTATTTTTATTGTGGGCCATCATATCCCTCCCCCACAAAATAAAAGAAGTATGTAGTTTTTTTTAATTAACTTTTATTAAACAATAAATATAAACGAAACTCAATTATAACTATATTAGAACTGAAAAAATAACTTAAACAATGTTATAAACAAATTGTGAAATGGATTCCAAAAGGTGTCCGATTGGTAATCTGCAAAAGAAAAAAGAAAATTAGAGTTTAGAATTATGTAGATGTGAGTAAATGAGCTGAAGCATTACTGGGCATATTGATGCCCTTGGGCTAAGTTTCGCGACAAAAGACATAATTTAATAGAGCTTCTGAAATATTTTCATCATGTATTTCATTTTCCTGATTCAAAAGTCATATGATCATACTCGATGTCATCTAATGCTTCCACAAAATTATCATCCAAGATTTCGTCCAGGAAATTACAACTGATATTCAGCAACAGTGACCAACTGAACTTCCCTTGCCAATTGCACCCATCTTGAGATACTGCTCAGATTAACGCCGCATACTTGCACTTTAAAAAAAATATATCGAAGCGCTCTGCTTCTTTTAAGCATTTTAGGAATATTTTGCACTCTGTATCTGTTTTAAAACTCACGATTCTCTTGGGCTTGTATTCTGTGTGTTTTGCTGCTATTTTAGTTTCTGGGCCGACCACACCGACAGTCCCTTCCCACTTCGGGGACTTCGGGTGTGCGCCATCTTGGTCAGCGCACTAGTCGTTCTGAGAGGATATTTAATCGCTCAGATGCTAGCGTAAAGCCCTACATTGACCAACCAAACTTCCCTTGGCAATTGCACCCATCTTGAGAGACTGCTCAGATTAACGCTGCATACTTGCACTTTAAAAAAAATATATCGAAGCGCTCTGCTTCTTTTAAGCATTTTAGGAATATTTTGCACTCTGTATCTGTTTTAAAACTCATGATTCTCTTGGGCTTGTATTCTGTGTGTTTTGCTGCTATTTTCGTTTCTTGGCCGACCACACCGACAGTCCCTTCCTACTTCAGGGACGTCGGGTGAGCGCCATCTTGGTCAGCGCACTAGTCGTTCTTCGTGGCTATTTAATCTCGCAGATGCTAGCCCGCAGCCCAACAGTGACCAACCGAACTTCCCTTGCCAATTGCACCCATCTTGGGAGACTGCTCAGATTAACGCTGCATACTTGCACTTCAAAAAAATATATCGAAGCGCTCTGCTTCTTTTAAGCATTTTAGGAATATTTTGCACTCTGTATCTGATTTAAAACTTACGATTCTCTTGGGCTTGTATTCTGTGTGTTTTGCTGCTATTTTTGTTTCTGGGCCGACCACACCGACAGTCCCTTCCCACTTCCGGGACTTCCGGTGAGCGCCATATTGGTCAGAGCACTAGTCATTCTGCATGGCTATTTAATCTCGCAGATGCCAGCGCCCAGCGGGCGCGCCGGAGGCAAGCCAGAGGCAAGCCTGTCTGCGCCCGTCCGCGCCCTGCCTCGCCCAGCGGCCAGCAATTCTGCTCGAGATCCGGTATGTCACTTAAACATTAACAATGGTCCCAGTTACACAGCCATGGATCTAAAATCACTCAGGCACCAGCCAGCCCCCCAATGTAACAAATGTGTTCTTCCAATGCATGGCTTTAAATGCCTTCACTGTGGGTTTTCACTGGGTAGGATGACCCATAGCAAGTTAATGAAAACAGCGCCGCGTTACACCAGAATTAGTCTCAAAGCACCTGCCTGCCGTGACCTACGGTTCTGGAGCATTAATTGTAGATCACTCTCTAAACACAAAAATGATATTTTTGATTTTCTTAATGCTGAAAGACCTGATGCTCTGTTTCTTACTGAAACCTGGCTCCATGCCAGTTCAGGGCCCGATGTCGCGGTGGCCCTTCCCCCTGAGTATGTTATGGTAAGAAAGAATAGAGACATTGGCAAAGGCGGTGGCATTGCAGTAATTTTTAAAATGAGCTATAGCCTTAAATTTGAAGCTTTTCCTCTTCATGGTTGTGAGGCTGCTCAGTTTAAATGGTCAATCCCCAGCTGACTCTGTCCGGCCTCTTGATATACTGTCCCCCTGGAAATCCCAGTCTATGGGCCTCCTCCCTCTCTGATGCCATTGCACCCTTGTGCTAAAAGCCGCAAACTTCTTCTTTCTGGGCAACTTTAATCTACATCTGGATGACCCGCAGTGTAATATCAGTAAATCTTTTTTATCAGATTTAGAAGCCCTAAATATTCATCTACGTAATTCAGGACCCACACATACTTCAGGGCACTTATTGGATCCTATCCTGTCTAACCTCCCGTTTAACTGTAGTCTCTCTGCTCTCCCCTTGGATTGGTCTGACCATTTTGCTGTCCAATTCCTTCTGACACCTGCAGAGGCTGCAGTTAAAGGTGGTGGAGACACACATCAGAGCTTTCGACTTTGGGTTAAACTCGACGTTGATGATCTCAATGCTCTCCTATCTAAGAATTTGCCTGATACCAGCTTGTCATTACCTTCATTCGATTCGGCTGTTTCGAACTGGCTTAATGCTGCGGTTAATACCCTTCTTCCTCTGGTGCCTAAACATTCCTTGCCGCATCGCCCCCCAGTACCGTGGCTTTCAGAAGATCTAAAGGTTATGAAGTCCAAATGCAAAGTCCTTGAGAGGAAATGGAGGCGTTCCAATTCTCCTGCTCGTAAAGTGGGCTAAAAGGCGCACTTATGGAATATCATAAAAAGTGCAGATTGGCAAGAGCCACTTATACTGCCAACACTGTCACACATGCCCAAAGCTGTTCCATTACACTTTTTTCAGTGGTAAAGAAGCTGCCATGCTCCGATACTGTCCCTACTCCACCGACTCTGGATAAGGCACAATGTGACTCAATTGCAGAATTTTTTATAGCAAAGGTTGAGCTTATTTATAATTCTTTGGGCTCCCCTGTTCCTTCTGGGGACCTTACTCTGCTGGTGGAATCCACTCACAGTAGCGCGCCTGACTCTGCAACTAATCTTTCTGCGTGGGCACTCTTCGAAGACACATCCTTTGCTTTCTGTTTGGATAGTATCAAATCGGGCTCCCCGCATGATCCTCTGCCGATTAAAAATTTGAAACAACTCGGTCTGGATTCTCGCTTTGTCTTGAAGGAGCTTTTGAATTCCTCCTTGAGAGAGGCTTTTGTTCCACCGGAGTGGAAACTTGCAATGATTATTCCTCTCTTGAAGTAGGCCGGTGCCGACCCTTCCAAACTGTCTAACTATAGGCCATTTTCCCTCTTGCCCATCCTTTCCAAGATCTTAGAAAGGCATATTAATACACAGCTTACCATCTCAATCAGGTTTTAGGGCATATCACTCCACTGAAACCACGTTATTAGGAGTCACTGAGAGACTGCGTCACTGTATTGACCGCGGAGAAACATCTGCACTCATATTACTTGACTTGAGTGCAGCCTTTGATACGGTGTCACATTTCATCCTCCTCCCATCACTTCGGTCTCTGGGAATTGAGGGTCCTGCTTTGGCTTATGTGGCTTCCTTTTTAAATAACCGCACTTTTCAGGTCTTCTCTGCGGGAGCCTCTTCCAAAATGTGTTTCTCAGCGTACGGTGTTCCCCAGGGGTCTATCCTAAGTCCTCTACTATTTAATATCTAGGTTAGACCTCTGGCAACCATTGTGGAGGAAGCTGGCTTTACTCTATTCTCGTACGCTGATGACACGCAAATTATTTTTTCCTTTTCTAGTGTGGAAGATGGCAGCACCTCCACCCTTAAACAAGGACTGATTAAGGTTTCTGAGTGGATGCGAAGTAACTTCTAATACTTAATGGAGACAAGACCGAGGTCGTCATCCTGGGCAAAGGGAGGGACTCAATGGGCCCTCAACATTGGCCTAAATAAATTGGTTCTACTCCAAAACCTGTTGCCCAGGTTCTCAACCTCGGATTTCTCATTGATGAAAAACTTTCTATGCGGCAGCAGGTAGTAAGGGTGGCTCCTGTTTGCTTTACCATCTTAACCCCTTAGGTGCTGCGCACATTCGGCGGCCGACTGCACCACTACTTCCGTAGTGCTGCCGTCGGCCGTTGAACGTTCGAACCTCACCTGTGCAATGGAACGTCCAGCACTGGAGCTGGACGTTCCATAGCAGCTATGAGGTTAAGATGGCCCAACAAAATCCTCTGGATGCTCCCTGCCCCAACCCAAAGGACGGTGGTCCAGGCGTTGGTCGTTTCCCGCCTGGACTATGGCAATGTTCTTTATTTGGCAGCGGATCAAGGAACTTTGAAAAAACTTCAGGTTGTGCAGAATTTGGCTGCACGACTTCTATGTCATGTGCCGCGAAGAACTCCCATTTCGCAATCACTTCATGACCTCCACTGGCTGAGAATTACCAACCGAATTAAATTTAAGACTCTCTGTTACATATTTAAGATTAAACAAGGCACGGCCCCCAAATACCTTCAAGACCTCACCCAAGCCTACCATCCCACTCGTTCCCTTAGATCTTCAGGCAAAGGTGATTTTGTGATTCCGAGGTTTAGGCTGGCGAAGATGGGTGGCCGCTCTTCTTCCCATCTTGGTCCTAAGCTTTGGAAAACTCTACCCGTTGCTTTAAAAACTGAAACTAACCTTCCCCATTTTTGCAAAGGACTTAAGAACTGGCTCTTCTGACAATGATAGACGGTTGCTCTCTTTTCCCTCTGTTAATCTGTCCCTTGGCACCGGGAAACCCACTGCGGGTAGCTTTGCGCCTTATACGTTAAATAAATAAATACATTTCTTCCTCTTCATTATTGCTACTTACAAAAAAGTATCTTCAGCTTTTCTATGACACTATTACCAAATTTCGAAACCGTCTTCCAAATTGTTTTGTTGATTTTCCATACTGAATTTCTTATGTTGTAGCTCCTTGTACAAAAACCTAAATACTTCATTTTATGAAGCAAACATCTTTTTGTACATGAGTGTATATTATTTTGAAAACATTCAAAAATTAAATACAATAAATACAGTGTCACTCTGCATTGTGTCAAGTGCTTTATTTACAATATACAGGAATATGTTACCTTTGATTGTAGGGACATACAAACCAAAACAACATAGAACACTGCAACTAAAGCACATTACATAATAGTACAAAGCATGCCATTGGAATGCTGGGTACTGGGATAACATACAAAACTCACATATTAAAATGATTTCAGAAACGTACTACTTTTTCGATGATAAGGATTAGTAATGTCTTTCCAAGAAGATTTGAATATTTAAAACGGTAAAGTAGGAGATGAAGAACACAGGTAAGAGGTTACATCTCAGGATGCAAGAAAGAATGAAAAGGGTGGTCCAATGTCTCCATGTACAATGGCCAGTGGAGTCGTTTTGAGGTGGGTACACTCAAGGTATTCTATAATGTGCAATAAGTGCTGACAATACCACCACACAGAATGGGCAAGAACAGATAAAATGATGGATTGTATGTGCTTGAACTATGATGAAAAAACACTGTAGGAGGACCACGGTCAAGTGCAAAGATTAAATACTTAAGACATAGCAAACAAGGTGGCAACAATGGCCAGAAGGGTCCAAAAGTGGTGGAGACTGGATTTGTTAACCCGTATCCTACCTTCTGTGTTCCAAACTTAAAACAGTGACAACAGCAGTGCCTTAGTTTGACTCACCCCATTACATTGTCAATTAGGGTCGAGGGAGACAAAGGAAAGGAGTAAACTACATGTCTACAGATGTATTGCTATATTGAAAACACTGGATGAAGCACTGAATAAACAAATCAGTTACAAAAGAAGATACACAAAAGAAGGCTGCACAAAAGATTCACAAAGAAAAGCTACACAAATAGGACACTGAGTCTTGAACACAAACTGGTAAGTCAGCAAAAAGAACAAAAAGGCTAAGAACACTTCAACGGACGCTACGCTGTGGAACTCGTTGTGAAGAGAGATAGAAACATACTGTAAATAAAGCGGAATTCAAATAAAGAAAAAGTAAAAAAAGATACATGGATGACAAATTCACTAGGGTAATACCCAACACAAAAAAAGATTTTGCAGATATTATACGTATGAATGCTTAAGGGGGTGCAAAGGGACCCCATCCCCCGGGACTCAAAAAATAACATTGGGGACCGTGTGGGGAATACCAATACCCCCACGGTCCCAGCCGGCTCCCCGCGTCCTTTGAGAGCCAGCATTTTTTTGTCAGAAAGAGCAGTTTATATGCTGCTCTCTCCTTCTTGAAAGAGACAGCAGATTAACTTGCCCTCTCTTTCAAATAGAAAACCGGTTAGCTGTGCTACAGTGGGAGCTGCGACGCTCCTGCACTACCCTAGCAAACAGCAGTGTCCCGGGGGTAGGTACCCCGGGACACTGCAGGAGCCGGCCCTGAGAGATGGTGGTCCCCAGAGCCATCAAGAGTTCCAGGACAGAGGCCACATGACCCCCTCCCAACAATAAAAAGCCCTGAGAGGCGGTGGTCCCCCGTGCCGTCACAGACCCCCCGATTTTAAATATTACTGCCCCAGGAAGGTGGCGGGCCCCGGGGCATGTAGGAGGGCCGTGAGCCCCCCGCATACTTCAAAATAAAACCCCGGGGTGCTGTTCCCCAAGGATTGGAGGGCCTTACTAGCCCCCTATTTTGAAGAAAATTGCCCTCGGGAAACGTTGACATCCAATCAACATGCAGCTCGTGCTCGTTATTGTACGGTTTTCGGAACACTTTCTGTATGCGTGGCGGGGCTGAAAACATAATTTTTTTTAAAAAGCCGAGAGGAGGTGACGGTCCCCGGGGCTGCGGAGAGGGATTTAATAAACCCCCCCACATACGTCAAAATAAAACCACCAGGGTTGGCGTTCCCCAGAGCTTGGGGCACCTTACAAGCCCCCCATTATGGTAAAAAATTGCCCCTGGGATTCCCCCCCCCCCCGGGAGCTAATTAAGAATAAAAGTGACTTCTAGTTTTTTTTTCCCTTTTCCACTGCGTATGAGTACCATACTCGTACCCCACGGTTTTTTATTTAAAAAACAAATTTGAGCCTAAAGATCCATGTACGAACCCCTGAGCAAGCCTAGAGGGTCAGGATTTTTCCACCCTGTCCCCTTTTCTTATTTCTCAACTTTGTTTTACTGTTTTCTTGTGACTCGGTTCTAGCGACGAACAAGATGGCTGCCAACACTTCCTGGTTTGGAGTGTTGACAGACAATTGACAGCCAATCAGCATGCAGCTCGTGCTCGTAATTGTACGGATTTCCGTACGGTTGCGGTACTTCCTCTCTAGATATCGATATGATTTTACTTTAAATTTTCTCCGAAACTACTGAGCGGATGTGCATAATTTAACAAAAAGCACAATCTGCGAACCAAACTACCTCTACTCCAAATTTGGTGTAATTCCATTCAGCTGTTCGGGCTGTAGCCCTGGCTAAAGGTCCCTATAGAAAATTGTATGGGGAAAACACGTTTTGGGACCCCAATTTTTCACAGCCCCCACTTGACAAATCACCCCCAATCTTTAAGGGAAGGAGCGAAGCGAGCCATTTTCTTGGAGAAATTTGCGAAGATTCGTCCACCGGCGCCAAAGTTATTCCAAATAGAATGTTGTGGATTTCCTATGGAAACTAGGTCCTAACTATAACTACCTACTGGCGACCGCCAGTAGGTGATATATATATATATATGTATCCCGCATTTTGCCACTGTACATGTGTTCGAATACCATCAATAGCTAGCCACATACCACTTTGGTATTTAATCAAAGATACTTTTTATAAACATTAACCCGGTATATATGAGATGCTGAAATACTGTTAGACATTATTGCACTACCGCGATAAAATTCAATCGTAGTTAGTGGCACTACTTTCCCTCCCCGAATAGGCATTAAGATTTTTTACGATGTTCACGCACCGGCCATTCTTTCACAAAAGCCGGCCTAACCCCTACTGTAATCACTGAATCACTCGATAACAATTTTTAACTAAGGATTCAAACCCTGACATTAACACTTCCTTGTCAACATTATGCTCAAATAAATCATTCTCCAACGGGGAAAAGCCATGACTCACCTCTCTTCACTGCCGCCATAAACACGAGGTTGGACTGATGCTGTTGCTGGAAAATTACAGACAAGACGTGTGCGGACAGGCTTTAAAGAGGGCGAAAAATCTTTTTTCCATGTCTATAGCAACATACGCAGCAGTGAGGATAGTTTAGACACATCTAAATTCCGAATTTAGGCTCTTTTACTGTGGTCAAAATTATAAAACGTAAAGAAACCACAAGGGTAATCAATTTCAAATTGTAAAGAATTATTTACAAACTTTGTTTTACATTTTAAGCACAAAAATGAACAAATGTATGCAATTTTTTTTACCTTTTACCCTTTATGTCTATTACTGTGTCACATGTCAGTTGTGTTGCTTTCTTTCAACCAATTGGTTTCATTGGACCACTATAAATGTCATTTGCACTTGGTGAAATCAGATGTAGTGAGCCCGCCGAAACGCGTCTGATCATCTTTCTTGTAAATAAAGACCCTTGATTACGAAACCCACGGAGTCGGTGCCTGCTTTTTGGAAAACTTGAACACAGGATTGGGTTTCTCTGTCTCTCTATATATATACGGTGTGAGCGTGGATTATTTGCATCTGAGAGCACGCTTGGAACGCCGCTTTGAATGGTATATGATTGCCGGGTGCTTCACCGGCAGCGTGCCACCCCCACTTGACGAGGGATACTCCAGAGAAGCGATCTTTGGACTGATATATATATATATATATGCAAAAACCTCAGTTTCCCTGGCGCTGCCTTCTCGCAATCAGTCACCAACAGGAACCAGGCACGGACCACAATTTCGTAAGAGGAATTATTTTATTGCTGTCGCCATAACGTTTCGGCTCGCATGAGCCTTGATCACATGACAGCGTGTCATAGTGAAGGGTGAGTATTGAAAGGGCCAGTGCTGGAATGGTATTGGGTCATAGTTACATAAACATAGAAAACAGACCTGATGTATCATCAATGTAAAATACACGATATAAACAATTTAAAACAAACAGGTTTTTTAGAAATGCAGGTAAAATACCTATATTCTATTAATGTAAATATGCCACTACATTTTACCGAATGATGCTTAGGACAATGTCACATTGAAATTCTCAAATGTAAACATCACAGGACACCAAGAAAATAACGGGATAAATCCCCGGCAGTGTATAAACTGTACTGAGTAAGGATGACAAAACTCGACCCATACCTAAAGTGCTTAAATACGTGAAAGTGCATAAGTGCAATAGTGCAAAAGTAGATAATGTAAACCACATATTTCCAATAACTAATTTCCCGACAGACTGAGCCCAGTCTGCCTTTTCCAGTGGAGTTTGGCTACCAGCTGAGCTCCCGTTCAAAACATTAAAGGATCATTCAATTTTCATCATAAGGGCACCTTTCCGATTAAAATCCTGGAAAAACTGGCTACAAAACATCTATCCAGTTTCTTGGAGACTAATGATTGTCTGGATGCGGCGCAGTTCAGTTTCAGACCAGCCCACGGAACTGAATCAGCCTTGGTGACTGTTTTGAATGACCTTCGCTCGCGTGCCGACCAAGGTCGAGCAGCATTCCTAGTGCTGCTCGACATGTCGGCAGCGTTCGATACGGTCTGCAATGGTATTCTGATCAGGAAACTGGAGGTGGCTGGGGTGGCGGGTCTGGCCCTGGACTGGCTGGTCTCGTACCTTGCAAACAGACATAAGGTAGTTGCCCTGCCTCCCTTTAAGTCTACCATCAAAAGGGTTGAGCAGGGCCTACCTCAGGGCTCAGCCGTCAGTCCTATTCTTTTTAATCTCAACCTCCGACCCCTGATCAAACTTATTAAATCTTTTGGCATTGCAGTCACCAATTACGCCGACGACACACAACTTATCTTTTCTTTTGAGGGTAAGAACGCAGTGTCACAAGAGTTTCCACCACTGCATGGTCACTACGGCGGAGTGGCTGGGTAATAATTCTTTACAATTTAACAGCTCAAAAACCGAGGTGCTTCATTGCTCAGCAGATCGTATCCCGCATCCTCTCCCGCAAGACTTCTGGCCCTTATCCTTCCAGGGCACAGTATCAGCAGCTGACTCTGTTCGAAATCTGGGAGTGATGATGGAACCCAATTTACAACTGGACGGTTTCGTAAATAAAACAGTGTCTACCTGCATGATGCTTTTGCGCACCTTGGGGAAGATCCTCCCACTGCGCCCGACCCTTGCCTGACCAGAAGTGGTGCGGAGTATCATCTTAAGCAGACTTGATTACTGCAACGCACTGCTTCTGGGGGCCCCCGCCACCTTGTTGGGCAAACTGCAGCGGGTTCAGAATTTTGCTGCAAAATTGGCACTTTCTCGCTGGCGCCTTGATTCTTCCTCAGCCGCACTCAAGGATCTTCATGGGCTGCCTATTCCACAGCGGGTGGAATTCAAAGCTCTGTGCTTAGTCTTTTGGGCCCTCCAAGGTCTAGGACCGACCTCTTTGCAGGAGCTGTTCTCCTGCTATTCCCCTACCAGACCTCTTCGCTCTGCTTCAGCTTACCTAGTGACAGTTCCTAAGATCTGGAGGATACGGATGGGTGGCCGTTCTTTCAGCTACCCAGCATCCAGGCTATGGAATGCGCTGCCACTGTCTCTCTGAAGCTTGGGAGACTTTTCTTCTTTTAAAAAGGGACTAAAAACTCACCTTTTTCCAAGGACACTGTAGTGGGCTGTTATAGTAATGTTTTTTGCGTTCAGGCCATGAAAGATCACAGCGCCAGGATACCCGTTGGGTGACAGCTGCGCTTTACAAGTGTGCCATACAATACAATACAATACAATACAATACATACAGAAAGAAAATCAATATAGGATCAGGAGGTAGACAAAGCTGTTAGACATACTATAACAAAGAGGAACAGTTTGATTCATTCGCAGTCAAATTCAATGCCAGTACCCTGCATTTAGAATTCTGAGGGAGGAGGACAATGTGCAAACTGCGCAATAAATATATACTCTTCGGGTATTTCAAAATGTAAACACTCTTAATAAACAGTTGATACACGATGATATAATATGAGCCGGCGTCAGGTTAAAACAATAAATAAATAGTTAGTTAATATTCTCATAGAACCACTATCTAAAAGTATTTCATACCCACTGGCTCATATGAATTGCTGAAAAAGAATCAAGTTGCTGTCCTAAGCAGCCTAGTGTAAACATGTACAGAGGTCTTCCGTAACGTTCAACCCCCCAGGCTGCTTGGTGTTTAACTGTAAGATGTACCTTGTTTCCAGTTTGCGCAATTTTGCCTCTCTATTGCCCCCACGTCTACTCGCCAAGACTGCATCTATAACATAGAAGCTGAGTTCCCTGTTGCTGCTTTGATGATGCTGCTTAAAATGTCGCACAAAAGGGTAGGTGTTATCTTGTGAGGTGATCGCTCTGAGGTGCTGTTATATACGTTTATGGACGGGGAGCTTTGTGCTCCCCACATAACGTAATGCACAAGGGCATTCCAGAATATAGATTGCAAATTCAGTTTTGCATGTAGGGGTTTTACTAATCAGATGTTCATGATCACTAAAACCGTCCTTGTAAAACCTTTTGTTAATGCCATGTGTACAGGCTTTACAGGTTTTGCATTTCAAAAAGCCTCCCTTGCTGTGAAACCATGATGTTTTTTCCATTACCTCAGGGCCAGTATCTTCCAACCTGTCCTTCATATTGGGGGCTTTGCTATAGGTTATGGACGCCTTCTTGGGTAGTAGGTGCCCAATTACCGGGTCTTTGAGTAAAATAGGCCAGTTTTTATTCACCATTTTGCGAATGTCTTTGTGTTGGGTGCAATACCCAGTAATGAACCTAAAAGAGTCAATTGTCTCTGTGTTACCAGCATTATTCAATGTGTTATCATTAATTGATTCCATTGACGTGTCATATTTGGACAGTAATGTTTGACGACTGAACAACAGGGATTTTTGTATGGCCTTGTCTATGGTCTTGCGTGTGTACCCTTTTCAAGAAACCTTTCAGAGCTAGCTGCTTGTGCCTCACGTAGATCCTGTTCGTTACTACAGAGCCTTCTAAGGCATATTTCACCAAACTGGTGCTCATTATCAGGTGGGTTGGATAAGTACTTCCCGCATGTAGAGTTGTGTTTCCGGCAGTGCTTTTGCGAAATAATCTAGTTTCCCACCTGTTGTCACTGACATACACCTCAGTGTCAAGAAAGGGGACCTGTTTTTGACTCATGGCGACCGTGAAATTGATGTTATATTGGTTTTCATTGAGCCGTTCTACAAACTTCACAGCCTCCTCTTGACTACCCCTCCAAACCACAAACAGGTCCTCAATAAACCGGTACCATGCAATAACTCGGTTCATCATTTCGTAATGAAAGCAAGTTTTGAGGACCAGTTCTTCCCAAGCTCCCATGTGCAAGCATGCGACGCTTGGAGAAAAACTGGCCCCCATAGCAACACCCTGAAGTTACCTGTACATTTGGATTAACATGTCATTGTGCTGTTTATATCTAGCATCCCTCCGCTCAAGATAATACTTCACTGCCACTATGCCTTCAGCAGGATGGATGATAGTATATAAGGCCGTTACATCTAAGGCCAACATCCAGTCACCCTTCTGCCACTGGACATTATTCAGTTTGAGCAAAAAATCTCCTGTATCCTTAATATATGATTCAAGAGATTTGATGCTACCCTGTAGGAAATAATCAATATATACAGATGTCCTTTCAAGGAGACTCCCTCTGGCCGTGATGATAGGCCTGCCAGGGGGATTGCATTTGACCTTGGGGATGAAATAGATTGCCGGGGTCACAGGGTAATCAGTTTTTAGGTACTTGTACTCCGATTCCGATTACAGTTTCCTGGACTTCCATTTCGACAAGAGTAGAATATACTCGTTTTGCATGATATTAATTCTGCCCCCATTCATCCTTTTGTAATGGTCACGATTGTTCAGCTGAGCAAAGGCCTCCTTTTCATAGTTAGCCTTGGTTTGTAGTACCACGTTGCCCCCTTTGTCGCTGGGGCGTACAATGACATTGTTGTCCTTGCTGAGTTTAGCCACCAATGCTTCATAGTCAGCTGTTAACAGATCATATTTGTAATGACTCTTACATATTTTACTGTGTTGGTCCTTCAATTCACTGGTAAGATTCTCATGGAACACATCAATGACATTGCGTGGCTTGAATGGACAGAAGGTGGATGGAGGTTTGAAAGGTGTAAGGGGGCCACATCAGAGGACTTAGTGGTTTCCAGAATAGCACTGATGATATTAGTGTTGTCAATAGTTGTATTTGAATCTGCCCCTTCATTTTCCCATAAGCCAACCATTTCTTGCGAAAATGTAGTTGTAGCATTCCCCTGATCAAGTTCACTGCTATTTTGCCGGCCATTGTCAGTTCTCAATAGATGACCATTTTTGAGTTTGAGCTTTCTGGTGGCTTTATATATGTCAGTTCAGGTTGCTGCATAATTGAGGTTTGTCCTGGGGGCATATGATAATCCTAATTTGAGGATGTCTTCTTCCTTTGTTGTTAAAACCATAGGTGTAAGGTTAAAGATTGTTTATTGTGCATTATTTATCGTAATTTTCAGAACCATCGGCCCCAGCCCCTCTTTTTGGGTTCTCCCGCGTTTCC
Organism: Lissotriton vulgaris; assembly: GCF_964263255.1. Taxonomy (NCBI): domain Eukaryota; kingdom Metazoa; phylum Chordata; class Amphibia; order Caudata; family Salamandridae; genus Lissotriton; species Lissotriton vulgaris. The sequence goes on from NC_141689.1 coordinate 1,898,641,236, forward strand.
TTGCCCTCTGCCTCCTCCTCTGGACGTACTTTTTGTGCTTTCCCGGCACAAAAAACTAATCTTCTCACCTGGTGATGGCTTTTTCTTGATCGTCGCAGAAGCTGCACCCCGTTGTTCGGACTCAGATTCCTCCCTGCCCCGGAACTGAAATCCGACGCAGTCGAGTCCTACGCGTTTTTTTGAGTCTGTTTGTAATTCCATCTACTGCGCATACCAGGTTGCGCACCCCCAGCTGCTGTGCGCATGCTGTCGTATGTTTTTGAGAACGTGAATATTTGGCCAAGTTCGTAATCAGTCCTGTCTCTTTGAAACTTGTATGTCTTGCGGTCAATTATTTTTTCCTCCTCTTTTTTGAGTCTGATGTGAATTTCTTTTATTAGTTTGGTTTTTTCCTCAACAGGACCCATAGATTTCAACTCCTCCTGTATCACCGCAATCTCATCGAGGAGTTTGGCATGGTCGACATCAGCATACTTAATGAGGATTAGGACCAATTGTCTAGATGTATATGTAGATGTGTATATATATATATATATATATATATATATATATATATATATATATATATATATTCACTGAAAAAAACTTAGGTTTCAGACATGTTAAAGTTAGGGATTAGCATTTAAAAAATCTTAGAAATTCACTGAAGAAAACATAGGTCTTAGGGGTGTTATAGTTAGCTGGACAGTTCACTCGTACAAAACAATTGAAATTCCTCTGCTGTAGTTAGTTGTACTAACTATAACTCCCGTGCCCGCAATCCACTGCTGATGATGTCACATATTACATCATTCATGACATGGTCAGTGACATCACTGATGACATCACTGATGACATCTCAAATGACATCACTAATGTTGTGTGCTGCCAACCCAGTTGGAGCAGTTACAACACAAGACAAAAGTGACTCATTACTTTAATTAAAAAACTTTTTCCTGTTCCAGCTTGTCCACTCACATACATTCGGATAGGTTGAAATGATGTGCATGTGCATTCTTTCTTTTCATGAAGAAATCCATGGTTAATCTGTTGTCTCACTTGATATATTTCTTTCTGTTCAACATGTAATTGTTCTTCCAAGTTTACTAAGTCCATTACATCTTCTTGAGCTTGATACATTGCTGTTTCCACTTCATTCATGGCGATTGCGGCTTCATTTTCAACAATTGGTTGTCCTAGTGGATCTTGACTCAGCGCAGCTGAACTTTGATTGTCTTGAGAACTGTCTCTAGCAATATCAGCTGCAATTGTAGCTTCTTGATCAATTTCATTGTTCAACATTTTCACAAAATTTGCAAAAGTACTGCGTTGTATGGTATCTTTTCAAGCATTGACGGAATCTTCATAGCTCTGGAAATCTCCAAGTAATTGCAGTTCTGAACGCCATGGTTTGACCAGTTGGAAAAGGGCTAAATAGTAAAATTCCCTTTTATCAGCAGTGTCGCAACCCAGCTTCCTGTGATTAATCAAATTTCCTTTAGTTTGTTTGACCAAACATCCTTCGGGACCAGTGACTTCATAATTTCCATCATTGATGTTCTCTGTAGTATTCCGTTTAAAAATGTAGTTTTGCAGCACTACATAGAGACACATGTTCTCAAGATGATGACTTCTGTTTGGGCAATATGTGTCCAACATATTTGTTTTAAAAATATCTGTCTTTGTGGATCTTTTTCTGCTAAATATTCAAAATACAGATTTCAGTACCTGATTTGGCATTGCTGCAATACCTAGACACCCAAATTATTCTTTTAGATTTGGTGTATAGACTTGCAGATGATAAACGATCTGAGCATTCATATGCTCCGATTTCTCGATGGGATAACATCTTCAAACTGAAACTGTATAATTTCTTAAAGTTTTCTAGTGAGAACAATTCTGTCTTTTCTGATTTTGTGATGTAGGACGTTACATATCAAGCAACAGCAATGGACTTGTCCGCAACGTACTGAATATCCATGTTAGCATTCCACATGGACAGAATAACTGGTTTGTAGTCATTTATGTATTTTGACTCTTCGCGTCTTCTTAAGTTGTAGGTATTCTTTGGAGACTTTCTTGTGATGGTATGTTGCATAGATGACATAAAACTGTTCACTCTTACTTTGGATATTTCAGGACGTGGAAATGCAAAACGACATTTGGTATAGAATTTATCCTTAGACTTGTACTTTCATCGACAGTATTTTCCAAATCAATGTGTTTGGAACCATAGGAATTGTCTTAAATTGTTTTCTTTTGTTCTTTTGGGTACAGCATATGTGGCATATTCTTCAATAAAAGACAACGCAGTATCATCCGAATCTGTTTTAAATTTGGGGGGTCCTTGATCCATAACAGCATATGTATATGAGGAGCACCTCTTGCTTGATACTCCTGTCTCCAAAAGAAATCAACAACTTCTCCAAGAGGAGGATTTTTTTTATTGCAGATAAAAGTCATCATAGCTTCAAATCTATGATTGAAATACCTGAATATATTAACAGGATCCAAAGAGTACAACTCTCCAGGTGTCTTGTATTCAATATTTTTTATATTGGAATTTGACTCTCAAAGAAATTCAAGTAAATCATTCCAAGCGTACTCAGCACAGCTTAGGGTAAGGAACCATGTAGGAGTTCCTAAGGGCCAGATGTAGGTAGGCATTTACCGGTCGGTAACGGCCGAATTCGGCCGTTACCGACCGGTAAATGCAATTTGAGATGTAGGGCCCTGTATTTTACAGAATCGGTAAATTTACCGATCGGTAAATTTACCGATTCTGTAAAATACCGAATCGGTATTTTTTCCGATTCGGTAAAATTGATATGTAGGTGGGACTCTTCTGAGTCCCACAAGCATTACAGAATCGGTATTTTACCATCAAATACTATTTGATGGTAAAATACCGATTCTGGTGTGCATGCACATGTGTGCATGCACACCTGTGCCATATGACAGGCAGACCTGCCCCTAGGGCTTGTATGCCTGCCACATGGCACCCAATCCTGTTTAGGGGGTGCCAGGGGGTGTCAAAGTGACACCCCCTGCACCCTTGTGAAATTCGGTATTTACCGATTCGGTAAATACCGAATCGGTAAAGCCTATTGATTTCTATGGGCTTTGAATGCAATTTGAGATGTAGGGCCCTGTATTTTACAGAATCGGTAAATTTACCGATCGGTAAATTTACCGATTCTGTAAAATACCGAATCGGTATTTTTTCCGATTCGGTAAAATTGATATGTAGGTGGGACTCTTCTGAGTCCCACAAGCATTACAGAATCGGTATTTTACCATCAAATACTATTTGATGGTAAAATACCGATTCTGGTGTGCATGCACATGTGTGCATGCACACCTGTGCCATATGACAGGCAGACCTGCCCCTAGGGCTTGTATGCCTGCCACATGGCACCCAATCCTGTTTAGGGGGTGCCAGGGGGTGTCAAAGTGACACCCCCTGCACCCTTGTGAAATTCGGTATTTACCGATTCGGTAAATACCGAATCGGTAAAGCCTATTGATTTCTATGGGCTTTGAAGCCCATAGGAATCAATAGGCTTTACCGATTCGGTATTTTCCGAATCGGTAAATACCGATTCGGTATTTACCGAATCGGTAAATACCGAATTTTACCGATTCGGTAAAAGGGAACATCTGGATTCCCTACATACCAACCCCTCACATTTACCGAATCTTAATTACTGAATCGGTAAAATTCGGTAATTTTCGGTAATTAAGATTCGGTAAATGTTACTTACCTACATCTGGCCCTTAGTTCCCTAGCATACATTTCAGTTCTCCATGACGAAGGTACAATTATTCATTAGTCCCACACTGACATGCCATCAGATTAATCAGCTGATATTCTAAATGATCATCTCTCTGAAGCACTTTATCCTTAAAACCCTTTGCAGATACATTTTGCTTTTGTACTCCAGTTTTTTAAATGTGATTTTCTGCATATGAAAGTCCAGACAAGTCACTTTCAAACAAAAGATGAAATACATAATGGATACATTGTAGAAATCTTGGATCTTCTGCATATAATATTGTTATCCGATATTCAGATGCAGGAATCTGCACAGGACGTTCATCATATCGTCCACCTTTTCCTGTTGGAAACAACTGCGGAAAACAAAGAGCTTCAAAGCTCTCTTCCCATACACTTATGGCACTTCCTTTTGCGTTTTTCATTTGGAATAACCCAATAGTTTTCCCCATCACTTCTTTTGAGCGAAGTGGATGTACACTGTAATGTTCATAGACTTCATCACATCTTGACATGTCCACTTTTTTAATTTGTCCTCTTGATGTTTCAGTATCTTCTGGTACATGGTCAGTGACGGCTGCCGCCCCCCTCCCTGTGTACCCACATCAACCCAGAACACATTGACACGGAACATGATTTGTCTTTGGAAGGCAGGGGATCGCAAGACCCCCCGGACGTATTTATTAAGATACAAAAGAATAAAATTGTTAAACAAAATATACAATTTTTTATGCAAAAATATTCAGGAACATTAGATACAATCATATTGACAAGTATGATCGGCTAACCTTAACAAGATTCTAATACAGCTTGTTTCCTAACCGAATCTAACATCCTCATCTGAAAATGTTTGCATACTAACATTTATGGCCTTATGGCAAGGTCGCTAACCGGTGTCAGGTCTTACAAGCTGCGCCCTTACCGCAGGTGCGCATGCGCAGCAGCCGAGCCGGTTAATTACCCGGTCCACCCGTGCAGCCGAGCCAGTTAATTACTCAGTCCACCCATGCAGCCGAGCCCGTTAATTACTCAGTCCACCCATGCAGCCGAGCCCGTTAATTACTCGGTCCACCCCGTGAACTCCATTTAACCACTGAAGGAGGGCCCTAACTCGTGTCACCAGTTATACCTGCCCCTGAAGTTCTAGGAGGGGCCAGTGACCCCTCCTCCCCCTGGGCGGACACCTCCAAAGGATGATGCCGCCCCCTCAGACCTTAAAATAGCTGCTCACCGGTCATTTAAATTATTCCAGACTTTACTTTTTACTTAATCACTATAGACCCACTCCTTGCACTTATTTCATTTGAACTCACATTCGTTTGGGTTGGTGATGTGCATCCACTCATTGTTACTATTGAATATAGTCACCAGTCACTCACCTATCACTTTCACGTTTAAAGTCACCATTTGAATTCATGTGACATTATGAATACCCTGTATCCCATCCAATATTTTGTATCCTTCCCCAGCCCCGAAGAGTCGCGGAAACTGTGTTTTCTGGCGACAAAACAAGTGTCGGCTGGCTTTTCCATGAACAGAAAATAAAAAAGAAGAATTCTCCGTCTGTGATCATTGAACTTTATGTCCATTGAGACATCTTTTTTGCCTGAACTTCACTTAAGTGTGCAGCAGGTTTTGCCTTTTTTGTGTATAGTGTGTTCCTCGAGCATACTTCGAGGGGTTTCAGGGATTTACCCCTCACCTGCATGCACCTTTTTACTACATTGTGTTCTCCTGCGCGGTAACCCAAGCAGTGCGCCCAGCATTTCCCTTACAACTAAAACCCTGTTTGTTGTTGTTATACATAATGTACAACACAGCTTTGTTCCAGGGATGGTGGGTAGGGAAAATTAGGAGGCCCCGAGCGCGGGGCACGACCAGTGTGGGGGAGCGTCCAGGCGACAAGAAGGGCCACCTGAGCGCTCCCCCCTCCTTTATTCCCGGGGACGCACCGAGAGAGTGGGCCGCCCCCTCCCCCCGCCCCTAGCCGCCCGCCCCTCTGCCCCGGAAGTCTGCACAACGCCTTCCGGGTCAGGGATCGGGCGCCCGCCAACCGGGTGTGGTGCACACCTCCCGCATAATTATTGGACACCGGGAGGTCATGCCCCCCCACCACCGGGAGGCAAGGGGAGAGGGGATCGCCACACTGCCATGCGGGCAGGGGGGCAGGGGGCCCCCCTTTTCACACGGTCAGTGACAGCTACCGCCCCCCTCCCTGTGAACCCACATCAACCCAGACACATTGACATGGAACATGATTTGTCTTTGGAAGGCGGGGGATCGCAAGACCCCTTGGCCGTATTTATTAAGATACAAAATAATAAAATTGTTAAACAAAATATACAATTTGTTATGCAAAAATATTCAGGAACATTAGATACAATCATATCGACAAGTTTGATCGGCTAACCTTAACAAGATTCTAATACAGCTTGTTTCCTAACTGAATCTAACATCCTCATCTGAAATTTTTTGCATACTAACATTTATGTCCATATGGCAAGGTCGCTAACCGGTGTCAGGTCTTACAAGCTGCGCCCTTACCGCAGGTGCGCATGCGCAGCAGCCGAGCCCATTAATAACCCGGTCCACCCGTGCAGCCGAGCCCGTTAATTACTCGGTTCATCCATGCAGCTGAGCCCTTTAATTACTCGGTCCACCCATGCAGCCGAGCCCGTTAATTACTCGGTCCACCCCTTGAACTCCATTTAACCATGAAGGAGGGCCCTAACTCACCAGTAATACCTGCCCCTGAAGTTCTAGGAGGGGCCGGTGACCCCTCCTCCCCCAAAGGATGATGCCGCCCCCTCAGACCTTAAAATAGCTGCTCACCGGTCATGACCATACCGCCATAGGCCAGCATTGTTACCCGACGATCTGGCCTCCCCCCTTTCTACTCCTAAGAAAGGTCATATTCACCTCGCAAATCCCTCTAGCCATGCCAATATGTTATTTGACCACAGGACATTCCCGGCTTCAGTCAAGTGTACCCCGTCCCGTAGGTAGAAATGCTCCCCCCAAATACACACGTGGGTAATCGTCTGCAACCGGGAGGCTCGAAATAATTTGTCCAACTGTGTGTTGATCCTCTTTACCGAGTGATTCAACGCCTTGACCGAGTCCCCCCTCGCCACTGCCACCGAGGAATAAATTGCGACCAAACTACTGTGCAACCCGCACATGTCCTGGACACCCACCCCGCAGTGGAGATGATTTCCTCTATCAGGATGCACCTCCCCAGTTTGGCCAAATTGTTCTCCCCCAGGTGAAGTATCACCACTGACGGGGGGACGGGTTGCTGAGATAGTAGTTCCAGAAAGTAGTCTTTGAACTGTCTGATGCATAAGCCTCCCCTCCCAAAGAAGGAAACAGAAAACCCCTTTTCCTCAGCCCTTCTCTTCCTTTCACCTGAAAGAAACACGTGTTTAGCGCATCGCACATAAGAGTGGCCCACAATCCAAGTCACCAATGTCCGTTGATCTTCTCGTTGCTTGTGTTGATATGTTGTCATTCATTGCCGACATTCGGCAAGTTCCTCCACCACGTGACAGGTTTGAGAAACTGCAAAACCAGAAAATACCAAGCGTGAGTCATCTTGCTATGTTATAACATGTCAATACGTACATATAGTTTGTAACATTCAGACGACCATCTCCCAATCCTTTTAACCTTTTCTACTGGGAGTCCCCTTACAACTGCCTCAGTTGCTACCCCAATTCTGAAAGAATGGGTACCAAATTCCATGGGATCCAAGCCTGCTTTTGCGACCGCCAACTCCAGGACTCTCCTAAACTGATACCTGGTCAATGGTGTACCATCCGTGTGACACAATAGTGCCCCCCCGGCGTACCCTCCCGCTGCCTTCTAAAAGCTTCTACATGCGAGACCGGGCAGCAAGGGTTGGTCCGAGCCCGGTGGAGCACTATGGTATCCCCCCGTCCCTCCTGGTCGGTTTTTGATCTTTGAATTGTCACCCACATTGTATCTTCTTCGATCACAACGCAGGCCACTTGAAGGCCGCCCTGCTTATCACCTTTTGACGCTGCTACCAGCTCGCCTATACTTAGAGCTCCATAGAACGCTAGTGCAAATGCAGCTTTGAACAGCAGCACCTCCCATGTTGAGCTACAGACGCCCTGAGGTGCCAATAATAGGGCTGTGAGCCTTACCAGCCCGATCGGCTTTCTCGCATCTGCCGATTGTCCCTGTATGCGACGCCAGCCCCTCAACGCCTTGCGCACTACAAAAGTGTTCGTAGGGTCCCCCATGCCCTTGGCTTGTGCGAAGAAGGAAACTGCCGCCCTGTGCCTATTTGCAGCTGCCACCGAGCGCCCTTCTAAGTATGCAACAAAACTGTCCTCCTGCGCCCAGCTAACCTCCCACCTGTGCCCTAGGAAAGTACAGTAAGACAAGAACGCCCCTTCGTATGCTGTCTTGGTCCTGGGGGCTAAGCTAGATGCCAAGAGGTGCGGTAGTCTGAGGCACCAATCAGCCAGAGAGCAACCGGAAAAGGTGCTGGCGAGGGATCTGCTGCTGGAAGCTGCTCCCTGAATACCTGCATTTTAAAGCGAGAAAGGGCATCAGCTGCATTATTGAGAACGCCTGGCACATGTTTGGCTCTGAAAATAACATTCCATTGCAAACATTGTAGCAAAATCTCCTTTACCAAGCGCAGTATGAATGGACACCGTGCCGCTTGCTGGTTAATGCATTCCACCACGCTCATGTTATCCGACCAGAACACCACCGACTGATTGCTTAGGTGCTCCGGCCAAACCATCAATGCTACCCATATCGAGAACAGTTCTAGAAATCCGATGTTGGTGGTCAAACCCCACGACCTCCACTCCTCAGGCCGTCTCTGGTTGACCCACTTGGTCCCCAGGATGGCGCCAAAGCCCACGCTACCAGCAGCGTCTGTCCATAAACCCAACTCTACTGATGTCGTCGGGGGGAAGGGCCACACTATCCTGCCATTAAAGTCCTCCAGGAATGTCATCCATATCCACATATCCTGGCGAACCTCGGATGACAACCTAGTGCGGTGATGTTTCTCTCGCAATCCCTTCATGGCTTGGGCAATCGAGCGAGAGAAGGGGTGTGCCATTGGGATGAGCCGCAATGCAAAGTTCAGTTGACCCACCGTCTCCTGTAGTTGTTGTAAGGTAACCTTTACTTTGAGTAGGCACTGGCGCAGCGCCGCCTTAAACCTAGACACTTTGTCTTTGGGTAACCTGAAGCACCCCTCCAATGAGTCTATTTCGATACCCAGGAATTCCAAACAGGTGGACGGGCCAAACGTCTTCCCAGGCGCTAGCGGAACCCCGAAAGCCCGCATGAGCACGCAAAATTCCTGCAATGCCCAAGCACACTCCCGAGTCCCCTCGGCTCCCAGAAAAAAGAAGTTGTCCAAATAATGCATGACCTGTTTGTGGCCCATGGACTGTATCATGACCCACTCTAGAAAAGAGCTAAAAGTCTCAAAGTATGCACATGAAATGGAACAACCCATAGGCATGCATTTATCCATGTAAAATTTGCCTTCAAAGGTGAAACCAAGGAGGTGGTGGTCCAAAGGATGTACCGGTAGAGAACGAAAAGCAGATTCAATGTCCGATTTAGCCATTAGTGTGCCCCGCCCCAATCCTCGCAATAGTTCCACTGCCTGGTCAAATGAAGCGTACTTCACACTACAAATACCCTCATCTATAGCATCATTCAAGGATGCCCCTCTTGGTGCCGATAAGTTGTGAATCAGTCTAAACGTCTAAACTCGCCCTTTTCTTTCTTGGGTACTACACCCAATGGTGAACACACAAAGTCGGGCACTGGCACCTCCTGGAATGGCCCAGCTATCCTGCCCATGGACAGCTCTTTTTCAATCTTAGCACTCACTACTGCAGGGTTATGCTGTACCGATAGCTGATTCCTACAATGAGCGCTGCCTGTGTATACCCCTGCCGGGATCCGGAAACCTTGGGTGTAACTTTCCTGTAGTAGGGCGGCCGCTGCGTGGTCTGTGTATTTGTTCAACCATGGGTTCACTGCCAAGACGTCAATGGGAGAGGGACCAACCGTGCCTTCTACACTATTCTGGTTTCTTCCCCCCTCTCTGACTTTGATTACCATTTCTCGATCTGCATGTTGTTTCGTGATGGGAGGTGTGACAGCAAATTGCCCAGGCATGTCTGAATTTACATGTGCCAGCCGGCCTCGCACAGGAGCGCTTATTAAAGTCCCAGCACACACCCTTCCTTTCCCTGCCGCCCCCCTATTCTTCCCCGGGAACTCATTCCCCTGTGCTGACCGAATGGGCTGCTGGGATTTTGCGGAGAACACATTAGGTACGCTAGTGGGCTGGGCCAGGGCCGTGTTCCCCGAGAACTGCTTGTGCCACGAAAGCGAGTCAACCTTGTCCCATGTCAATGACAAGTCAAATTCCTTAGATTTCCTGAAATTTACATCATATTCCTTCCATGCCTCCCCAGGGTACTGCTCGCTCCACCCTACAATCCTGCTCTGGTAGCAAGCCATTGCTGCCTGTACATTAGGAGGGCGTTCAACAGTGATAGCCGTAAGGATGGAGAAGGCCCTGATCCAATTAATCAAAGTTTCCTCCACCCTGAATTTAGCACACTGTACTCTCCATTCACTAGGGTGCATCCATTCTTTAAGTACTTTGGCATTATCCATTTCCCTATTGTCCAATAACAGAGAAAAAATATAAATATACTTTCCTGCCCAAATCATTTCCTTTACAGCCTGAGAAACATGTTGTGCTAAATCCTTGCTCCTAGATGGGATTGAACCGTCCCCCAAGAGAGGCAAAGCAACCTCCTTACCATTACCGGACACTGGAGCCGGTCCACCGTCGCTTCCGTTCGGTTGGGCGGTATTCATACCTGCAGAAGAAGGAGAAGAGGAGCCCGCAGCCCCACCAGCAACTGTTGCCGCCCTAATTTTTTCCACCATTTTAGCCGCCTCAGCGGTATGACCCAACGTTGAGGGCAACACACACCCCCTTCTGCAGCCATGGGAGTATAGCCGCTATCTGCGCTGTTAGCGCGGGCGGGATTGGAGCTTCAGAATCTGGCACTGCTGCTGGCACCACCGGCAGGGGGGGCCCTATGGGTGCTGGCACGGAGGGCAACGGAAGCGGCTAAACAGGGGCAGGTGGGGCCGGCCCACAGGAGTGGCCCCCGATGGCAAAGCAGGAGCTGGTGCCGCGGGAGCCGGGACTACCGGCTCGGGGTAGTGGGAAAAGCCATAGGTGCAGGAGCGGATGCGCTGCGCCCAGATCTCTTGGCCCTGCTCCTTTTAGGTGAGGAGTAGGAATCCCCATTTGGCAAAGGCGCTGTAATCTGCAGTTTGGGCCTACCTTTTGGGCCCGCAATAACATCAATCCTCTCCATCATGCGAGCCTCTAGGCTATCAACCTTACCCAATCTCTTATCAATGGCATTCATTCTACGCATCATGGCTTGCATCATCATCTCCATTTTCGTTCCCTTAGCCCTCTTAGCTCCCGGCATTTTGCTGCCCACTGTCCGACACTTTTACTGCCGGATTCGCAACCTGTGCACCTTGCCCCTTCACCAGACGGAGGATACGCAGGGGGCTGTGGGCACCACACAACTGCGAACGCAACACACCGGCTAGTCCGATTGTTAAGGGTGGCCAAACTCTAACATAGACCCACCTGGCGGCCACAAGAAGCAATGAAATGCGAGCCCCTCGCTCTCCTCTTACCGTCGACGTCCTGCGTGTTCTACGTCCCGTACTCCAACCACCGACTGTAACCTGGATTATCAGATGAATGCTCCGGCACGTACGATCCACGCTCAGACTGTCTGCTTCTAATGTTGTGCTCACACACACTCCAGTGGCAATCCTTGACCTGAAAGATAAAAACAGAAAATTAGGAGGCCCCGAGCGCGGGGCATGACCAGTGTGGGAGAGCGTCCAGGCGACAAAAATGGCCACCTGAGCGCTCCCCCCTCCTTTTTTCCCGGGGATGCGGGAAGAGGGCGGGCCGCCCCCTCCCCCCGCCCCTAGCCACCCACCCCTCTGCCCCGGAAGTCTGCACAACGCCTTCCGGGTCAGGGATCGGGCGCCGGCCAACCGGTGGTGTGGCGCACACCTCCCGCGTAATCATTGGACACCGGGAGATCACGTCCCCCACCACCGGCAGGCAAGGGGAGAGGGGATCGGGGGGGCCGCGGGCCCCCCCTTTCAAAAGTATTTCATTTTCTGACATATGAACATTTTTATAGTACTTATTGTTTTTTATCAAATACAAAGTTGCCTTCAGGACTTTCTAAACATCCACTAACTCCTGCCAGATTTTCTTACTCTTAGTAGGCACACCATTAACTAGAAAATCTAGTGGTTCATTTTCTACACTCTCTAAACCAATAGTTTCAACATTTTTCTTTGAATCTAATGGTAAATACACAACTCTTCCTTTTAATCCTCTTTGTAAAACTGAAGGAGGCAATTTACCTGGTTTAGGCTCCATACAAATTATAGCCTGAAACGGGTGCACACAATGAATGAGAATAGACTCATAGGTATTTAAATCTATCACTTCTGGAGGAATAGCAACCAACCCTAAATTATTATGGACAGCTCTAGCGGGTATATTATTCTCATCTAATTTGTTATAACAATATTTACAAATACACCGATCAGAACCCAAACCCAAACAATTCTCTACCAACAAATAAGTTGCAAATTCCTTCCACATATCATTATTTTCTCTTTCACTTTTTAAACACAGATCAACAGTCCTAGTCTCATTTTTATAGTGAGTTTGCCGACAACAAATACAAGAACAATTAAACTTTGCAATTTGATCATGAAAATGTTTTGTCATAGTACGTTCCACATTGTTTTTAACATTTTCTTCTATTAATGTGTCCGTTTCTGCACTCTCTTGTTCAGGACCAAAGTAACAAAACTCAACTTCATCACAAACCTTCTTCACAACTGATACTGACTCATGCAAAAGAGCACTGTTCAACTCATTTAACTTTAGCGCTGGACTTTTTGCATAATACAATCTTCTCACTAACTTCCACATTTAAGTATGATGTACTGACAACATCCTGAAATGGTGAAAAACACTTTGACATACTTTCCTAGAAAGACAAGCCAGACATGGAGCAGCCTGCACAGGCCAACATGAGAGTCCAACTTGCTCCGAAGAACGTCTCCTACATGCCCACAAAAACAATGGGAAAAACACAAAAAAAGGACCAGTCAAGCAATGACCAAGTCAATACATACAAAAGAAACACAGACACACCCACAACTCCACCTATATAAAAGCAAACAAACACTACCACGATCCTTTGCTAATACAACAGAGCAGCCAGCACAGAACAACTTGAGACACCAACCACAGACACACACACAACTCAGCCATCACACAACCTACACACCATCAGCACCCCTCCAAAAGCTCTCACACGTACACATACCAAAACAGACACCCATCCACCCACCCTCACTTGCACCCACACAGAAACATCACTCCTCATCACCACCCATCACCATGCCCCCTAAGAAGAATCCACAGTTCACAGACACTGAGCTACAAATATTGGTAGAGGAGATCCTCAGAGTGAAGCCACATATGTTTGGCACATTGGTACAAAGGACCCCATGTCACAGAAAACCAAGATGTGGGAGAGGATCGTGGACAATGTGAATGCATAAGCACCAACGTATCGCTCAAAGACCGACATCCAGAACAGGTGGTATGACGTGTGCAGGAGGGTCAAGAAGCTCCTCCAGAAGGAGCACGCCTTGAGCCAGCTCACCGGCAGTGGTCCTCCTGCCAAACCAATCTACTTCAGGTCCTGGGAGGAGAAGGTACGGGACCTCCTACCAACAGAGCGTGTCCATGGCCGACCAGACATACCAGAGCCTGGTGAGTACACAACCAATATACTCAATATTGTGTCACAATACACACAGTGAAACCATGCACTGATAGCAAAGGAATAGTAAACAAAAGTCAATCAGCCCAAGAAGTGTATGCTAGTCAGACAAACCCAATACTGGCCACATCATAGTGATTTGTAACGGTGTCATGACATGTACAAACCTAACAACAAATAAAGCAAGCCAGTGTCAGCCATCTTGTCAGCACAGGCACACCCCCTCACTGGGAAGCAGAGTCAGAAGGAGGGAAGTGAGGGCATGCTGGGAAGGGGGTGTAACCCAGAGCATGGTGGAACTTGCAGTCACTCACAAACCTCAGCCACCTACATGGCCCAGCAAGCCCACCGTGCACTATGCTCACCTCACAGGGGGTGGAAATGGACCGGCAGGTACCCTGGGACTCGGCTCTGTTGTGGGGAGCACAAGGCCCCGCTGGGAATTGGCCACCATCAAACACCAGAACTCCACTGTCTGCCATTTTGACAGCACAGGCACACTGCCTTACAGGGAAGCGGAGTCAAATGTCAACAGGGATTACACTGCTGTGTCAGCCACCTGATTACCCTTGAGGACCAATGACCATGTACATCGAAATCCATACATGAGCTGGGTGTTGGCACACATCTACATGCACATTTAAAGGCTTCATGTTTGCTGGACAATGTGCTACTACAATATCAATCTCTGTCTGTGATGAGTGAAGACAATGCAGTGTTCAGGCATGCATCTTGACATCCTGTTGCAAATGTCATGTACATTAAACATTGTTACAAAAATCAAGGAGGAGTGAATGGTTCACTCTTCCTGTGCAACCTGGTTCATTACTTATTGTGTTGCCTCCATTGACAGCCTCACATATGTACACATGCATATTGAGTGATATTATGCTTTTCCACATCAGTGTACTGGAGCCGCATCATCATTGGCTCACCAATGTTGCAAATATGATGTGCCTCCCCCTGGAGGTAAAGTGGCTGGTTCCCCACCAGAGCCCAGAGATTAAAACTGAGAGTGTGTGCTCAAGTGCTGTGAGTCAAAAACACTCACAACACCCAAATACAATGGAAATATGGTGTACATTGTGATGTTTGAAGTTACAAACAAAGGTGTTGCATGTGTAGATCCAGCTATAGATCCACCGCACTAGGGTCGGTCACTGTTGGTCAACATGTTGCAGCCCCATGTGATCCTAGAACTATTGTCTCCTCTGGGCACTACTGGGAAAGCAGCCAGTCTTCCTCCAGGTGAAGGCACCTCATATTTGCAACAGTGGTTACCCAAAGTAAATGCTGCTACAGTACAATGAGCCAGCAATTCAAGAAGCACCGCCCCTTTCCTGTATAAGTATATGAGCACATTTACTAAGGAATGAAATCAAGTAAATACAATGGATGCACAGGATGAGTGATCCCTTGCACCCTCCTTCATTGTTAGTACTACCCATTGCAAGATGAATGTATCAGTACTTCTTCCTCCCTCCCAGTTGCAATATACATAGGTTAACCATTGATGTCTGTAGTAATACAACTGACAATATCTGTCTCTTCCAAACACAGGTGCTACTGGGGAAAACAGCAGCAAGTGAAGAGGAGTCCCTGGCCCAGATTCTGGTGGAGGATGAGCTCTCTGGTGTGGATCTGGCTCTGTCCCATTCGGATGACGAATATCAACCTGGCTCCTCCGGTGTTAGTCATCATGCAGCCCCACCATCACAAACACCTGCATCCCCTGCAGCTACGCCAAAAACAACTGGTCACAGACCTAACACCCCTGCCAACACGGACAGGCCTAGTTCACAAAATTCAACCAGCACAGGGCCACCGGACACCCAGGAAGCTATGAACAATGACACCAGTAGCAACAACCAAAGGGGCCCAAAGTCAGCTGTGCGTGCCAACACAGATCCAACCCGTGTGTCTAGGGGTGGGGGGGAGTGGTGTTAGGCAGAGGTCACGGCCTGCAGAGGGGCCTGGTATGCCTGATAACCCCCAACTGTTACGCATCATAGATGCGAACTAGGACAGCACCGGAGGATTCAGCCAGGTAGTGGGGACCCTCAAGGACATGCAACAGGAGCAGGCTGGCCATCATGCCCGCATGGAGGCCAAGTGGGACAAATGTCCTGTGGTGCATAGTGACATGTTGACCTGTTACCGCCAGATCAGCAGAAATATGTCCACACCTCCCAGTGTGCCCACAACATCTCTTGCAACAACATCTGCAAATGCCAAAGGGAGCGAGGATGAATCTGGTAGAGAGTCTGATGCACCATCGCTGCCTGCACCTGAGGTTCCCCAAAGAAGAAGAGGGGTCGTCCGAAAAAGGACAAGTGAGCCACAGTTGTCCTTGCACATCCCCCAGAAACCCACAACCAGTTTTGGATATTGGTCTTTGTGTGCAAAGCGTTCACCTTGTTGCACATGACACAACTCCCCAACATGACATTGGAATGTCCATGTTGTACTAATGTAGAAGATAAATGTGGACTTCTGTCTGGACATTTGATCTGCCAATACTTCATACTCATTGGTAAACTTTGGATTCTAAACCTCATATACAACACTGTCTCCACACATGTATGTAAATAAACTAACCATTACACTATACTTGCCTTTGTTGTGATTAAAATTTGGTATGTGTCATGGAGACGATGAAATGCCGAAGCACACAGTGCATGCAAACTACTACAGCAATATCATTACCGTTATGTGACTCATGTTGATGTGACACATATGAGGGAGTCACACCAATAGGGCACCACAACACATACTCATCATGGACATGTGACACATTGCCTACAAAGATGTTTGCCAAATATGCGGTGGAATGCACAGACACAACACCGTTCCACAGTCAATTCGAACAAGCCCACAGGTGAGGTAACCAAATGTCAGTCAGATGTGTGAAGACAGACAACATACATGAGTAAGTGAAGCACAGGTTAATTTCAAATCAGATTCAAGTTTATTACACAACAGTAGCAAGGTGAATCCACATGACAGTGGCAACACGGTCACCAAGGGTCGACAAATAGCGCTTCAGGGGTGTGTGGTACATCACATTATGGCATACTAGCCATACAAACCCTGGCTTTGAATTCTGGTTGTCGGTGTCAGACTTCACCAAGCAAGGGCCAAAGTACCTTGGGAAGGACATAAATGGGACAAAGTCAGAAGCACACCACAACAGGATGGAAGTGCAATAAACATGTCACAAGAAACCTACACAGTAACAAATGAGCATGTCAACACCATTGTGGACTACAGACCATCTGACAGGACACATCACTGCACGCATCCAGTCAAGTACCACACGGACAAACTCAAACAGCAACTGAGCTGCACAAACACATCACAGGCTAAC
This sequence comes from Lissotriton vulgaris, assembly GCF_964263255.1. Lineage (NCBI taxonomy): Eukaryota > Metazoa > Chordata > Amphibia > Caudata > Salamandridae > Lissotriton > Lissotriton vulgaris. Next base: position 1,898,658,301 of record NC_141689.1, read on the forward strand.
TCAGGACATTGACATGACAACCCTGTGAACTCACATTCAGCTGAAGAAGTTGTTGATGAGCTGTGTGCAGACGTCACCCTCATCATCATCACACGCCTCGTGGCCCAGGCCAGGAACCTCCACAGGTGGGGGATGTTGGTCGTCATCGTCCTGTATGAGAGGCACCTTCTTCCGCACTGCCATGTTGTGGAGCATTCAGCAGACGATGATGATCTTGCACACCTTTGCAGGCTCATATGGGAGGCCCCTCCGGTCTTGTCAATGCAGGGAAGCGGCTTTTCAGGAGACCAATGGTACGCTCTATCACTCGCCTGGTTCTGCCATGTGCCTCATTGTACCCCATCTCGGATGCTGTCACAGGGTTCCTGAGGGGTGTCAGCAACCAGGGCAAGTTGGTGTATCCAGAGGCACCTACATACCAAAAATTACACATTAGTTGAGTATTGTAAGGGGGTGGGAGACAACATTGCCTAACACACATAATGGTAAACAGTACACACCAACAAGCCAGGCATGCTGGTTTGGCATCTGTGACATCATCAATGGTACGAAACTCCTCCTCAAGATGTTGGCATCATGCGCAGAACCAGGGAAACATACACACATATATGTGATCAGCATGTCTGCCAAACATACCACCAGAGCACTGAATGAGTGGAAATGTTTTGTGTTGCGGTATGTCTGTTCATGTGCCTGTGGTGGTATCAGGGCCCCATGTATGCCATCGATTAATCCAATCACGTTTGACATCCTCCCCAGCCTATAAAAGCCATCCTTAAGGTCAGAAATGTCGCCTGGGCTAGGACACTTGATGAAGGAGTCTAGGTAATTCAACATCCCCTCCAAAACATTATGAAGCACACGGATGAACATAGTTTGTGACATACCACCAGCACTAGCCACAGTGTGTTGGAAGGTACCGGTGGCAAAGAAGTGGAGGGCTGCCATCACCTTGACCTTTGGTGTCAGTGCTGTCGGGTATGTCCGGCCAGGTAGCAGATGTGGTGCCAACTGCTCCGCCAACTCATCCATTAGTCTCCTGGTGAAGCGGTACTGTCTGATGCTGTTGCGTTCCACCATGGTCTCAAGGTCAGGGAATGGTCTGTGGACTGCTGGTGCCCTGCAGTACAGAGATGGGTAAAGTAAGATTATACATTCAGCTACCCATGTGGCGCTCACCTTGAGAAATAATCACATGATACATCATAGCAATACACAATTAACGGAGGTTTGTGCTGTTGGTTATGGACACATATGTCACCTTCCTGCCCATCATTTCACATATGATTGAGACATGTGTACATGAGTTCCTTGGGGTGCAATGGCAAATCATTGGGCTGTGGCACAGTACCTATGGACCTCTGTCACGTTCAAAATACAACACAGTGACAAGTGAGGACTGATGTTTCACATACATCACAACTCCATGTCAGGGAGATATCCATGGTCCCTGTATTGCCACATGTGCAATGGAATGATATGTTGTATCATGGACATCCCACAACCAATCATGAGTCCCACAGTTAGTGGCTCCTGTGGTCCCTGTAGGCCATACATGGACATCCCTGAGACACACACAGAGCATAAATGTGGATGCACACGGCACATGGTGGACCCAGTCTCTCATTGGACACATGGAACCAGAAACATCAGAGACACAACATGCTCACAGACTGTGGGGGTACATCATGATTGTGGCCATGGGTCTTGCTGTGACGTACATGACATGCAACCCTGTACACATGGTGTATGTGTCAGGTCATACACATCTCCAAACTGGTACTGTGTCCATGTTTCATGCCCATAAGCCAATAGTTAGACATTACATTTGTGAGGTGCACAATACAAAAACTAATCTGTCCCCATGAACCCGTGCCCAGCCTGGGAGTGGCTGCACCTAAGTGCCACACAAGACTAGAAATGTTGCCCCCACATACACACACAGGTGATGCAGCCTTACATGCCATGTGATGCAGTGTGGGACATACTGTGGTGTAGTAGGTGTGGCCATGGCAATGAAATGTGTGTGTAAACCATCTGCAAGTCTCGCCAATGTGATCCGACGCTGGTGACTTGTATGCAGATGCGCCGTACATGATTTGACCGAATGGTGCGCACACCTTGTCCATTGACTGCACGATGCGTATGCATTACAGTCACCCGCATTGGATCACATTGATGACAATGGGCAATGTTTGCGCACGGCTCGGTTCATGCATGAACGACGCGTATGTAATGTGACCCGACGTGGGTGACATCTACTGTGACGAGCCCAGCGCACTCATTGGCAATGGGCTGTCATGGAGACGGACGCGAATTCAAAAATCGTTCGAGTCGTGCGCTGGAAATTCAGTTGGATGCGTTTAACAATGTTGCAATCCTAGGATGTCCTGAAGGTGAGAGATTTGAACGATGCGGAAGATGTGTAGGAGTCTTACATTTCCATGGATTGGACAGAGTCATAGAATGCAACCGTGTCTGGCCTATCAGTAAGGGGCAATGTAACATAATCTGCCTCTAAAGCACTGATTTAAGGCTGGCAGGCCCCCAGGGAGCTCACTTGCCTGCACTACATGCTACAGGACCACATTTCAGATTCACCTGCTGCTGTCTCTGATTCCTCTGGATCCTGTAATGGCACATACTCTGGAGAGGGCCCCAACATACACAGAGGAGGAGAACCAGGCCCTGCTGGATGGGGTCCTTCCAGAGTGCAGCAAGCTGTATGGGATTCCCTGTAAGCAGGTGAGTGTGTATTCCACTGCCTATCATTTTCTGTACGTTTTCTGTCTAAAAGTAATAGAACTGTGCACAGCAGTGGGAGGCATATGCACTGAGTACTTCCTGCAAGCAGTTTATGTGGGTACATTGTATGAACAGGTGTCCTGCTGCAGTACTGCAGTAGTGCTAGCCTTAAATTCCTAACCAATGTGACCATGTCAGACCTGATGCTCAAATGCACATTTATATGGGTGCACTACCTGTGTACCTCTTTTAGCTTTGTGATGACTACATGTATTTTCTACTGTATGTAGCACAATTATGTGGCATGTGTGGTATTGTGCTCTTCACTGTGTCATCCTCACAGGTTGATGCTCACCAGAAGCAAGAAATCTGGCTTTCCATCGCCCGGGCAGTGAGATCAGTGGGGGTTTACAAGCACCGGATCTGCAACTACCAGAAGCGGTGGCATGACCTACGTGGCTGGACCCGGAGGATCTCAAGGGTCCAACTGAAGCTGTCGCCTCCTCGCCGTAGGGGCGGACACCGGACACTGACCCCCCACATGCTCAGGATTCTGGCGGTGGTATTCCCGGACATGGATGGGCAACTGAAGGCCAGACAGCAGCAATGAGGGGGTAAGTCCATTACTGAACAGTGAACATGTCTGAAATGCTATTTGCAGTCTTTTGGCCTGGTTATACTCCCACATTACCTTGGTCTTGGAGTCCCGGACTCATGTCCCTCAATTGTGTAAGTCACACTCCTCAACTGACCCACAGTTGTGGCCCCTACAGTCTGTGACTTTTTTCACTTGGTCACTGTGTCCCTTCAATCAGCTATGCTGAGGGTCCTGCACAGCATTTGTTACTGGGATTCTGATGTGTGCATCGTGGGTGGATCTATTTTTTGCACTATGCCTGGTCTCTGACATGTGTTCTGTGTGTGCCTTTCATATGTGTTCAAATTGGTGGTCTGGCTCACAACATGTGTGTGGGGTTCTTAAAACATACCAATGCGGCAGGTGAGTCCATGTAGTGTCCTGAGGAGTATGTATAGGAAGTATGTCTCACTAACCCAGACACCTCCCTACTGTCCAGGCCAATACACTATTTCAGGTTTACCTGGTCAGTCATGCCTACTCCACGTCATTGGGAGACTCTGTACTCACACTCACATGTATGTACCTACTAATTGTGCTTCCTGAAATGTGCCATCAGGTGTCTGACACAATATCATTGTGGTGTGGCTTACTTTTTGTGACAACTGGTGTGTTGGGGATTTTAGTGTCAGCAGGACATCTGAGTAGTGACAATGGGGATTATACCTGTGCAACATATAGGGGTGTGGTCAGTTGAATGTGCACAATGCTGTATGCAACAGTGACTTTCACGCAGCTCTGTGTCATTAGCAGCAGACTGGGAGGTGCTCATGTTCAGGTATTTGTGCTTGCAGTCACTCATATGTCCGATTTTAGTGATGTAGGTGCATCATAGTCTAACAACAGTGTGTGGCAGGCGACAGACTGGTGCACTTGTCAGCTGCATGAGCTATGAATGTGACGCAGAGCTGACTGATGTTGTGTGGATGCATTGCCCCATGACATGTGACAGTGAAGACTGACTTACCATGCATGTCTGTGCCAGGGCATTGACTTGAGAAGAGGGATCCTGTATTGGAGTCAGAGGTGTTCCTTGCACCCCATTGTGTCATTAACTTTCAGGACGTAAGGACATCATTGTGTGTTGTGCTGCTAGGCATCACAAGATTGTGAAATGTGAGTCTGGGCATACATTCGTCCCCACACCTGTACTGAGTGATTGGCATGAGATGTGATGTATGTTAATAGTAATTTACTTCTGCATGGTCATTTGCATGTCCAACAACTGTGTATGTGGTGCATGTGTGCACTTTGGGGTATTATCATGAAACGGACATATGGGTACAGGTCCAGGAGGGATATGGGTGCCATGGTTGATGTTCAGACTGGCTATTGCCATATGTACGCCTCTGTGAGCATTTTGAGCAAATATCAGCTAAGGATGCCACTGCATGCCATGTAATGTGCTGTAGTGACAGTGGTGTGTGCAGTCAGTGCAGGCGACTAATGTGGTCCTTCTTTTCCTACTTATATGCAGATACATCCACAGGCACAGGAGACAGCGCCACGGATCTAGAGGAGCCGCTGAGCCAGCCTGGGACACTGACTGAGGAGTCGGAGGGACCCAATGGCATGGAGGGTGAGGGGAGCCACACCAAGGAGTCCTCAGCACCATACACCTCAGCTAAGGACCACAGCAGCTTGGAGAATGACTCCCTTGTAGGGGTGGGTGCCAGCAGCCAGCAAAGCACAGACAGTGAGGCTGTTCCAGCCACCACCACCCCCTGCTGCCGTGAGTGTGGAGTCTATGGACCTGCTTAAACAGATCCATGTAGGGCAGACATCAATGCTGAGTGTCCTCCATGCACACACCAGTCTGTTGATACAATTGGTGTTGTTCATGGAGGGCATCTCATAGGGCAAGTCTGCCCTACAGAGGACCAATCAGTCCATAGCCTCTTCCCTGATGGCAGCAGTATCCTTCCTTCAACAGTCCCTCACCCCTTCGGCCTCTGCCCAATCAACAACTCCTACCACCCTACCTGTCCAAAGCACACACACACACAATCACGGTCACCAAACACACAGACACAGACAGCACACAATCACCCAAACAGAAGTCAAAACTTGCATGCAAGCAAAACCAGGGGACTGATACCACACCCACAGGGGATGGGTCGCGAATACACACATGGGCATCCACAACCACTCTGCAGTCTTCAGATCCCTATCCCTCCAAGAGCCCTTCCATTGCCTCCCCTGCAACCCCATCTCCTAAGAAGCTCTTCCTGTGTGACCTAGGCCTCTTCCCCTCAGATCCAGCTGATCCAGACTACGGGGTGAAGAGGAAGTTCCAACACACAGAGAAGAGTGCCCCTCACACCCGAACAACCTCCCCCAGGAGCAGGCAGACTGAGGCCCGACCCATAAGTTACCCCGTACCCGGAAGAGCAAGAATTCACCCCAGCTCCACTGCACAGTCTCCTTCTTCCATCCCCAAAGGTCACCACACAACAGGTTCCCCCGCCACTCCCTGTCCCAGGTTCCCCCACCCACAGATACATCATCCCCAAAATGCTCAGGCCCTTCCCAACTCCCACTTGCTGTTCCACTGACACCACCACCAGTCTGTCTGTTACTGCAAGTATTCGGGTGACCGTGGCCCCCCCAGCTGTCCTGCTAACCTCACCTGCACCCCTTTCCACTCCCATGGGGTTAGGTACTGCAGTGGAGTCCTTGACCACCCAGTCTGACATGGGCACTGCAGTGGGGACCATGTCCACTACACCTGACCTGCCCACTGCATTGGTTCCAGCACCCACCAAATCAGAGTTGTGCCCCACAGGTGTGACGGCACAAACCATGTCAGACACCTCCATTACAGTTGCCACTGGCTTTCCTGCTCCAACCACCCCTTCCCAGCCTCCTTCTGATGAGCCCTGATCCTGTCCCTGCAGTGCCTTGCCTGCCTCATGTATGTCCCTCAGAGTGGATTTTCCCAGTCTTTAGCAGTGCAGGCAAGCAACGGGTGACACTCATACCCTCATTGGACTTTGTTTTTTTAGAGGACATTGGACTACATTTCATTTTGGAATTACCATTTCAACTTGCAATTTGCTGAATAAAGCCTTTTTTGTTACCCTTGTGCATTTTATTTAGCTGTACATAATGTTGATGCTGTTTACCATGACCTTTTGTGATGATGCAGGATTTATATATGTCTGTTACTGAGATGTTGATGTGGTGTACTCCATGTGGACCATGAGATATGTTTCCTGTTCAGGTTGGTATACATGTCATCCTTTGCAGCTGACTGGGTGTGTCAGGATTAACTAAGTTAGCACAGGAATGTTAACATTTCATTGGTATGGCCACATCTGTGGCTTGCACCCATGCACATATGATGTACTTCACATTGTACAATTTAACACTTTCCCTGACTGCTGTCCCATAACTATTGTACATGCAGGTGTGGGCATCATTGGTGTAAAGTCAACCGTGTTCTCTGTGCAACTTGCTAGACATATGTATTGTCTATGTGCAGGTGACTTAAGGTGCTGTGTAGTACCCATGCGTATGTCACCAGTGCCTTCACTGGGTGGTAAATAATGGTTGACTGAACAAGTGTTGTGCTGACATGTCCAGGAATCATACATACTGTTTGGCATATGCTGTTATTTCCATGACACTTGCCTTGAGGTCACTGTGCTGATGGGGGATTTTCACCCTTTGCCACAATGCTCAACTTTAGCTGCAGTTTGTGTCCACACTTTTTACATTGGATGTAGACACTGATGGGGGCTATGACAACATTGGCCCAGTGCTATTTCAAAGCTTGACTTGTGTAGCCCACACTCAGGTGTTGTTCACACACGTGATGGTAGTTGCATTGTGTGTCGTAAAACAAAATCACTGTTGGGGGTATTTGTCAGGCACTACACACTGTTGGCATGATGTTGTGGGGAAATGTATTTGGCTGATATAGCTGTGGTTGATGTTTGATGGATGTGTGGTGCATCATCCAGTCTATGGGTGGGGGTGTCAATTATGTCAGACACACTGACCCCTATGGGTGTGTGTGGCAGTAGTGATGGGCTACATGCCCCTATGGGTGGGGTGGCATCAGTGATAGGGAACATTACACATATGGGTGGGGTAGCATCAGTGATAGGCAACATGACACACATGGGTGGGGTGACATCAGTGATAGGCAACATGCCCCTGTGGGTGGGGTGGCATCAGTGATAGGGAACATGACACATATGAGTGGGGTGGCATCAGTGATAGGGAGCATTACACATATGGGTGGGGTGGCATCAGTGATAGGCAACATGACACATATGGGTGGGGTGACATCGGTGATAGGCAACATGCCCCTATGGGTGGGGTTGCAAAAACAACAAGTGATGGACCGAATGTGGATCAATGTCACACATTCCCCCAGTCAAAAGATCTGGGCCTAAATCCATCGTTTTTTTGCACTCCACACCACCCTGGGTTAGACAATGGCGATATGCAAATCAGCTCTGACCCTGTTGCCCCATGGGAACAGTCCAGTCCGAACTACAAAAGCCATGTCCTTCCCAGAACGGAATCAAGCATCCGAGGACCGGACCGGTTTCGAGGTAACACCTCTCATCAGCCCGGCTAGCTTGACTCCAGTGGTGTGGAGTGCCTGGGACCCACGTCTGGGCATCCCCAGCGCACTTAGGGCGGCAATTGCAAAAACAACAAGTGATGGACCGAATGTGGATCAATGTCACACATTCCCCCAGTCAAAAGATCTGGGCCTAAATCCATTGTTTTTTTGCACTCCACACCACCCTGGGTTAGACAATGGCGATATGCAAATCAGCTCTGACCCTGTTGCCCCATGGGAACAGTCCAGTCCGAACTACAAAAGCCATGTCCTTCCCAAAACGGAATCAAGCATCCGAGGACCGGACCGGTTTCGAGGTAACACCTCTCATCAGCCCGGCTAGCTTGACTCCAGTGGTGTGGAGTGCCTGGGACCCACGTCTGGGCATCCCCAGCGCACTTAGGGCGGCAATTGCAAAAACAACAAGTGATGGACCGAATGTGGATCAATGTCACACATTCCCCCAGTCAAAAGATCTGGGCCTAAATCCATCGTTTTTTTGCACTCCACACCACCCTGGGTTAGACAATGGCGATATGCAAATCAGCTCTGACCCTGTTGCCCCATGGGAACAGTCCAGTCCGAACTACAAAAGCCATGTCCTTCCCAGAACGGAATCAAGCATCCGAGGACCGGACTGGTTTCGAGGTAACACCTCTCATCAGCCCGGCTAGCTTGACTCCAGTGGTGTGGAGTGCCTGGGACCCACGTCTGGGCATCCCCAGCGCACTTAGGGCGGCAATTGCAAAAACAACAAGTGATGGACCGAATGTGGATCAATGTCACACATTCCCCCAGTCAAAAGATCTGGGCCTAAATCCATCGTTTTTTTGCACTCCACACCACCCTGGGTTAGACAATGGCGATATGCAAATCAGCTCTGACCCTGTTGCCCCATGGGAACAGTCCAGTCCGAACTACAAAAGCCATGTCCTTCCCAGAACGGAATCAAGCATCCGAGGACCGGACCGGTTTCGAGGTAACACCTCTCATCAGCCCGGCTAGCTTGACTCCAGTGGTGTGGAGTGCCTGGGACCCACGTCTGGGCATCCCCAGCGCACTTAGGGCGGCAATTGCAAAAACAACAAGTGATGGACCGAATGTGGATCAATGTCACACATTCCCCCAGTCAAAAGATCTGGGCCTAAATCCATCGTTTTTTTGCACTCCACACCACCCTGGGTTAGACAATGGCGATATGCAAATCAGCTCTGACCCTGTTGCCCCATGGGAACAGTCCAGTCCGAACTACAAAAGCCATGTCCTTCCCAGAACGGAATCAAGCATCCGAGGACCGGACCGGTTTCGAGGTAACACCTCTCATCAGCCCGGCTAGCTTGACTCCAGTGGTGTGGAGTGCCTGGGTCCCACGTCTGGGCATCCCCAGCGCACTTAGGGCGGCAATTGCAAAAACAACAAGTGATGGACCGAATGTGGATCAATGTCACACATTCCCCCAGTCAAAAGATCTGGGCCTAAATCCATCGTTTTTTTGCACTCCACACCACCCTGGGTTAGACAATGGCGATATGCAAATCAGCTCTGACCCTGTTGCCCCATGGGAACAGTCCAGTCCGAACTACAAAAGCCATGTCCTTCCCAGAACGGAATCAAGCATCCGAGGACCGGACCGGTTTCGAGGTAACACCTCTCATCAGCCCGGCTAGCTTGACTCCAGTGGTGTGGAGTGCCTGGGACCCACGTCTGGGCATCCCCAGCGCACTTAGGGCGGCAATTGCAAAAACAACAAGTGATGGACCGAATGTGGATCAATGTCACACATTCCCCCAGTCAAAAGATCTGGGCCTAAATCCATCGTTTTTTTGCACTCCACACCACCCTGGGTTAGACAATGGCGATATGCAAATCAGCTCTGACCCTGTTGCCCCATGGGAACAGTCCAGTCCGAACTACAAAAGCCATGTCCTTCCCAGAACGGAATCAAGCATCCGAGGACCGGACCGGTTTCGAGGTAACATCAGTGATAGGGAACATGACACATATGGTTGGGGTGGCATCAGTGATAGGCAACATGCCCCTATGGGTGGGGTGGCATTAGTAATAGGGAACATGACACATATGGATGGGGTGGCATCAGTGATAGGGAACATGACACTTATGGGTGGGGTGGCATCAGTGATAGGGAACATGACACATATGGGTGGGGTGACATCAGTGATATGCAACATGCCCCTATAGATGGGGTGGCATCAGTGATAGGCAACATGACATATATGGGTGGGGTGGCATCAGTGATAGGGAACATGACACATATGGGTGGGGTGGCATCAATGATAAGAAACATGACAGATATGGGTAGGGTGGCATCAGTGATAGGCAACATGACACATATGGGTGGGGTGACATCAGTGATATGCAACATGCCCCTATAGATGGGGTGGCATCAGTGATAGGCAACATGACATATATGGGTGGGGTGGCATCAGTGATAGGGAACATGACACATATGGGTGGGGTGGCATCAGTGATAAGAAACATGACAGATATGGGTAGGGGGGCATCAGTGATAGGCAACATGACACATATGGGTGGGGTAACATCAGTGATAGGCAACATGACACATGTGGGTGGGGTGACATCAGTGATAGGTAACATGCCCCTATGGGTGGGGTGGCATCAATGATAGGGAACATGACACATATGGATGGGGTGGCATCAGTGATAGGGAACATGACACATATGGGTGGGGTGGCATCAGTGATAGGTGACATGCCCCTATGGGTGGGGTGGCATCAGTTCGATGGAACATGACATATATGGGTGGGGTGGCATCAGTGATAGGGAACATGACACATATGGGTGGGGTGGCATCAGTGATAGGGAACATGACACATGTGGGTGGGGTGGCATCAGTGATAGGGAACATGACACATATGGGTGGGGTGGCATCAGTGATAGGTGACATGCCCCTATGGGTGGGGTGGCATCAGTTCGATGGAACATGACATATATGGGTGGGGTGGCATCAGTGATAGGGAACATGACACATATGGGTGGGGTGGCATCAGTGATAGGGAACATGACACATGTGGGTGGGGTGGCATCAGTGATAGGGAACATGACACATATGGGTGGGGTGGCATCAGTGATAAGAAACATGACAGATATGGGTAGGGGTGGAATCAGTGATAGGCAACATGACACATATGGGTAGGGTGACATCAGTGATAGGCAACATGCCCCTATGGGTGGGGTGGCATCAGTAATGGGGAACCTGACACATAAGGGTGGGATGGCATCAGTGATAAGGAACATGACACAAATGGGTGGGGTGGCATCAGGCCCCTGTCTCCTCCCTTCACCATTGTGTTAACACGCTCTGTGGCCATTTTAAGTTGGGAGATTAATCCCCTTGAATCCAGAGGGTCCCTGGGGTCCAACTAGCCCACTAGGTACCTCCAGTAAGTGCCACAGAGCTGTGTTGCAGAGAGGTGTAAAAAGGAGCACGGCCTGGACCGCCTCTGTGTAACGCAGTGCAGTGGCACTTACTGGAAGCACCTGGTGGGCTAGTTGGTTATAAGGGCCCTCAGGATTGAAGGGGAATTATTTCCCCAACTTAAAATGCACTACAGGGCGTATTTGCAAACCTCACCTCCGGCCCCGCCCCCTCCCTTCACCACTGTGGAAATTGCCCTTTGGCTGTTTTAAGTTGGGAGATTAAGTCCTCTTGAATCCTGGAGGTCCCTAGGGTCCAACTAGCTCACTAGGTACCTCCAATAAGCGCCACAGAGCTGCGTTGCAGAGAGGTGTAAAAATGGGCATGGCCTCTGATCACACCTCTGCAACGCAGCTCCCTGGCTCATACTGGAGGTACCTGGCGGGCTAGTTGACCCTCAGTATTAAAGGGGAATTAATTCCCAAACTTACAACTTGCCAGGTGGTGCATTTGCACAGTGGTGAAGGAAGGGGGCAGGGCCTGAGGTGACATGTGTGCAAACACTCCCTGTGGCACGTTTTAAGTTGGGGAATTAATTCCTCTTCAATTCTGAGGGTCCCTGGGGGCCAACCAGCCCACCAGGTACCTCTAGTATGCACCAGGGAGCTGCGTTGCAGAGAGGTGTTCAGCGGCCACGCCCCTATATACAACACTCTGCAACGCAGCTCCCTGGCACTTATTGGAGGTTCCAGGTGGGCTAGTTGGCCCCCAGTGGACCTCAGGATTGAAGTGGAATTAATTTCCCATCTTAAAACATGCCACAGGGCGTGTTTGCACACATGCCACCTCAGGTCCCGCCCCCTCCCTTCACTACTCTGCAAACGTGCCCCGTGGCCCGTTTCAAGTTGGGGGATTAAGTCCCCTTGAAACCTGATGGTCCCTGGGGAGCAACTAGCCCACCAGGTACCTCCATTAAGCATCACAGAGCTGCTTTGCAAAGAGGTGTAAAAGTGGTGTGGCCTCTGTAAATCTCTCTACAACTTAGCTCCCTGGCGCATACTGGAGGTTCCTGGTGGGCTAATTGGACCCCTGGGACCTCCAGTATTCAAGGAGAATTAGTTCCTAACTGCAAATACACCAGGTGGCGCGTTTGCAGAGTGCTGCAGGGAGGGGGCGGGGCCTCCGGCGCGATGCCGGTCTTTCCCTTTTTAATTTATTTTAAGAAAGCGGGTTGTGTGGCCCCCCTTCTTTTCCTATTTTACTGGCCCTGGACCCCATCCCCCAGAGCCCGACCCCAATTTTTTTAAAAAATAAATTGGAAGGGGTCCGTTGCCGCCCTCCCTAGGCCATAATCTACCCCGGGGTCCCCATCCACCGGGGAATTGCCATTCTTTTTTCCTTTATGTATTTGGAGGAGGGCTGCCTCTAAAAACCACTAATAGCCTGGGAGATCCCATCCCCCGGGGCTAGCCCTCTCCGTTGGGGAGCATGGGGGGTCCCCAATCCCCCCACGGTCCCGCCCGCTCCCTTCCTCCTGCGGGAGCTGGCATTGCTTTTCCACATGGGGAGCTGCCAAGATGCAGCTCCCCGTGTGGAAAAGCAATCGGCTTTGGTTTTTGAAAGAGAGAGCAGGTTTCCTGCACTCTCTTTCAAAAACCAAAGCAGTTTGCTATGGCAGGGAGGGAGCCGCTAGGCTCCCGCCCTGCCATAGCAGACAGCATTGTACCGGGGGTGGGAACCATAGGACACTGCAGGAGCCAGCCCTGGGGGGGGGGGGGGGGCGGTTCTCAGGGCCATCACAGGATGCAGGTGGGGTGCTATGCGGTACTCCTCCCAACATATGTGAAGCCCCAGGTGTGGTGGTCCCTGCAGCTTGGGGGGTCTGTCACAGACTCCCCAATTTAAATAATTAGAACCTCGGGTAGGTGGCGGTCCCTGGGGCGTGTGAAGGGGTTATAGTTCCCACACACAGGTAGTTATTTTGGTTAAAAAAAAGCCCCAACGGTGGCGGTCCCTGGGGCTGCGGATGGGCCATGTGCCCCCGCCAATATTTTATAAAAGCCCCGGGGGTGGCAGTCCCCGGGGCTTGGGTGTGCTTTTGAGCCTCTCCACCCATTTACTAAAGAAGCCCCATAGGGTGGCTGTCCACCCCCCATTATAATCTTAACATTGCCCCCGGGACTTGGCGCACCAAGGGGCTAATTAATAACAAAGCGCGGGCTTCATTTTTAGAAAAAATTCGCCTGGATCCTCCGTGGATTTTGCCGATTATTAAAAGAATATATTATTTTTTTGGTCCTGGGGCTCCCTGTGGACCCCCTGAACACACCTAGGGGGTCAAGGTGTTTCTACCCTGCCCCCTTTCCTTTTTTTTGGCTTTGTTTTCCTGATTTATTGTGCCTCGGTTCTACCGAGGTACAAGATGGCTGCCAACACTTCCTCATTTGGAGTGTTGACAGCCAATTAGCATGAGGCTCATGATCAGGAGGGTTCGCAGATCTTGTGCTTCTCTAGATATCAAAACTTTATTAATTTTGATTTTCTCAGCAAATACTGAAAGGATTTACACCATTTAACAAAAAGGGAACTTTCTGAACCAAATGCTACCTTTTTGCCAAATTTGGTGTAATTCCGTACAGCAGTTCAGGCTGTAGCTTTGTCTAAAGTTTCCTATGGGAAATTGCATGGGAAAACAAGTTTTGGGACTCCCCCTATTTCTTAGCCCCACCTTACCGAAACACCCCAAAACTTTCAAGATAGGAGCGGACCGGAGAGGGCCATACGTTTTGACAATTTCACAAAGATTCGTCAATCAGCGCCAAAGGTATTTGGAATAGAATGTTGCAATTTTCCTATGGTAACTAAATCCTAACTATAACTACCTACTGGCAACTACCAGTAGGTAAATATAAATATATACAAAAACCCTTTGCTCCAGCAGGAAAAAAGGCACATACACGTAGCTTGTAAGATTACGGCTTCTTTGAATGAAAAGGGTCCCTCGCGACCATGCAGATGAAAGAGAGAACATTTTTGGCTGTTAAACAGCCTTTATCAATCTGATGGTCACCTTTTTCTTCCAGCATATATACTGCTTAGTGCAAATAAATAGTTATAATACTGTACGAACTTTAAAATCAGATTATACATTTAAATAACAGTTCAAAGAAACAGGAATAACTTGCAAAGTGTGCAATTGTGTAAATCTTGAAAATAAATGAAAAAAATAAAATCAAAAAGCTACTCTTAATACAATAGACACATTACTAGTAAATATCACATGGCGTCAACCACCTCTCATTAATTAAAAAAAAAATACACTGAGGGTTAAGTACTACATGTGGGCCATACTATCGACCTGATATGCCAAGTTAAATGAACAGAATTCTGCTTGCTTCATGTCTGCCGATGATATGATCATGTGCTTTTGTCTTACACAGTGACTCCTAAATGCAGTCAAAATTACGTAATGCAGAAACCAATTACATGAATAAGGAACACCAATTTAGTTCAAGTGCAATGATATAAGATTTCCCAATAACGCTTAACACCAAACTTGCGTATCAACGGTACCGTATCTACTGAAAGGACAAACATGCGACTACCCATCCCATAATGGCATAGTGTGGCACTTTATGCCAGATGTTCAAAGATACGGAAAATAGAAAACATAAGTATTTCCAAATGTTATTGCGGTTTGGGCTTATTGCACAGGTTAAATAAACATTAATGTCACCAAACTACTGCAAAGCTCCATGGGAGACAAAAAATAAAAGGTCCACCATTCAGCATACACTACTTAGGTGAAGGCAGATCCCAGGCATTTCTGCCGCTCCAACCCAGATACTCCCACTGTACATCATACAGCAGAGTCAGGGGGATCCCCATACCAAGATTGATAAGCACCACAAACCTCATTATGATTGGGAAAAATGCCCACGCGGTGCCCAGTTACCAGTGTGACCACGGACTAATGAGAGAAACTACAGGGTACGTGAAGAAACTCATTCTCCGCACTGATTTGTCTTCTTGGGCGTCCTGTTTCACAAGCACCTCATGCAGCGGCACATTCAAATGATACCATTTCATATTCCCCTTGTCCAAGGAGTTATACAATATCTCGCTCCATACTGAAACGGACCGACGTGTTTCAGAGTTTTGCCTCCTACTGGGTCACTTTGGGTTCTGCATTGTGGCCTATTTGATACTATTACCTTCCTCTATTTTGCTGACCCTTGAAAAACAACTAGAGCAATACATCTGTACAAGTTAGCAGCAGTATTCTTCCCCCATTTTGGTAGGCCATGCACCATGTTCTAAAGTGCATTTATATGTTTGTGCTTCCATTTTGTTGGTTTCATTGTATTATTTTATTTATATATACTTTATGTATTTTATTGAATTTCCTTCTGTAAAGGTACTTCTTTCATCGTACATATTTTAATTCCATATTTTCTCAAATTGCATTTCATCAGAATACCTCAGAGTACTCTTGAGTATTTTATCATTAATAACTTTTTGTAAATTGCATTCCATCATTCTCTAATGCATAAAAAATGGATTCATTTCCTCACGATAATCTTGTACCAATTCCTCTTTAAAAAAGCATAAACAACCTAAAGCAGCATTTTGATTTGATTAAAGTGCATATTAATTAAAGTGCAAACTGAAGACCTGTACTTGATGTTGCACAAATTCCATAATTTATGCCAATACATTTTATTGCTATGCTTCTTATCCAGGTACTTAAAGTTATTTCCTTCAAGATTATTCCACCCTGCATTCAAACCTTCTCTTTTCTTTGGGTGCAGCATCTGGCAATAGCAGCATGATAAAGAAAGTGCAAGATCTGTAAAAAGCAAATTGCAATATGTATTTCCTAATCCTAACCACTTTAGTCCAAATCACCTTATGTTTATGTATAAATATCCAACCAATTAAATATCTCCATGTCCATTACTGTTATAAAAAGACCTTTGCTCATTCTTCAAATACATATTGTTATACCAATGATTCAATACAATTAACACTATATCCACTCCCTTCATAATCAGGAATACTTTACAATTAATCTATTTAGGGCGAAGACTGCCAATAAATATCATATTTCTTTATTTTTTTAAATATCTTTATTGTTCAGTTCAAAAAATCATGTTTAGGCATACAGGTCAGTAATTAAATCATGATGCAGACATATTTCATATAAACAAAGAAAAAGAAAAGAGACACATAATATCCCGGAGTTTAAATATAGATCACAGCAATTCATCCATATGGTATAACATAGGCCCCCATATTTGGGCCACCAGTACTTTTTTCCTCATAGATTTAATACTATAAAGCCTGTATTCCAAATTAGATACGTTATAAAATGTTTTACGCCACATCTCAAACCAGGGTGCTTCTGGTTGAAGCCCCAGGGTAGCAATGCATAAACGCGCAACTGCAAATTCAATGAATATAGGGTATCTGAATGGATAACATACCTGTGGGGTTTGTATCTCTTCCCCCACTCCAGTCAACATCGACTCTCTAAAAATAATCACTTGTACCCCTGTAATATATGTCAAAAATTGTGCAATATCTTCTCTGAAATGACTTAGGCCTATACAATCCAAAAAATGCGTACTATATCTGCGGACGCGCCTGATATGCGAGGCGCTGGTGCAGCAAGTATACAGTTTGTTCTTAAAAAACACAGTTTGGCAATCTGTTTTAATAACTTTATTTTCGTGCAACTTACCCTGTTTGTCGCTTGGTCGAACGCCCTGTTCCACCACGGCTTGTGCCGCTTGCGTGGAGGGCGTTCCTGACCTTTGGCCCGGCCCCTGAGGGTGTCTCACTTCCGCCAGAGGCGGGACCGGTGCCTTCTTAGCCAGCACACCTTTCTCCCGCGCAGCGGACGTGCCTGATATGCGAGGTGCTGGTGCAGCGAGTAGAAAGTTTGTTCTTTGTTTTTAAAAAACACAGTTTGGCAATCTATTTTAATAACTGTATTTCCGTGCAACTTACCCTGTTTGTCTCTCGGTCGCTGCCCCGTTCCACCACCGCTTGTGCCGCTTGTGTGGAGGCGTTCCTGACCTTTGGCCCGGCCCCTGAGGGCGTCTCACTTCCACCAGAGGCGGGAGGGGTGCCTTCTTAGCCAGCACACCATTCTCCCTTGCAGCAGACGTGCACGGCGGACCGCCGGCAGGTCACCGAAGGCTCGCCAAAGGCGAGCCCGTCTGCGCCCGTCCGCGCCGGTCCTTCGCCTGGCGCCTGGGCCCATGGCCGGTAGGCATCTGAATGGCCCCCTATGCTCGAGAGGAGCTGATTGCTATCAGGAGCCATGCAAACTGTCTGGCACATATGTGGCACCCTGGTTTCTCATGTGCACAATGTAACCATTGTGGCTTGAAGGCCTCAGAGGTCCATCTGACGTCAATAGCTGAATCCCCAGTGGCTTATAACTTTACAAAATTAAGTATTTTGAGCCTAAATTGTAGGTCCCTAGTGAAACACCATGAAGATGTCCTTGAGCTACTCACAGACTATTCCACCGACCTTTTATTTCTGACAGAAACGTGGCTAACCGATGACACCTTGGCTGTCTCAACCCTGGTTCTCCCTCCAGGCTACCTTATATGTGCCCAGAATACACCCATAGGAAGGGAGGGTGGCTTAGTGGTCATTTTTAAAAGCAATTATACTTGTACCCTTAACCCCACAAACATAGCTAACTGTGAGAGTGCGATATTCAAGGTGAGAGTTTCCAACACTTTTACCCTTATGGGTCTTCTGATATATCGCCCACCAGGGTCAGCGAGTGCCTTCCAGGACTCACTGGTATCGACCATCTCGGCGCTAGCTCTTCAATCAGCAAACTTTACTGCGTTGGGGACCTCAATCTCCATCTTGAGTGTTGTGACTCACCCTCTATACTAAAGTTTCTGGGAGACCTGGAGGCTAGTCAGCTGTACCAGCTAGTTAATGGACCATCACATCAGGCAGGCCACCTTCTGAATCCAGTGTTCACAAATATCCAGGAAGTCACAATCAGTACTCCTAGCCCCCTTAGCTGGACCGATCATTTCCCGATCCTTATCTTGATAAAATTTCCAGGTAGCCGTAGGGAAAAGCTTCCCTCCCTGCTGTGGAGACGCCCGTGGAACAAACTGGATTATCTCCCGTTTGAAATCAGACTGAAAATATCCTGTTCAGTCTGGCCTAGTAATATAGAGGAGGCCAACATAGCTTACAGGGAATGGACAAATGAGTCACTTGACCATTTCATCCCTATGAAACGGTCGAGGCCCAAGTGTGTGCAGTCCCATCCGTGGTACTCTGAGGCACTTGCAGCAAAAAAAAGCAATGCAAGCTACTGAAGCGTGCCTGGAGGCGATCATATGATCACCTGGCAAAAACTAACTTTAGATCGGCCACTAAAGAATACCATAAATGTATTAAATTGACCAAAGCAAAGTATTACACTGATCTGATCAACTCCAGCACCAACCTCTCCAAGACAATCTTTGCCTTAGTGAAGGACCTAACCAAGGCCCCAGAGGGAACAGGTAATTTGATAGTATCGGATGCACAGTGTGAAGAATGATCATGTTTCTTCCGGGATTAAGTAAAAGGGATTTATAACTCTCTACATCCGGATGGACACACCACGACCCCCAGCGCTACTATAGGTCCAGTTGCCCTTCCATGTTCACTTCAAATCCTGCCACCTATTGAGCAGACTGAGATGGAATCTCTGGCCTTAAAGGTAAAGTCCGGCTCCCCAGAAGATCCCGTAAAACCTGATCTGTTCTGAACTTTCCAGGACTCCATCTTGCGGGAGGGGCTGATGCTAATCAACAACTCACTTCAGCTAGCAGCCATCCCTAAATCCTGGAAACATGCTAAGGTAGTCCCTCTCTTAAAAAAACCAACGTTGGACCCCGCTAGGCCGGATAGCTTTAGACCTATCTCCCTATTACCATACCTTGCTAAGGTGGCGGAAGCCCATTTGAATTCTATTCTGACCACATACTTGGAATCCAACGGAATTTTGGACGAGTCCCAGAATGGATTCCGTGCCAAACACAGCACAAAGTCTGCTGTACTGGCCGTTACGGAACATCTAAGGGAGGTGCAGGACCAGGGCCAGACCTCGTTTCTGATTCTGCTGGACTTGAGCGCAGCCTTTGACATGGTCTACCACAGGATTTTGCTTGAGCGACAGTGGGAGATCGGAGTCAGAGAGAGTGACTTGGATTGGTTTGTGTCTTTTTTATCTGACCGTTCCTTCCAGGTGCATGCTCCGCCGTACTCTTCCAGCAGGCACTCTTTGGAGTGTGGGGTCCCGCAGGGCTCTGCACTCAGTCCCACATTGTTTAATGTGTACGTCCGCCCCCTGGCTTTGTTGGCTCGAGAACATGAGATTAGGTTAATATCATACTCGGACGATACACAACTTATTTTCACCTTCTATAAAAACACCGAGATGGACCAAACCAAATTCCAAGAAGATATCCTGGCCATATCAAACTGGCTGTCCCAGAACTGTCTTCAGTTAAATGCCTCCAAAACTGAGGTTCTTGTAATAGGCAATGAAACTCAGCGATGGGACAAACACTGGTGCACTCAGCGGAGCCAGCGCTGACGTCACACGCGTTCTCCCCCTCGCGCCCTCCTGCCACGAGCGGAGGCCACGCCCCTTTTCAGGCCACGCCCCCCTATCCCACAACCCCAGAGCACTATAAACTTTGTGCAACCCTCGGTCGCGCAGCGGGCGAGCGCAGCGGGCGCGACGATTGCGCGCCGAAGGCGCGCCTAAGGCAAGCCAGTCTGCGCCCGTCCGCGACCGGACGGGACTAGGGGCTATACCCCCTACAGGTGCCAGCCCATCCATGGCTGATACCATTCGCTACAATCGCAACGAACTACTAGCTCTTAACAAAACAATCATAGCGGCCAAACTGCACCCATGCATCCAAACTGGCCCTCGTCTATCCTACGGACCCATCTCATGCCGCTCATGCCGATGGGCTAGCATGGGCCAACTCCCAACGGATCATCACACACTCTCCACCAGTTACCAGCGGGAACTAAAATGCCTATATTTCAACGCCAGATCTCTACCTAAACATGCATTAGACATCTGGGACATATTAACATCTAAGACCCCGGATTTGGTTTTTATCACCAAAACGTGGCTATCCAACGCCAGTGCTCCAGACCTGGCCAACGCCCTCCCCCCTGAATACAAAATAATCATACAAAACAGACAAAGCAAAAAAAAAGGAGGTGGAGTCGCCGTGATTTTCAGGGACCACCTAACATGTCTCACGGATACAATTACTGCCTATCCCGAACATGAGTTACTATCATTCAAAATTCTTGCAGAGAATTTTATCATATTAGCAGGTGCAGTTGTCTACAATCCGCCAGGACAACAAACCAGCGTCAGCGCCAAACTACTGAACCAACTGCTCCCATCGTGCCTGAAACACAAAAATTACATGGTCATTGGAGACTTTAACGTCCATTATGAAAACACCAATGCCCCTGGATCGACACAGCTAAAGTACAACATGGAAATCCTGCAACTCAAGCAGTTGGTCGAGGGCCCTACGCACATAGCAAGGCATACCTTGGATCTCCTTTTTACTAACATTGAGTCGACCATCATTAAGGAAATCCTCCCCCTGTCCTGGTCCGATCACTCCATGCTTTCATTCTCTTTTAAACTTCCCGGTAAACCCGTAAAGACTAGACCCACCCCCATCACCACCAACAGAGCCTGGAGACTAATCAACGACTCCAACTTCCAAAATCACTTTCGTGAAATAGATGTCTCCTTACTAGACGATTCATCTATTTGTAACAACGTCGTTCTGCTAGAAACCGGAATCCGCCAAACGTTGGACAAACTAGCACCCCTGCGGGAAGTAAGGAAAAAAACATCCACCAATGAAAAATGGTACACCCCCATCCTCAAAAGCCTTAAAAGGGAATGTCAAAAAACAGAACACCAATGGAGACAAACTAAAGACTCCGAAACCAGAGCTAACTATATCACTAAGCGGAGACAATACATCCTTGCCATTCGAGATGCAAAAAAAGCATTCTTCACACAACAAATTTACGAAAACCACAACTCCGCAAAAGAGCTGTTCAAAATCGTAAAAGAGCTTAGCAATCCATCCAGTACCTCACAAACTCTCACCCCCTCAACTAAGGCATGCGAACGGATTAGCACCTTCTTTTCCGAAAAGATTAACAAAATTTACTCTACCTTCACCTCCTCCCATACCACTACCCCATCCGACAACTCTGACGAAAACTCGCCTACATCCGACAAAGACAACGTCTATCTAGACGCAGGCAACTCCCCATGTCTAACCAACTTCCAACCACTCTCCGAAGAGGAGGTGTTAGCGGTTCTTAAAGCAATCAAATCCGGCTCTCCTGCAGACCCCTGCCCGCATTTTGTGTTTTCAGAAATCGCACCGACACTCTGCCCCTTCATTACCAAACTTTTTAATCAGTCCCTCACCTCTGCGTCCTTTCCAGAATCCTGGAACCACGCATCTGTAATCCCCCTCTTGAAGAAAGCCGGATCCGACATCCTTAACCTAGAGAACTACAGGCCAATTTCTCAGCTCCCCTATCTCTCCAAGGCTTTGGAGAAAATGGTCAATTCACAATTGTCCAAATACTTGGAGGACAACTCACTTCTGGACCCCACCCAAACTGGCTTTAGAGCAAACAACAGCACCGAAGCAACGTTGCTGGCAGTGTCGGACAGTGTCAGATGCATCACAGACCAAGGGGGATCTGTGGCTCTGATACTGCTAGACCTGTCAGCAGCATTTGACACGGTGTCGCACGAATGCCTACTAAAAATCCTCCAGAGTACAAGCCACAGCGTTAAAATGGATCAAATCATTTCTAAGCAACCGCACCCAAGCAGTGCACATGGGCCAATTCCATTCAAAACCCCGTCCCATCGGCTGTGGGGTCCCACAAGGGGCCTCACTAAGCCCCACTCTCTTTAATGTCTATGTCTCATCTCTGGCTGACATTGGAAGAAAGTGGGGCATCGGCATATGTTCATATGCCGACGATACACAGCTGATGGTGACTATGGACGAAGGGTCGGAAACAACTAAGAAAAAACTACACAGTTGCCTCTCTGAAATGGCAGAATAGATGCGCAACCACTGCCTTAAACTCAATGCCGGAAAATCTGAAATATTACTGTTCGGAGGAGCCAAACTATCATGGAATGATATGTGGTGGCCACCGTCACTGGGAACAGCCCCCACCCCAAAACAGTACGCCAGAAACCTTGGCATCATGATGGACGACGCACTGTCCATGAAAGACCACGTATGCATACTCTGGGGCAAAGGCTTTGCAATCTTGAAACTCCTGGCCAAAATCTTCTCTTGGATCCCATTGGACTGTCGGCGCACAATCACCCAGACCCTCCTGGTCAGCCGCCTGGATTATGGCAATGCCTTATTCGAAGGGATGAACGAGCAGCTGTTCTCCCGCCTACAGGTCCTACAAAACCAGGCAGCCAAACTGGTATGCAACAAAGGCAAACGAGATTCGGCATCCGCATGCCTAAAAAAACTCCACTGGCTACCAATGCGTCAACGAGCCACCTTCAAAATACTTTGTCACGTGCACAAAGCCCTCAACAAAACAGGCCCTACAATCTTGCAAGGAAAAATGGAATTCTATATTCCAAACAGGAACCTAAGATCCAACAACTCAGCCCTGGCAAAACCCAAGCGCATTTACAGGGCAAGGACAGGTGGATGAGCCTTTTCACACCTGGCGGCCAAAAGATAGAACGAGTTACCCATGGATCTTAGACACACTGCAAACCTCCTTCAATTCCGGCAAAAATTAAAAACCCACCTCTTTCCAAAAAACTAACTCCCTTCGCATAATCTCAGTAGTCCCCCTTTTTCTTACAGCGCCGTGATATACTATGGGATGAGTGTCGCTCTCTATAAATTCCAGAAATAAATAAATAAATAAAACTGGTGGCCCCCCACACTAGGATCCCCACCCATTCCTAAGGAGGTAGTTAAAAATCTGGGCGTGATGTTGGATAGTACACCTTCTCTAGAGTCACACCTTGCCAGGTTATAGTCCAGGCTCTAGTCTTATCCCATCTAGACTATTGCAATGCTCTTATGCTTGGCTCTAACCTGACAGCGATAGATAGGCTACAAAGAGCTCAGAATGCTGCCACCCGCATTCTGTTTGCATTACCAAAAACATGCCATACCTCCCCGATTTTCCGACGCCTGCATTTGCTGCCAATCAAACAACGCATCCAATTTAAAACTCTATGCATAACTCACAGAATTTTGTATGGCTCTGGTCCACAAATTCTGCAGGGACTCTGTGCCCTGTATGCCCCCACGCGTGCCCTCCGCTCGGCGGATCTGTCTCTCGCCGGCACAATTAAGATCCGGAGGAGTAGAGCCGGTGGCCGCTCCTTTAGGTACCTGGCCCCGAAACTATGGAATTCGATCCCCCTTAAGGCCCGGGCCACCACTAAACACATGCTCTTCCGGAAAGAGATCAAAACATGGCTGTTTTCTTCCATTTAACTCACTCTCACTGGCTGCGCCGTTGCACCTTCTGACATGTCCATAAGCGCTGGGACACCCTGTTGCTGGGGTAGCCATGTGCTCTACAAATAAAATTAACATAACATAACATAACATTATCATACTGACACCGAAAGCATTTCCCATCATGAGATCCCCCCACTTCTGCATTTTAGCAGGGGTATGATATAGATTAAACAACGTTTTATAATGTTGTGTACGCAGATTGGCTGTCAGTATAACTTTGGCAGCGATGTCAATAGATAATTGCACATATGTTCGTGTTGTTCCAAATCTTTCATGCCACTTCGCATATTTTCGCCCCATATCATCAGACTGAGTCTCAATCAAGATATCATATAAATTCCCAATCCTAGCACTTTTTTAAAGCCTCTAATAATACATGCGATGTTACACCTCAATGCCTTTGATGCTTAATTAAATAGTCGCAAATTTGTAAACATTTTAGAAAATCAGGTTTAGCCAAGTTATACTGTAGAGCCAATTCAGTAAATGAAGCCATTATGCCATCTTTATACAAGTCTCCTAGCTGTTGAACACCCTGCATTCGCCACCTAGCCATTCTTGCATCCCAAAAAATAGCGGGAAATAATTATGTTGCGTTTAATGGTGTATAGTAATTTATACGGCCTAATGATATCAATTTACTAATCATCTTCCAAGCTTTATATGCTGCATTATATATTTTAAAATGCGTTCTCTTAAAATAACTTGGTTCTATGAATTTAAGTAAAACCTTACTGGCAGGAACCTCTGGCCACATTAAGGATGAAGAACTGTTTGCACATTTAAAACATCAGGAAATATGATAATATTCCAAATATAATATTTCCTGATGTTATAAATGGACAAACAGTTCTTCATACTTTTTGTGGCCCACAGGATCTCAGTCCCAATTGAGAGTATCAAATGTGATTGTTGTTTTATTAATTCCTCCACACAGTCACCTCCTCTCGGCTGTGCCCTCACATGTTTGATGCCCCAATACATGAATGTTAAAAGGGACCAGTTATGCATTTGGTCAAAGTGGCAAACCACTGGGTAGTACTTGTCACTGTTTTTAACCAATCTCATATGTTGGAGAATTCTTAATTTCAATTTATTCTAGATACTACCGTTATATAATTTGTCGCAACCACATTTTAGCCGATAGATGACAGATTCTGTGTTGATTGTTTTCTCTCTTTGATCGGTACTACATGGCATTCCACTGTTCGATAACTCTTACTGTTCAATTCATATTGACACGCTTTGAAGGAATTGCACTTTATGATATCCTCCCGGTTACTAGAAAACCATGTCCTTTGTCCATGTTTTTTCTCTTTATCTATGTAATGAGTTGAGGTTTAAATATCCCCCAGGGATCTCACTTTCTTTAGATGTAATTTGAAGTCCTTTCTTGAAGATATCTTAAAGATGTTCACCATTTTTTAGTATTTGCCAGTTTTTTGTGAGGACTTTCTTAATGCTGGGCTGGGCCATGTTATAGCCCAGAAATAGTCTCTTTACAGTTGTCTTACTCTCTTCCTGTGTGTTTTGTGGGTAAAGGGATTGCAGTCTAATTTTTTCATTGAAGCTTTTACTGGCATCCTCAAGTACTGTCATTGGATATCCACATTCTCTGAAGGTTCTGAGCAGTCTACATATTTCCTCATCATGTAATTCTTCTGTTGAACAGACCCTCCTCCCTCTCCGCATCTGGCTATATGGAATGCTCCATTTGCAGGCATATGGGTGGCCACTATTTGCATGTAGAATGGAGTTGGTTACCGTGGGTTTGCTATGGATTTTAGTTGTTAATACATTGTCCATAACTTCCAACTCTACATCCAAAAAGTTCCAACATTGGAGGTTTTGTGCGTATGCTAATTGTAGATTACAATCATTGATGTTCAATTTGATCAATAAGAAGCTTTAATTCACTTTCACTTCCTTCACACAGAATAAATAATTTGTCAATGAATCTAGTCCAAAGTGCAACTTCCTCCATATATATGTGGTTTTCTTCAGCCCAGGCTACTTCCTTCTCCCACCACCCCATGCACAAGTTTGTGTAGGTGGTGGTGAAGGAGGTACCCATCACTGTCCCTTGTACCTGCTGATAGAATTTGCCATCAAATGTGAAAATGTGTGTTAGGCAGTAGTTTAACATGTCCATCAGGATTCGCATTTGATTCAACCACTGGTCGATCTCTCAAAAATCTTTCATGGGCATGTATTCCTTTCTCATTATCAATGGAAGTGTACAATGACACAATGTCCATAGTTATCATTATATATTCTGTCTTCCAGAGAATATTGTCTAATTTCTTTAAGAAGTCTGTGCTGTCTATTAAGTATAATGGAAGGGTCATTACATACTCTTGCAGAAATAAATCAAGCAATCTAGAACTGTTCTCTAGTAATGACCCTATTGAGCTCATTCTCAGTCTTCCGGGTGAATTCAAAACACACTTATGAATTTTTGCCAAGAGATAACATGTAGCAATTCTTGTTTTCTCTGTGTGGAGTTACACAATTTTTCATTCTATACTGGAATGGACCGACTTCTTTCGGCGGTTTGCCTTCTACTGGGTCACATTGTGTTCTGCATTGTGGCCTATTTGATACTATGTACCTTCTCTAAGCTGCTTACTCTTGAAAAACAACTAGAGCAACTCATCTGTACAAGTTAGACGACAATATTCTTCCCCAATTTTGGTAGTCCAAACACCATGTTCTAAAGTGAATTTATATGTTTGTTTTTCCATTTTGTTCTTTTCATTATATTGTATATATATATTTTCACTGAAAAAACCATAGGTTTCACACATGTTATAGTTAGCGTGACATTTCAGTCATACAAAACCATTCAAATTTCCCCTGTATAGTTAGTTCCGCTAACTATACCTCGCGCGCCCTCAATGCACTGCTGATGACGTCACATATTATCACTCATGACATGGTCAGTGACATCGCTCATGCCATCACTGATGACATCTCAAATGACATCACTGATGACATCACTGGTGACATCATCCTTGTGACATGTGTGAAACCTATGTTTTTTTCAGTGAATTTCTAAGGTTTTTTAAATGCTATTTCCTAACTATAACGTGGCTGAAACCTATGGTTTTTTCAGTGAATTTCAAAGGTTTTATAAATGATAATTATTAAATGTATTATTAATTATATTTATTTCTTTTTATAACAATTTCTTACATTTTTTATATAAATATTTATATTTATTTCATTTTTTACATTATATTTCATATTCTTAATGTAAAATAACAAAACTAAATTGAAAAATATTCTTTTTAATTAATTATTTTTTTTCCAATATATTAATATTGAATTCTATATAATTCTTATAATTATTTTTATTTTTTATCATCGTACCATACACATACACTAATGTAATTACACCAAATTTGAGGTAGAGTTTGGTTTGCAGATTGTGCTTTTTGTTAAATGGAGTAAATCCGTTCAGTAGTTCATGAGAAAATCCAAATAGACTATACATGTAGTCTTCTATGCACCGGCAAACTTGGCTTTTATACCTTCAATGCTCCAATCTGTATCCTTACACTTCCAGTGAACACTATCACACTTCTGTTTCAGTATTGTACTGACATCACAGCACTATGTGCTTATCTGTGCACTACTCTAAAATAATACATTCACTACATTAAAACACTAATCAGAAGATGTACAATAAGTGGTACATTCCCAGAATTATGACACTTAGGCGTCGATTCCGATCCGGTAAAATGCGCTCCGAATCGTCGTACGGAGCAATTTTCCCCGTACGAATCGTACCCGTACACGTCCCCATACGTATGACGAAGTACGATCCGTACCAGGAGCCAAAGACCGTACGAGTCGTACAGGACTCCGTACGACTAAAATATCCGTACGAGTCTCAATCGGAACCCGCTGTACGTGACATCGCTATGGTTCGCGGCTGGTTTTTACGACCCAGCAAGTACGATTCGTGTCGGGTACGCAACGTACGACCCTTTTTTTTACGGGAGCTGGAAACAGCCGTAAACGCATAGTTCGCGCCGAAACAAGTACAGAGCGCCCCCCCCCCCGGGATGCCGCGTACCCCTCATGATTGCCGGGGTACGCGCCGTACCCCTGCGATCATGTGGGGTACGCGGCATACACCCAGCGTACACGCGGTACGCACCGTACCCCATGTACGGTGAGTGTATGGTGCACACCCCGTGTACGCTGGGTGTACGGCGCGTACCACGCATGATCGCAGGGGTACGGCGCGTACCCCGGCGATCATGGGGGGTACGCGGCGTATGGTGTGTATGTGATTGAGCGCTTTTCCGTACGAATCGCCCTTACCTGACGCGGACCGTACGAATAGCGTCCTGATCACCCGGTCCGGATCGTACTCGCCGGGTCGTACGGTGTGTTTACGAGTCGTATGGAAACGGCTACGAATATGAATCATACGGGGGATTTTTTTTACCTGATCGGAATTGAGCCCTTATTGTGTACTGTGATTTCACCTCCTTCTGGCGCAGGGCTTTATAATGTGATGCACCTTCCACACACCATGGCCCATCTTTTACACTACCAGTGCATCACAAAAATGACGTAACGGATGTGTTAAAAGAAGCACAAGGGGGTTGTATATCAACCCCTAACACATACAAATTCACCCAGGCAGTTTTACCAGCAGTGCAACTTGAAGCATGGACTTATAATATTAATATGTTACTATCAAGTGTTTCCTAGGTACTATAGGTAAACACATTATAGATGTATGCTGTAGCACTTCCTTAAAGTATTGCACTTTCACATTCACCATACACTAGTAATGTTTTCATTCATTTATTCATGCACTACACATTCATTCTGACAAATGATTATACACTAACATAAAAATATAGTTCTTTCTTGGACCAGTGAAAGTAGTTCTAAAAAGAACAGTTTGTTTTTGTGTTTTTAGTTGTCTTTTTTTTGTATTTTGCAAACAAGTTTTTTTTAAAACCAAAAAAATGGAACTGAAACCCAAAAAGTGTGCAACTGGAACAAAAGAATGAAAAACAAAATAATAATGTAGAGGACAGCGATGCTCCTGCATCCTGCGTTTTATCAGATCAATAGACTGTTCCCTATAACACAAAAGTGTATCGCAATGAATGCATACAATTTTAACATCAGCAAAATCACGATCAATTTGTTGGTGTGGCTGCTTGCTGAAAATTCTGCTTCAGTAGTTGATGTGCTTGGTGCAAAAGCAGGTGGGTTCTCCTGCAACCTACGTGTTGCAGCTCAAGCAAAGTTATTGGGGTGCAAGTTCTTCACGTGTCGAACCATATTTGCTGTGCCAAAGGAATATTTTTTAGATGGATCACCCCTTGAAAGACTTGTTTGGCAAATTTTACAGGTTACTTTTGCAGCATTAACCTTTTTTTGCCCCTTCTGGAAAAGTAAAAAAATTCCAAATTAGAGCTTCTTTCCTCTTCTTTGGAGGTTCTTCAGGAATTAAATATTCCTCTGAAGAATGGCTGGAAGATGAGTCCATTGCTGTTATTATGGTGATCTTCCTTCTATTTGACAGGATTCTCAGAACAGATGCTTCTTCTTAGAAAGACAAAGTAGAATGATTAAAATGGGACGGAACTTTCAACAATTGGAATAGAACCTATTGGGAACCAATCAAATCCCATCTTTTAAAGTCACATGGCTTTGCGTCCGTTTACGCTGAGCTTACGGTGCTCTTACGATGCAAGTACACATAACGTTCCACCGCGATTTGTGTAATTGCTTTTAAAAGTAATATACGATTGTTTAAAGTTTAAAAAAACTATTTTCATAACTATTCTACATAATGTATTCTGTTAGTTTGTTCATTAAATACATAAATATATGTTTTTAAACAATTAAAAACATTTGTGCCTTTCGAGTATGGGGCGCCATACATGACTTCACACGGAAGCTTTGATGCGACGCGTAACGTCAAAGCGTATTCGTAGCGCATGCGTGAGTACGCGCTGAGAATGATTAGCAATACAAACTATGGTGCAATCACTCTTGCATGTCAAATCAGAGGACAGGACGCGCTACGAGAATAGTTACAAATGGTCACTCATTGGAGATCTGATTCTGGGTCTGCCTTTGCGCACATGAAAACCCCGCCCCGCCTCTCTCTGTTGTTAATTATTGATGCACACACTCACACTTGTGCAGTGCACGCCCGCTCACACTTTCTCACATATCACCACGTACCTTTCTTACTAAGCCTGGAACCCAATACATTAGCCAATGGGAGGCCCCCCTGTTCCGTCATTCTTCTAGATCGTGAAAACGCTACCAAAAAAGACCCTGGACTTACTTTGGTCACCCCCGCGGTTCCCATATAAAACGGAGAGTGACCTAACCACGGTCTCTTTTGCCTCTGCTGCGGTAACAGACAGACTCTCATCATCGTCGATTGTACTACGAACTGTTTGCTTGAGCGTAGGAGGACTCATGACACTTGACGTGGTGTCACTGCTGCTGCCTTCCAGCCAGGCCATCATAGCCACAGTGCCGGCGTCACCTGCGCCCACCCACCCAGGCTCAGCCAAAGTCCCAGGCTTTGAAGACAAGACAAGAGACAACAAAAGCAAAGGTAGGAGAAGCCGCTGTAAATTGTACCTGCATGATAGTATTTTTTTCATTTTTTTTTTTACTGTCACGTGGCACTCAAAGCTCTGGTTTACTTTATTTTTCTGCGACACATACTGTGTACTTAATTGTATTTGCTCCCTCCTAATCCTCCCGTGAATTTTAATATTTATTGCTACCTCACGTGGCCTTCCCAGGCATCTATTATTATATCATATATAATTGATCATAATATTTCCTTCTGCGTCAAGGAGCCCTCCTTAGCCTTTTCTAAATAATTTGTACGTGCATGAATTTCCGTGTCGTATTTTTGAAGTGTCACATGCTTTAGTCTGTATTCTTATGAATTGTGCATTCATAATAGTATTCTTTTTTGACTGTGTCCTGTGGCCCTCCCAGCTCTGTTTTGCTTCATTTCTATGCTCCATGTGCTTTGTACTTCATCGGATTTCTTCCCTCCTAATCGTCCTGTAACTTTTAATAATTATTGCTACCTTACGTGGCCTTCCCGGGCCTCTATTGTTATTAATCGTATATGGTTGATCGTAATATTTCCTTCTGCGTCACGCGGCCCTACTAGGCCTTTTCTAAATAAATTGTGCGTCCATGAGTTTCTGTGTACTATTTTTGAACTGTGCCCCGGTCTTCAGCCTGTATTGGCCCAATTTGTGCATTCATATTAGTATTATCTTTTTTTACTGCATCACATGCCCCTGCCAGCCGTTTTGCTTTACTTTTCTGCAGCACATGCTTGTGCTTCATCGTATTTGCTCCCTCCTAATCCTCCCGTGACTTTTAATGTTTATTGGTAGCTCACGTGGCCTTCCCAGGCCTCTATTGGTATTGATCGTATATGGTTGATCGTAATATTTCCTTCTGCCTCACGGGGCCCTATTAGGCCTTTTCTAAATAAATTGTGAGTCCATGAATTTCTGTGTCGTGTTTTTGAACTGTGCCCCATGCTTTAGCCTCTATTGGTCCAATTTGTGCATTCATATCACGTGTCCCTCCCAGCTCTATTTTCCTTTTTTGTTTCTCCCATGAATTTTAATATTTATTACATATTGTGCTGTCATAAATATATATGTTGCATTTTTGTGCTACGCCAGGTGCTTTGTGTTTCAACATGCGTACTCTCTCGTAATCATCATATTTGCTCCCTTTTAATCCTACACTGACTCAGCATTTCTTGCTTTCGCACGTGACCTATAGTTGGTTTTTTTCTGTGCTCTAGTTGGCCTATGAAAGTTTTGCCTCCTCAGATTACCATAGATTTAGTTCATAATAATTGTTGGAGTTATAACTTTGACACTACAGTTTTTTACTGGCCCTTTATTTGGCTTAGGTTACCTAACCATTTTTCACTCTCTCGTACAACTTTTTATAACATGCTTTCACCAAAATACATGTTTTCGACACTTCACCAATTCATGATCAGTCTTTAAGTGCAATTGCTTCCTTTTCTGAAAATGTAATTGTAATTGTTTGCCCATGATTAAAATTTTACTCTTGATAGCTAAGCATACCAAGACTGCTCATGTACATGCTACTACTGGAATTACAACAGTAACTGTGCCACCCAAACAAGAAACTCTAAATATTAAAATCAAGCCTATCACTGCAGGGCCTGAGCGCCCTTTGTTAAACTGTCATGTTTTCAAATTGCATCGATTTGACAGACCTTACATCTGTATTTGTATAGACTGTACTCTATATCCCTCGCTTAAACTTTCTACACACAACATATTTTTCAAACTACATTATTATAAGAAAGTTATTTTGTATTAACAGTGTTTAAGAAACTTTTCTGTTAGGTTGTTAAACTAATTTCTTCTTTAAGAAATATTACATTTTCTAAATTAATTTGCAGGAAGCATAACCAGTGATAATTCACCAGCACATGATCAATCTCCACAATGTGATCAATCTTCACAACGTGATCAATCTTCACAACCTGTACCAGGTACAACACCTTCTGCTACATGTAAATTGTGTATACTATACGTAATAGCGTATGATATACATATTGGTTCCTCTTTAGAAGCTTGTGTGCTTTCATATATTTTTACAACTAATCGATACCTTCCTCTCAAACATGTCTCTCAACACCAAATATATGTATATTTTCATTCCTATTACAGTTACTTATCTTTAAGTAACAATTTCCCAGCAATGTGTGTACTGACATTTTCTACTCCGAAACCTATGATTGGTATGACATTCAGGTTCAAATTTTGCTCAACATATACATATGTTATTATTTTTTCAGTTTGCAGAATACAACCCAACTCAGCATCCAGTAGCCCAGATTTTTACTAATGTAATATTTCTTAAGAATTATGGACTGACAATTGCAATGAACCTAATGGAGTCATCACATTTGACTTTAAACAATAATATGGTTTGCTGTATGGTCTCAACATTTTGGAACATATGGCTGAGATACCCGCCACCCCCTCTCGACGCAATCCCCAAGGATGGGAAAACGGAAACGGTTCTGAACTTTTGGAAGGCGGGAGGGAGTGACCCTCCCGGCCGTATTTATTAAAAATATGAAACAAAATCAAAACATTAAAATAACAGTTTCATATTATGTACAATTTCATTTCCACATTACGATGTTTGGCTAACCTTAACATACTTCTAATACAAAGGTTCTCCTAGCCGAACTAACATCCTACAAAACATTTAACTTGAAATTGTACATCCTAACGTTAAGGGCCAACGGCAAGGTCGTAACCGGTGTCAGATCCCTAAACCAGAATTACCCCCCCACTTGGGAGGGGCGACTGCACAGAGGCTGTACCTCACATGCATCTACCAATTTCCCTTGACTTGACGGGGGCCCCAATGAACTCGACGCCATTTAAAGGTCGTCCGAGGACTCGTGTGAGGTGTCTAGAAGGTAGCGTAAACCCCCTCCCCACCCCACACAACTTACCACATCTGCCGTCGCAGGTGTCCTGGCCCCGGGAAATTCCCCAGGAGGGGCCCGTAGCCCCTCCTATCAAGGAAGGGGCCTTGACCGCCTTTCCTTTACTTTCGGCGGCCCATCCTTAGAAGGGACCGCCTCCCCGTTGAGGGGCCAATGGCCACCTCCCCCGGGCGCTCCCATCCGTAATGGGTGACGCCCCCCCATAGGGATCTTCCAATTACTGCTCACCGATCATGACCTTACCGCCGACCAAAATAAATACGACAATTAACTAAATTACTAAATTAAAGACAACCATAACTACTTCACGTATGATTACTGATCAACACAAGTGCAAAACTTTATTCGAAAAAACATACTCTAGATGATCATTCTCTTTATTGCATACACAGATAACACGTCCATCATCACAACCTGTAAGAAATAGAGTTAATCAAAACTTTATTTAAAAAACCACTTGCTGTCTTCAGGGGCTGGTGGGTGGGTCAAAATTGGCTCTTCGTTCTGTCTCGAGCTCACGTGCAGCGGGGAGGTGTAGCTTCAGAGCACAGGAACAAGAGGATGCTTTCTTGGCTTGTTGCTCCTTTTATCCGTCTTCGGGCGGGCGTAAACCCGCCTCCGCCTGCCCCCCGGGGGCGTGGCCGGCGGCGTCAGCGTCTAGGACAACCCACTCCAGGGCGGGAAAAGGCGCGCCCCGGCTACGCCACTTTGGGCATACCAGCCGAGACTCGCCTCCCGCCCAAGATGGCCTCCCGGGAGGATCGGGGTACTCCACCATACGTTCGGGGGGACCGAGTGGTCGCCCCTTTCCATATGGCTGAGATACCCGCCACCCCCTCTCGACGCAATCCCCAAGGATGGGAAAACGGAAACGGTTCTGAACTTTTGGAAGGCGGGAGGGAGTGACCCTCCCGGCCGTATTTATTAAAAATATGAAACAAAATCAAAACATTAAAATAACAGTTTCATATTATGTACAATTTCATTTCCACATTACGATGTTTGGCTAACCTTAACATACTTCTAATACAAAGGTTCTCCTAGCCGAACTAACATCCTACAAAACATTTAACTTGAAATTGTACATCCTAACGTTAAGGGCCAACGGCAAGGTCGTAACGGTGTCAGATCCCTAAACCAGAATTACCCCCCCCACTTGGGAGGGGCGACCGCACAGAGGCTGTACCTCACATGCATCTACCAATTTCCCTTGACTTGACGGGGGCCCCAATGAACTCGACGCCATTTAAAGGTCGTCCGAGGACTCGTGTGAGGTGTCTAGAAGGTAGCGTAAACCCCCTCCCCACCCCACACAACTTACCACATCTGCCGTCGCAGGTGTCCTGGCCCCGGGAAATTCCCCAGGAGGGGCCCGTAGCCCCTCCTATCAAGGAAGGGGCCTTGACCGCCTTTCCTTTACTTTCGGCGGCCCATCCTTAGAAGGGACCGCCTCCCCGTTGAGGGGCCAATGGCCACCTCCCCCGGGCGCTCCCATCCGTAATGGGTGACGCCCCCCCATAGGGATCTTCCAATTACTGCTCACCGATCATGACCTTACCGCCACAGGCCGGATAGTTGACCGGCTATCCGGACCCCCCACAACAACTCCTGCCTAAAGGTCATGTTTTAAACTCTTTAGCCAAGCTATGAGGTCTCCTATGAGTAACTCATTCCCCACCCGGGACAAATGGACCCCATCTCCCAAATACATACTGTCCCCCTTGATGCAACCATGCGGAATAGAATGCAGTGTACTTGAACGAAACAATCTACCCAACTTGTTATTTACCTTCTTCACTGAGTGATTCAGAGCAGAAACCGAAATCGCCCCCCGCCACACTTTTCGTGGAATCATATGGGACCATGCAATTGTGCACCCTGGAACTCTTCTCGCCAACCAACTTACAGTGGAAAGCATTGCCTCGAGAAGCAGTCGTCTACCAGTGGTCACCAAATCATTACCCCCAAGATGGACTATGATTATAGACAGCGGTGACCTTGTCCGCCTTAACAAACCCTCGAAAAAGGATTGAAACTGGTCAATACAGAGCCCGCCCCTTCCGTAGAAGGTCACCCTGTACCCGTATTCCCCAGCTATGTGAATCATGTCACCTGCTTTGAATACGTCCGCGGCACGCCTCATGTATGAGTGGCCCACGACCCACACCACTTTTTCCGCAGCCGGTGATGTTTGACCGCTGGTTCCCAGGTGTCGGGTCGACTGCACAGTCCGCCCCGCCTCTTAAGCTTGCGAAACTGTAAAACAAACAAAAACAAGAAGCGTGAGTACATGATAGCCGCTTCACAACATGTGCAACCGCACATACCTTTTGTAACAATTCGAGGACCAACGCCCCAAACGTTTCACTTTTTCTACACTCAGACCCCTGGCTGTAGCCTCAGTAGCAGCCCCTATCCGAAAGGAATGGGTCCCAAACTCGCCGGGGTTCAAGCCCGCGGCCGAAATTGCCATTGTAAGCACCCGCTGGAACTGAAACCTCGTCAGTGGGGTGGCGTCAGCGTGTCTCAACAAGGTCCCCTCCCATGATGCCACCCTCTGCGCTAAATATTCCTCTACGCAAACAACAGGGCACATGGGAGATCCGGGCATCCTATGTATTACTACGCAGTCCCCAACCGCACCCTGATCGGCCTTGGACCTGACAAACGAGACAGTCATCGTCTCCCCCTTAACCTGAATGTGCTCTCGGCACAGTCCCCCCACCGTATCCTGCTTGTTCTTCGCCACTAGTTCGCTTACCCGCATTGCCCCATGGAATGCTAACGCAAAGGCGGCCCGGAATAACACTGTTTCATACTGGGATGAACATGTCGCAGGGAGTACGGAAAATAACAGGGCCAATCTATCCAGACCTATCGGGTGCCTCTCATCTACTCTGCGACCCTCAAGGCGTTGCCACCCACGTAGCACTTTCTGGACCACGAAAGACGCTGTCGGGTCCTGGATCCCATGAGCCCTTGCCATAAAGGAAATGGCGGCCCGATGCCTCTGAGCCGTAGCTACTGACTTGCCTGCCTGATGTAAAGACAGCAAAAATTTTACGACAAGCTCTTCCTGGCCCCAAAGCTCCCCCCTGGCAGAACCCAAAAAGGACCAATAGGAACGGAACGCCCCTTGATATGCCTTCCTTGTCCTGGGTGCTAAACTCTCTCCCATGAGGTTTTGTAGTTCGGGGCACCGAGAGACCAGAGAGCTTCGGGAAAGGGTGCCGCCACCGGGTCCGCTGTGGGCAGAAAACCCCAGAAGGCCTGCATACGGAAACGAGAAAGCGCATCAGCTGCTTGGTTCAGCACCCCCGGGACATGTCTTGCCCTAAAGAGCACATTCAACTGCATACACAATAACACAATTTCTTTGAGCAGTCTCAGAATCCATTTGCAACGTGCTGCCTGACTGTTGATACACTCAACCACGGTCATGTTATCAGACCAGAACACCACAGAGTGATCCCGGAACCCCTCAGGCCATGTTTTCAGGGCCACCAAATTTGGGAAGAGTTCGAGAAAAGCAATGTTACTCGTCAGCCCGCACTCGTGCCACCATGACGGCCATCTTTGAGCCGACCATTGCGTACCGAATATGGCGCCAAAACCTATACTCCCCGCCGAATCTGTCCACAGCCCCAGCTCCTCGGGGGACACCACCGGCTTGTTCCAAACAATTCGACCATTGAAATCCGCCAGGAATGCCAACCAAATGCGCATGTCCTGGCGAATCTCTGCCGAGAGCCTCGTGCGGTGATGTCCCTCTTTAAGGCCGACCATGGCTTG
Organism: Lissotriton vulgaris; assembly: GCF_964263255.1. NCBI lineage: Eukaryota > Metazoa > Chordata > Amphibia > Caudata > Salamandridae > Lissotriton > Lissotriton vulgaris. Next base: position 1,898,695,627 of record NC_141689.1, read on the forward strand.
TGCAATCGAGCGGGAAAAGGGGCGGGCCATTGGGATTACTCTAAGGGCAAAATTCAATTGGCCTACCGTTTGTTGCAATTGATGCAGGTTCACCTTAGTCTCTCGAATACATGTTTCAAGGGATGCCCTGAATTTCAACACCTTCTCTTTGGGCAACCGAAAACAGCCTTCCTCCGAGTCGAGGTCGATCCCCAGAAACTCGAGTGAAGTCGAGGGACCCTCAGTCTTACCTGGTGCCAATGGCACGCCGAAGTGATTCATTAAGACACAAAACTCTGATAAAGCCTGCCCACATTCTGGATCCCCGGCTGCCCCCAGGAACAGAAAGTCATCAAGATAATGCATCACATGCTGAAAACCCATCTTTCTTGTGAATACCCATTGCAGAAAACAACTGAACATTTCAAAATAGGCACAAGATATGGAGCAACCCATTGGCATACATTTATCCATGTAATAGCGACCCTGAAACGTGAAACCAAGGAGACGCTGATCGTCTGGGTGTACCGGGAGCAACCGGAACGCTGACTCGATGTCTGATTTGGCCATCAGCGCTCCGGGCCCCAGGCGATTCAACACGGCGACGGCTTCATCGAAGGATGGGTACCGCACCGAACACACTTCCGGGTCTATCGCATCATTCACGGAAAGACCTCGTGGAGCTGACAAATTATGTATTAGCCTAAATTCCCCCGGGTCCTTCTTGGGGACCACCCCTAAGTGGGAACAAACAAAGTTAGCAACCGGCGGTAGATCGAATGGACCGGCAACCCGCCCTCGAGTCACCTCTTTCCCAATCTTTACCTGTACCACCGCCGTATGCTGCAGGACCGACAGTTGGTTCTTACAACTTGTTTTACCCTGAAAGTCCCCCACTGGAATGCGGAAACCATACGAGAACCCGTCTCGCAACACCCCTGCGGAGACACGATCCGGGTATTCATTGAGCCAAGGAATCATTGCCATGGTATCAACCGGGGTAGGTAAAGGCGCCCCTCGGACTATTTCAGACCTGTTTGGCGCTTCCCCTACCTCCGTTATCACCCGTTTTGGCTCTGCACATGGTCTCGGGATGAGAGGACTGTCCACAACCCCCACACTCGTGTCTAAATTTGCATGACCCCTGAGGCCTTGTACATTTTCCCCTGTTAAAATTCCAACAAATCCCCTTTTTCCCTGTGTTGCCACTCGACTTCGAGTGGTGCTCGTTACCTGCACCCGTCCGAAAGGGTGTCCCAGAGGTTTGGCGGGAAGACTCACCCCCGCTACCCCCCGACAATGGTACCTTTAGCATGCCCGAATTCTCCATTTTTTGCCAAGAAATGGAGTCATAACAATCCCAAGTTAGAGCTGGGTCGTGCTCCTTAGCCTTCCTAAAAATATTGTCATAACAAAACCACTGATTGCCCTCATAGGCTAGAGAATACTCCATAATACGTGTCTGATAAATAGGCAATTCCGTCAACAACTCAGGCCTTCGCTCACCCATAATGGAGGTAAAAATGCCAAATGCTCTGCCCCAAGTACCTATGTTCTCATCGACTTTAAAGGCGGACATTTTTGCGCGCCAAACACTCGGATGCATAAGCTCTTTTTGGGCCTTCACATGCTCGATCTCGTAATGGTCAGTAAGCAAAGAAAACACGTTCACATACTTATTAGCCCAAATCTTTTCCTTAATTTCAAGTGGAACATGCTGGGCCACTTTCTCCCTTCGCAAGGGTACAGACCCCTCCCCCGCAATCGGCAGTAGCCGCTTACCTGAACTAGGTGCTGTACTTGCTGCCGAACTTGCGCTTGCCGCGATCTCAGCCATCGGAGCCTGCGGGGGAACAAGAGATGGTGCCTTCGCAGCCTGTCTAGATTCCTGCAATTGCCTCATCACGCCCTCGCTATCCTTTCCCAACCACGCTGCCAGTTGTGCAGCCAACTCAGGAGGCATATCTTCTCCGTTCACGGGGGTGACTACCACGGGAATCGGATGCCCCTCCTTCGGAACCAGGATCGGCTCCTCTATCGGTGTATCGGGAACCGGGGTCTCCCCCCCAGGTGCCCCCCTCTTGGACCTCTTGCCTCTCCCGCTAGGGACTACTCCCGGCAAAGCTGGTCCGACGATTCGCTTCGGGCCTCCCTCCCCGTTCTTCTCCGCCATCTGTTTCTTTAAATCGGCAACCTCCTTTATGAGCATGCGGAGCATCTGATCGGTACCGACCCGCTTTCCGACCTTCTTGCCCGGCATTCTCCTACGCAGATATCTGTAAAACAAGAACAAAATTACAACGCTCAAAATTGGCTCTTCGTTCCGTCTCGAGCTCACGTGCAGCGGGGAGGTGCAGCTTCAGAGCACAGGAACAAGAGGATGCTTTCTTGGCTTGTTGCTCCTTTTATCCGTCTTCGGGCGGGCGTAAACCCGCCTCCGCCTGCCCCCCGGGGGCGTGGCCGGCGGCGTCAGCGTCTAGGACAACCCACTCCAGGGCGGGAAAAGGCGCGCCCCGGCTACGCCGCTTTGGGCATACCAGCCGAGACTCGCCTCCCGCCCAAGATGGCCTCCCGGGAGGATCGGGGTACTCCACCATACGTTCAGGGGGACCGAGTGGTCGCCCCTTTCCATTCTAAGTCTATATATCCAGTGTATAATCCTATTGGTTGGAGGTGCTCAAAAGATGGTGTTTACGTACCCAACCACCAGGGTAACGATAATATTCAAGACCAAAGAACGCCCAGAACAAAAAATCTATGTTTACCATGTAAATACATATAAAGATTTCATTTCAAAAAGCTTTTGACCTTTAAACAATGTAATCTTAATAACAAGTTACTATTCACTATCTTCCCAACAGGCCCAATGTTTGGAATGCAGCAGATGACTCCACCTTCACTTTCTAAAAGCAAATGTAAATCTTACTTACCTTTTACTGGTTGAATATGTAAAAAATGTATCTTTTGATGTAACATGATCGCATGCAACATGTCTACGTAGACATTTGCACACTCCTGCAATCTAGTGTTGTGTCAGAATTATGGTAAAAAGTAATGTAGAGGCAAACTTCTTTCAGCTGTCACGATTTGCACAATCCTTTTAGAGTTGGACCAGACTTCCTCTAACATTCCTATTTACTTTTCTTTTTGAAATTCAACAATTATTTTGTTTAGGTGTTAAAATATAAATTTAAATCTTCCGCCTCTTTGAAAGCCTCTCTACATATGATTGTTCAATTGTACTCTAAAAAGTAGTGGTAATTCCACTATCACTATGGTAGATATCTGACAATAGAATCTATGATATAGTTACACCACTATTCCATGGTCCTAATCAAAAAGGGATGTTTGCACTCAACAAAAAGAACAATTGAGCACTTTTTAAGCTGAACAGTATTGTTTCTAAACACCCTTTCACTGATATCTTCCATACCTTCAAAAAATATGTAATGCATTGACGCATATTCTTTCAGGTCTGTATATCTCTAATGTAAAACCTGCGTACTTGTTCATCTTTTCACTTTTTTTTTTTATTGGTTCAGTTCAAAGCTTCATATACAGAAGAACATATAAAACCATTATATCATATCAAAACATCGTACAAACAAACAGATTTATGGTGCAAGTATTTAACAAAAATGATTAAAAAATAAGAAAAAGTAAAGATCCGAAAATAAAAGCAATATTAGTATCAGAAATACTATATAAACAGCAGATTACCATATTTAACCAAGAGAAAGGTAATTCTTAGGGATCTAGATGGTCAATCTTTACCTGCCAAATTTTATACCCCTTTTGCATTTTCCTGACTGATTTGATCCGATAAAGATTACATTCTAAATAAAAAACATTATAAAACTTTGCTCGCCACATGTCATATATAGGTGCTTCAGGCTTCAGCCATATTGATGATATACATAGGCGAGCTACACCCATAGCCATAAATAGAACATATCTGTTTTTTTATACCCTGGAAACAGATTGTTATCATTAGAAAAAACAAAAATAATCATCTCTCTTGAAATTATCACATCACACTTTGTAATATACGCTAGAAATTTTTCTATAGATACAAAAAAAGGTTTTGATATTGGGCAGTCTGAAAATATGTGTACAATATCTGCCTGATCAGTTTGACACCTGTAGCATTTCCGATTATTAGCATTACCCCATTTTAACATTTTAAATGGCGTATGGTAGAGATTAAATAAGGTTTTGTAATGCTGTGAATATAAATTGGCAGATAAAATAATGTTATCGGCTATATAGATTGACTCTTGAAAGGGGACTGCCGATGTGCCCAATCTAATACACCATTTAGATTCCTGCAATCCTATATCGTCCTGCTGTACATTTAGCAAATAATTATATATAGTCCCTATACGTGATGGTTTTTTAAGTATTTCAATAAAGTCATTATGACAAAGCGGTAAAGCATTTGGATGTTTAAGAATAAAATTGCGTATTTGCAAATACTTAAAAAAGTCGTGTTGGGAGAGACTATATATTTCTATTAGCTCCTGAAATGAAGCGATTGTACCATCCTTAACCATATTGCCTATAGCTATCTTACCCCATCCCGCCATGCGCACATAGTGCGATCCCTAAATATTGGCGGAAGCAGTTCTATAGAATTGCAAGGAGTATAAAAATATTACGTCCCAGAGACATAAGCTTCCGTATAGACCGCCATCCTTTAAAGGTAGACAATACTAATTTAAATCTAGTTCTTTTATAGTAGCTAGGTTCTAAAAAGCAAAGCAACGTTTGTCGAGATTGTGGGCCAAGTAAAAGAGAAAAAATATCAGGGCTCTCAAATATAGGTGGGGTTCCACCAATCGCAAAATATTTCATATTTTTCATAAGACACGCCAGGTAATATAGTGCAAAGTTTGGAACTCCCCATCCCCCACGTAAAATTGGTAGTGGCATGAATTTGGATGCCCTTCGCGCAGATTTCCAGCCCCATAAGAATCGATCAACTATAGATTGTAGTTTCCTCAATTGTAATACAGGTATCTCTAATGGTATTGCCCAAAAATAATATAGAACTTTTGGCAAGATGGACATTTTTAAAACATTGCGTCTCCCAACCAATGACAAGTGACAAGTGTAAGCATTTGATTTTCTCAAGTTGGTTTCTAACCGATTGCAATATATCTAACCAGTTCACCATAATTAACTGTTGAAGTGACAATCTAATTTTAATGCCCAGATATTTGGCCTTCGGGGTAACCCGAGTGTCTTCTGAATATTAAGTTTATACCCTGACACATTACCAAATTCGCGAGTCAAGTTTTCAATTTTACATAATGCAGATTCCGGATCAGATGTTATGACCGCGACATCGTCAGCATAAGCTTACACACGTATATTACCCCCGGGTAAAACCAAGGATTGTATATGTTGGGATGACATCAGCGTCTTTAAAAGTGGTTCTATGTACATGGCAAATAATCAAGGTGAGCATGGGCACCCCTGCTGTGTGCCCCGAGTGATATTAACTGCTGTTGATTCCTGGCCCGACATGCATACCTTGGCACTTGGATGTCTATACATGACTTGTAAAGCAAATATAAATCATGGTCCAAACCCCATTTTTCCTAATATCTCCCATAAAAATGCCCATGCAACGCGATCAAACGCTTTTTCGGCATCTAAAAACACCAAACCAACGTTCATATGATTTGCAGTAGCATAATCTAAAGTTGCAATAACACGGTGTATATGATTAATCGTACCACGATCTGGAAGGAAGCTGTGCTGTTGTTCAGAGACAAGAGCAGGTACAAATTGAATCAGCCGATTCGCACAAATTTTAGAATACAGTTTTGCATCAACATTAATAAGTGAAATAGGTCGATATGACCCAGGAAGATGCAAAGGCTTATCTTTTTTCTTAAATACAATTATACTTGCATCGTCCCATGATGGGGGTGGATTCCCATTTTGGGCATCTATAAACGTTGCCAACATATCATCTTTAATAATTGGAAACAACACATGGTATATCTCTAACGGAAGTTTATCGGGGCCAGAGGCCTTCCTCAGAGCCAGTTCTTTAAGAGAGATCTCAAGTTCTTGCATTGTAGTTGGCAGTTCTAGTTGTTCCTTATGCACAGAGTCTAATTGAGTTAAGTCAAGTTTATCTATATAGTGATCAAGTAAATCAGAAGAAAAATTTTCTTGGGAATAAAGATCTGTATAGTACTCATAAAATACCTGAAGAATACCCTCTGATGACTCAACTCAATTTCAATACCTTGACTATTTTCTATAGAGATTATACGTTGTGCGGTCTGATGCCACCGCATTCTTTGAGCTAGACATCTTCCCACATTTTCCCCATATTCATATCTTTCAGCAAGATGAATTTTATATTGGCGTGCTATGTCCTGGCTCTAGACCCCGTTAACCTTAGCCTTACATTTTGCAACTTTGTCTTGTGTGGCGCTACTATCTCGGTGTAGAATAATATCGTGTGTTAGATCAGGTTCAGCATTTATTAAATCCTGTACGAGTTGCGCCATTATGTTTTTCCCTTTCTGCTGAAGATTCCAGCCATAGCTACAAGTTTTGCCACGTATTCCTGCCTTAAAGCAATCCCATACCATTGCATAGGAGGTAGAACCCCTATTAAGATCAATAAACGGCTGGGCCTTGTTCATCTTTTCTCAGTGATATATATAAACTCATCAGTCACTCCTATTGCAAGCTTTTAAAATCCTGAATACTGAGTACTACGTTTTGTGTGAGAGGGTACCCATGCATAACCATGCTAAGTTTTCTTTACCTGCATGGACACATGTAGTGCAACCTGTCAAACACTTTAAAATGCTACCGTCCCACTACTCCTAAAGGCGAATGTAGAATTCAACCTATCATCATAAAATAGAATTGGATATCACTAAGTACAAAGCATTTCTGTATTATGTAAGCCCTAGTGTGTCCCTTAAAGATTCCAGCGAAGTCCAGACACATACTAACTGACACATACCAACCACTAGTAACCTGTAAAACTCTTTCAAGGTATTATCAATCCAAAAAATAATCCTTTGGCACAGCAAATATAGTGCAACACATAAACAACTTGCACCCCAACAACTTTCCTTGAGCTGCAACACAGAGATTGCAGGACAACCCACTTCCTGCTGCTCCAAGCTCATAAACTGCTGCAACAGCAACTTCAGCAAACAGTCCATACACACATATTGATCTTGAATTTGGTAAACTTAAATTTCTATGCATATATTGTGATCAACTTTTGTGTAACGTGAAACAGTTTATCAACCTCATCAAAAAAAAGAAACGGGACCATCGCTGTCCACAGCATTAGTCATTAGACATTTATCAAGCTTTTTTGTTGTAAGAACGACCCCGTCCAAAGGCAGTAAGAAATTTGCACACTTGCTACCTTTAATGCGTCCTTTCTATCACACAGTGTGTGTACTTTGTCCACTTGCATTGGTTGCTTAGATGTGCTAGTCATTTCTCTAGTTCCCACTGCAGAATCCGATGCACAGTCTGTGTAATGGACTGGAAATCCAAACATCCACTTCCCTCACAAGGCAGTGGGTACTTTGCGCATCTGCAGCCTTTCTTATTTTTACCTTTTTTATCTTCCAGTCAATCAACACATAATCTACATGGACACACACCTACTTACTGCCTTCTTTGGCTGGGGTTATCAATTATTCGTGAATTTCATATTCTAATTCAAAGTCATGGCCCTTTATCAAGCCTCTTTATTGTAACTACTTCCCCGCTAAAGGCAGTGGTTAATGTACACACTTGCAGCCTTACTTATTTTTTACATTATTCATTTTCCACTCAATCAAAACATCATCTACACATACCTACTTGCTGCTTTGACTATGGTTATCAACTATTCTTCTATTTCATATTCGTGTTCAAAGTGCAGGGCCTTTATCGAGCCTTTTTGTTGTAACAACTACTAAATTTGCACCCTTGCTGCCTTTCTTGGCTGGGGTTATGATTTATTCTTGAATGTCATATTCTGATTAAAAGTCAAGGCCCTTTATCAAGCCTTACTGTTATAGCCACTACCCCGGCCAAAGGCAGTGGGAAATTGGCACACTTCCTGGCTTTCTTGGCTGAGGTTATCAATTCTTGAATTTCATATTTTGATTAAAAGTCAAAGGCCTTGATCGATCCTTTTTGATGTAGCTAATACCCCGGCCGAAGGCAGTAGGACATTTTCACACTTGCTCCTTTTATTGGCTGAGGTTATCCATTATTCTTCAAGTAATTCAAAGTTCAGACCCTTTAATCAACCTTCTTGGTAACTACTACCCGTGAATGGCAGTGGGTAATTTAAACACTTGCATCTTTTCCACCGCACAGTATGTGCACTTGCTTAACTCCTTAGATGAGATACCCGTTTCTCAGGCTCCCACTGCGAAATCCTACTCAGAGTCTGTAATGCACTAGAAAACCAAACACCCATTTTCTTTAAAAGACAGTGGGTTCCTTCCGCATCTGCTACCTTTCTTCCTTTTCACCTTATTCTGCATCCACTACCTCAAATACACCTACCTGCTAACTTTCTTGCAGCCTTTGCCAAGTATTAATCTAATTCAAACTACAGTCCCTAAAATGGATGTGGTAGATATTTCCTAGCATCCCACTGCAATATTCGATGCCCTATCTGTATAATGAGGTGGATATCCAAAGATCCACTTCCCTGACAAGTCAGTGGATAGTTTGCACGTCTGCAGCCTTTCTAATTTTTCACCTTTTTTATCTTCCACTCAATCAACACATCATCTAAATATAACACACACCAACTTGCTACTGTTTTTGGCTGGGATTATCAATAATTTTTGAATTTCATAATCTGATTAAAACTTGTGGCCCTTTATTGAGCCTTTTTGAAGTAGCTACTACCCCGGCCGAAGGCAGTGGTAAATTAGGACACTTACTGCCTTTTTTGGCTGGGGTTATCAATTATTGTTCAATTTCATATTCTGATTAAAAGGCAAGGCCCTTTATCGAGCCTTAGTGTTGTAGCTACTACCTCGGCCGAAGGCAGTGGGAAATTTCCACAATTGCTGCCTTTCTTGGCTGGGGTTATCAATTATCCTTCTTGTAATACAAATTCAAAGTGCAGGCCTTTTTTTAGCCTTCTTGGTAACTATTACTCGTGAATAGCAGTGGGTAATTGGCGCACTTCCTGCCGTTCATGTGTAAAAAAAAAGCTTTACAAAACTCTACCAATATTAAAAAAGAGCCATTATACTCTATGGTTATCAAATCTTCTGTGTGTTATTCTAATTCAAAGTACAGGCTCTTTATTGAGCCTTCTTGATAACTACTACCCGTGTATGGCAGTGGATAATTTGGACACTTGCTGCCTTTCTTATTTTTTAAATTATTTATCTACCACTCAATCAACACATCATCTACACGTACACACTCCTACTTTCTGCCTTTCTTGGCTATGGTTATCAACTATTCTTCTATTTCGTATCTGTATTCAAACTGCAAGCCCTGTATCGACCTTTTTGTTGTAGTTACTAACCTGTCCGAAGGCAGTAGGAAATTTACACACTTGCTGCCTTTCTTCGCAAGGATTATCAACTATTGTTCAATGTCATATTCCTATTCAAAGTGCAGACCATTTATCAAACCTTGTTGTTGTATCAACTAGCCCAACCGAAGGCAATGGGAAATGTGTGCATTTGCAACCTTTCTTCGCAGAGGTTATGAACTATTGTTCAATTTCATATTCCTAATAAAACTGCAAGCCCTTCATCGAGCATTTTTGTTGTAGCTTCTACCCCGGCCAAAGGCAGTGGGATATTTGCACACTTCCTACCTTTCTTGTCTAGGGTTATCAATTATTGTTAAATTTGATATTCTGATTCAAAGTCATAACCCTTTATCGAGCCTTTTTGTTGTCCCTACTACCCCAGCCAAAGGTTAATACTGCAAAAGTAAATTTGCACACTTGTTACCTTTCTTGTCTAGGGTTATCAATTATTGTTAAATTTGATATTCTGATTCAAAGTCATAACCCTTTATCGAGACTTTTTGTTGTACCTACTACCCCAGCCGAAGGTTAATACTGCAAAAGTAATATTTAAAAGTTGCCAAACAACTCTTTCAAAGGGTGATCCATCCAAAAAGTACTTCTTTAGCACAGCAAATATAGTGCGACACATGAACAACTCGCACCTCAACAACTTTGCTTCAGCTGCAACACAAAGTTTGGATTTATTGCGATGAACTTTTCTGTTACGTGAAACTGTCTATCAACCTCATCAAAAGCAAACAGGAGCATCGCTGTCCTCAACATTAGTCATTAGACATGTATCAAGCTTTTTTGTTGTAAAAACGACCCCGTCAAAAGGCACTGGAAAATGTGCACACTTGCTGCCTTTCTTGGCTGGAGTTGTCAATTATTCTTGAATTTCATATTCTGATTAAAAATCAAGGCCCCTTTATCGAGCGTTTTTGTTGCAACAACTACCCCGTCCAAAGGAAGTAACAAATTCACACACTTGCTGCCTTTCTTGGCGGGGGTTATCAATTACTCTTGAATTTAATATTTTGATTAAAAATCAAGGCCCTTTATCGAGCCATTTTGTTGTAGCTAATACCCCGGCCGAAGGCAGTATCAAATTTTCGCACTTGTTGCTTTTCTTGGCTTAAATTATCCATTATTCTTCAAGTTATTCAAAGTTCAGACCCTTTATTAAATCTTCTTGGTAGCTACTACCCGTGAATGGCAGTGGGTAATTTAAACACTTGAGTCCTTTCCACCGCACAGTAAGTGCATTTTGTGCACTTGCTCAACTCCTTAGATGAGATACCCGTTTCTCAGGCTCTCAATGCGGAATCCGACTCACAGTCTGTAATGCACTAGAAAACCAAACACCCATTTTCTTTACAAGACAGTGGGTTCTTCCCGCATCTGCTACCTTTCTTACTTTTCACCTTATTCTGCATCCACTACCTCAAACACACCTACCTGCTACCTTTCTTGCAGCCTTTGACAAGTTTTATTCTAATTCGAACTACAGTCCCTAAAATGGACCTGGTGTTGTCATTTTTCAGCCCTACCACCCACAGTGGTAAATGCACTCACATTGCCTCCTTTGATGTGGTAGCCATTTCTTAGCATCCCACTGCAAAATTTGAGGCCCTATCTGTATAATGAGCTGGAAATCCAAAGATCCACTTCCCTGACAAGTCAGTGGATAGTTTGCACGTCTGCAGCTTTTCTAATTTTTCACTGTTTTTATCTTCCAATCAATTAACACATCATCTACACATAACACACACCAACTTGCTACCGTTTTTGTCTGGGGTTATCAATTATTCTTGAATTTCATATTCTGATACAAACTCGTGGCCCTTTTATGAGCCTTTTTCTTGTACCTACGACCCCGGCCAAAGGTAGTGGGAAATTTGCACACTAACTGCCTTTATTCGCTGGGGTTACCAATTATTGTTCAATTTCATTTTCTGATTCAACGTCAATGCCCTTTATCGAGCCTTTTTGTTGTAGCTAATACCCTTGCCGAAGGCAGTAGGATATTTTCACACTTGCTGCTTTTCTTCACTGTTGTTCTCAATTATTTTAAAAGTAGCTACCAGCTTAGGAACAATATTTTCTTTTGGAAACAAATTTCTCCAATTTTTATTTCTTGTAGAATAGTTCCATATTCAACATCATTTCATTGTTGCACATTTGTAATAAGTTCCTTATATTCAAAATATGACCAAATGTTAACATTTTCAATGCTATATTACATCATTTACTTATACTACCTGTGGAACATGACAGCAAATTGGAATACCACACGCTATCTGGAGAAGCTTGTTGTCAAGACACTTGTAGAAAATGGAACTTCTCATTATTCATGACCTAAGCATTGTATCAAACTTAATGCTTGACTTTGTGCATTTAAGAATGCAACATATTTAAAGCAGAAACAATTGTACTATGTCCACAGATTCTTTTAACGGTACAAAATTGCATTCATCGATGTTTGTGTCGAGTAGTACCTTCAATCTACATTGCAGACAGCAGGGTTCACAACTTCGAATCAGCTTTGGATGTAAATTTCTCTTCAGTATCTGTGCTGACAACAACTTTCAATCATTTAAGCACTGAGTACAGTTAACAACTAGATACCAAGACCGCCAGCACTACAGAAAACATTCAATACAATCTCGATTTATTTCAAACAGAGACAATTGCACAATGTCCTCAGATTTTCTTAAACTTTGAACAGTAGGAAAGTCAGCCATCATTTAATGGAGAGGGAATTCTACTATATGTCTTCACATTTTCTTTAAATAACTGACAAAAAGTATTCAACTATCTCTGTTTCAACTGCCTTCAATCTACATTGCGCAAGGAACGTACAAGCTCAGCGCCAAAAATACTACTTACTCACTCCACCATAAATAATCACCAAGAAGAGTGTACACTTTTATGTTATAGTGAAACATACTATTCCTTTTAAATTGAATTGATGCAGAATTCTATCAACAGAAGACATTACTTCAATTACTGTTCCTCCCCCTACAATCATGTATCATCAGAGCGTACGTTCAACCTCAGCGCCAAAGGTATTACTAACTCAGTGCACCAGAAATCATCAACACAGGACGGTATTGAAAAACATGACTTATTTACAAAAAAAAACATATCCTACTTTGGAGATATAGTTCAACTTACTTCTGTGAATGAACAACCATCATTGATTAAAATAACTGGATTTTAAAGACTTTCCTACCAATGCGTCCTGCTTGGACCACGCATAATCACAGACTTCACAGAACTTTGTTCCTTCAGGTGCCACTAACTCATTCCACCACTTATGATCGCTGCATTCACACACACTAAATTACCAATATTGTGCAGCTGTAATCAATGACACGTAGTCATGAAGTCTTGGTAACCGCTACCTCCTACCATCAACACAAGTCCATATTCAGCCAGAATTTAACTGATTCTTCTTTCATTACGTGTAAAGTACAGTCCCAAATAAAGTAATCTAGCTCAAACCTGCACAAAATCGCAAATTGCCCTTACTAAGGCAGAATTCACAAGACCAATAAAAATGACTATTAGTACATCCTACCCAGACCACACATCTTAGCAAGCTCCACAAACCTTGTTGTTTCAGGTACCCCTAACTCAGTAGAAACTAAACTAAGTATAACACCTATTTCATATTCTGATTCAAACTCAACACTATTTATCAAGCCTTTTTAGTGTAGCTACTACCCCTGTTAAAGGCAAAGGCAAATTTGCAAACTTCCTGCCTTTCTTGGCTGTGGTTATCAATTACTCCTCAATTTCATATTCTAATTTAAAATCATGTCCCTTTATCAAGCCTTTTTCATGTAGATCCTGCACTGGTAGAAAGCAGTGGAAAATGTGCGCACTTCCTTCATTTCTTCGCAAGGGTTATGAACTCTTCTTTAATTTCATATTCCTATTCAAAGTGTAGGCCCTTTATCAAGCCCTTTTTGTTCTATTAACTACGGTGACTGTTGGCAGTGACACATTTGCATACTTGCTGCCTTTCAGAGACAGTTTCACAATGTCCTCAGATTTTCTTAAACTATGAAATGCAGGAAATTCAGGCTTCATTTTTTAAATTTAGAGAAGCTTCTACTGCATGCCTTCTGTTTCTGTTTAAAGAAGTGACAAAAAGCATTCCTCCATGTCTCTGTCAACTACTGCCCTTGATCCACACTACGGACAGTAGGGTTCAAAACTTGAATTTAGCTTTCCATCTACACTATCCACAGCATTCAAATTAGCCTTCATTTTTGTAAGGCAGACACAATGTTATTAATGGATAGCACAATAAACATTCCTCAAGTACTACCTTCAAATGTACACCATGAACAACAGAGTTTACCTCTTCATACCACGAGCACATCAGTCCCACAGAAAACATTGAATTCAGCCTGCTTTTATTTAAGGTAGAGACTAATGGATTCTATATCTTCCGATTTTGTAAAAGAATGTGACAAATAGTATTCATCTATAACTGTGCTCACTAGAGCCTTCAATCTACACTGCGGACAGTAGGGTTCATAACTTGAATTCACATTTCCATCTACACTAAGGACAACATTGAATCTAGCCTTGCTTTACTTAAGACAGACAATTGTACTCTGTCCTCAGATTCTGTTAACTGTGATAAAATAGAACTCATCGATCTTTGTGTCAACAACTGACTTCAATCTACACAGCGGGCAGCTGGGTTCACAACTTGAATTCAATTTCCTTCTACATTAAGTACAGCATTGTATTCAGCCTTGCTCTCCTTAAGGCAGAGACAATTGTACTGTGTCCTCACATTCTGTTAACTGTACAAAATAGCATTCATCGATGTTTGTGTCAATTAGTACCTTCGATGTACATTACGGACAGCAGGGTTCACAACTTCAATTGAGATTTGCATGTAAATTTCTCTTCATTATGTGTGCTTAGAAGTGCCTTCAATCAATTCTGCACTCAGAAGAGTTCACAACTAGATACCAAGAGCGCCAGCACTACAGAACACATTTAATACCATCTTGATTTACTTAATAAAGAGACAATTGCACAATGTCCTCAGATTTTCTTAAAGCTTGAACACTAGGAAATTCAGCCTTCATTTATTTAATGCAGACGCAATTCTACTATATGTGTTCACATTTTGTTTAAATAAGTGACAAAAACCATTCGTCTATGTCTGTTAACAACTGCCTTCAATCTACACTGCTCAGGAAACGTACAAGCTCAATGCCAAAGGCACTACTTACTCAGTGGTCCATAAATCATCACAAAGAAGAGTAAGCAGTTTTATGTCACAGTGAGACATACTGTCTTTTTAAATGGAATTGATACAGAATTTAATGAACAAAAGACATTACTTCAATTACTGTACCTCCCCCCCGACCACACATCATCACAAGGTCCATTCAAGCTCAGCACCAAAGGTATTACTAACTCAGTGCACCACAACTCAACACCATGTGACTGTATTGAATGAGATGACTTATTTAGAAAAAAATATATCATACTTTTTAAAGATCTACTTCAATTTCTGTGAATAGACAACAAATACTTATTAGAAAACTTTATTTTAATGACTTTACTACCAATGCGTCCTGCTTGGATCACGCATCAACACACTCCATAGAACTTTGTTGCTTTAGATACACACTTGCTGCCCTTCTTGGCTGGGATTATCAATTATTCCTCAATTTCATATTCTAATGGAACATTAAGGCCCTTTATCAAACCTTTTTGTCATAGCTACTACCCCAGCCAAGCTGGTTTCAGGAGTAAGACCAGCACAACAGACCAAATTTTTCGATTTTGCTGTTTGATTTGGAAATATGTGCAGCTGAAAAAAGGTCACCTGTATGTAGCCTTCGTTGACCTGAGGGCTGCATTCGATCTAGTCCCACGCAGTCTACTTTGGAAAACCTTACAAGAAATAGGTTTACCAGGATGCCTCTTAGCCCAAATAGTTGAGCTGCATGCTGATAATTTCGCAAACATCAGGTGGGGCCCAAATGGCGAGTTGACACGTAACATTCCCATTGAACGTGGGGTTCGCCAGGGATGTGTCCTGGCCCCTACCCTGTTCTCTCTGTTCATTAATGATGTCCCAGATTATTTAAATGCTTGTGTTAATGATTCGCCGCAGCTCAATGGAGTAAGGGTGCCTGCGCTGCTCTTTGCAGACGATACTATCCTCATATCTCAAACAAAAAAGGGCCTCCAGGCACTCCTTAACTCCTTCAGCTGCTATTGCCAGACAAAGGGCTTGGAAATTAATGCAAACAAAACAAAATGCATGTCATTAAATCCCAGTATACCAGATAGAGGGTTTTTGACCCTGAACAGCCAAAAACTAGATACTGTGGATAACTTTTCCTATTTGGGTGTTGTACTCGATTCCAAGCAAAGCTGGAAACCCCAAATCGAGAAAAGTAAGATAACATATGCCCAAAATGTCAAACCAATTTTATGCAAAATGAATTCTAGTACAAGCAAAAGTGTAACCCCGGTTTTAGAACTTTTTAAATTCAAAATACAATGTGCTGTGCTATATGGAGCAGAGATATGGGGCCCATGGGCAAAGAATAGCTTTCAAATCTTGGACAATAAATTCATGCAGGCTTCTGTAAGGGTTCCTAATAGTACACCCCTTTTACCCCTCCAACTTGACCTAAACTTTAGGAGAACAGACCATCTAGTTATCTTAAGGCCATTATTATTCTGGGTAAGGCTTTGGACTACCCCTGAGTTGATAGATTATAGAAATGGTCTGCAAGAATTGATGACTCTTGATTCTTTTAACTCCATCCATTGGCTAGTGAATATTAAAAAATGGCTTACACTCTTGGGCCTATATTCAATGTGGGAGACTCCAGACAAAATGCCTACCTTTTCCAAACTAGAAGTTAAGCGAGCTTTCTGGACCCACATGAGTAGAGAACTAGTAGATGGAAGTAGTGTTGGTTCCGCAGTCCAGGCTTTCTTATCATTTAAGGATGAGTTCTGTTTTGAATCATTCCTGGACGAGGTAGAGCCACCCATTGCAAAAACCCTTTACCTAAAGTTCAGATATGGGATACTTATGTTGAATTACAATATCGAAAGATGGGCACAAAAAAGACTGGGAGCTTCAACTGTTAAAACCGAGTGTTGCCCTATGTGCTCCAATGACTGTTCTGAGAATGAGGTTCACATGTTTTTTGTTTGTAGCTCATATATGAAACCTAGAAAGAAATGGCTGAAACCAATGTGTAACCTTTTGGGAACTAGGTCCTGTTCAATAGCCTTTAGGATCATGAAAAGTAACTCAACCCAGTTCATTGTATTTAGTATAAGTAAATTTCTATATTCTGCTTACATAATCCGTAAAAAACAAGGACACTGTCTTTGAGTTGGAAAAGTGTATATGTTTACATAACCCTTACATTTGTAATATTTTTTAACATAACTTTTAAAAATTTCTTTGAAATGAAATATACTGCGTGATTGTTCCTAAAAAATGAATTGTAAAAGCTATTCCCTCCCCGTACAACACTTTCTTAAATATTGTTATATTAATGTTTGATTTTTATGTATGTATGTGACTTTTATGGCCAAATTGGCCGAAATAAAGTAATAAATAAATACTACCCCAGCCGAAGGTTAATATTCCAAAATTAATCTGTAAAATTTGTCAAACAACTCTTTCAAAGGGTGATCCAAACAAAAAATACTTCTTTAGCACAGCAAATATAGTGCGACTTATGAAAAACTTGCACCCCAACAACTTTGCTTGAGCTGCAGCACAAAGATTGAAGGGCAACCCACATATTGCTCCACGAAGCACATCATTGCTGCAACAGCATCTTCGGCAACCAGTCCATAGTCGCATATTAATCTTGATTGTGGTAAACTTCAATTATTGTTCAATATGATATTCTGATTCAAAGTCAAGGCCCTTTATCAAGCCCTTTTCATATACATACTACCCCGGCAGAAGGCTGTGCAAAATGTGCACATTTACTGCCTTTCTTCGCAGACGTTATGAACTATTGTTCAATTTGATATTCTGATTCAAAGTCAAGGCCCTTTATCTAGCATTTTTGTTGTAACTACTTCCCCATCTAAATATACTGATTAATTTTGCACACTTGCAGCCTTTCCTATTTTTGACATAATTCATCTTCCACTCAATCAACACATCATCCACACATAGACACACCTACTTGCTACCTTTCTTAGCTACGGTTATCAACTATTTTTCTATTTCATACCCGTATTCAAAGTACACGCCCTTTATCAAGCCTTTTTTATTGTAACAAATACCCCAGCCGAACGCACTTACTGCCTCTGTTGGCTAGGGTTATTAATTATTCTTGTATTTTTTAATACAGCTGTGACAAATTTAATTAAAAAGTGATTTTTTAAAACCGCATTTTATAAGAAAAACAAAACTATAAAATCTACTTGACAAGGTTTTAAATTGTTTTTTTTAATTTGTTATAGTAATCAATACAATTCGATCAATAGATAAACCAATCCCTTTAATGAAGAACAAAAGTAGGTGGAAAAGAGTTCAAATTCTGAGCCTTTTTTTAATAATGACAGCTATCTTCAGAGTAATGATTTCTTACATGCAGTTGACACTAGTGGTCGTGCCTATGAGCTTAGAAATGGTTGTGCTATTGTGAAAGACAACATTGTTCCTTGAAATGCAAAACAGGTGTTAGCTGAGGAACTTTTGGAAAGGGGCGACCACTCGGTCCCCCCGCACGTATGGCAGAGTACCACGATCCCCCCGGGAAGCCATCTTGGGCGGGAGGCGTGTCTCGGCTGGTATGCCCGAAGCGGCGTAGCCGGGGCGCGCTTTTTCCCGCCCTAGAGTGGGCTGGCCTAGACACTGACGCGGCTGGCCACGCCCTCGGGGCAGGCAGGGGCGGGTTTACGCCCGCCCTGAAGACGGATAAAAGGGGACGCAAGACCAGAAGGCATCCTCTTGTTCCTGTGCTCTGAAGCTGCACCTCCTCGCTGCACGTGAGCTTGAGACGGAACGAAGAGCCAATTTTGAGCGTTGTAATCTTTCTTTTGTCTTACAGATACTTTGTCGGAGAAATGCCCAAGAAAGGCGGAAAGAGAATGACGACTGAACAGATGCTTCGGGTCCTCATGAAGGAGATGACCGAGCTGAAGAAGCGGGTGGCGGAGAGAGAGGGGGAAGGGGGGCCGGAACGGCCTTCGGCTGGAGCAGCCCCTGGAGGGAGAGCCAAGAGGCCAAGGAGGGGACCAGCTGGGGGAGACGTCCCGGTTCCCCGTACCCCGCTCGAAGCGCCAACCCCAGTACCCGTGGAGGGGAATCCGATTCCCGTGGTGGTCACCCCGGTGTCCAAGGAAGATATGCCGCCCGAGCTGGCATCACAACTTGCAGCGTGGTTGAGCGAAAGTAGTGAGGGCGCCACGGCTGTCGACGCGCAGGCGCTGATGAAGCAATTGCGCGAGAAACGGGATGCAGCCAAGGTGCCCGCGCCGGCTGCAGTAGTTGACGAGCCACAAGGGACGATTACGACCGCAGAGGCAGCGTCCGGTGCAGGTAAGCGGCCATTGCCGATTGCGAGGGATGAGTCAGCACCCTCTCGTAGAGAAAGGTTGGGTCAACATGTGCCTTTGGCAATTAAGGAGAAGATTGGGGCGGGGGAATATGTGAACATCTTCTCGTTGCTTGTTGATCATTATGAGGTGGAGCATGTTAAGGGCCAGAAAGACCTCATGCATCCGAGTGTTTGGCGCGCAAAAATGGCCGCCTTTAAAGTGAATGAGAATATTGGCAATTGGGGCAAAGCATGGGGGATTTTTACGTCGATCTTGGGGGAACGTAGGCCCGAGTTGCTTTCCGAGTTGCCGACCTATCAGTCGCGAATCATGGGGTACTCGACGTCACACCAGGGTAACCATTGGTTCTGCTACGATAATCTTTTTAGAAAGGCCAAAGAGCATAATAAAAGCTTAACCTGGGATTGTTACGATTCTTTGACATGGGATAAAATGAAGGAGACAGGTATGTTGAAAATGCCATTGGTAGGGAGTAATGTTGGCGAATCCTCCCGCCAATATGCGGGGACGCCCTTTCGATCAGGTACGGGTACCGACGATTACTCGAGACCTGCCAGCAATACAGGGAAAAGGGGGTTCTGCTGGAATTTCAACAGAGGTAAATGTACTAGGCCCCAGGGATCGTGTAAATTTAAACATGAATGTAGTGGGTGCGGGTCGTCCCATCCTGAGTCCACGTGCAGAGCCAAAACGGGTGATAACGGGGGTAGAGGAGGCGCCAAACAGGTCTAACATTGTCCGAGGGGCGCCTTTACCTACCCCGATTGATACCTTGGCGATGATTCCCTGGCTCAGTGAATACCCGGATCGTACTTCTGCTGGGGTGCTGCGGAACGGGTTTTCGTATGGTTTCCGCATCCCAGTAGGGGACTTTCAGGGTGTGGAGAAGTGTAAAAATCAACTTTCGGTCCTGCAGCATACGACCGTGGTACAAGATAAGATCCGGAAAGAGGTTACTCGAGGTCGGGTTGCCGGCCCGTTTAGTGTACCCCCGGTGCAGGGTTTTGTTTGTTCTCCTTTAGGGGTGGTCCCCAAGAAGGACCCGGGTGAGTTCCGACTGATTCATAATTTATCAGCTCCACGTGGTCTTTCTGTAAACGATGCAATAGACCCAGAAGTGTGTTCGGTGCGGTACGCATCCTTCGATGAGGCCGTAGCCATTTTGAATCGCCTGGGGCCCGGGGCGCTGATGGCGAAGTCAGATATCGAGTCAGCGTTCCGATTGCTCCCGGTACACCCAGACGACCAGCGTCTCCTAGGTTTCATG
Source organism: Lissotriton vulgaris (assembly GCF_964263255.1). Classification (NCBI taxonomy): domain Eukaryota; kingdom Metazoa; phylum Chordata; class Amphibia; order Caudata; family Salamandridae; genus Lissotriton; species Lissotriton vulgaris. The sequence goes on from NC_141689.1 coordinate 1,898,716,005, forward strand.
TTTCAGGGTCATTATTACATGGATAGGTGTATGCCGATGGGGTGCTCTATATCTTGTGCCTATTTCGAGAAATTCAGTAGTTTTCTACAATGGGTCTTCACAAAGAGGACGGGTTTCCAACATGTAATGCATTACCTTGATGATTTTCTGTTCCTTGGGGCAGCCGGGGATCTCGAATGTGGCCAGGCCTTGGCCGAATTTTGTGTGTTAATGAAGCAGTTTGGTGTGCCATTGGCACCAGGTAAGACGGTGGGTCCTGCGACTTGCCTCGAGTTTCTGGGGATCGAGTTAGACTCCAGTGAGGGTTGTTTTCGTTTACCAGCTGACAAAGTGGGGAAGTTCAGGGCAGCCCTGCAAATATGTATAAATGGATCTAAAGTTACGCTGCATCAATTACAGCAGTTGGTGGGACAGTTGAATTTTGCCCTGAGGGTTATACCGATGGCCCGCCCCTTTTCCCGTTCAATTTCCCAAGCTATGGTCGGCCTAAAGGAGGGTCATCATCGCACGAGACTATCGGCTGAGGTCCGCCAGGACATGCGCATTTGGTTAGCATTTCTGGCGGACTTTAATGGTCGAGTCATCTGGAACAAACCGGCCGTGTCCTCTGAGGAGCTGGGGCTATGGACAGATTCGGCAGGTAGCATAGGTTTTGGTGCCATCTTCGGCACAAAATGGTCGGCACAAAGATGGCCGGCATGGTGGCATGACAATGGACTGACAAGTAATATTGCTTTCCTGGAACTTTTCCCCATTTTGGTGGCCCTGAGAACCTGGCCCGAAGGTTTCAAAGATCACTCTGTGGTATTTTGGTCTGACAATATGACCGTGGTCGAGTGCATCAATAGCCAGGCAGCACGATGTAAACTGATTTTAAGACTGCTCAAAGAAATTGTTTTACTGTGTATGCAACTGAATGTGCTATTCAGAGCAAAACATGTCCCGGGGGTAATGAATCGGGCGGCTGATGCACTGTCTCGTTTTCATATGCAGGCTTTCTCGGGTTTCCTTCCCACAGCGGACCCAGAGCCGGCACCCTTTCCCGAAGCTCTCTGGTCTCTCGGTGCCCCGAACTTCGTCACCTCGTGGGAGAGAGCCTAGCACCAAGGACAAGGAAGGCATATGAAGGGGCGTTTCGGTCCTATTTAGCCTTTTTGGGGACTGATAGAGAGGGGCTTTGGGGCCACGAGGAATGGGTAGTGAATTTTCTGATGTCCTTACGTAGGGCTGGGAAATCGGTGGCTACGGCCCAGAGGCATCGTGCTGCCATTTCCTTTGTTGCCAGGGCTCATGGTATCCAGGACCCGACAGCGTCTTTCGTTGTACAGAAAGCGCTGCGTGGGTGGCAACGCCTTGAGGGTCGCAGAGTAGATGAGAGGCGCCCGATAGGTTTGGATAGGTTGGCCCAGTTGTTGGCCACACTCCCTGCCACATGTTCATCTCAGTTTGAGACGGTGTTGTTCCGAGCCGCTTTTACGCTGGCATTTCATGGAGCGATGCGGGTAAGCGAACTGGTGGCAAGGAACAAACAGGATGTGACAGGGGGTTTGTGCCAGGAACACGTTCAGATCAGAGGAGAGACAATGACTGTCTCCTTTGTCAGGTCCAAGACCGATCAAGATGGGATGGGTGACTGCATAATCATACGCAGGATTCCCGGGTCCTCCATGTGTCCGGTAAAGTGTTTAGAAGACTACCTAGCACGAAGGGTGGCATCATGGGGGGGGACCTTGTTGAGACACGCGGACGCCACCCCACTGACGAAATTTCAGTTTCAGCGGGTGCTTGCGATGTCAATTGCCGCTGCGGGCTTGAACCCGGGCGAGTTTGGGACCCATTCCTTTCGGATAGGGGCTGCTACGGAAGCTACAGCTAGGGGTCTTAATGTCGAACAAGTGAAACGAGTGGGGCGTTGGTCCTCCAATTGTTATAAGAGGTATGTGCGGTTGCACATGTTGTGAAGCTGTAATGATGTACTCACGCTTCTTGTTTTTGTTTGGTTTTCAGTTGCGCAAGCCTACGAGGCGGGGCGGACTATGCAGTCGACCCAACACCGGGCCAGCGGTCAGACATCACCGGCTGTGAAAAAGGAGGTGTGGGTCGTGGGCCACTCATACGTGAGGCGTGCCGCGGACGTATTCAAAGCAGGTGACATGATTCACGTAGCTGGGGAATACGGGTACAGTGTGTCCTTCTACGGAAGAGGCGGTCTCTGTATTGACCAGTTTCAAGCATTTTTCGAGGGTTTGTTAGGGCGGACGAGGTCACCGCCGTCTATAGTCATAGTACATCTAGGGGGCAATGATTTGGTCACCACCGGTAGACGACTTCTCCTGGAGGTTATGCTTTCCACTGTAAGTTGGTTGGCGAGGAGAGTTCCGGGGTGCACAATTGCGTGGTCCCATATGATCCCACGAAAGGTGTGGCGAGGGGCTATTTCTGTTCCTGCTTTGAATCACTCTGTGAGAAAGCTTAATAACAAAGTGAGTAGGTTGTTCCGTTCCAGGACATTGCATTCTATTTCGCATGGCTGTATTAATGATGACAGTATGTATTTGGGGGATGGTGTGCATTTGTCTCGGGTGGGGAATGAGTTACTCATAGGAGACTTCTTAGCATGGTTAAAAACGTTAAAACATGACCTTTAGGTAGGAGCTTTGTGGGGGGTCCGGATAGCCGGTCAACTATCCGGCCTGTGGCGGTAAGGTCATGATCGGTGAGCACTAATTGGAAGATCCCTATGAGTGGGCGTCACCCAACACGGATGGGAGCGCTCGGGAGAGGTGGTCATTGGCCCCTCAACGGGGAGGCGGTCCCTTCTAAGGATGGGTCGCCGAAAGATAAGGAAAGGCGGTCAAGGCCCCTTCCTGTGTAGGAGGGGTTCCAGCCCCCTCCTGGGGAATTTCCCGGGGCCAGTGACGTCTGCGACGGCAGATGTGGTAAGTTGTGCGGGGTTTGGGGGGGGGTCTACGCTACCTTCTAGATACCTCACACGAGTCCTCGAACGACCTTTAAGTGGCGTCGAGTTTTATTGGTGCCCCCGTCAAGTCAAAGGGAAATTGGTAGTTGCACTTGAGGTACGCCTCAGTGCTGTCGCCCCTCTCAAGTGGGGGGGGTATTTCTGGTTAGGGATCTTGACACCGGTTACGACCTTGCCGTTGGCCCTTAAACGTTAGGATGTACAATTTCATAATTTCAAGTAAATGTTTGTAGGATGTTAGTTCGGCTAGGAGAACCTCTGTATTAGAGAATCTGTTAAGGTTAGCCAAACATCGCAATGTGGTAATGAAATTGTACATTAATATGAAACTGTTGATTTAATGTTTTAATTTTGTTTTAATAAATACGGCCGGGAGGGTCACTCCCTCCCTCTTCCAAAAACTTCAAGAACTGTTTCCGGTTTCCCTCCTTTGGGGATTGTGTTGAGAGGGGGTGGCGGGTATCTCAGCCATATGGAAAGGGGCGACCACTCGGTCCCCCCGCACGTATGGCAGAGTACCACGATCCCCCCGGGAAGCCATCTTGGGCGGGAGGCGTGTCTCGGCTGGTATGCCCGAAGCGGCGTAGCCGGGGCGCGCTTTTTCCCACCCTAGAGTGGGCTGGCCTAGACACTGACGCGGCTGGCCACGCCCTCGGGGCAGGCAGGGGCGGGTTTACGCCCGCCCTGAAGACGGATAAAAGGGGACGCAAGACCAGAAGGCATCCTCTTGTTCCTGTGCTCTGAAGCTGCACCTCCTCGCTGCACGTGAGCTCGAGACGGAACGAAGAGCCAATTTTGACCCACCCACCAGCCCCTGAAGACAGCCAGTGGTTTTGAATAAAAGTTGATGGATAATTCTAATTTCGTTTACAGGTTGTGGTACTATCGTGTTGATTTTGAGTGTGTAATAAAGAATGGTCTATTTCATTTATGTTTTGTGATTAAAGAAATTCGGCTTTAGTGTTCATTTATAAGCATGCTTTTAATACGGTCGTAGTAGCCAATGTATTTTTAGTTCAGTAGGTTAGTTAGCATTGTCGTATTTATTTTGGTCGGGCGGTAAGGTCATGATCGGTGAGCACTAATTGGAAGATCCCTATGAGTGGGCGTCACCCAACAGGGATGGGAGCGCTCGGGAGAGGTGGCCATTGGCCCCTCAACGGGGAGGCGGTCCCTTCTAAGGATGGGTCGCCGAAAGATAAGGAAAGGCGGTCAAGGCCCCTTCCTGTGTAGGAGGGGTTACAGCCCCCTCCTGGGGAATTTCCCGGGGCCAGTGACGTCTGCGACGGCAGATGTGGTAAGTTGTGCGGGGTTTGGGGGGGGGTCTACGCTACCTTCTAGATACCTCACACGAGTCCTCGAACGACCTTTAAGTGGCGTCGAGTTTTATTGGTGCCCCCGTCAAGTCAAAGGGAAATTGGTAGTTGCACTTGAGGTACGCCTCAGTGCTGTCGCCCCTCTCAAGTGGGGGGGGTATTTCTGGTTAGGGATCTTGACACCGGTTACGACCTTGCCGTTGGCCCTTAAACGTTAGGATGTACAATTTCATAATTTCAAGTAAATGTTTGTAGGATGTTAGTTCGGCTAGGAGAACCTCTGTATTAGAGAATCTGTTAAGGTTAGCCAAACATCGCAATGTGGTAATGAAATTGTACATTAATATGAAACTGTTGATTTAATGTTTTAATTTTGTTTTAATAAATACGGCCGGGAGGGTCACTCCCTACCTCTTCCAAAAACTTCAAGAACTGTTTCCGGTTTCCCTCCTTTGGGGATTGTGTTGAGAGGGGGTGGCGGGTATCTCAGCCATATAGGTAAATGTCCTAAAGCTCCAGTGAACAATTGCAATTGTAGTAGTATTTATACTGTAACTCAAGAATCTATTGATTTTTTTTGCAATTTCTTAAATAACTATATTAGGGAAAGTGTTAAATAAAAGATTTAGATGTTGCAAGGACTACAGTCTTGTAGAGTGAGAGAAAATACTCGTTTGCAAGGTCATTCTCTAGCTTATCTTTCTAAAAAATTATGGAGAAATGTTTTTCACCAATTCATAATGTTACCAGTTCATCAAACTAAAGTGAGGATATTAGTCAGAACATTGTATTACGCAGAAACTCCAGCACTAATGTTAAAAAAGTTAAACAGTACTCTTTTCCGTGCATCTGTATCAGATGTAACGAATGTCTCTCATGAAATTCACCTTACTTACTTTGGTCCTCAGGAAGACAGTGCAGAAACTAAGATATTAATAGAAGAACTTGTGAAAAAGAATGTACAATGTTCTACTGTAGAAAATTTTGAGCAAGATATTACAAAGTTTAAGGTGATTTCACATCGAACGCCAAATTATTCTTCTATTTCTTTTCAACGAACTCACTATAAAAAAAACCCAGGAATGTTCATCTTTATTTAAAAAGGAAAATAATAATGAATGAAAGCATTTTGCAACTTATTTGTTGGTAGAGAATTCTTTTGATTTGGGTTCTGAAAAGCGTATTTGTAAATATTGTTATAACAAATTAGATGAGAACAAAATGCCTGCTAGAGCTAGAGATAATAATCTTGAGTTGGTGATTATTCCTTCTGAACTAATGGATTTAAATACCTATGAGTCTATTCTTATTCCATGTGTGCAACCATTTCAGGCTACTGTTCGTATGGAGCCTAAGGCAGGAAAATTGCCTCCTTCAGATTTACAAACAGGATTAAAGGGAAGAGTTGTAAATCTGCCTGTAGATTTTTTTTATAAAAAATTGAAACAATTGGTGTAGAAAATATAGAAGATCAAACTTTAAATATTCTTGTTAATGGCGTTCCTACTAGGAGTATGAAAATCTGGCATAAATTAGTGAATGTTAGGAAAGTGTAAAAGGCAACGTATCTACTAAAAAAACTAATCAATATTATAAAAATGTGTATGTGAGCTGTGCTGAGTGCACTTGGGATGATTTACTTCAATTTCTTTGAGACAAAAATCAAAAGATACTAAATATTGAATACAAGACACCTGGAGAATTGTGCTCTTTGGATCCAGTTAATGTATACAGGTATTTCAATCATAGATTCGAAGCTATAATATCTTTTATCACCAATAAATAAAATTCCCCTCTTGGAAAGATTTTGGATTTCTTTTGCAGAGAAGAGTATCAACCAAAAGATGCTTCTCACATACATATGCTAATATGGATCAAAGATGCTCCCACATTTGCAACTTAGTCAGATGATACTGTGCTGTCTTTTATTAGAAAATATGCCACATGTAATATACCAAAAAGTACACAAGATAAAGACTTAAAACAACAAGTCTTACAATTACAAAGTCAATATTTAACTGAGAAAAAGACAGAAAATATAGGTATTATAGTGTATTAGTTCATAAAACTTCCTATTCCAACTGTTCAAAAATCCCTCCCTTTTAATTCATTATACTTTGAGTTCCTAAGAAGGACCATCTCTTCTGAGATTCCTGTCAAATAGAAAGAAAATCACCATAATAACAGCAATGCACTCATCTTCCACTTTTTCTTCAAAAAGAGATTTCATTCCTGAACACCCTCCAAAGAAGAAGAAAAAAGCTCTAATTTGGAACTTATTTACTATCCCTGAAGAGCAAAAAAAGGGTAATGCTCCGTTAGTAACCTGTAACATTTCCCAAACAACTGTTCAAAGGAGTGATGCATCCATAAAATACTCCTTTGGCACTCCAAGTATGATAAGATATATCAAGAACTTGCACCCCAATAACTTTGCTAGAGCTCCAACACGAACGTTAAAGGAAACCCCACCTGAGGCTGCACCAAGCACATCGATTGCTGCAGCAGCATATTCAGCAAGCAATCCACACCCAGAAATTGATCCTCATTTCGGTGAAATTAACATTCTATGCATTTATTGTGATGAACTTTTGTGTTACTGCAAACAGTCTATCGACCTAATAAAATGCAGGGAGCAGGAGCATCGCTATGCTCAACATTACTTTTTTTCACATCATCTTGTAATTGGTACCAACTACTCCAGCCGAAAGCAGTGCTTATTTTGCACACTTTCTGTATTTCTTGACTGGAATTATCAATTATTCTTCAATTTCATATTCTGATTGAATGTCAAAGCCCTTTATTAAACCAGATCTTTCATAGAAAATGTAGGGTCGTCACAGTCTGCTATGGAAAGGAGTAAGGGCCCGATGTAGGTGGCCTTTACCGGTCGGTAACGGCCGATTTCGGCCGTTACCGACCGGTAAATGGGTCAATGAGATGTAGGGGGACCTTGTTTACCGAATCGGTATATTTACCGAATCGGTAAAGTTACCGAATCTGTAAAATACCAAATCGGTATTCATACCGATTCGGTATTTTACATATGTAGGTGGGACTCTTCTGAGTCCCAGAGGCCTTACAGAATCGGTATTTTACCATGAAATAAAACCTCATGGTAAAATACCGATTCCGGTGTGCATGCACATGTGTGCATGCACACCTATGCCATGTGACAGGCAGACCTGCCCTTAGGGCATGTATGCCTGCCACATGGCACCCACGCCTGTTTAGGGGGTGCCAGGGGGTGTCAAAGTGACACCCCCTGCACCCTTGTGAAATTCGGTATTTACCGATTCGGTAAATACCGAATCGGTAAAGCCTATTGATTCCTATGGGCTTTGAAGCCCATAGGAATCAATAGGCTTTACCGGATATATGATGTTAAAACGCGGACTTTTACTCCGCATACTGTTACAACGCGGTTTTTACAACGCGGATCATGTAACAACGCATGTATTTACAACGCATTTTTTTACAACGCAGGTACCTTTACAACGCAGACCATTACAACGTAAGTATTGGTAAGTATATGTTAATAAGAATAATATAATAGTAACTTAATTTTAAAAGTATAATTTAATGTAATTTTAAATAATTTAATTTCCGTTAATTAATTTAAATTTAAATTAATGTTACTTTATTTTTACCATGTACCCCTGTACCCCAAAAACTCTAAACTGACCCTAAACACCCCCAAAAAAATAAAGTAATTTTTTTAAATATAATTAAAATTAATTATTGTAAATTAAAAAAAATATAACTTTATTTTTACCCTGTACCCCTGTACCCCAAAAACTCAAAACTGACCCTCAACCCCAAAAAAAATGCAAAGTAATTTAATTTAATTTATTTACTATTAAATAATTTAATTTAAAATTAAATTTAATTTATTTTTACCCTGTACCCCAAAAACTAAAAACTGACCCTGAACCCTGAAAATACCCCTTTACCCAAAAACTAAAAACTGACCCTGAACCCTAAAAATACCCCTTTACCCAAAAACTAAAAACTGACCCTGAACCCTAAAAATACCCCTTTACCCAAAAACTAAAAACTGACCCTGAACCCTAAAAATACCCCTTTACCCAAAAACTAAAAACTGACCCTGAACCCTAAAAATACCCCTTTACCCAAAAACTGAAAACTGACCCTGAACCCTAAAAATACCCCTTTACCCAAAAACTGAAAACTGACCCTGAACCCTAAAAATACCCCTTTACCCAAAAACTAAAAACTGACCCTGAACCCTAAAAATACCCCTTTACCCAAAAACTAAAAACTGACCCTGAACCCTAAAAATACCCCTTTACCCAAAAACTGAAAACTGACCCTGAACCCTAAAAATACCCCTTTACCCATAAACTGAAAACTGACCCTGAACCCTAAAAATACCCCTTTACCCAAAAACTGAAAACTGACCCTGAACCCTAAAAATACCCCTTTACCCAAAAACTAAAAACTGACCCTGAACCCTAAAAATACCCCTTTACCCAAAAACTAAAAACTGACCCTGAACCCTAAAAATACCCCTTTACCCAAAAACTGAAAACTGACCCTGAACCCTAAAAATACCCCTTTACCCAAAAACTGAAAACTGACCCTGAACCCTAAAAATACCCCTTTACCCTAAAACCCAAAACTGACCCTAACCCATAAAAATACCCCTTTACCCTAAGACCTAATACTGACCCTAACCCCTAAAAATACCCCTTAACCCCAAACATATAACATTTAAAATATAACTATATACTTACCAATACTTACGTTGTAATGGTATGCGTTGTAAAGGTACCTGCGTTGTAAAAAAATGCGTTGTAAAAACATGAGTTGTAACAGTATCCGCGTTGTAATGGATGCGTTGTAACAGTAGTGCGTTGTAAAAAATGCGTTGTAACAAGTAAACACCGGCTTTACCGATTCGGTATTTACCGAATCGGTAAATACCGAATTTTACCGATTCGGTAAAAGGGAACATCTGGATTCCCTACATACCAACCCCTCACATTTACCGAATCTTAATTACCGAATCGGTACAATTCGGTAATTTTCGGTAATTAAGATTCGGTAAATGTTACTTACCTACATCTGGCCCTAAGTGTGTTGTTTTGATGTCGTTGATACTTTGGAAATTGCAAGGATTAGTGTCTAATGTAGTCATATTGGATCTATTGGGGAGTGGTGCCCCTGCAAAGTGTTTCTTTAGTTTGAGGTTCCTAGAGAATCTAAATAGATAAATTTTGGCTCTGCAGGAGACTCCTTGTTCATGTGGATTGAAATTTAGGCATTTACTGAGGAGAGAGACCATATTGTGCATCAAGGGTTTGGAGGATAGATTGACCACTTGGACTTACTGGCTGTTTGTTATTGTATCTTCCCTTCTCTGAATCTCAGCTTCTTTTTGTAGTCTTCCCTCTTTCCTCGGCGGGTTTTGCGTCTTTGGGAATAACTTGTTGTTGCGTGTGATTCTCACGTCTTATAGTCTGAATTTCGCGTAAAAAATTTGATGTGCTTGGTGCCTTGCAAAATGGAGTTTGCTGTTTACGTCCTGACATGCACCTGTGGCCTCAAGTATATAGGCAGTACCAAACAACAGGTGCATGTCAGGATCTTGCAGCATCTCCGTGCTATCTTGCATAGTGATCCTGCCTATCTGGTGGCCCGTCACTTTCTGAGCAAACACAATAAAGATGTCAATTGTTTGACTTACTATGTAGTGGCAGCGGTACCTAAACTATTAAGGGGAGGTAACAGAGAGTTGAAACTAAGACAACTGAAATCCAACATGATCCTCGAGTTTGACAGTAAATGGCCAAATGGTCTGAATAACACCGAAGATTTACACAACTTTCTGTGACACTCTATATTTTCTGAGTCTTATGCCATGATCCTGTTGCCTGTGAGGATACTAGAATGTCTGTATCTAGTTAAATAATGTCTATTGTTGCAAATCTGTTTCTTGTTGGCTAGTCAGGTTCCCTGTTAGTCATCAATATATTTACTACAGCTGCACAACTATCCTCAGTGTATATAGATGTGTATATATAAATGTGTATTTTTCAGATTTTTATCAGATGTTGGTATATATGGTTTTATACACTAGGTGTTTTATTCACTTTTTTATCATGGTACACTATCTGATCAAATCTGTAATGTTTTAATGTTAGGCCTCCTATTTACAAAATGAGGCTCTGTTCCCAATTGTTAATATGGCCTATTTGCATTGCAATTACTGGTTGATTTTATCATGCACTTTAGCACTTTATTCCACTTTATTTGCACATGTAAGAATATTTTCCGCACTTTAGGCATTGACTAAATGTCACTATAGCAACACAATAAGGTCTCCTGCTTGCCCTACCACCTGTTAATACTGTTGACATACACTATGTGATGAATCAAATTTTGCATTGAGCGATTTATAGAATGCTATGGTATTACTATCAGAAACTAGGATTTATCCTGTTATAATAATTCTGATTTTATAATTATATTTCTGATTTTACTCACAAATAATGTATATTTATATATGGATAACTTAAATACTCTGTTATTTATGGCTCATTTTGCACGTTAAACACTGAATCCATAGTATGTCTTCCGTTTCTATGGTCACATGACCGGGTAGGAGGTGGGCCACAGGAGCGTCACTAGCATTACAAAAAGCAAAAAGTTACATTTGGTCTTTTGCATGTGAACAAGGGCTGTTCCAGCCCGAAACGAGTCTTGCCCTTCTACCCTTTTAAGAATGCAATAAAGAAACCTGTATGTGTGGTGGTCCGTCTCCTGCTTACTTCGCCGATCCGCACTGGGACTGGAGGTGGTGCGTAGAGTTTTTGCCTATATATATATATATATATATATATATATATATATATATATATATATATATATGTATATGTGTATATATGTATATGTATATATATATGTGTATATATATATGTGTATATATATATATATATATATATATATATATATATATATACCTAAAATACCTTAGATATTCACTGAAAAAAACAAAGGTTACAGGAACATTATGGTTAAGTTCAGAATTTACATGCACAAAACCATAGAAATTCAGCAGCTATAGTTAGCTTGACTAATTATAACTTGCACCACCACAATGCACTGCTTATGACCTCACATATTACATCACTCATGCCATGGTCAGTGACATAACTGATGACATTATCCACAGAATCTCTGACACATACACTCACACCCCATATAACCATTGCTACACCTACTCCACCGTTCACACTACCATTCTCTATCCCATTCACACACCCATACCACACTTACACAGCTTCTCAATGATTCATAGATAAACACAGACATCCCCTAACTCTCCCATACAGCCACTCACAGAACCACTCACTAATACAGCCACTAACATATACACTCAATGCAGTCACTCATATAATGTGTCAGTCACCCATAGAGTTAGTCACACACATACTCACTTACCCATACAGTCAATCACACAGCTACTTACTCATTCATACAGTTACACGCATACTCAATTACTCTTATAGATACTAATACATACTCACTCACCTATACAGACACTGACAAGCACACTCTCACATATTCAGCCACTCTCACATTTACTCACTCACCCTTCCAGTCGCTCACATACCCCATCACTCACCTATACTACCTTTTACATACATGGTTACTCACCCATGTACCACTGACACATGCACTAACTGAACAACACAGTCATGCACACAATCATTCACCCATACAACCCCTCATACAGATACTCACTAACTCATAGAGCCACTGATATTCCCACTCACTCATCCATATAGGCAGTTACACCCCCCTCACCCACCCACATAGAAACTGATACACCCATAGAGGTACTTAGACAATCAGTCACTCACCCATACAGAAACTCACTTACACGCTCACACCCTCATATAACCACTTAAACACCAACTGACAGATACTCACCCTTACATTCACTGAGACATCTAATTACTCACTTATACAGTCAATCACACACCCACTGAATCATCCGATCAGACACTCATACACCCACTGATTCACCAATATTCCTTGGTATATGTAGTTAACACTCATAAATATTTTTTAAAACACTCACAATCATTGGATGATGTAATCAGTGATATCATTTGAGATGTCATCAGTGATGTTATTAAGTGATGTCACTGACCATGTCGTGAGTGGTGTAATATGTGAGGCCATTTGCAGTGCATTGCAGCGGTGGGTGTTATATTTCGCTCAGTTAACTATAACTGCTGAATTTCACTGGTTTTGTACCAGTGAAACTTTAGCCTAACTATAGCATCCCTGTAAGCTTTAGTTTTTTTCAGTGATTTTCTAAAGTTTTTTTTGCTGCATTTCCTAACTTTAACGTCCCTGTTACACCTGTTTTTTTCAGTGAATATACAGAAACAACACCACAGTGATTTCATTTAAGATGTCATGAGTAATGTCACGGACTATGTCATGAGTGATCTACTATGTGAAGTCATAAGCAGTGCATTGTGGGTGCATAAATTATAGTTAGCTCAGGTAACCGTAAATGCTGAATTTCTCTAGATTTGTATGAGTGAAATCTGAGCCTAACTATATGTTCCTGTATCCTTTGTTTTTTTCAGTGAATTTCTAAGGTTTCCTAACTATAATGTCTCTGTAACCCCAAATTTTTTCAGTGAATATCTAAGGATTTTTAAATGCTAAGAAAGATGCCCATCGCAATGCATAGTTGGGGGAATTGAACAGAGAACTGACCTGGCATTTTGCTGTCCCACCCAAGCTTGCTGCTCCTGCCCCCTCCTTCTTACCATCCAATATCCAAATCCATGACCATGCTCCCTCATTACAGCCATTTGCGGCTGTTGTTAAGCCACTGCCCTTCCTGTGTGCCCTAAACAATGTGATTGCTGCCCCATCCACCTCCTCCCTACCCTCTGTTGTCTGAATCCATATCCCCTCCTGCCTTGCATGGTCTGATGTACTGCCACTTCTGGCCATTTAGCATGATGTCCCTGCCCACTCCTCCTGACCTCTGTTGTCTAATTTTAAGCCCCATTATTGCCCCCCTGCTTAGCCTCTGTGCTTATTTCACTGCCCCTACTCTCCTTTCACTTACCCTTTAATGTCTGTGTCCATGCCCCTGCTCCCTCTTTCTTCCCACCATATTCCATGGACGTGCCACACTCCTATCTACATTGAGTGTTCTGTTGAGTTGCCACTCTCCCTCCCATCTGCCTAGCGTGGTCAGATGGCTGCTGCCTTTCTCTGCCACCTCCAACCTGCCTGTCCAAGTTCCTTGCCCCATCCCCTCTCTCCTGTCCTACATGGCCTATTTTGCTGCCACTCCCTTCTCCCCTCCATGCTCTGTTTTGCTGCAACTGCTCCTCCTGCCTTCCCTGCATGGTATCTTGTGAAGCCCCTTACCCTGCCCTCTTTTGTCTGTGTCTAGCCTCTACCCCTCCCTTCTGCACTCTTTGGTCCTTTGTGCATGCCCATCCCCTCCCTCTTAACCGCTGTGGCTGTTGTGCTGCTACTAAACCTACTGCTTGCCATGTATTGTCTTCTGTGCAGCCACATACCCACTCACCTGCCCTGTGTGGTCAGCTTGCTGCCCCATATCTCCTCCCACCTTCCCTCTGTTGTCTCTGTGTATGTCATTGTAGTTTCACGGTTGCCCTCAATGGTGGGCTGTGTTTCCAGTGCACATCCCACCTGCCCTCCATGGTCAGTTTGATGCTCCTGTCCCTTGCCCACTGTGATCGAATGTACCTTATTTGGCAACATTTTGCACTTGGTAAGAGTTCGATTTTTAAAAATAAAACCTCGGGAATTGATTTTCCCCATTGATTTCTAATGAAAAAGAGGAGCTTTTAGGCAGGTGATAGATTGAATAAAGCACTTCTGGGAATGAAAACATTGGGTGTCTCCTACCTGAATTGGATCTGTTGTCATGTATGGTTGAACTGCCACTGCCTTCTTCTTCTGCTCTCAATGGTCTTTCATGTTGCCACAGACTCTTTCGCCTGTACTTCATAGTTGGTTTGCTGACCATGCCCCCCCTTTTCTCTGCCCTCCATGGTCATTCATGCAGCCACTGCCCCTTCAGCCTTCCCAGCATAGTCAACTTATTGCCTCATGAGAGGGTCTTATCCCCAGAGAAATGATGGTGTGTGCTCTAAACAATTAAAATGAGGACAGATTTTCTCAATCCTCAAATACCAGCTAAGCACTTTTAAATAATTTGGTATCTTTATGTTTTTTAATCTAGTTGGCAACTTGATTATTTGTTCAACGTAAGGGAGAAGATGTGGCATTATGGGTAGAGCTGCAGACTGTGCTACTGGGGAACCAGCTTTGTGTTTCGGCGTCAGCTTGACATCTTGCGATCCTGAAAAAATCACTCAATTTCCCCATGCCTAAAAAAATAATGTGTTATTGAGTAATGATGCTCAAGTAATTCACTTCAATACCTCTGGATCATTCTGTGCTACATAAAACTGCTAAAAACCAAAATAAATAAGTGTTTTGCACATTTCTGATTTTGAGCTATACTTGGGTTCCATGTGGATAATATTTGTGCTATAGTTGGGCTACTTTGCTGTGATGGCCAACCTGGGAGACTTCTTTGTTATGAATATCCCAAATGTCCTCATTTACAGCAGTGTCCACAATAGAAAATGTTTTTAGTTTTCTACTTCCATTCCATCAAGATGGCGTTCAGATACGCCACACTTTTTGTTGTGATGGACTAGACGTGGCAGAGTTGTTTCTTTGTAGTTCCTTTATTAAGTCCAAGTTGCACGTTGGTATTCTTGTATATCAGGTTGTTAATCCATGTTTAGCAGAATGGTATATAAGTATAAAAGCCCAACGAGGAGCAGCCTGCCTGCTGCTCAGACCATTTTCAACTGTAATACCTCACCCACACAGGCACCCAAACATTCAATGCATCTCTGTCACACCAACATTCCACTCAGAACACTTACACTGGTGGAGAAGCTAGGAGGTGGTTAAGCTATGAGTAACATTAGTCCATAGGCAGGATATAACATATCATCCCCATTTAAATGGAAACAAAAATTATGCTAAGTGGGAACAACTATACACAAAAATACACAAGTAGAAAATAGCATTTACTACTGTAAAGTATTTACTGCTTACCTGTGCCAGGCTTGCTTGGTTCTAGAAATAAAACAACTAAAAGAATATTTTTATACAATTGGTCTGAATGTTCAATTTTTGAGTGTGTGAATTCATCTGCTTTACACTATCCTCTGATACTACCTACCTTACTGCTCAACCACACTACCACAAATAGAGAGTAAGGTTCTATCTAATTTTACTTCTGCATACCTTTGTTGTTCCACTGGACTCTGTGCACACTTTACCTCACTTTGGTATAGTTTATACAGAGCCAGCTTCCTACAGTGTCTCCCCCTTCATTTGGCACTTCTGGGCTTTCCCCTTGGTCCTGCTCTAGAGGATGTGGGAGTTGCCGTGCCTCTGTCTTGTTCATTGTACTGCAGAGTCCTGCTTTAGCAGACTCAGCGGTTCTTCCTTGTCTCTCTGACTCCTGGTGGGGTTGGAGGGAAGCATCAGTCTTGACATGGCTACCTCTTCCCCTGTTGCTTACTGGCTTCCGTGGGTCGGTGGCTGGGTTCTCTGGACACTGGTTGTCAACCTGGGAGAGGGTGTGCTACATGGTGACTCCTTGCAGATCAGTGTGATGCCTATGGTGTCTTTTACGGGGATCCTAATAATGGCTTTTAGGCAGGTGATAGATTGAATAAAGCACTTCTGGGAATGAAAACATTGGGTGTCTCCTACCTGAATTGGATCTGTTGTCATGTATGGTTGAACTGCCACTGCCTTCTTCTTCTGCTCTCAATGGTCTTTCATGTTGCCACAGACTCTTTCGCCTGTACTTCATAGTTGGTTTGCTGACCATGCCCCCCCTTTTCTCTGCCCTCCATGGTCATTCATGCAGCCACTGCCCCTTCAGCCTTCCCAGCATAGTCAACTTATTGCCTCATGAGAGGGTCTTATCCCCAGAGAAATGATGGTGTGTGCTCTAAACAATTAAAATGAGGACAGATTTTCTCAATCCTCAAATACCAGCTAAGCACTTTTAAATAATTTGGTATCTTTATGTTTTTTAATCTAGTTGGCAACTTGATTATTTGTTCAACGTAAGGGAGAAGATGTGGCATTATGGGTAGAGCTGCAGACTGTGCTACTGGGGAACCAGCTTTGTGTTTCGGCGTCAGCTTGACATCTTGCGATCCTGAAAAAATCACTCAATTTCCCCATGCCTAAAAAAATAATGTGTTATTGAGTAATGATGCTCAAGTAATTCACTTCAATACCTCTGGATCATTCTGTGCTACATAAAACTGCTAAAAACCAAAATAAATAAGTGTTTTGCACATTTCTGATTTTGAGCTATACTTGGGTTCCATGTGGATAATATTTGTGCTATAGTTGGGCTACTTTGCTGTGATGGCCAACCTGGGAGACTTCTTTGTTATGAATATCCCAAATGTCCTCATTTACAGCAGTGTCCACAATAGAAAATGTTTTTAGTTTTCTACTTCCATTCCATCAAGATGGCGTTCAGATACGCCACACTTTTTGTTGTGATGGACTAGACGTGGCAGAGTTGTTTCTTTGTAGTTCCTTTATTAAGTCCAAGTTGCACGTTGGTATTCTTGTATATCAGGTTGTTAATCCATGTTTAGCAGAATGGTATATAAGTATAAAAGCCCAACGAGGAGCAGCCTGCCTGCTGCTCAGACCATTTTCAACTGTAATACCTCACCCACACAGGCACCCAAACATTCAATGCATCTCTGTCACACCAACATTCCACTCAGAACACTTACACTGGTGGAGAAGCTAGGAGGTGGTTAAGCTATGAGTAACATTAGTCCATAGGCAGGATATAACATATCATCCCCATTTAAATGGAAACAAAAATTATGCTAAGTGGGAACAACTATACACAAAAATACACAAGTAGAAAATAGCATTTACTACTGTAAAGTATTTACTGCTTACCTGTGCCAGGCTTGCTTGGTTCTAGAAATAAAACAACTAAAAGAATATTTTTATACAATTGGTCTGAATGTTCAATTTTTGAGTGTGTGAATTCATCTGCTTTACACTATCCTCTGATACTACCTACCTTACTGCTCAACCACACTACCACAAATAGAGAGTAAGGTTCTATCTAATTTTACTTCTGCATACCTTTGTTGTTCCACTGGACTCTGTGCACACTTTACCTCACTTTGGTATAGTTTATACAGAGCCAGCTTCCTACAGTGTCTCCCCCTTCATTTGGCACTTCTGGGCTTTCCCCTTGGTCCTGCTCTAGAGGATGTGGGAGTTGCCGTGCCTCTGTCTTGTTCATTGTACTGCAGAGTCCTGCTTTAGCAGACTCAGCGGTTCTTCCTTGTCTCTCTGACTCCTGGTGGGGTTGGAGGCAAGCATCAGTCTTGACATGGCTACCTCTTCCCCTGTTGCTTACTGGCTTCCGTGGGTCGGTGGCTGGGTTCTCTGGACACTGGTTGTCAACCTGGGAGAGGGTGTGCTACATGGTGACTCCTTGCAGATCAGTGTGATGCCTGTGGTGTCTTTTACGGGGATCCTAATAATGGCGTACGCTCTAGAGGCCGAAGGCCGGCCTGAGGTTGTTTGGGGGGTTTCCATGGCAGTAGTACACTTTTTAAGCGTTTTTGCTTGCCATGGGGGTTTAGCCTTACATTTTTGTTTGTGCCATGATGGAGGACGGTGCTGAGTTGACTTCTGTTAACCCTATGGAGTCTTCTGGGTCTATAGACACAGTGCCTTCAATGGCTATGATCCACCAGATGATTAATACTGCTGTGGCTGCTGCTTTGCCTGACAGGGACTCTGTTCCTCCCTCTAAAAAGGCAGATGTGACCCGGTCCTTCCCATGATTCGGATGGGGAGGAGGATGTGGAACTTATGGGTCATTTTGTGCAGGGGTCGGATCTTAAGTTTGTCCTTCAGCATATTCATTCCAACCTGCTGTTTCCTGAGTCTGAGGTGAATGTGGAAGATGCAGATTTATTTTTGGAGTATCAGCAGAAAGAACCAGAGTCACTGCCTCTCCACTCCTCTGTCTTGAAGATGTTGCAGACAGAATGGAAAGATGTGGGTAAGAGTGGCCTTCTCAGGTTTCTGGCCAAACGATATATATTGCAGGACTCTGCACTTACGTTTTCGGCCTCTGTGAAGGTGGATTCATTGACAGCTGGCATGTCTTCTCAGGGGGCTGTTATTTATGAGGATGCTTCCCCAACAGATACTGTTGATCAAAAAGTGGATGCGGCGGTGAAATGCACTTTTTTCCGCTGTAAATTTTTCCATTAGGGCTGCTACATATTTCTCCTATGCCATCCAGTCTTTGCTGAAAGACTTCCAATCTTTGGCTGAGTTGTTGGACCAGGGTGAGGACGTTTCTTTGGCTGAGTTATTGGACCAGGGTGAGGACGTTTCTCCCGCTCTCGCACTAATGGAACAACATTTCCTTTGATCCTTTTGGGGCAGTGGCTTCTACGGCTGGCTCTTCAGTGGCTGCTCGTCGCCAATTGTGGTTATGTTCTTGGGAGGCTGATGCTGCAAAACAGGGTAAACTCATGAAAATCTCTTTTTCTGGTGTTAAACTGTTTGATGCTCCCTTGGAGGATATGGTAAAGAAGTCTGCAGAAGATCGTAAACTGTTGCTCCAGAGAGAGCAGGGCCCTCATGTTTCTTTGGGACTCATAGATCCTTTGGTATAGCTTGTCAAGGAAGGGTTCCTCAGCCCTTTTGTGGAAGGGGGCATGGCCTGGTTGCTCCTTCCTCTGACAAATCCCTGTTTCCTGCCAACACTTCCTCCTCTTCTGCTTCCTCCAAATCATGACTGGATTGTTTCAGGGGTGGGTCCTGTGGGGGGTCTGCTGTCTCACTTTTTGGACACTTGGAGGTGAACCGTTGTCTTGTGGAGAAGAGGGCTGTCATTCCGGTGCCTGTGGATGAGCTCCGGCTGGGAGTGTACTCTATTCTCTTCCTGGTAGAGAAACAGACCAGGGACCTCAGGCCGGTGTTAGATCTAAAATGGTTGAATTGGTACATTCCTCCCATGAAGTCAAGATGGTTTTATTGCAGGTGATCTTCCCTCTAATATCTCAAGGGAATTTTTGGGCTCCCATCAACCTGCAGGATGCTTATCATCTTGTGCCAGTCCATCTGGACTCTCGGAAGTTTCTCCGGTTCTGTGTTCTGATCCAGCATTTTGAGTTCAAGGTATTACACTTTGGCCTGTGTTCCTCCCCCTCGGGTCTTCACTAAAGTTCTGGCCCTGCTGGGGGGCCATTTACATGAGAGGGGTATCAAGGTCTTTCCTTATCTGGATGATTTGTTAATTTCTGCTTCTTCTTTTTCTAAGGCAGATATCCGTGTCCAGGAGGTTTGCCAAGTCCCGGAGGATTACAGATTTTTTGTGAATCAGAGAAAGTTCTTCCTGGTTCCTTCTCTGGATCTGACGTACATTGGGGTACACACTTCAGGTGTCATTTGGGGTTGGTGTTCCTGCCTCTTGCATGGAAATTGACTCTGATGTCAGAAATTCAGTACCTTTTGTCGAGGACTTGTCGTCCTGTGAGACTGTGGTTACGGGTTCAGGGGCTCATGTCTGCCTCGTTGTTTGTGGTTCAGTGGGCTTGTCTCCATTTGTATCCTGTGGTGAAACATGTTTGTCTCATTGGTGCCCCTGTGGTCAGGATTTCAATCAGGGGGTTCCTATGTCAGCCCAGGTGAGGCAGGATCTGGGTTGGTGGTCGAACAACGTCCATCTGTCCAGGGGTCGTCCGTTTCTGACTGTTCCCTCGCGAGTGGTCACTACGAATGCCAGCCTGTTGGGCTAATCTGGATGATTCTTTAGTGCAGGGCATGTTGTCCAAGGCTCTGATGTTCTGTTCCTCCAATTACAGGGAACTGAAGGCGGTTCAGTTGGGTCTCTTACCTTTCACTGCCTTGCTGGAGGGTCACCATGTTCAGGTCCAGATTGACAACCAGGTGGTCATTTCATATATCAATCCTCAGAGGGTTGCAGAAGCCCGTTCTCTCAGTTGCCTCACTCGCCTGATTTGTTCTTGGGCAGAGACGCACTTGGCGTCCCTGTCAGCAATTTATGTCCTGGGTCGGGAGATTGTGGTGGCAGACTGTCTGAGTAGGGTCTTTCACTCCATGGGATCTTTGTCTCTGACCCCTTTGATATTCTGGACG
Organism: Lissotriton vulgaris; assembly: GCF_964263255.1. Classification (NCBI taxonomy): domain Eukaryota; kingdom Metazoa; phylum Chordata; class Amphibia; order Caudata; family Salamandridae; genus Lissotriton; species Lissotriton vulgaris. The sequence goes on from NC_141689.1 coordinate 1,898,736,603, forward strand.
TTGCTGAGGAAGTTTAAGTGTCCGGTGGTGGACTTGATTGCATCTCTGGACAATGCTAAGGTCCGTTGTTTCTGCGCGATTCTGCTTTGTGCAGAAGCATGGAGTGTGGATGCAATGTCCTTCCTATGGCCAAGGGGCATGTTGTATGCTTTTCCGCCAGTTCCCCTGATTCTGGCGGTGTTACAGAAAAATGAGAGGGAGAGGGCGTTGGTGCTTCTGGTGGTCCTGGGATGGTGTCACTGCCCGTGGTTTCCTCTCTAGTTTCGATTTGGCCTGCGTCCGGGTTGGAGGATACCATTCCATCCGTATTCCTTAATGGGCCCTCTGATTCCTCTTCTGGTGTTCAGGTCCATGGGTCTGCAGGTTTGGCTCTTGAAAGGTGTTCCCTGATCAAGTTCAAGTTAAAATTCCAAAATTTGTATAGCGCACTACTCACCCAGAGGGTCTCAAGGCGCTTGGGGGAGGGAGGAGTATTTATTTATCGAATATCCAAGTTTTTAGTTGCTTTCTGAAGGAGAGATCGTTCTGTGTAAGGCAGAGGTGGGTGGGGAGAGAATTGCAGGTTTTGGCCGCTAAGTAGGAGAAGGATCTTTCTCCCATGGTGGATCTGTGGATGCACGGAATTGCGGCGAGGGCTTGATTGGACGATCGTAGTTGTCGAGAGGGGGTGTAGAAGGATAGACGCGTGTTGAGGCATTCCTGTCCTAGGTCGTAGAGGGCTTTGTGTGCGTGGGTGAGGAGACAGAACGTTATTCTCTTGTTGACAGGGAGCCAATGGAGGTCTTTAAGGTGGCCGGAGATGTGGGCTTGCCGAGGGAGGTCCAAAATGAGTCTGGCTGAGGCATTTTGGATGTGTTAGAGTTTTTTCTGTAGTTTGGGTGTGGTTCCGGCGTAGAGGGTGTTTCCATAATCCAGTCAGCTTGTGACCAGTGCGTTGGTGACCGTCTTTCTTGTTTCGGTGGGGATCCAACGGAAGATTTTTTTGAGCATTCGTAGGATGTTGAAGCAAGAAGATGAGACGGCGTTGACTTGTCTGGTCATCGATGGGGAGGAGTCCAGGATGAAGCCCAGGTTACGTGCCTGGTCCGTAGGTATGGGTGCGGTTCCGAGGGCCGGAGGCCACCATGAGTCGTCCCAGGCAGAGGAAGATGGCCCTAGGATAAGGACTTCTGTTTTGCCCGAGTTTAGTTTTAAACGGCTGTTCTTCATCCACTCAGCTACTTCTTTAATTCCTTTGTGTAAGTTGGTTTTGGCGGTGTTTGGGTCTTTGGTGAGGGAGAGGATCAGCTGAGTGTCGTCTCCGTAGGAGATGATGTTGAGATTGTGCTGGCGTGCGATGGAGGCGAGGGGACTCATGTATACGTTGAAGAGGGTAGGACTGAGTGAAGATCCTTGGGGTATGCCAAGTGAGTGGTTGTTCTGTAGAGGTTGCTGGGCTTATCCAGATGTCCAGGCACCCCTCAACCTTGAAAGGCTTACGCTAAACATTGGGACAACTTTGCTAGTTGGTCTCCTTGCTATGGTTGGTCTGTTGAGTCTTTGGATCCTGCTAGAGTTCAGGATTTTTTGAAGGAAGGTTTTGATTTGGATTTGGCCCTTTCTACCCTCCGTGCTCAGTGGGCTGCCATTCTAACTTTTAATAGTCTCCCTTTTGTGTCTGTGGAGCCCATGGTGGCTCGTCTTTTCTAATCTCTGGCTTTTAAACACCCTGGTCCAGTGTTGTCTCCTCCCCCTGGGACCTTCCATTGGTATTGCAGGCCTTACAGGGGGCTCCCTTTGATCCTGTGGAGTCAGTGTACTTGAAGTTTTTGACACTCAATGTGGTGTTTTTGGTGGCTATTTCCTCTGCCAGACTTGTTTGGGAGTTGGGGGCTTTCCTGTGGTCTGCTCCTTTTTTGCAGCTTTTGGAGGATAGAGTGGTCTTATGGGTGGAGGAATCTCTGTTGCATCTTTTGGATGCTAAACATGCGTTGGTGATTTATTTTTCTTGCAGAGCTTCCTTTTGTAAAGTGGACAATTTGTTTGTCACTTTTGGTCTGGTCTCAGTGGCTAACAAAGCAAACACAAGGAGATGATGGACGGAGCACTGAAACTTTTCAGACACTAACCTCCAGTCACATATCTGGAGTGAATCCATCATCATTCTTTAGCTCACTTCACCAACTCAGTTGAGACCCAGCGATATGCAAATTAGTCCTGACCCTGTACCTCATGGGAACTGTCCGGCCTGAACTGCCAAGCCAGGTCTTCCCTGAAACGGAAACAAGAATCCTGGGAGTGGTTTCTGGGTAAGACCCTTCATCAGCCAGGCTAGTTTGAATCCAGTGGCAAAGTGAGCAAGGGACCCACATTTAGACATACCCTGCCAACTAAGGTCGAACAAAGCAAACACAAGGAAATGATGGACGGAGCACTGAAACTTTTCAGACACTCACCCCCAGTCACAGATCTGGGTTGAATCCATTATCAATCTTTAGATCACTTTACCACCTCAGGTCAGACCCAGCTATGTGCAAATCAGACTTGACCGTGTGCCTCATGGGAACAGTCCAGCATGAACTGCCAAGCCAGGTCTTCCCTGAACCAGAAACAAGAATCCTGGGAACGGTTTCTGGGTAAGATAATTCATCAGCCAGGCTAGGTTGAATCCAGTGACAAAGTGAGCAAGGGACCCAGGTCTGGGTATACACTGACAACTTAGGGCAAACAAAGCAAACACAAGGAGATGATGGACAGAGCGCTGAAACTTTTCAGACACTCGTCCCCGTCAAAGATCTGGATTGAATCCATCATCCTTCTTTAGCTCACTTCGCCACCTCAGTTCAGAACTAGCTATCTGAAAATCAGTCCAGCCCAAACTGCCAAGCCAGGTCTTCCCTGAACTGGAAAAAAGACCCTTGGACCGGTTTCTGGTAAGACCCTTCATCAGCCAGGCTAGCTTGAATACAGTGGCATAGTGAGTAAGGGACCCACGTCTGGGCATATCCTGCCAACTTACGGTAAACAAAGCAAACACAAAGAGATGATGGACAGAGTGCTGAAACTTTTCAGACACTCACCTCCAGTCACAGATCTGGGTTCAATCTATCATCACTCTTTTGCTCAATTCGCCACCTTAGTTCAGACCCAGCTATATGCTCTCAGGGCCTGAAGCAGTCTCTTTCCACTGCAGTCGCTGGATTATTAAGGAAGCTATTCTTTAGACGTAAAGTGTCTAGTTTGTAGTTACCTCTCATCCTATTCTGTGGCGTTCTACTCGATCTGTGGTCGCCTTTAAGTGTTTTCCCAAGGAGGATATGTGCAGAGCTGCCACTTGGTCTTCTCCTCATACCTTCCGGTCTATTTACTGGCTTGAGATTGGGGGTGGGGCTTCAGTTGCCTTTGCCTCTTCAATCCTGGACCCTGTGGTTTCTTGAGATTTGTTTCTCTTTCCATTGTTTTCAATAAAGTTTGGTTTGTACTGCCTTTCATGTGTGGGATGTTTTTCCAATCCAAGAAGCTGATATTGCTTTGGTATCTGCTCACTGGTAATTACTGTGGCAAACAAGACGAACGAGGAGGTAATGCCCCGGTTACTTCCCAGTAATCTTCATTACTCTGAGTCCTAGTCTTCCTCACCACAGTAAAGTTCCCTTCTCTCCCGGCCCACTGCTGTGGTTTCATGTCTACACCTTTGTTTACAGGTCGTGCTCTGACCTTTGCGTCCTTTAACATGATTGGTTGTTGCCACTGTGGGCCATATTGGAGAGATAGGGAGACTAGTATGCAACTATTTACTTGGAGTTTCTGTAGGAGCAGAATGCTCACTGGTAATTACTGTGGTGAGGAAGACTAGGATTCGGAGTAATGAAGATTACCGGTAAGTAACCGGGGCATTCCTTCCAAGAAATAAGGAGGTACGCTGGATCGCAGGCCCCCAAATACTGTCTCTGTGAAGTGACAGTGTGATTTACAAACTGCTACTGGCACACGGACGGTGTTTGGGCTCACTATGCCATCTTCTTTCTTGCCGTGGCAAGATCTCCATTCCCCTTGAGCACTTTAACTGCACAAGTCGCTTGTTATAACTGATTACACAAGACTTTGTGGGTAATTGTTTTCTATTCATAGGAGCCGACTGACTTTGAAACAAGCCTGTAAAAAAATAAAATACAATTCAAAACAATATAGTAGGATAGAAGTCCCCCATATATTATAAAGATATAAAGCCATTGACAAATCAATCTGCAGTGTGCTTGACCTATGTAAAAATAGTAATTTATCTAAGAAACAAGAAATTGGTTGTGGTACGAAAAACTTATTATGTACACATTACATTTTTCTTTAGAGCTAACAAGAGGTTCCTTGCTTTAAAGAAAAGTAAATTGTGTAACTAACGAGAAAAGTGTTTATTGCCAAGTCCAATCGACTACAAATTGAACAAAACAGAAGAAAATAGAAATCATCACAAAAAAGAAATGGTGTACTGTTGCATAGTTTAAAAAAACTTATATAGATGCGTGTGGTGCAAAGAAAAGAAATTCAGTGACAAAAACATAATACTGTTTGTTAGAATCGGCTGGTCTCTAATTGGCAGATGTTTACACTTCTGACAAATAGGGACCCACCTCCTCTAGATAGGGCTAAGGGATCACACACTCAAATAACCCCTGCTCACCCCCTTGGTAGCTTGGCAGAGCAGACAGGCTAATCTCAGAGGCAGTGTGTTAAGCATTTATGACCACATACAGTAATAAAGTGAATACACCACAAATGGACACAACACAGAAGGTATTATAAAAATAAGGACATTTATATAAGGCTTAGCACAAGACCAAATAACGACATAAATATACCACAATCTCAATAAATACTCTTTGGAAGGAAAAATAATAGTTCAGGTAAAGTTTCTTCTTAGTAAATAATTCTTTAGCAACAAAGGTAACTTTTCTTCTCTAAAACACAGTTCTTGGCAACAATATAACCCCCACAGGAGGCACACGACGTGGAGGCAAATCTATTCCAAAGGTTTGGCGTCAACCGTGAAAAGCGCTATGCCGAGCACAGAGTCGAAACAGACCCCACAAACACAGTACCTTTTAGAATGAAGAAAACGATGATCCAAGGCGTCAAAAAGTGTTGGCGTCGAGGCGTCCATGTCGATCGAGCCTCAGAGTCAGGGCGATCAGCAGCGGCGTCGAGAGATGTCGGGCCGGAGCAGCGAACACGATGGCGAAGCAGGATACAGCGTCGTTGTCGATGTCGTTGTTGCAAGAGTGAGCAGCGCTCACGGCGTCGAGAGGGGCTGCGATGTCGAGGCGATCGGTAGCGGCGTCGCAACTGGCGTCTATCGGGCCCGGCGGCCGGCGGCGAAGGTGTGGGACACTGGAGTCATACTCACAATGTTAAGCTGGATTTGGCGGCATCGGCGTAATTGCTGATTTCTTTAGATGTGCTGGACTCCCACGTTCCAGCAACAGGCAATTTTAGCAGATGGTGAAGTCCTTTAGCCCTGTGACTTCAACAGGGGACTGACACTCTTCCAGCCCTTGGAGATTTTATTGGCAAAGCTTGAGAGTACACACTCAGTTCCTCTCTACTTGTTCTGGCAAAAATAAAGAAGCAAATGCAGGATTCCCCCCAGCAAACAGCTCTCTGGCAGAAAAGGTAGGACAGTCCTTGGATCAGCAGGCTTATTGTCCTTGGTGTAGGTTTCCTTGTCAGAAGTGATCTAAATTCCTTGGTTCAGGGGTCCTTCCTCGTTATAACCCTTTTCTACTTTGATTCCTTTGTCCATGCAGGGGAATTCCCCCCATCCTGGGTTTGTTGTGAGTTTTGCCAGGCTGAGGCACCTGGCCTATTCTCTGTGCAGGGCAGGGTCCTCAGCCGCCCGGCAGGAGGTGGAGCCAGCATTGTCACTGGCAGGGGCAGAGCCATCAGTCGCCCGGCAGGAGGTGAAGCCAGCATTGTGTCAGGCAGGGCAGGCTATTAGGAACTACTCTTCCCCCACTCTAAACGCAAATGCCTCATTCACCCCACACTGACTCATTCAGACCTCTGGAGCCACCCAGCCCCTGTCACACACACACCAAACCAGCAGAGACCGGTAAATAGTTAGACAAGAAACTAGTCACTTTCTAAAAGTGCTAGTTTCAAACTCAGAATCTAAAAACCATCCATCCTAAAGGATGTGTTATCTTTCTTTCCATCTTTATTTCGACATAAAATTTCATAAAAGAGATCACAATACAATAGCAGCGGAAATCATTAAAAATTCTCTAATAAAAAACAGTCACATTCCCATAAAATGAATATTCATAAAAACATTTTTCTACAAATATACCGAAGATCAACTGAGGGTCCCACTCCTCATTATCTCTTAGTGGGCCTTGGACTAACCAGCGATACACTGAGGCTCATTATACCACATAATTTCTTCTGATGTTCCACATAGCAAATAAGAATTTACTTACTGCAAAGACAATTAATGGGAATAGGTCAGTTTTTAGTATTCGATAGGAGTGGAAGCATTGCCTAATCACCAAGTTTCTAGATATAGGAATCATCCACTTCCTCCTAGGCTTCCGATAGGAAGGACAGAAGAACATTACATGAATATCATTCTCCAGTTCCTCAGTACATGATGTGTTATCAAATTCTGAGTTCAGGGACACTAAACTCAACTTTCCACCATGCTCTCTGAGTCTATTAGGATTATATAGTGTAATAATTCCAGCAGCGCAGTCTGGCCTAAGGAGAGCAGGTAGCCTTACAATAGTGAAAAATGAAAATGGCTGTAATTCACTATTAGGACATGCCACACACATCAGGGCTTGTCCTACCTTATGCTTACAATGCACCCTGCCCTTGGGCCTACCATAGGGGTGACTAACATGACGTTAAGGGAAGGTTTTAGGGACTGGCAAGTAGGTGTACTTGCGCAGTCAGCGTGGCAGTACCAGACTGCACACAGGTTCTGCAGTGGCAAACCTTAGACATATTTTACTAGGCCGCTTCTGTGAGGGGCACAACCAGTGCTGCAAGCCCACCAGCAGCATTTGTATTTACAAGCCCTGGCACTCCTGGTGCACTATACTAGGGACTGACAGTAAACCAAATAATCCAAACATGTAATCCAATTAATGTACCAATTTAACATAGGGAGCACTTGCACTGTGGCACTGATCAGCAGTGGCACAGTGCCCGAAGCAGTATTCCAGCAAAACATCGTAAACAGAGGAGGCAAACAGACAAGAAAATGGAGGAGAGACTCATGCCAATGATGCCAGGTCTAAAACTGTTCAACAAAATAAATTAACAAGATGCAAAATGATGACAATACAGCACGTGATTCTTCAAGTATTAGGATTATGCACATTTCAAAATCCAATATATATGTGTTTGTTGTTATACTGCTGAAGACGCCACATGTCAACATAGTCTCCAACCAATTTGTGATCATTAGAAAATAAAACTGTTGCTCTTGCTTAAGACAAGTAGAAATTCACATTAATAATCTGTCTGTCTGAGTTTCTTTTTAAATTAACATTACATAAGAGCGCATACATTTCGAATGCTCAAGAATCACTCTTTAAAATAATCAAAGCATCTTTTACATATGGAAAACTGGACATGATTCATAACATAGGAGTGAAATTAGGGTAGTCATGCTTATCGTCTGCCACAAGACAGTTTGTTAGTAGAGAAGAAGAAAGGAAGAAAGGAGAAGATAAAAAACAAGAAAATCAAAGGTCAAACAGTAAACTTGACAAGCTCTTGATAATTGTTTATCGATAGGTAGGCAGACATAAATACATCACTCATTATTTGGTCCGATAAACAAGAAGACATTGTTTTGCAGTGATTCAATACCTATGGTCCCATATATGATCCCACTAGCAAGCATTATACGCTCACACAACATGAATGTAATCTCCTAAACCGATGACACGCAACTGATTCTTTCCCTCACAAACCAGACGCTCATTAACCAGATCAAGTTGAGTACGTGCATGATTGAAATTTCCTAATGGATGAAGACCAAGGGACATATTTACAAGTCCCTATCATCACCACAATGTCACTTTTCTCAACGCTGTGGTGGCGATAGGGGCTTCGTCTTATTCACCAGGTGGCATTAAGCCACTTAATGTGGCTTAACCCCTTCGCTGCTGGGCCTTTTCCCCTCCTGTGCTGAGCCCTTTTTTGGCTATTTGGGGTAGTGCGCGCTTAGGCCCCTGTAACTTTTTGACCACATAAGCTATCCACGCCAAATTTGCGTCCTTTTCTTCCAACATCATGTGGATTCCAAAGGCGCGCAGGGTTTGTGGATTCCCTTGGAGGGGTCGCAGAAATTAACCAAAATATAGTGATTTTTTTGTTTTTTTCAGAAAAATGGGAAAAACGGGCTGCAAATGAAAGCCTCTGGGTTTTTCCCTGAAAATGGTATCAAAAAAGGGTTTGTGGGGCTGAAATCTCCGTTTTCTCAGCTTTCAGGGAATGACAGTCTTTTGTCAGGGAACCAACATTTTTCACACAGTTTTGGCATTTTTCTGGGACATAGCCTATTTTTGCTATTTTTAGAGCTTTCCACCTCCTTCCAATTAATGGTAGAAAAGAGTTTGAAAGCAATAATCCTAGAAAGGAAAGTAAACAAAATTCTGAATTCAGAAAGGGGTCATTTGTCTAAATCCATGAAGGATTCTTTATCGAAAGTAACAGTTAAATCTTGGAATAATAGAAAATTTGTTGAAAAAAACAGCCTTTTGTCTCAACGTTTTCACCTATAACTTTTTCTAATCTTGACAGCTCTTGGAAAGCAATATACTGTTACATCCGTTAGACCTTCCTGGTTGTGGGGATATATAGGAGTTGTAGTTTCACCAAGAACCCAACGAACCCAGATCCAAAAACTGAGCAGCAACTTGCAATGTTTTTTTTTCTTTTACTGGGTATAGAGCACTTTGTCTTAGAAAATGTATACATGGAAAAATCTGTATGAAAGACACTTATGTATTTCTGATTTGGGTACAAAATATAGAGTTCAGAAACAGTATATAATTGCACATTTTCAAAATTGGGAATACCCATACTAGCTTGAGAATTATTGGTCATTTTTCAAAAACATTTTTTTTTTACACAATGTCTGTCATTGAAAGGGAGAAATGCTAGAAAGCTCATTAGGTAATAACAGTTGATTTACAAATCTGAATTACCCGAAGTCTCCCGATAAAAACGGTACCTCACTTGTGTGGGTCGGCCTTGTGCCTGCGATAGGAAACGGCGCAAAATGCAACGTGGTCACACCTCAATTTTGCAGTTACAAATTGACCCTTTTATGGCAAAGTGCCTACCTGTAGTTTTTGCACCCTAGCTCTGCCGGCACCTAGGGAAACCTAGCAAACCTATACATTTTTGGAAAGTAGACACCCTGGGGAATTCAGGATGGGGTGACTCGACTGCCTACCACCAGGCTTTGTTACCCAGAATCCCTTGCAAAGTTTAGAATTTGACAAAAAAAACACATTTTCCTCACATTTCTGTGGTGGAAAGTTCTGGAATCTGCGTGGATTAACACATTTCCACCCACCCAGCGTTCCCCCAGGTCTCCCGAGAAAAATGGTACCTCACTTGCGTGGGTAGGCATAGTGGCTGCGACACGAAACAGCTCAAAATGCAACGTGGTTGCACTTCAATTTCCCAGTGAAATCTTGTGCTATTTGGACAAAGAGACTACCTTTTGTTTTTGAGTCCTAGCTCTGCCAGAACATAGGGAAACCTAGCAAACCTATACATTTTTGAAAACCAGACACCCAGGGGAATTCAGGATGGGGTGACTCGTCTGCCTACCCCCAGGTTTTGTTACCCAGAATCCCTTGCAAAGCTAAAATTATGACAAAAAAAAACATTTTCCTCACATTTCTGTGGTGGAAAGTTCTGGAATCTGCGTGGATTAACAAATTTCCACCCACCCAGCGTTCCCCCAGGTCTCCTGAGAAAAATGATACCTCACTTGCGTGGGTAGGCATAGTGGCTGCAACACGAAACAGCGCAAAACGCAACGCGGTTGCACCTCAATTTCCCAGTGAAATCTTGTGCTATTTGGACAAAGAGACTACCTTTTGTTTTTGAGTCCTAGCTCTGCCAGCACATAGGGAAACCTAGCAAACCTATACATTTTTAAAAACCAGACACCCAGGGGAATTCAGGATGGGGTGACTCGTCTGCCTACCCCCAGGTTTTGTTACCCAGAATCCCTTGCAAAGCTAAAATTATGACAAAAAAAACACATTTTCCTCACATTTCTGTGGTGGAAAGTTCTGGAATCTGCGTGGATTAACAAATTTCCACCCACCCAGCGTTCCCCCAGGTCGCCCGAGAAAAATGATACCTCACTTGCGTGGGTAGGCATAGTGGCTGCAACACGAAACAGCGCAAAACGCAACGCGGTTGCACCTCAATTTCCCAGTGAAATCTTGTGCTATTTGGACAAAGAGACTACCTTTTGTTTTTGAGTCCTAGCTCTGCCAGCACATAGGGAAACCTAGCAAACCTATACATTTTTGAAAACCAGACACCCAGGGAAATTCAGGATGGGGTGACTCGTCTGCCTACCCCCAGGTTTTGTTACCCAGAATCCCTTGCAAAGCTAAAATTATGACAAAAAAAACACATTTTCCTCACATTTCTGTGGTGGAAAGTTCTGGAATCTGCGTGGATTAACACATTTCCACCCACCCAGCGTTCCCCCAGGTCTCCTGAGAAAAATGATACCTCACTTGCGTGGGTAGGCATAGTGGCTGCAACACGAAACAGCGCAAAACGCAACGCGGTTGCACCTCAATTTCCCAGTGAAATCTTGTGCTATTTGGACAAAGAGACTACCTTTTGTTTTTGAGTCCTAGCTCTGCCAGCACATATGGAAACCTAGCAAACCTATACATTTTTAAAAACTAGACACCCAGGGGAATTCAGGATGGGGTGACTCGTCTGCCTACCCCCAGGTTTTGTTACCCAGAATCCCTTGCAAAGCTAAAATTATGACAAAAAAACACAATTTCCTCACATTTCTGTGGTGGAAAGTGCTGGAATCTGCGTGGATCAACAAACTTCCACGCACCCAGCGTTCCCCCAGGTCTCCCGAGAAAAATGGTACCTCACTTGCGTGGGTAGGCATAGTGGTTGCGACACGAAACAGCTCAAAACGCAACGTGGTTGCACTTCAATTTCCCAGTGAAATCTTGTGCTATTTGGACAAAGAGACTACCTTTTGTTTTTGAGTCCTAGCTCTGCCAGCACATAGGGAAACCTAGCAAACCTATACATTTTTGAAAACTGGACACCCAGGGGAATTCAGGATGGGGTGACTCGTCTGCCTACCCCCAGGTTTTGTTACCCAGAATCCCTTGCAAAGCTAAAATTATGACAAAAAAAAACACATTTTCCTCACATTTCTGTGGTGGAAAGTTCTGGAATCTGCGTGGATTAACAAATGTCCACCCACCCAGCGTTCCCCCAGGTCTCCCGAGAAAAATGGTACCTCACTTGCGTGGGTAGGCATAGTGGCTGCGACACGAAACAGCTCAAAACGCAACGTGGTTGCACTTCAATTTCCCAGTGAAATCTTGTGCTATTTGGACAAAGAGACTACCTTTTGTTTTTTAACCCTAGCTCTGCCGGCACCCAGGGAAACCTAGCAAACCTATATATTTTTGAAAAGTAGACACCCAGGGAAATTCAGGATGGGGTGACTCGACTGCCTACCCCCAGGGTCTCTTACCCAGAATCCCTTGCAAAGCTAAGAAATTGGAGAAAAAAAACGCATTTTCCTTACATTTCTGTGGTGGAAAGTTCCGGAATCTGCGTGGATCAACAAATTTCCACCCACTCAGCGTTCCCCCAGGTCTCCCGAGAAAAATGGTATCTCACTTGCGTGGGTAGGCATAGTGGCTGCGACAGGAAACAGCGCAAAACGCAACGTGGTCACAACTCAATTTTTCTGTGAAATTGTGGCCTTTTTGGGCAAAGAGACTACCTTTAGTTTTTGAACCCTAGCTCTGCCGGCACCCAGGGAAACCTAGCAAACCTATATATTTTTGAAAAGTAGACACCCAGGGGAATTCAGGATGGGGTGACTCGACTGCCTACCCCCAGGTTCTCTTACCCAGAATCCCTTGCAAAGCTAAGAAATTGGAAAAAAAACGCATTTTCCTCACATTTCTGTGGTGGAAAGTTCCGGAATCTGCGTGGATCAACAAATTTCCACCCACCCAGCGTTCCCCCAGGTCTCCCGAGAAAAATGGTATCTCACTTGCGTGGGTAGGCATAGTGGCTGGGACAGGAAACAGCGCAAAACGCAACGTGGTCACAACTCAATTTTTCTGTGAAATTGTGGCCTTTTTGGGCAAAGAGACTACCTTTTGTTTTTGAACCCTAGCTCTGCCGGCACCCAGGGAAACCTAGCAAACCTATATATTTTTGAAAAGTAGACACCAGGGGAATTCAGGATGGGGTGACTCGACTGCCTACCCCCAGGTTCTCTTACCCAGAATCCCTTGCAAAGCTAAGAAATTGGAAAAAAAACCGGATTTTCCTCACATTTCTGTGGTGGAAAGTTCCGGAATCTGTGTGGATCAACAAATTTCCACCCACCCAGCGTTCCCCCAGGTCTCCCGAGAAAAATGGTACCTCACTTGCGTGGGTAGGCATAGTGGCTGCGAAAGGAAATGGTTCAAATTGTACGGTGGTGAATTTACAATACCAAATTGCTAAACAACCTTCATTTTGGGGGGGGGGCACCTGAGTTTTTGGCCCGGGGCTCGGTGGTATTCTTTGGAAAGTACCAAACCCAAACAGATCTGAAAAGTAGACCCGTGGGGGAGTCCAGGGAGGTATGGCATGCGTGGGTCCCCGAACGTTTTCCTACCCAGACCACCTTGCAAACCTTAAAATTAGGTAAAATAATCACTTTTCCAAACTTTTTTGCATGGGATCACCGTACCGGCAAAAATGTCCTACCACCCAGCGCTCCCCCTGTTCTCCCGAGTAAAAGGATACCTCACTTGTGTGGGTGCCCCAAAGCAGAACAGGCCAAAAATGAATGTTGAAAAAAGTAGTATTTCAGTGTTGCAAATTAAGCCCCCCTGCCTTAGTCACAGGCCTTTGGCCCACCCACACAAGTGAGGTATCATTTTACTCGGGAGAACAAGGGGAACGCAGGGTGGTAGGACATTTGTGCCGTCACGGCGATCCCACGCAAAAATGTATGGAAAACTGTTTTTTTAACCTAAATTTATGGTTTGCAGGGATTTCTGGGTAGGAAAACATTGGGGGACCCACGCATGCCATACCTCCCCAGACTCCCCCGGGTGTCTAGTTTTCAGAAATGTTTGGGTTTGGTAGTTACCAAAGAAGCCCGCCGAGCCCCGGTCCAATAACTCAGTCCCCCCCCCCTAAAAAAAGAAGGTAATCTTGCTATTGGTTATTGTAATGTCTCCACCGTACGATTTGGACCTTTTCCTGTTGCCGCCACTATGCCTACCCACGCAAGTGAGGTACCATTTTTATCGGGAGACCTGGGGGAACGCAGGGTGGGAGGAAATTTGTGTGAGCCCAGTGACGCCACGCTTTCCCACGCAAAAAAAGTGTGTAAAAAATGATCTTTCCAGCAAAAATTGAGGTTTGCAAGGGATTCTGGGTAAAGGAACGTTGGAGGATCCACGCAAGCCATACCTCCTTGGAAGCCCCCGGGTGTCTACTTGTCAGAAATGTGTGGGTTTGGTAGGTTTCCCTACATGGCCGCCTCGCACGGGGCCAAAAACCCAGGTAACCCCTTTTGCAAAAGCTGGTGGTATTCACATTGAATACCACCAGCTTTTGAAAGAGAGGTTACCTGGGTTTTTGGCCCCGTGCGAGACGGCCATGTAGGGAAACCTACTAAACCCACACATTTCTGAAAAGTAGACACCCAGGGGCTTCCAAGGAGGTATGGCTTGCGTGGATCCTCCAACGTTCCTTTACCCAGAATCCCTTGCAAACCACAATTTTTGCTGGAAAAATCAGTTTTTACACACTTTTTTTGCGTGGGAAAGCGTGGCGTCATTGGGCTCACACAAATTTCCTCCCACCCAGCGTTCCCCCAGGTCTCCCGATAAAAATGGTACCTCACTTGCGTGGGTAGGCATAGTGGCTGCGAAAGGAAATGGTTCAAATTGTACGGTGGTGAATTTACAATACCAAATTGCTAAACAACCTTCATTTTTGGGGGGGGGGCACCTGAGTTTTTGGCCCGGGGCTCGGTGGTATTCTTTGGAAAGTACCAAACCCAAACAGATCTGAAAAGTAGACCCCCGGGGGAGTCCAGGGAGGTATGGCATGCGTGGGTCCCCGAACGTTTTCCTACCCAGACCACCTTGCAAACCTTAAAATTAGGTAAAATAATCACTTTTCCAAACTTTTTTGCGTGGGATCACCGTGCCGGCAAAAATGTCCTACCACCCAGCGCTCCCCCTGTTCTCCCGAGTAAAAGGATACCTCACTTGTGTGGGTGCCCCAAAGCAGAACAGGCCAAAAATGAATGTTGAAAAAAGTAGTATTTCAGTGTTGCAAATTAAGCCCCCCTGCCTTAGTCACAGGCCTAAGGCCCACCCACACAAGTGAGGTATCATTTTACTCGGGAGAACAAGGGGAACGCAGGGTGGTAGGACATTTGTGCCGACACGGCGATCCCACGCAAAAAATGTATGGAAAACTGTTTTTTTAACCTAAATTTATGGTTTGCAGGAATTTCTGGGTAGGAAAACATTGGGGGACCCACGCATGCCATACCTCCCCAGACTCCCCCGGGTGTCTAGTTTTCAGAAATGTTTGGGTTTGGTAGTTACCAAAGATGCCCGCCGAGCCCCGGTCCAATAACTCAGTCCCCCCCCCCTAAAAAAAGAAGGTAATCTTGCTATTGGTTATTGTAATGTCTCCACCGTACGATTTGGACCTTTTCCTGTTGCCGCCACTATGCCTACCCACGCAAGTGAGGTACCATTTTTATCAGGAGACCTGGGGGAACGCAGGGTGGGAGGAAATTTGTGTGAGCCCAGTGACGCCACGCTTTCCCACGCAAAAAAATTGTGTAAAAAATGATCTTTCCAGCAAAAATTGAGGTTTGCAAGGGATTCTGGGTAAAGGAACGTTGGAGGATCCACGCAAGCCATACCTCCTTGGAAGCCCCCGGGTGTCTACTTGTCAGAAATGTGTGGGTTTGGTAGGTTTCCCTACATGGCCGCCTCGCACGGGGCCAAAAACCCAGGTAACCCCTCTTGCAAAAGCTGGTGGTATTCACATTGAATACCACCAGCTTTTGAAAGAGAGGTTACCTGGGTTTTTGGCCCCGTGCGAGACGGCCATGTAGGGAAACCTACAAAACCCACACATTTCTGAAAAGTAGACACCCAGGGGCTTCCAAGGAGGTATGGCTTGCGTGGATCCTCCAACGTTCCTTTACCCAGAATCCCTTGTAAACCTCAATTTTTGCTGGAAAAATCAGTGTTTACATACTTTTTTTGCGTGGGAAAGCATGGCGTCACTGGGCTCACACAAATTTCCTCCCACCCAGCGTTCCCCCAGGTCTCCCGATAAAAATGGTACCTCACTTGCGTGGGTAGGCATAGTGGCTGCAAAAGGAAACGGTCCAAATTGTACGGTGGCGAATTAAGTTTTCAATTTGAGAGTGTGTGATTCAAGGAAATTTTGACCGACAATTTCAAGTTTGCAGGAGATTGTGGAAAAAAATCAATAAAATTCACCAGAAAGACATGACCATATACTTCCATGGTTTAACAATAAAATCGAAATTTAGTAAGTTATTTATAGCTATAATGTACACCGTAACAGAGTTACTCAAAAGTCAAACATTCAAGCACGGCTAACTATTCCTCAAAGACACACACATACAGGTTGGATTTGGCACGAGGGCGAGTGATGGTTCAGTACATAAAATTTTATTAACAAGATATTTCAAAAAAATGAAATGCTCTGTCAATAAATAAATGCATAAAAACCAAACCAGTGACTCCCAACTCGTGAGCTGTAAAGCCACGACAAGGCACCAACCGTTTTACAGGCCATTCACGCACCTTTCATACCTGTTACACACCAGACCATTGACACCATCCGGAAGGAAAAGCAACACATTACAACATTCACAAAAGGGACAAGGTACACCCTACTTCTAAAAGGGAAAACAAAAACAAATATTACTGGACAGCCATCTAAACCGCAAACACACACACATACTGGTTGGATTTGGCACGAGGATGAGTGATGATTCAGTACATACAATTTTATTT
This sequence comes from Lissotriton vulgaris, assembly GCF_964263255.1. Taxonomy (NCBI): domain Eukaryota; kingdom Metazoa; phylum Chordata; class Amphibia; order Caudata; family Salamandridae; genus Lissotriton; species Lissotriton vulgaris. The sequence goes on from NC_141689.1 coordinate 1,898,752,922, forward strand.
GCAAGTAATTTTACAAAAATGAAATACACTGCGTATAATTGAAAGTATGATAAACTGAACCACTGACTCACAGCTCGTGAGCTGTAAAGCCACGTCAAGGCACCAACCTCTTTACAGGCCATTCATACACCTTTCGCACGTGTGACACATACAAAACATTCACGCCGCCAGCCGCGGACCCATCACATTACAACACTCACACCAGCAGACAGCGCCATTCAAGGGCCCATCACTTTCACACGCCCATATATCTGCCACAGCAACTACACAAAATGATGGACTGCGTAGAGTGTCACTCAACTAGCAGTGTATGTAGTGACCAACAGAAAGTTAGTACTCACACACCGCCAGCCGAGCGCCAGACCACCCACACCACCATCCAAGCACCAAACCATGCACACAGCCAGCCAAACATCACTCAGCGCACACAGACAGCCAAGTACCACACCACGCACACCGCCAGCCAAGTACCACTCCACGCACACCGCCAGCCAAGAACCACTCCAAGCACACCGCAAGCAAAGCGCCACTCCACGCACACCGCCAGCCAAGCACCACTCCGTGCACAGACAGCCAAGTACCACTCCACGCTCACCATCCAGCCAAGCGCCACTCCACACACACCGCCAGCCAAACACCACTCGACACACACCGCCAGCCAAGCAGTACTCCATGCACAGACAGCCAAGTACCACTCCATGCACACCATCCAGCCATGCGCCACTCCACACACACCGCCAGCCAAGCACCACACCGCAAGCCAAGCACCACTCCGCGCACACCGCAAGCCAAGCACCACTCCACGCACACCATCCAGCCAAGCGCCACTCCACGCACACCATCCAGCCAAGCGCCACTCCACACACACCGCCAACCAAACACCATTCCTTGCACTCCACCAGCCAAGCACCATACACTCACACTGCCAGCCAAGCACCTAACCATGCACTCCGCCTGCCAAACAAAAATCCACACACACCACCCGCAAAACACCAAACCATGCACTCTGCCAGGGAGGCACCAATCCACACACACCTCCAGCCAAGCGCCAGTCTACGCACACCGCCATCCAAGCGCCAGCCTGCACACACCACAATCACATTTAGAATTATTCTTTTCAAAAAAACACTAAACAAATGGAAATACCTACAAATCAACTTACACAAATTCTAAAACCAAACACATTGCACTAAAGCCAAACCTTGAAACAAACCAAATTTTTTTACAGAATACAGACCAGGCAATTCACTTCACAGCTCATTAAAACTCCCAATACTTCTTTTTCGTGTGGTATGATTTAAAACAAGCTGACAGACACAATCCAGGCTTAGAAGGACAGTCAGGGCAGTACATACGAGACTCCTTCCGCACGCCTCTACGCCAACAGACTCTGCATCTTCTAGTCGGAAAGTCTTTTGCGGTAGTGGGAGGAATGAATTCAGCAAAGTGGCGATCTTTCAATCTAGCCACCTCCTCCACCACTCCAAATCTAGGAACACTTGCCTGCTCCACTAGTACAAGGCTGGCTATTACAGACTCCTGAAACTTAACAAAAGGCATCTTCGACTCAGGACAAGACTTCTGGAACACAACAAAAGCATTGAAGGATGCCAAATGGAAAAGATGAATAGCCAATTTCTTGTACCAAACGTAAGCCTTTCGAATAGCATCATAAGGTTCCAACCTCTGATCTACTCGGTCAACACCACCCATGTACTTATTGTAATCTAGAATGCACACAGGTTTGCGCACTTCAGCAACCTGACCCCAAACAGGCTGAGGTACAGTACTTTCGTCATGGATAGTAGTCAGCATGTACACATCTCTCTTGTCTGAAAACTTCACAGCCAGAAGCTCCCCACATCGCAATGCAGTAGACTGTCCCCTCACAAGCCTTTTGCAAACAAGTTCCTTTGGGAAACCTTTCCGGTTACTGCGCATTGTGCCACAAGCAACAGTGCCCACTTTGGCCAACTCCTTGAACAACCGCACACCAGTGTAGAAGTTATCTACATACAAATGGTGGCCTTTGTGAAATAATCCTCTACCTAGTTCCCATACAATCTTCTCAGTCACTCCAAAAGTGGAAGGACAACCAGGAGGGTTAATGCTGGACTCCTTACCAGTGTACACCCTGAAATTGTAGACATATCCAGTCTCACTGTCACACAACATATACAGTTTGATTCCATAGCGTGCCCTCTTACTAGGAATGTACTGCCTAAAAACCAAGCGGCCCTTGAACAATAGCAAAGACTCATCCACTGCAATTTCTTTTCCAGGAGCAAAGATCTCAGAAAAACGATCAACAAAGTGATCAAGGACAGGCCGAATTTTAAACAGACGGTCATAATCAGGGTGATCGCGTGCCAAGGCTAAACCATTATCAACAAAATGCATCATCCGAAGAAGAAGCAAAAACCGATCACGACTTATGACTGCTGGATATATAGCTGTTGTCATCAAGGGACTAGTGGACCAATATGAAGACATTGATGGCTTCCTTAGCAAGCCCATCAAAAAAGTTAAACCCAAAAACTTCTTCATCTCTTCAACATTTGTGGGAGTCCACAGAGTAGCTCTAGAATGGGGCTTAAGCCTGGCACTATTGTCCCTCAAAAACTGTTCTGCATACAAATTGGTTTGGTCAACAATATTTTGCAAAAACACATCGTCCATAAACAACTGAAAAAAATTTATTGGCTGAAAATTCTCAGTATTCACTCTACACCCAGGAACACCAGTGAACTCTGGCAATGCCGGCTGCACCATGCCAGGGGGAACCCAGAGGCCATCCCCATGAACGGGGGGAGCAGCCACCTCAGCCTGCAGACCAGAAGCCACTTGTTGCTGTACACGTACTGGAAGCCTAACATCCACAGATACTTCTGGCTGCACATCACCAACAGAAAACATAGCATCCCCAGAAGACTCTTGCTGCACTACACCACCGGGAAACAAAGCAGGTCCAGATGCATCTTGCTGCTCTACAACAATGGGAAGCCTACCAGCCCCAGATGCCTCTTGCAGCACTTCACCAACGGGAAGCCCAGCAGCCTGAGAAGCTTCTTGCTGCACTACACCACCGGAAAACAAATCAGACCCTGATGCACCTTGACGCTCTACAACAATAGGAGGCCTAACAGCACCAGATGCCGCTTGGCGCACCACAGCAATGTGAAGCCTTTTGGGCGCAGGCTGTAGCCCACCTGCCTCATGCCGACGTAAAAAGAAAGGATACCTTGCAGCCCTAGGAAGTAGCACAGCTGCCTCTTGGTCCACTACCGGCGCAACAATGTCCTCCGCTACCATAGACACTTCATCAGCACTAGAAGAAGATTATTCATCCGATGATGATGAATGCAGGCAAAGAGAAAACTCACTGCCTGAATCTTCTCCACCAACCTCCAAATCCGAATCAGAGTCAGTCTCTGAACCATGGTCAGAGGAAGACTCAAAAAGCAAACTAAGAACCTGCTGAGCAGTAATCCTGCGACTAGCCATTATCCTTACAAAGAAAGACAGCACACACAAGTGAACAACAACCTACACTGTGCAAAGTAAGAAGTAAACAAGGTAAGGCTTTCACACAAAGATCAATACAATCCAAAACAATTTCACTCTTACCAAATACAGCTACACTCACCAGCACCTACTCTGCTGAGACACAGCAAAAAGAAATGATATCCCACTAGAAAGAAAAGAAAAAAAACAAATTAGAAATCAAAGTGCACATAAAACACTAATGCTGAAGAAAAAAAGAAACAGAGCCACACAAAGTGATATAAGTACAACCTTTTTCAAAAAGACAAAAAACAAGGGAAAGTAGTACAAAATACATTCACTTACCAAGCACAAGCAACTACACAAGCTGCAAAACCAACAGTAACGGACCCGCAACCTACAACAATCCAAACAGCAAAAGCCTGGAACAAGGCAAAAATGGAGAAGATAAAAAAATTACTACCACATTTCACAAACAATATAACAATTGAAAAAACCACACACAAATTTGCCCCCCAAATTTACATTTGCACAGAGGGGCCATCAAATAGGGCAAAGACCAATTGGGATTAGATGAGGTTTAACATCAAGACACTGGTTAATTTTTTGAATTTATTTTACTGCCTAACCCCTTTGGTGCCAGTCGGTCTTCTGCTCCTACCAGTACCCCCATCACACGGGGGCAGTAAGGACATTCATACACCTTTCGTACGTGTGACACATACAAAACATTCACACCACCAGCCGCAGACCCATCACATTACAACACTCACACCAGCAGACAGCGCCATTCAAGGGCCCATCACTTTCACACACCCAAATATCTGCCACAGCAACTACACAAAATGATGGACTGAGTACAGTGTCACTCAACTAGCAGTGTGTGTAGTGACCAACAGAAAGTAGGTACTCACACACCGCCAGCCGAGCGCCAGTCCACCCACACCACCATCCAAGCGACAGACCATGCACACTGCCAGCCAAACACCACTCCACGCACACCGCAAGCCAAGCACCACTCCACGCACACCGCAATACACAGCGCCACTCCACGCACACCGCAAGCCAAGCGCCACTCCACGCACACCGCAAGCCAAGCACCACTCCACGCACACCATCCAGCCAAGCACCACTCCGTGCACAGACAGCCAAGTACTACTCCACGCACACCATCCAGCCATGCGCCACTCCACACACACCGCCAGCCAAGCACCACACCGCAAGCCAAGCGCCACTCCATGCACACCGCAAGCCAAGCACCACTCCACGCACACCGCAAGCCAAGCGCCACTCCACGCACACCGCAAGCCAAGCGCCACTCCACGCACACCGCAAGCCAAGCACCACTCCACGCACACCATCCAGCCAAGCGCCACTCCACACACACCACCAGCCAAGCACCACTCCGTGCACAGACAGCCAAGTACTACTCCACGCACACCATCCAGCCATGCGCCACTCCACACACACCGCCAGCCAAGCACCACACCGCAAGCCAAGCGCCACTCCACGCACACCGCCAGCCAAGCACCACTCCACACACACCGCCAGACAAGCAGCACTCCGTGCACAGACAGCCACGAACCACTCCACGCACACCATCCAGCCAAGCGCCACTCCACACACACCGCCAGCCAAACACCACTCCATGCACAGACAGCCAAGTACCACTCCATGCACAGACAGCCAAGTACCACTCCACGCACACCATCCAGCCAAGCGCCACTCCACACACACTGCCAGCCAAGCACCACTCCGTGCACAGACAGCCAAGTACTACTCCACGCACACCATCCAGCCATGCGCCACTCCACACACACCGCCAGCCAAGCACAACACCGCTAGCCAAGCGCCACTCCACGCACACCGCAAGCCAAGCGCCACTCTATGCACACCGCAAGCCAAGCACCACTCCACGCACACCGCAAGCACAGCGCCACTCCACGCACACCGCAAGCCAAGCGCCACTCCATGCACACCGCAAGCCAAGCACCACTCCACGCACACCGCAAGCCAAGCACCACTCCACGCACACCATCCAGCCAAGCACCACTCCGTGCACAGACAGCCAAGTACTACTCCACGCACACCATCCAGCCATGCGCCACTCCACACACACTGCCAGCCAAGCACCACACCGCAAGCCAAGCGCCACTCCATGCACACCGCAAGCCAAGCACCACTCCACGCACACCGCAAGCCAAGCGCCACTCCACGCACACCGCAAGCCAAGCGCCACTCCACGCACACCGCAAGCCAAGCACCACTCCACGCACACCATCCAGCCAAGCGCCACTCCACACACACCACCAGCCAAGCACCACTCCGTGCACAGACAGCCAAGTACTACTCCACGCACACCATCCAGCCATGCGCCACTCCACACACACCGCCAGCCAAGCAACACACCTCCAGCCAAGCACCACACCGCCAGCCAAGCGCCACTCCACGCACACCGCAAGCCAAGCGCCACTCCATGCACACCGCAAGCCAAGCGCCACTCCACGCACACCGCAAGCCAAGCACCACTCCACGCACACCGCAAGCCAAGCACCACTCCACGCACACCATCCAGCCAAGCGCCACTCCACGCACACCATCCAGCCAAGCGCCACTCCACGCACACCATCCAGCCAAAGTCCACTCCACACACACCGCAAGCCAAGCGCCACTCCATGCACACCGCAAGCCAAGCACCACTCCACGCACACCGCAAGCCAAGCGCCACTCCACGCACACCGCAAGCCAAGCGCCACTCCACGCACACCGCAAGCCAAGCACCACTCCACGCACACCATCCAGCCAAGCGCCACTCCACACACACCACCAGCCAAGCACCACTCCGTGCACAGACAGCCAAGTACTACTCCACGCACACCATCCAGCCATGCGCCACTCCACACACACCGCCAGCCAAGCACCACACCGCAAGCCAAGCGCCACTCCACGCACACCGCCAGCCAAGCACCACTCCACACACACCGCCAGACAAGCAGCACTCCGTGCACAGACAGCCACGAACCACTCCACGCACACCATCCAGCCAAGCGCCACTCCACACACACCGCCAGCCAAACACCACTCCATGCACAGACAGCCAAGTACCACTCCATGCACAGACAGCCAAGTACCACTCCACGCACACCATCCAGCCAAGCGCCACTCCACACACACTGCCAGCCAAGCACCACTCCGTGCACAGACAGCCAAGTACTACTCCACGCACACCATCCAGCCATGCGCCACTCCACACACACCGCCAGCCAAGCACCACACCGCTAGCCAAGCGCCACTCCACGCACACCGCAAGCCAAGCGCCACTCTATGCACACCGCAAGCCAAGCACCACTCCACGCACACCATCCAGCCAAGCACCACTCCGTGCACAGACAGCCAAGTACTACTCCACGCACACCATCCAGCCATGCGCCACTCCACACACACCGCCAGCCAAGCACCACACCGCAAGCCAAGCGCCACTCCATGCACACCGCAAGCCAAGCACCACTCCACGCACACCGCAAGCCAAGCGCCACTCCACGCACACCGCAAGCCAAGCGCCACTCCACGCACACCACAAGCCAAGCACCACTCCACGCACACCATCCAGCCAAGCGCCACTCCACACACACCACCAGCCAAGCACCACTCCGTGCACAGACAGCCAAGTACTACTCCACGCACACCATCCAGCCATGCGCCACTCCACACACACCGCCAGCCAAGCACCACACCGCCAGCCAAGCACCACACCGCCAGCCAAGCGCCACTCCACGCACACCGCAAGCCAAGCGCCACTCCATGCACACCGCAAGCCAAGCGCCACTCCACGCACACCGCAAGCCAAGCACCACTCCACGCACACCGCAAGCCAAGCACCACTCCACGCACACCATCCAGCCAAGCGCCACTCCACGCACACCATCCAGCCAAAGTCCACTCCACACACACCACCAGCCAAGCACCACTCCGTGCACAGACAGCCAAGTACTACTCCACGCACACCATCCAGCCATGCGCCACTCCACACACACCGCCAGCCAAGCACCACACCGCCAGCCAAGCACCACACCGCCAGCCAAGCGCCACACCGCCAGCCAAGCGCCACACCGCCAGCCAAGCGCCACTCCACGCACACCGCAAGCCAAGCGCCACTCCACGCACACTGCAAGCCAAGCGCCACTCCACGCACACCGCAAGCCAAGCGCCACTCCACGCACACCGCAAGCCAAGCACCACTCCACGCACACCGCAAGCCAAGCACCACTCCACGCACACCATCCAGCCAAGCGCCACTCCACGCACACCATCCAGCCAAGCGCCACTCCACGCACACCATCCAGCCAAGCGCCACTCCACACACACCGCCAGCCAAGCACCACACCGCAAGCCAAGCACCACTCCATGCACACCGCCAGCCAAGCACCAGTCCACACACACCGCCAGCCAAGCACCACTCCACGCACAGACAGCCAAGTACCACTCCACGCACACCACCAGCCAAGCACCACTCCACGCACACCGCAAGCGCCACTCCACGCACACCGCCAGCCAAGCACCACTCCACGCACACCGCAAGCAAAGCGCCACTCCACGCACACCGCAAGCAAAGCACCACTCCGTGCACAGACAGCCAAGTACCGCTCCACGCACACCATCCAGCCATGCGCCACTCCACACACACCGCCAGCCAAGCAGCACTCCGTGCACATACAGCCAAGTACCACTCCACGCACACCATCCAGCCAAGCACCACTACACACACCGCCAGGCAAACACCACTCCGATTTGCCCCAAGGGGGGGCAGAAATTCAAAAACAATTACTTGCCACCAGGAAGAGACCCTTGCCCAAGGGGTCGCCTCCAAAACATATACATTGCCTCAAAACAGTTCCCTGGTGCCAGTGGGGAATTTCTGCCCCCACCTGGGGGCAAAGCAACTAAAAGAACGGGCTGATTTGCCCCCCGGGGGGGCAGAAAAACAAAAATATTATCACAGCCCACCTGGAAGCGACCCTTGCCCAAGGGGTCGCTTCCTAAAAGCTAATTTCAAGATCCCTGGTGCTAGTGGGCATTTTCTGCCCCCCCCCGGGGGCAAAACGGCAAAAAAAGGCCCTATTTGCCCCAAGGGGGGGGGACAGAAAATAAACAACAAAATCAAGGCCCCCTGGAGGCGACCCTTACCCAAGGGGTCGCTTCCCAAAACAAACATGCACTAATAAAAAATCCCTGGTGCCAGTGGTTTATTTCTGCCCCCCCCGGGGGCAAAACGGCCGAAATAACGGCCCGATTTGCCCCCAGGGTCAGCAGAAAATCGAAAATAAAATGGCTGCCCACCTGGAAGCGACCCTTGCCCAAGGGGTCGCTTCCTAAAAGCTAATTTCACGATCCCTGGTGCTAGTGGGCATTTTCGGACCCCCCCGGGGGCAAAACGGCAAAAAAAACGGGCCGATTTGCCCCCAGGGGGGACAGAAAATAAACGACAAAATAATGGCCCCCAGGAAGCGACCCTTACCCAAGGGGTCGCTTCCCAAAACAAACATTGCCAACACAATAATCCCTGGTGCCAGTGGTTTATTTCTGCCCCCCCTGGGGGCAAAACGGCCGAAATAACGGGCCGATTTGCCCCCAGGGGGGGCAGAAAATCGTCGAGAAAATGTCTGCCCACCTGGAAGCGACCCTTGCCCAAGGGGTCGCTTCCGAAACGCTAAATTTACAATCCCTGGTGCTAGTGGGGGCATTTCCGCCGCACGATCGCGACGCTGTGCGCGATCGTGAGGCAGAAATGCCCTGCAAAGAGACTTCAGGGGAAAGGAAAATCTCTTTCCTCTCCCCTGATGCCTCTTTGCGGCCCCAAACCCCCGCCGGACACGAGAAACTTACCTTTCTCCTTGGCGCGCAGGAAGCAAATGGCTTCCCGAGCGCAGGGAATCCCTGATGATGTCAGCGCGCGCTGTGCGCGCTGACGTCATCAGGGATTCCCGGGGGGGGGGGCGGGGGCGGCAGCGGAAGCTCTTCCGCTGCCGCCCCGAGCAAAACAACGAAGATCAGAGAACCTCGGGGGGAGCGCCAGCGCTTCCCCCGAGGGTGGGGCTCATGACGAGCTGGGCTCGTCATCAGCACACGACCACCGTGCACCATGACGAGCCCAGCTCGTCATCAGCATCGAAAGGGTTAATGTGGCTTAACTCCGCTTTTGTGAATAAGACACCCTTTGAACGCTATACTTGGGTGTTGTGGCGACCATGTAAAACTCAGTCATACCCTGTCAGAATGAGGAGAAAGGCTTTGACGTGCTGCATTGTGCAGCTCACAAAGAAACAGCAAAACGCTATTGATTGCTTATGTGCAGGAAGGTGTCCCTTCCTCAACATAAAAAATCTTTTTTTTAAAAATATGTTTTGCAATTTCTATTCATGCTTCCTTAAGCAGCACCCATAGAAGCTTCAAAACGCCATTTCAGATTGTTTACGTGCAGGAGGGGACACCTTCCTGTATATACACAATTATTTCCCTCAATGCAGCACCCTTGCACTATGGTGCAAGGGTGCCTGCGTTGGCACTAGGCAGCTCAATTTGTGCCAGCGCAGGGGGAAACGCAAGTCTGTGCCATATTCTTGTAAATACGCTATAGCCCTGCATGTCAGATGTGGCAGAGCGCATTGTTAAGTCAAGGAGGCTAATGCCACGTGCCATCACTTTCTAGTAAATATGCCCCCAAATGTCTGAAGCTCAAAACTAACGAGACTGAAAAAATAATCTATGGGAAGAGTACTTCAACATGGATCTCCAATTAGGGGCCAACAGAGCTAGAACCAACATTCATTCCTACCACCCATGCCAAGAACCTAGTCATCGTCATGAACACTACAATCGATATGACTGATCAAGTCAATACATACACAGCCTTACGCTTCTATACCTTGAAGATGCTGAAGAAGATTTTAAAATGGCTCCCAATTAACACCTGAAAACCATTACCCATTGCCTCATCATATACAAGCAGGACTTCAAGAACTCTGCCTATGCCGGGATCAACAAAAAGCTCACCATCCTGCTGCATGCCAGTGCTGGGTCTAGTGGTTTGCGGACTAATGCATCCACTGCAGTGGCCTGTGTTAGACTGCATGGTCACAGGTTCAAATCAAGGTGCATCCACTAAGCCTTTCAGCCTTTCATCCTTCTGGGGTAAATAACATGAGTATCATTGATTGGGGTAACAATAAACGTGTTATTCAGCACAAAGATACCGTTTGGTAAACAATCACTTTACAAATGCACTTTATGTCATACAATTTAGAACGCTGCAGCCAGAATAATCTTCACCTCCCTCATCACACAACACCTGAAGGAACTCCACTGGCTCCTCAAATTAACACAATTTAAACTCATTAACAATTCTTTACATATCACTGGACCAGCATACCTGAACAATTGGGAAACAACCGTTACATCGCAACTTTTACAACGCACTTCTATTACAACGCAACTTTTACAACGCTGGATCCATTACATCGCATGCCTTCACAACGCATGACATTACATAGCAGATGCTATTACAACGCATGCCATTACAATGTAAGTATAGGTAAGTATATAATTTTTTATTTTATTTTATTTAATATTATTTCATTAATTTAATTAATATTAATAATAAATAAATATATTAATTTATGTTTTTTTATATTATAAATTAAATATATTAATTTAAGTAATTTTATAAAATAAGTATTAGTATAGGAGTATATGTTTTGGGGTACTGAGGTATATGTTTTGGGGTGTTTGGGTATTTCTAGGTTTCAGGGCTGGGTTTTGGTTTTGGGGTACAGGGGTATTTTTAGGTTTCAGGGCTGGGTTTGGGTTTTGGGGTACAGGGGTATTTTTAGGTTTTAGGGCTGGGTTTGGGTTTCGGGGTATTTTTAGGTTTTAGGGCTGAGTTTGGGTTTTGGGGTACAGGGGTATTTTTAGGTTTTAGGGCTGGGTTTGGGTTTTGGGGTACAGGGGTATTTTTAGGTTTCAGGGCTGGGTTTGGGTTTTGGGGTACAGGGGTATTTTTAGGTTTTAGGGCTGGGTTTGGGTTTTGGGGTACAGGGGTATTTTTAGGTTTTAGGGCTGGGTTTGGGTTTTGGGGTACAGGGGTATTTTTAGGTTTCAGGGCTGGGTTTGGGTTTTGGGGTACAGGGGTATTTTTAGGTTTTAGGGCTGGGTTTGGGTTTTGGGGTACAGGGGTATTTTTAGGTTTCAGGGCTGGGTTTGGGTTTTGGGGTACAGGGGTATTTTTAGGTTTCAGGGCTGGGTTTGGGTTTTGGGGTACAGGGGTATTTTTAGGTTTTAGGGCTGGGTTTGGGTTTGGGGTACAGGGGTATTTTTAGGTTTCAGGGCTGGGTTTGGGTTTTGGGGTACATGGGTATTTTTAGGTTTTAGGGTTGGGTTTGGGTTTTGGGGTACAGGGGTATTTTTAGGTTTTAGGGCTGGGTTTGGGTTTTGGGGTACAGGGGTATTTTTAGGTTTCAGGGCTGGGTTTGGGTTTTGGGGTACATAGGTATTTTTAGGGTTCAGGGCTAGGTTTGGGTTAAGGGGTACAGGGGTATTTTTAGGGTTCAGTTTTTTTTAAAAAACGACTTTAAATAAATTAAATTAATTAAATTAATTAAATTAAATTAAATTAATTAAATTATATTAATTACAATTTTTAAATTAATTAAATAAAATTAATTAAATTAAATTATTAAAATAAATTAATTACAATTTAAAAATTAATTAAATTTATTTAATTAAATTAAATTAATTAAATTAAATTAATTTCAATTTAAAAGATATTTAAACTAAATTAATTAAATGTAATTAATTAAATTAACTTAATTAATTTTTTTTTAAAAAGATATACTTACCTATACTTATGTTGTAATGGCATGCGTTGTAAGAGCATCTGCTATGTAATAACATGCGTTGTAAAGGCATGCATTGTAATGGATCCTGCGTTGTAAAAATCGTGTTGTAATGGTATGCGATGTAAAATTATGCGTTGTAACGCCATACATCCGAACAATCACATCTGATTTCACGAACCTTCCAGACACATTGCTCATCCAAACTCCAACTTGATCACATCCCACACAAATGGACAAGTGGGAAGTATTTTTATTAAAAGTAAATAATTTTGGGGTGACCAAGGCCAGCTCACTGATCAAATTGACGTTAGAAAGGGCATCGGCCAAGTGCGTGTTTTGGCTTCCACACTTTTCACTCTATATGAATAATGTGGTACAGTTTCCACAGCAGGTGCAAGCTGGTGCACCTGTGCTGGGGAGAGAAAAAATTGTGTTGCTAGTGTTCGCGGAAGATACCCTGCTAGTCAAAAACTCCAGGGGGCTACAGTTACTGCTCAACCCATTTAATGATTTTTGTAGCTTGCACAGACTAGAGATTAATACTACAAAAACTAAATTTTCGATGATTAATCCCCACAAATCTTACAAGGAAAGACCAACTCTGGGAGACACCCCACTTGAGAGAGTCAGTACCTTTGAATACATGGGCATAACTCTAGTCGAAGACGTGTCATGGAATCTCCATGTTAACAAATCAACCTTGAAGCTCACGCAAATAGAAGGGGCCTTGAGAAAAGAGTATAGTACTTCCTTCAGTAAACCAGTGTCAGCAGCACTGCAGTAATACGAATTTTAAGCAGTGAGTTCAGCCTTATATAGAACTGGATTGTGGTTCTTTGACAGGTTGGACGACCTCTCCAGATCTGAGAACACATTTTTGAGGATAGTTCTGTTAAGTCAGAGCACGCCCCTTTGTCCCTTAAGGTGAGACTTGGGCAGGAAATCGATTGAAGGCTAAGCTATGACCACTGCTGTTTTGGCAGGGAATCAGGTCCACCCCCTAGTTATGCTCATATACCAAAGCGCTCAAGGAAGTTATCTTCTTAGACAAACAGAATAAGATAGGTTGGCTAAGGAGCATGAAACACCTACTAGCCGGCATAGTGCTTGAGGGCCATTGGGGAATTAGGGACTCAACATCACTCCTCACTAAAGATCACATCAAAGAGTCGTACTGGGCTGGGTAGTTCAGTCAACAGTCGATATGGGCCAGCTAAGCTTGGAATTCATGGACTTTAAATCTGCTGGATCCCTGTAGAACTACTTAGATATCATTCGACAAGATATGTAGGTGAGCGACCCAATATACCCTTGCGGGCTCGGGCAGTACTTATTATAAGGAAGAAGGCCAGCAAGGGATTTTATTCTATTTCTATTTATCAGCTTCGTTAGGGCCCATTATAATAATCAAGGTGGCTAAAACTGTTTTTAAGCAGTAGCTGTGATGAATAATTTGCTTTAGAACTAGTCACAAAGGATCAATTCGTACAGTGTTACCACACTAACACAGTAAATATAATAAATGAATGCAAGAAACCAGGGTTTTATATTGTCTGAAGATTATTATTTGCTTTCAAGACAAAAGAGATTTTTATACAAAAAAGAAAACATTCTTTAAAAGTAGGGTACATATACAGATATTGATTAGATATACAAGGTATTGGTTATTTCCTCCTTTGATATATCTAAACACAAAGTCCAGACTGCTAGCACAAAATAACACAATGATTTCAACTAAAAATCTGAAGAAAATCAAGGATGATATAATGGAACCTATGCAGAGTTGGACTAGATAGTCGACGTTTCGGTCTTTTAAGGAATTTTTCACAAGACCATCATCAGGACAGAGCAATTCTTCAGCGCTTTAAAGACAGAAGGTGTAGCTGCAGATGGAATTTGCAATGAACATAACAGTAACAGGTTAGCAGAAGAGGTGGGTTTTCAACGCCTTTCTAAAAGATAGAAGGTCGTTCAGGCCACTGATCGGGGGTGGTAAGGCATTCCAGAGCTTGGCCGCAAGATAACGGAAGGAGCGACCACCCATCCGGGCTAGCTTAATGCGGGGGACATTTGCCAAGTTCTGGCCTTCTGAGCGGAGGGTGCGTCTGGGTAAGTAAGGTGATAGAAGGGGAGTAAGCATGGGTGGATGCAGTTTTAAAAAATTTAAACGCCATGCATAAGGTCTTGAAATAGATCCTCTTCTCCACCGGGAGCCAGTGCATTTTAATGAAGGTGCTTGCCACTGACTGGTGCCGGGGGATACCGGTCAGCGCTCTGGCTGCCGCATTTTGGACGCGTTGCAGCCTTGTTTTTTCCGCCAGATTTGCTCCGAGGAGCAGGGAACTCGCGTAGTCCAGCCAAGAGAGGATGGCAGACTGAACCACTATCTGCCGGGTTTTTGGGTAAAAAAACTTTAGAATTGGCCTGAGATTTCGCAAAATCCCAAAGCAGGTGGCCGCGACCTTTTTTGTCTGTTGGGTGTAATTCAAGGCAGAGTCAATCCAAACTCCAAGGTTTTTTACATGGTTTTTGGGATCTGGTAGATTGCCAAGAGCATCAGGCCACCATTTGGCGTCCCAGGTACTTACTTCTTTGCCTACCAACAGTACCTCAGTTTTACCAGCATTGAGCTGTAGATAGTTAGAGGTCATCCAAGTGGTGATGTCAATGAGGCATTGTTTGAAGTTCTTTGCGCTCATCCCATTTGCATCCCTCAAGGCCACCACCAGCTGGGTGTCGTCAGCGTAGGATACAAGCGACAGCCCCCCCCTCCTGGCGACCTCAGCTAATGGTCGAACATAAATATGAAATAGTGTGGGGCTGAGCGCCGACCCCTGGGGGACCCCCTGTCTGATGGGACAGTCTTTAGAAATAAATGGGGGAGTAGATACTCTGAATGTCCTTCCTGATAGAAAGGACTTGAGCCATTTCAGGGCTTGACCAGTAACTCCAATCTCCTGCAGTCTGAACAACAGCACCTCGTGTGACACCATATCGAAGGCAGCACTGAGATCTAAAAGAATCAGTGCTGCCGTATCGCCGGAGTCCAGGACCAATATGTGAAAGGAATAGTTTAGCATAACAATTTCGTAGCTAAAGTTTTGTTGTTATTTTTATGCAACCCGAAAATAATTCGGTTGGTGAAGTAGTCGGTGCGATCATATTCATGGTTTCCCGACTGGGTTGCCACTAAAGTCGCTTGCATAATAGTTTAAATTTAACAAACAGTTTTTAATGAAAATAGAGGTTTGTGTTTTAGTTATTAACAGGCGGATTAATGGCGACATATTCAGAGGCTTGTTTTTAAAGCGGGGTGCACGTCAAGATATTGCGAGGTCACGCGAGATTACGTGGTGAAGAAAGTATATATATTTACATTTTCATATGCAAATAACCTTGAAGGAAGCCATAACCTATTGTAATTATATTTCTGTATCTGTTCAACCTTATACATATTGAGTGAAAAGACATGTATTGATCAAAAGGATGTACTAATTAACAAATAGACCTTTGGGTACTTGTGACTACTATGAAAATGTAAATATTGCATATTTTACATTATAATTGTGTAGATTGTGAGCGCCTTCCCTTAGGCGACAGCACCTATAAATTCAGCTCTGTTTTTTCAACTGCAGAATATTACAACAAATTATGTAATATCGACTCACAGTATAGATGACCAAAAAACACTTCCATCGGTTAAACTTAAATCTATATGGGACGGTTAGTCTATGCAATTGTTGTTAAAAGATGCACCGACTAAAATGGCCGCCACGCTCGCATTGAATTCCACAGCGTCTTTCTTCACCACGTAATCTCGCGTGACCTCGCAATATCTTGACGTGCACCACGCTCAATGTGGCAACATTGTTACAAGCCTTAACCCAATTCACTTGCGGTCCGGCGTGTTTACGACTGAGATTCCTTTCTCACCTTTGTGAAGTAAGTAACTTGCAGGAATAGTTTGGAACGTTTCCGCTTCCACCGCTCAAACTGTTTAAATCCCGCTTAGTTAACTTTGCTTTGAATCTCGTTAATTTTACTTTCTTGCTAATTCAACTACTGTGACGAATAATCTCACTTTTGATATCAGACTATAGAGCCCTATGCACTTAGTCAAATACCGATGATGGACAAAATGTCATAACGATACATAGCATATATATACCAATATTCTTGTATCTAATCGTGACAAGATGGCGTTTAAAATGTGTTATTAACCAACACAACCATCGTCCAATACTTTTTAAACACTCTGAATATGTCGCCGTTAATCTGTCTGTTAATAACTAAAACATAAACCTCTATTTTCATTAAAAATGATTTGTTAAATTTAAACTATTATGCAAGCGACTTTAGTGGCAACCCAGTCGGGAAACCATGAATATGATCGCACCGACTACTTCACCAACCGAATTATTTTTGGGTTGCATAAAAATAACAACAAAAGTTTAGCTATGAAATTGTTATGCTAAACTATTCCTTTCACATATTGGGCTCAATATATTACAGTCCCATTCTTAAAAATTAAGAAACTGCACTTGTTAATATCAATATATCACAAGTCTAAAAATGCACATCTTTCTATCCAATTAGAACTGTATGGTTGTCTCTATATCGATCAGCGAATATTGGATACCCTGCTGACCATTTGATATCACTTCCGCATACAACACGAGGTAAACAAATAAACTGCCTTCTGTCCTGATAAACTACGGCAATGCATGTTTAAAACTAAAAGGGGTAGATATTTTACGGTTTGCTTCCCCTTTCCTTCACAGTAATCTCTGGCACAAAAGGATTGATTTCTTTGTCCTTCACCAACAAACTAATTGGAAGTGCTGTTGTCGTCTTTACTAGAGAAAAGACTTATCTCTATTTGAGTAAAAGTGAGTTTTCAATACCATTGATTTGACAATTTTGACTCTGATCTAAGGATAGATAATCTATTGTTTTTATTCATGTTTTCTAGTCGCCACACCGACTTTTTAAGAAACTTAGTAAAAGACTCTAATCATTGTAAATAAGTATAGATTGTCCAAAATGAACTTTGTACAGCTTTATAACCAGGTTTAAATATATTGTAACATAATGTTATTTCTTTCACAGAGGGTCATCTACTGTATGTAGAATTGCTCTGTCCTGATGATGGTCTTGTGAAAAATTCCTTAAAAGACCGAAACGTCGACTATCTAGTCCAACTCTGCATAGGATCCATTATATCATCCTTGATTTTCTTCTGATTTTTAGTTGAAATCATTGTGTTATTTTGTGTTAGCAGTCTGGACTTTGTGTTTAGATATATCAAAGGAGGAAATAACCAATACCTTGTATATATAATCAATATCTGTATATGTACCCTACTTTTTAAGTATGTTTTCTTTTTTGTATAAAAATCTCTTTTGTCTTGAAAGCAAATAATAATCTTCAGACAATATAAAACCCTGGTTTCTTGCATTCATTTATTATATTTACTGTGTCAGTGTGGTAACACTGTACGAATTGATCCTTTGTGACTAGTTCTAAAGCAAATTATTCATCACAGCTACTGATTAAAAACAGTTTTAGGCACCTTAATTATTATAACGGGCCCTAACGAAGCTGATAAATAGAAATAGAATAAAATCCCTTGCTGGCCTTCTTCCTTGTAATAGATATCATTCGGGCACCCATTGATAGGAAATTATACATGTAATTCGCGTACTGCACGCTTCCTCTCAATTCCTTTACTAGCTACTGGCACAATTCCTCAATGTCATCTCGGTTCTGTTCATTTGCACTTCTACAACTGAAACACCAGTATATGTATTATTTGCTTTCCCAGACTAGTCACGCCTGAGACCTTTGAACATACTTAGTTAGATTGGACGCAATTCGAGTGGTAGCCTGTGCAGTCGCAAAGTTCTTAGGTCGTATAGGGGGCATCAGAAGGAAGATGCTTCAAGCAGGTTATGGAGAATTCTGGGTTATAATTGCTTTTAAATTGTCTAATGCATTATTAGTATAGCACTTTATTGTGGTTGAATCCAAGGTTTGTCTTCGACAATCTGGTCGCACAGCAGATGAACAATGGCAACATAGCAGACCCTGTTAGAAGATAATGGCTTCTGTTAGGTTTTTGTAGTTACTGTCTCATTCGTACTAGATTATTTAGCATGCAAATTACAAACCTGGTTAATGTCCCACATGGCTTGATGCCCCTGCTATGTAACTTATGTTTGAACTCATTTTTTTTTTTTATTCAAGAAACTTTGTGACAAGACATGTATACATTAGTTACAGATGTTATTAGCTGGTTACTTTCATTGTGGTACATTTTACAGAGGCTGAAAAATGTTAGGATGTTACATCTCTGTCTATAGTCCTACGCATTTCTAATTCTACCATGGGTGATAAACAGATATCCCCACTATAAACGTTTCACTTCATCCATTGTTCTACCATTTCTTCGGGCACCCCCTAATTATGAACAGCTCTTTCTCTGCAAACATACATCTATCTAGTTCTTTCAACCATACCGAAATGGAAGGCGGTGTCACTCCACCCCTCCTCTCGCAATCTCTCTTTTTACCAGTGTTTACCCCAAGGTCACCAGCTGCTGTTCAATTTCAGTTAGGTCAGTGTCCATCCATATATTCAGCAGGCTCATCCGTGATGTCTGGCCTATCGTCATTCCCAGCGCAGACTGTATATGGTGCATGGCCGACTCCCAGATGTAGTGTATTAGCGGGCAGTGCCATAGTGCATGGTAGAAGGTAGCTGGATTCTTGCAACCCTTTGAACAGAGGTCATCCTGTCTCGCACCTATTTTTGTGAGGGTTATCCCCATCATA
Organism: Lissotriton vulgaris; assembly: GCF_964263255.1. NCBI lineage: Eukaryota > Metazoa > Chordata > Amphibia > Caudata > Salamandridae > Lissotriton > Lissotriton vulgaris. Next base: position 1,898,772,150 of record NC_141689.1, read on the forward strand.
TTCGACCGGTGTAAAACTCTGAGCTGCATCAGTCTGAATCTAAGCATTATGGTTGCCTCCCTGGGTGACATAAGGGCCAGTCGCCAATTGTCTTCTGCGATCAGTACCAAGTCCCTCTCCCACTGCTCCTTGAGCTTGCCAAAATTGTCCAGTAGATTATTACTTAGTTTTTTGTAGGTTAAGGATGAGGCTTTAGAATGCAGTGGCCCATCAAGCAGGCGGTCCTACAGAGACGACGAGTCTGGTATGTCCTCGCAGCTCAGGAAAGTCGCCTGTAGGGCATTTCGTATTTGCAGGTACCTAAATACCTCCCCTGGAGCCATCCAGTATATCTTTTGGAGGTCCTCAAATTTAAGTAACGGACCCTTTTGAATTAAGTCCTTCACCACCGAGATTCCTATCGTATCCCACCTATCAAATCCTGGTTGATAGCACAGCATGCCGAGCTTCCGAGTGTACCACAGTGGTGTTACCTTGGTGAGAATGTTAGCCCATCCCAGCCGCGAATTTGCCAGCTGCCATATTTGTACCATGTGCAGTGTCAGACCAATATATCTTCGCCTCTTAGAGAGGGAATAGAGGGCATCCAAGCATCCGAGTGAACCATCTGATACCTATCTAAGGTGTAAGCCGGGTCAGTTGGCAGGACGTACATCCATTGATTGACAGCCCAGTAGTACAGCCTAAGGTCTGGAAACGCTATCCCTCCATCGTACCATCCTTTTGCTAGTTTCTGAAAGGCCACTGCTACAAAATACGCATCTGGTATTCGATGCAGGCAGTTCTGGAGGATATATAAAAATCACGGGTGCGCCAGCATTTTTAAAAGAGAAGCCCGGCCCACCAATGATAGAGGCAACAACCTCCAGTGTTTTAAGTCTGCTCACAGTTTGGTCAATGGGGCTGACAAATTACCATTACAGAAGAGATCCGGGTCCGATGTAACAAAGACTCCAAAGTATTTAAAGCCTTCTTCGGCAGCCACTAATGTGCAGTCTTTGGGGAGATGGGGAGTCTGTCCCTGTGGCACAAACAGCACAGACTTAATCCAGTTTATTGCATATCCTGAGTACTTTCCGAAGTTTGTAAAACAATTCAGAACGGTATGGATAGACTTATACAGGGAGGCAAGATACAGCAATATGTCATCAGCATATAGGGATATTCGTCCTCACACTCCATTGTCCATTGCAAGCCCCGCACCATCACATCTCGATGGATCTAAGCCGAAGGGTTTCCAGCATAAGGGAGAACAGCAGTGGGGACAATGGACACCCCTGTCTGGTGCCTTTTCTAAGTGTGAACGCCCCAGATGTATAATTATTAACCCTCACCTGCCCCTGTATGTCGGCGTACAACACTTTCATCCATTCTATAAATTTGGGGCCCAGCCCGGCCCTAGCAAGAACCTCGAATAAATATGGCCACTCTATGGAATCAAATACCATGGAGGCATCCCAGGACAAAACGACTGCGTCTTCCATCAAGAATTTCCTGTGCGCCATCACATTGTGTAAACGGCAAATGTTAAGAGCCGTATTTCTTCCAGGCATAAAGGCAGACTGGTCTGGGTGCACCAAGGAGGAGATCACTGTCTCAAGTCGCGTGGCAAGAGCTTTCACCAAGATCTTTGCCTCTGCATTAATCAACGAGATAGGCCTGTATGAGCTACAGTCATCTACAGGTTTCCCAGTCTTGTGGATAACAACAATACTTGCTATACGTTGATCTGCTGGCAAATGCCCCCTATCGTAGCTTTCCTCATACATAGCCCGTAAGTGTGGGAAAAACGACGTTGAGGAATTCAAGGGGGGTGCCATTTGGTCCCATTGCTTTCCCAGACTTAATATGGCCAATTGCTTTCTGGATTTCCTCATTTGTCAAGTCTTCATCTAGCGCTTCTTTATCTAGCTCCGAGAGAGGCGGTACGTCACTATCTACCAGACGCTGGCGTGAGTTTTCTGCTGTATCTATAGTAGAAGGAAAGTATACCCTTTCGAGGTGATCCGCAAATGCCTCCACTATATCTTTGGGGTGATGGAGGACCTCCCCGTTAGGCCGAGTCAGGCAACCATCTTGTACCCTGCTCCCTCCTTTCCAACCACGCCAGGGTTTTCCCGGCCCTGTCCCCCAGTTCGTACAACCTATGTTAGGTGGCTCGACTGAGGTACTGGGTTTTTCGGAATCCAGTGGTGCCAGGGGGAACACCCGAAGACCTTGAGTCCTTCCTGTTTCAGACTACAGAAACACAGAGTCTTCTAGGTGAAGTCAAAGATCGTATTTATTGGCTGCAGCCAGTAACAGGTATCCTAGAAGTACAACAGCATGTATGTCCTCAGGAGACTGCTCGAATTTACAAAGCCAGCCTTCTCTTTTTATACAAAATAATAAGCTTCAGGCAAACATTCCTTATTTTACAGTTGACCATACACATATTTTTACTACAAAGAAAAAGCAGAGTCATGATGACAAGCCCACATTTCAGTTTGTCCAGTCTATGATAGATTACCCGGCAAGGCCCAGAACTTTCATCAGATATCGACGGACCCCTAATAAAAAAGGGCACCTCCTCCTCGTAAAGCAGGTCATAAAGAAGAAACAGGGACAGGTGTGTGTGAGATTAGGCATAGTTAGTGTGCGATGAACGGTTTATGACATGTTGTGCCTTGATACTAATCTCATTCGGCCACTGGGATAGGAACTGCCCGAACAGGTTTGGCTTAAGGCAGTGGAGTCAGCTCGCCCAGGTCATAGAGGAGTCACAAAAAGGTGTACGTTTCCTTCAGATCGAATTCGGCCTTAGTTATTTGGCTATGTGAGGGCAATGACAAAATGGCTGCCGCTCACAAAATGGAACCCGAAGGTTTGAGACGAAAATTTCGATTTCAGGGTGATTTCATCACTCGAACACGACGAGAATGCTTATGTATAGTATTTAAGTAATTACCGGTCTGCTAGTACCGAAATTATCATGATACAATAATATTTATGACACAAGTGCAGAACTACGGTACCACAGAATAGCTGAGTCCAGAATTTTCAGTACCACAGACCGTCCTTTTGCCCTTACATAGGCAATAACCTATACTCACGCTAATCTGAGTCCTGGTCTGTATTCATGAAGTCATTGAGATGTTGCTGTAGCATCATCCTATTACTTAGTTCGTCTCTTGACACAGGTTTCCTTAGACATGATGTAACACAGAGGCCACATATTGCAGGAGCACACTGTACACACAGACAGAACAGGAAAAGGATGGCTAGGATCATCCCAATGACTATCAGAATCCTCCATCCCCAGTCAGATATCAGTTCCCAGAACCACCCCATCAAGGACCAGTCTCCTTCATCCACGTGAATGGATTCAGAGATTTTATGCAGTTTGGAGATGGCCTGGTATACCGTTGGAGCATTATCGGGGATGAAAACGCAGCAACTTGATTGGATCACTTTACATACCCCACCACGGTCTGCAAGTATGACATCCAACGCGACCCTGTTTTGGAGAGTCATAAGGCGATCTGACTGGAGCTCAGCAGTCAAATTACTAAGGGCACCAGCAGTTTCAACTATAGTGGATTCAACCACCCTTGTCAATTGCCTTATTTCCTGCTGTTCACCATCGGCCCCCAAAACGGCAGAAAACCCTTCGCAAAATCTCCAAATTCTTGTCCTGCAGTGTCTTCTTTACTGATGACACCTCTAACTATCCTTGTCCTATGGTAATCTGCCGCGGCCGTGTAGGTGGGAGGCAACAGGAACGAGACAAAACATGTGCCAGAGAAGTCAGGGGGCAACCATGTATAGGCTCTATCATGGCAGATGAAATAAGTACCCTTAGCTGCTAAGAACGAAGGGGAATTTCGAGATGTAAACACATAAGTTTCCGTGCAGACGCTCTTCCCCAACTGAGCTCTGGGATTTTTGCCATTACCTTGCAGACATAGGTGACCCTGATGGAGTACAATCCAAATAGAGGAGGATCTCTTCGCTCGCTTGTTCTCATTCAAAGCAACTCCATATTTCATCATATTCCATTTTACATAGGATTGCAACTCATCTTTAGGAATCGTTCTATACGAGTCAATTGTTCTGCTCATATTTGCAATTCCTACTACTAATGCTTTGTTGCTTGAGTTACTTTTCGTGGAATGTGGAGAATATGGTTCAATGGCAATTATGATTATTGTTTGAAATGCCCATAATGAACCATTGGAGCTAAATGGTAAGACCAAGTATGGGATACCCTTGTCTGTTGTATGCGGCATAAGACCACACACACAGCAGTTAGTTGTGTTTACTACTAATTGGTGTTGGTGTAAAAGCTGGATGAAAGAGTTATTAATAAACTCTAATCTTCTAGAGGACTCATGTTCAGGCAGGGGGTGAAAAGAGGGCGAGGAAACAGTAGAAGGAGGTATGGGCTGTGTAGTGGGTGCAAATGTCACTTGAAAGGTGTATAAAACATATCCTATTAAAAATATGATGACACCAAGCAACGTGAAAGTACAACATATCAACGATCTCTTCTTCGACATTAATATACACATTTTATCTTTAAAGTTCATTCGTTTAGCAGGTCTCTCCAACTCAGAAAACTCCATCCTCTCTAATTTGCTGCCCGCGGTGGTAGAGTGTTTCTGCTGAAGAGTGCTTCTGTCAGTCCAGGGCAACTCCCTTAGACCAACCAGAACTGTCGACCTAACCGTCTCCAGCTGCACGCCAAAGACTTGGGCAACCGCGACCATAGCAGCAAAACCGGATGGCGGTTCAAAAAACAAAAATGAGCAAGTTTCTCGGATGAGAGAGCTGCATAATCAAAAGTAAAAAAAGAAATATTTTATTTGTCCATAGTCATAGTTCTTGGCCTTAAATTGTAACGGTTTCTGCCAGGTGCTGTCTGGTCTTGGAATAGGAGTTCAGGCTCTGTAGTGTTCAATCAAATTGACGGAGGCACAGCTTCTTGCAAAATGTTGTCGCTTTCCTTTTCAGTAGTTGTTCCTTTTATACCTGCATCGCTAAAATTTAGGAAAGAAGGCACGGTCTCGGTTTCAGAGTCAGCAATCCCCTCCTGGACCCACCGGTCGTATGAAAGAGGCAGTGGGACCCTCTTACAATGAATGCCGTGGATCCAGTGTTTCTTTCCTTCCACTCGAACAGCTGATATTGTTGAGGGAAGGACTAGATGAGGGCCAGTCCACCAGGGCTGGTCATTCTTTGTTCGCTGAAAATTTGTAATCAGCACCCAGGAGCCAGGATTGATCGGATGTCCCAGAGCTTCAGAGGCCTGAGGTAGAGTGTTGTGGACCTGTTGGTGTAAAACACGCAATTTAGCCGTCAATTCGTACAAATAATCAAGCAGCACAGGGTGTTCGATTTCACTAAACCTGGTGGGCCTTGGCACTCCCCATATGTTGGCCGGGCGGCAGAACACAATTTCATAGGGACTAAGTCCCATTCTAGAGTGAACAGTCATTCTCGTTGATAGGAGTGCCAAGGGCAGAGCGTCAGGCCATTTAAGACCTGTGCTGGCTTGAATCTTGGCCAGTTTCAGTTTTACCGTGCCATTATAGCACTCTATTAGTCCAGCTGATTGGGGGTGATTTGCAGCGTGGAACTTTTGCTAAATGCCTAGTCCCTCACACACTTTCTTCATCACTCGACCTACAAATTCACTCCCATTATCACTCCAAACCATTCTAGGCATTCCAAATCTGGGGAAGAATTCTTTGACAAGAGCTTTAGCTGTGGACAACGCAGTATTGTCCTTCAAGGGGTACGCTTCGACCCATCTTGAAAAGGCACAAACAACCACGAGTATGTACTTCAAATTGTTGCACTTTCCATGTGGATGAAATCTAGCTGCAAAACCTCGAACGGATACGTTGGAGGCGCAAAATGACCAGCTGGAGTTGGGGTTCCCCTACCAGGATTGTATTTCAGACACACCATACAATTCTTGACCACATTCTCCGCACACTTAGGAATCCCAGCATTTTTCCATACTGGAGCCAACAACTTACAGATCCCTTTCATACTGATACGAGCCATTCCATGAGCCATTGTCACCACTGCAAGCACATACGCATTGGGTAACAACCATTGCTGATGCTCTGACAAATCAGTCCAACAACCATTTGTATCCAATTTACCCTTACTTTCTCTCCATTCATTCAACTCTTTCTCTGTGGTTTCAGCTTGAATGGACTTCACGCTCTCAATCGTATCTTCGCACATACCAACATCACCAATCCATCTCGCAGGGCCTGCAACATACATTCGACTCATTACATTCCTTGCAGTTTCTTTCGCAACTTCATCCGCAAACGCATTTCCACGACCAACATCATCCGTAACCTTTTTGTGTGCACTGCATTTCACAATTGCAACCTGTAATGGCAAGGTCAGTGATTCGAGAAGCTCATTCACCAACTGACCATGCTGAATCTTAGCACCATGCAAAGTCAGGAACCCACGTTCTTTCCACAATCGTCCAAAACTGTGAGCCACACCAAATGCATTCTGGCTGTCCGTGTACACATTCACTCGTTTTCCTTTCGCCAACACACACGCTCTTGTGAGTGCAATCAACTCTGCTGCTTGCGCTGAATTTTGTGGGATACGTGCAGCTTCAACAATCGTATGCAAAGTCGTCACAGCATATGCTGCAGTCGTATCACCATTCGGCAACTTGAAACACGAACCATCAACCCACAAAGTACCATCACATTCTGGAAGAGGAGTGTCCCTAAGGTCTACTCTCCCTTTCGTCTCTTCTTCAGCTCTCAGAAAACAGTCATGTTGATCTTCACTATCATCATTTGTCTCAGCTAAAATCGGCAACTATGTGGCTGGGTTTAATGTATTGCACCTCTTTATGTGCACATGACTTGCCAACAGTGTCAGCTCATACCCTGACAATCGAGCACTAGTTAAGTGCTGTGTCTTTGTTCTGTTTAACAAAATGTCCACTGCATGCGGGACCATCACAATTAACATGTTATTCATTACTAACCCAGCAGACTGTCGAATAGAAACAGCTGCTGCCGCAGTGGCTCTCAAACAACTTGGCAACGCCTTAGCTACCGGATCTAAGGTCGCTGAAAAATACGCGCATGGACGCTGTTTGTCCCCAAAAGACTGTGTCAGAACTGACAATGCGCAACCTTCTTTCTCATGGACATACAATGTAAAAGGCTTACTGTAGTCGGGGGTACCCAACACAGGAGCCGAACACAATGCATCACACAATTCGGAAAAACTTTTCTGACACTCTTCAGACCACGGAACGGAATTCGGTGTATCTTCACAAGTTAGTGCCACCAAAGGTTTGGCCAGTAAGGAAAAATTCGATATCCATTGTCTGCAATATGATGTGATGCCCAAGAAAGCACGCACTTCTCTCTGTGTCCTTGGGACACTCAATTTTGCAATTGCCTGAATTCTTTCTGGGGTCAGTTTCCTTCCCTCCTTCGAAAAGAGGTGACCTAAGTAGGTTACTTCTTGTCGACAATATTGCAATTTTGAAAGAGAGACTTTGTGGCGCAGATCACACAAATGATGCAACAACGACAATGTGGCTTCTTTACAAATATCCTCAGTATCTGCAGCTATCAGCAAATCATCGACGTACTGAATAAGTGTAAAGCCGTCAGGTAAAACAATCGTATCAAGCTGTTTTTAAAGCGTGACTGTATATTGATGGACTTTCACAGTAGCCCTGAGGAACGCGTTTGAAGCGGAAGCTTCGGCCTCCTAAACTGAAGCCAAAAATGTCTCTGCTCTCCTCTGCAATGGGGAGGCTGAAGAAAGCATTCTTCAAGTCAATCACCGAGAACCAAGTGGCTGAGGCTGGAATCATAGTCAATAGGGCAGTAATATCGTGGACAACGGGAAACTGTGGCACAACTATTTTGTTTACCTCCCTAAGATCAATCACAAATCTGTAAACAGGTGGCTGTGAAGGATCAGTACGCTTTAAAACCAGCAGAACAGGACTATTACAAACGTTGCCTCTTGTTTCATCAATTACATCTTTCTCAATCAGATCATAAATGATCGCTAACAACGCCTTTTCACCTTCACTAGAGATCTTGTATTGGGGGATACATGGCATTCTAACATTGGCTTTCAATGTTACAACATATGGCTCTATTTCTAAGAGACCCACATCATTAGGTCCAGTAGCCCAAAGAATATCCGGAAGAGAAGACAATTCTGACAAATACATTGGAGAAACCACTTTCTTACCCAGTGTAAGTTGTACTCCCGAAGGAGAACAGTACAAAGTCGCATACAATCTTTTCAACAGATCCAATCCCAACAAATTTTCACCACAACCTGTTGTAAGAATAAGGGGTGCTTCGAATTCACAAGGTCCAACAGAAAGGGACATAGGACTAGAAATCGGGTTCCTAACTGGGGCGCCAGAAAAACCTACTGAAACGTTCATTTCACCAGACAAAGGTGCGCCAGGGAGTTTCGTGTGCATAATAGAACTCTTTGTAGCACCAGTATCCAACAGAAAAGGCTCTAACACGCCTGATGTAATCACCTTAACATAAGGTCTACTCTGATCTACTGGAACTGAAACGACTCCCTCTCTTTGTCCATGGCTGTCCTAGCAATCATCACCTTCCATATTTTCATTTTCTGCATAGTAGTCATCAGCATAGTACTGAGCCGACCTAGTAAACGCGTTATTCTGCTGGTCAAAACTATTCATTGAATTCTGAGGTGGGAAAGAACGAGCGTTCTGGGAGAAATTTCCACATCCCCTACCTCTGGGAGCTTGTTGAACACCTCGACCTCTAGCACCAGAAGCACCATTCGTACAATGTAACAAGACCGGACAACTATTCTTGAAATGACCCTCTTCTTTGCAATACGCGCACTGATTGGGACCATACGGTAAACGCTGCTGAGAAGACTTGTTTCTTTGCGAGTTCCTCGAATATTGCTGAGGTTGCTGATAGTCGCGCTGACTATCAGTACGAGGTGGATAAGCTTGCTGTAGAAGGACTTTAGTTTTCAATTCCTTAGTCTTTTTATCCGCTTTCTCTAACTCATCTTTGCGCCTATTTTCATAGTACTGGGTCGTAGCTAAAATCTGTGCTGACGTGGAAACAGCCCAAGCACTCTCAGAGTCCTTCAACTTATTACACATTTCAGGAAGCAAATTATGTACGAATTTGTCAACAAACAATTTCTGACCACCCACAGTAGCCATATCCTGACCACTATGATCTACAAAAGTCTTATCAAACTGCATGAAAAAGTCAGACACAGTCTCATCTTTCTTCTGTTTGCACGCAGACAACTCGTCCCAATTAACACGCAATTCGGGCATTAAAGTCTTCATTTACGTAATAATCCTACCAGGAAGTTCTGCTATTAAAGGCTCGGGCTTAGCACCACCAACTTGTCTGCCATCAGCAGCAGCAATATTAACCCATGTGTCGCCTAACTCTTAATCATGATCCACATGACAAATCTTTTCCCCATAAAGGCTGTGGAACAACATTTCCAAACAACATGTCTATATCGGCTAAATTCATGATGCAGGAGCCTGCAGTCTGTGATAATTCCTTGTAATATCCTGCAGGATTTTTACGGGGAGCAGGCAATGTCTGTTTAAGGGCCAAAACTTCAGCTCGCTTCCATGGAACATGTACCCACACACGCTGAAAATGTGGCAGAATGGCAGGAACAGCATTTGCGTCCCCTTCCCTCCAAACGGGGGGAACCTCTCTCATGGGGTATTGTCTTGCCTTCCGCTTAACCTCAGACTCAAACAACGACTGAGAAACACTCTCACTCCTAAACGACAACAATGTCGCAACTGCTTTCTCAACATCAGAACCTACAATTGTGCCTTTTGCAAACTCGAACCGTACACTATACAACTCAGACATATTGCGTTCCAAATTATTTTCCTCCAATTACTCGCAAAGGAAAACACACATTTTCTCAAAAACTTATCTCTGTTTCGATGCTTCACACTGATGGAAGACATCCATAATAGATTCTAAATCATATCGTATCGGGTCTGTAACCAATTTATGTGCCAAACGATCCAATATCTCTTTCTCTCTAGAGTCAGGCAATTGACTGCGTGACTGTCTACGCTCTGTAGCAGGGGACATACCCAATTGTCCAAACAAAGGAGAAAAGAAACCAGAAACGGCAGCAGTCATTCGCTGTCTGGTAGAAGGAGAAGAAGAGAGAATAAGGGAAGAATCCAGAGTCAGAGCAGGAGGAGCATTAGGAACAGACGTAGAAGTAGCAGGCAAAGGCAAAGTCGGCGCCCCTGAGGAGGCTGCGCCAAAGGAATGGTAACCAACGAAAGAGGAGCTGGTTGTGGAGGAATCACAGGAGGCATAATAATCGGAGGTTGTACAGCCACAACTGGTGGTGGTGGTGCCGTAGCATTTTGTGCATAAGGGGGTGGTGAACTCAAGAGATGTGACATTAAAGGATCTTTTTCAAGATCGTTCCTTGCTTCCTGTTCTTTAGTCGGCAAGGCTGGGTAGCATCTATCTACCGCTAACTTCTTTACTCGTGTCATCTGTTCGCTTTCTTGCTCTTCTTCATTATCCCTAAATGCAACAGCAGCTTGCACCATTGACATACCTCGTTCTCGTTTATTTCTCTTCGCTAATTTCATTTCTCTCTGTTTAGCTTCTTTGGGCCATAGGCGAAAAGAGTCAAACATCGGCGGCCAGGCTTTCTTCTTAAAAAGTTTTACCTCTAGATTATCCAAAATTTCTGTGTCAAAGCTACCATATTGGGGCCATTTTAAAACAACATCCTTTCTGGTGTATCGGATCCATACTTCGTTATATGTGATAGGGCCTACGCTGTGCTTCACATAGAGCTCATATGTAGGAGTTCCAATCGGAGGAACTGGACACGAGTCCTCCAATCGGGAGTCCTTACTACAACCAAGACAAAACAAATTTCCAAGTCTGCTAAAACTAGGCATCTTCGCTCTCTAGTCTAGCTTCAAACTTCAAAGGATTATCGAATACGATAGTCTCGTGAATACACGAGTCCTTCGGCTTTGGCACTTGCAAGTTCCAAATCAAAGCGATCCCAAGGGGTACCAAACTAAGAACAAAACTAAGGACTGGGAGATGCTCCACTTATACTTAACTGAGGTATCGATGATCGATGACATCATAAGAAGACTCGTCTATCATTTCGCTCTACCAATCATCAAGGGTCCAAAACAAGGCTATAGTCACGGCAGCAGTCCTTCGTAGCCGTCGGGACGCGGGGAACCTCGCAGCAAAGACCTTCGGACCACGTCGACATACAGGGGTCGCTGAAGTGGTTGGCCGTCCTCCGGAGTTTTCACACAAAGCTCCTCACAAACCTCTGGCTTAGACCTGTACCGCTGATACCGCCCCACGTAAGCGCCAACTGAGGTATTGGGTTTTTTGGAACCCAGTGGTGCCAGGGGGAACACCGGAAGACCTGGAGTCCTTCCTGTTTCAGACTACAGAAACACAGAGTCTTCTAGGTGAAGTCAAAGATCGTATTTATTGGCTGCAGCCAGTAACAGGTATCCTAGAAGTACAACAGCATGTATGTTCTCAGGAGACTTCTCGAATTTACAAAGCCAGCCTTCTCTTTTTATACAAAATAATAAGCTTCAGGCAAACATTCCTTATTTTACAGTTGACCATACACATATTTTTACTACAAAGAAAAAGCAGAGTCATGATGACAAGCCCACATTTCAGTTTGCCCAGTCCATGATAGATTACCCGGCAAGGCCCAGAACTTTCATCAGATATCAACGGACCCCTAATAAAAACGGGCACCTCCTCCTCGTAAAGCAGGTCATAAAGAAGAAACAGGGACAGGAGTGTGTGAGATTAGGCATAGTTTGTGTGCGATGAACGGTTTATGACATGTTGTGCCTTGATACTAATCTCATTCGGCCACTGGGATAGGAACTGCCCGAACAGGTTTGGCTTGAGGCAGTGGAGTCAGTTCGCCCAAGTCACAGAGGAGTCACAAAAAGGTGTACGTGTCCTTCAGATCGAATTCGGCCTTAGTCATTTGGCTATGTGAGGGCAATGACAAAATGGCTGCCGCTCACAAAATGGAACCCGAAGGTTTAAGATGAAAACTTCGATTTCAGGGTGATTTCGTCACTCGAACACAACGAGAATGCTTATGTATAGTATTTAAGCCATTACCAGTCTGCTAGCACCAAAATTGTCATGATACGACGATATTTATGACACGAGTGCAGAACTTCGGTACCACAGAATAGCTGAGTCCAGAATTTTCAGTACCACACGATGTGTAGCCAGCATGTGTTCACGTGCCTTGAGTCTGTATTCATCCTTTTTCAGGGTCAGTCTATGCTGTGTACCGCTGGAGGGATTATTTACGTGTTCTGCCTCTTGCTGCAGGATCTCCTCTTGCAGCTGAACCAATATCCGGCGCCTTTGTGCTATATACCCTGTTTTCATTGATAGGGCATGTCCCTTTAGGACCACCTTATGTGCCTCCCATATAGTTTACGCCGAGTCTACTAATCACAGATTTTCCGCCAAATATTTCCCAGTTTGGACACGTAGTTCTTTTTTGATGTCAGGTATTTTCAACAAATATGGGTTAATCACTATAGTGGTACGCGCTTGCTGATCCCCATGGGTGAACTCAATGCCCACAAGGTAGTGGTCTGAAATACCTATGGGTAATGTTTGAGGGTGTCTAAAACTATCTATTGAGGCTGTGTATGTTAGTTCGTTTTTCAATTTAGGAAAGGCTGCCATGTACATTAAAGAAGTATGTATATTGGGAACCTGCCATTTGTAGCACCCGCCCCACATGAAAGTCCCATTGCCGTGGTGAACCCTGCCATAAGGTCATTCGGTTTTGCCCCTTGTCTCTGTGGGTACCTATCAATCGTATCATCCATAGTCATATTACAGTCCCCTCCCATTATCAAGACACCATCAGGGTGCCCAGTCAACACTTTACCAAGATCTGCTAAGGCCACCTTACCCAAGGCCGGTGGCGGATAAATAGAAATAATATTGAGAGCTCTTCCCTCCCATTGGGCTTCGGCCACTGCAAATCATCCCCCCGGGTCCACCCATGTCTTGTGCACCATAAGGGGTGTACCTTTTTTACCAGGATACACGTACCTCTGGAGCCTGTGTTATAGTCAGCATGAACCAGAAGCTTGTACCCCATCTATTGAAGGCCTTAGTTTTATTGCTGACCAGGTGGGTCTCTTGCAACAACACAAGGTCTGGGGAATGTCTTTTTAAATACTGCTGGACAATACCCCTCTTTATTTTATCACCCATTCCATGTAAACGAGAGCAACCATTCTATGCGTGCATCTGTCACGTTCAAAGCCACCTTGAAGATCGTCCCAAAGTAAAATCTTAAAATCATAACACAACTTGTCGCAAAAACACCCCTCCCTCCTCCCAACCTCCCCCACCTCCCTGCCCCCCTGCCTGTGGATTTAAAACTACCCACTCCCAAACATGGCAGAGTGCCTATCTCCCTCCCCAAAATGCTGAAAACACACGGGGTCTGTTAGTCCCCCCCCCACATACACATATCACAATTTATGAGGCTTGGCATCAACAATACGTGATCATTAAAGACTTGGGTGGATCTTACCAGTGAAGTCCGCAGTTTTACACCAAATCAACAGCGCCCACCATCAGCATCATACATCAGGTTCTATCTGGAACCCTGTCTCTCCCCAACCATATGCGCTCTGCCAGCAGGGTTCCAACTCTGACTGACTTTCACAATGATTTTTATTCCTGCTACTTTGTCTTGTCTCCTCTGTCCGCCAAGCCCTTCCCAAGCGCTTCCGTGCGGCCATTTCCCTGCTGACGTGATCTGCCAGCACGTTCCCTGCTTTGCTCCAACCTTCCATCCTGTCCCACTCTTCTTATGGTGACTTAAAGAACCACACTTTGCTGATTCTACTCTCAGCTTTGCCAGGAATAGCATTGCATACTTCACTTCATGGTCGCAAAGTTCTCTCTTCACTGCCTGAAAGCTACGACGCTGGGCCTGTACCTTGGCCATGAAGTCCAGAAAGAAGGCGACTTCATAGTTGTCGACATTTAGAGGTGGAAAGGATCTCGCCGTCTGCAGAATAATGTCTCGGTCTCGAAAGCTAAAGACTCGGGCTATGAGGGGCCTACCTCCCGGCACCCTGTGAGCCCTTTCAATTGAGAAATAACTGGATGGCATCTTAGGTTTAAAGTGTTTGGTGATTAGGTCCTCCACATATTGGTCAGCAGCAGGCCCCTCTGTCCTTTCCGGAACCCCCAAAATCTGTATATTATTGCGGCAGGCGCGCCCTTCATAATCGTCCAGCTGCTGTGCTATTCGCTTCTGTTTCTTTTGCAGCTCGATCACCTGCAGTCGGACCTCCAACGTATCTGTTTGCAAAGTATTAGTGACTATTTTGAGCTATTTAACCCTCTCATCTATCTACCTAAAGTCGTCCCTGATGAGAGATACCTCTACCGTGTGACAGGAACCTAATTGCAGTTACGGGATCAGAGGGAGAGGCACAGGTGAAGCGTCATAGACCTAAAAGGATCAAGGTATTGCCACGCTGGAACAAGAGTTTCATTGTGTCCAAATTAATGTTTAGACAGTGTTTGCGGTCACTTGTGATTACCACCAGCATGGCCGCCAAATGTCCCGAACTCGCTGTTCAGAAATCGCAGTCTAGCAGTAGTGGTCGCGAGACTGACGAGTCGCTTAAGAACTGTGAAGGAATTTAGAACTGCGCACTTCAAATGAATTGCGCACTGGGAGCGTGCGTTTCATGAAGCCTGCAGTTCGTTTGTGAGCAAGTTAGTTTTGAACCTGTTCCTGAAAAGTTTATTCTCTGAAGACATTTCCAGCACCACCTGTCAATTATCGCATGCGCAACGAGGGAGCAGAAAACAGTCTAGCAGCAGATTTGCCACTGGCTATTCCTCGAGTCGAGCAGCAACTTGGGGAACCGTGAGTTAACCGGCAAGCTAGAGCGCTACCTGCTGGAATTATTTGACAGTTGTA
This sequence comes from Lissotriton vulgaris, assembly GCF_964263255.1. Classification (NCBI taxonomy): domain Eukaryota; kingdom Metazoa; phylum Chordata; class Amphibia; order Caudata; family Salamandridae; genus Lissotriton; species Lissotriton vulgaris. The sequence goes on from NC_141689.1 coordinate 1,898,787,219, forward strand.
CTTTGTGAAAGCTTCATTCTGCAAGTTTATTTCGAAGACTTGTGCAAGTATCCATGCTATCTGGTGTGTTCTCATTAGTGACTGCAGCATTAGTTTTTTGTTTCTTTATGAACATTTTACAGTAGTTGAAGAAGTATTCAACTGGACCCTTTATTCAGCAACAGCTTAGACATTATTGGTAAGTCTAGGTTACAGGTCTGGGTTTTGGAGTGTAGAGGGTTAGCTCACAATTGGTAAAACTTATGTGTGTTTGCAGACGCTGTATACCTAACCACAGAGTATAGAAGTCAGTCTAAACTACATGGGAGAGAAGCTACACGCCAGGCATTGCAGGTAAACCAAGTCTCCATTAGGGTTTGATGTTCAGAATACATTGTATGCAGGTGTTAAGTGTTGTCTTTATACAGGTGCAGTACTCAACTTCACCAGCGAAGACAGAAGACCTGAGAAGCAAGTTTTCTATCTGGCAGTCTCTCTCTCTGTCCACTTCCCCTTTCCCCGCCGCTTCAGCAGTGGCCTAGATTTATTTTCTGGCGGCTTCTGAGGTGTGTGGGCATTGGGAGCATCATTGGCTTCGATGGATTTCGAGTGTGCTATCTGACACCGTGACCATATCCAGTGAGGTGCGCACTCCATTAATCGCCGCCATGTCATCATGCAACGTCTGCTACGTTCCCTGTTTAGGGACATTCTGCCCTCCGTCCTTCTCCATTTGGTGCGGTTCTCTCTTATCTCCGGTCTTAGACCAAACAAATTTGGCCAATTGTTTCTGGGCGTTTGCTTTAGAACTCCTTCCTCCTGTCGCCATGTATGCAGAGCAACGACCCAGGGGCCAGAAGAGACCACAGGGCGACCCCAGACAGCGTCCGTTGTCTACTGTAGATTGTACAGTGGTTCCTTCACCCACCTGGGCAGAGCGACCGGGGCTCCCTCCAATTCCTCTCAGTGTAGTTCAAGCGCGCCAAGTGAAACTGCCAATTAGCTCCCAATCGCCACCTCCGCAGGGTATTGGGAAATCTGGTTACAGGCTATTCCTGAGTTAGTCTGGACAACCAGGTCCTGCCGCTGCGGCAAAAGCTCCAGCACTTAGCATTCCTGAGTGGCACCCAGAAAGAGGTATCCCCTCCATGGAGGCAGCCTTAGATTCAACAGGGGCCGAAATCCAGTCCTGCCTTTGCGTGCACGCCAGGCCCGACCTATCTGTCTCCCTCTTTCCCCAGCCAAGCCTCCAGACATTGCGTACACACCTCTCCAGGCTTTCAGTGAGGGCTTCCTGGTTGCAAATATAAGAACCGTGTCCATTGCACCCCAAGGCCAGGGCACCAACCCCAGTGTGTGCTGGCTGCGTCTACCTCCTCCTGAAAGACACCAAACTGTGAGGGTCACACAGGCAGAAGACTGTTAGGTGCTGCACAACCTCTAGTGTCTGAATGCACCACTTCACTAGAGCACGGGGGGTTGACCCGCGCATCTATCTGTAAGAATGCCAGCTATATTTCAATGAAAGGCATCGGCCCCCCAGCTCCTTTAAACAATCCAAGAAGAAACAGGCCGCCGCCCGGATATGTAGGCTCAGCAAGCCACGCAGCTGGGGCTTCAAGTAGAGAGGCCCGCTGCCTCGCTTGCGTCGGACCTCCGAATTTTGCCTGCCACCAAGTGCCGACCCTCTCACCAATCTATTGCCTTATCACACCGTAGTCTTCTCCTCTCTTCGCCGCTCTAAGCTGCTCTCCGGGGCTTCCGGTCAGTCTCCGTGACCTGTTTGGCTCCACCTGCCGCCGGCCCCCTCACGATGCGAACGACCGTTTGCACTCACGCCGGAACCTCAATTTGGAGCACCAGTCACTTTACTCTCATCTTCCGGCCCGACGCCGCATGCAGCTCAGTCCGATCTCCCTCTCCACAGCGTTGAGAGCCAACAGCATTCATGGCAGACAGCCCCTTGCACCTTGTGAGACCGGGACTGGGCCAGTGGATACCTTTAGTTATGAAATTCCCCGGTCCCTAGTGACTCCTGCTTCGCTGCAGGAAGCGCTGAAATTAAAGACTGCGTCTCCGCGGCGTTGAGCGCCCACTCCATTTGTGGCAGACAGCCCCTTGCAACATCATGAGACTGGGACCAGGCCAGGGGAGGGCTCCAGTTCTGAGACTACTCAGTCCCTAGTGATGCCTGCTTCGCACCAGGAGGCGATGAAATTGAAGATCGCATCCACGCTGCACGGGATGTGAGCAGGCACATCCACACCGTCGGTGGTCAGGCTGGGCCCCCCAATAACATTTGGTTTTTGAGGATGTTTCAGTCATGGGAAAGGCTACTGAATGGAGAAAAAGAAGGCTAATGTGGTGGCCCCTGAAGGGATAGCTATAACTACACTTGATTCTTTTTTAGTTAAAGCTAGTACTGCCATCTGAAAAGAGATTGCATTGACTGAACGAACGCTATACCTTGGTGGTAGAGAAACTTTTTCCAGTGCACATATATCGAGTGACTCCATTGATACTCCCACACAAAGGGATCAAGGCAGAAAAAGAGCTGGGGAAAGTCCTAGTGTATCTCATGGAGACCCAGTTACCCTCTTAGGCCCCACAGGTAGAGACTTAACCCCCTCATGTCAAGATGAGGAAAAGGAAAAGAGACCCTCTAAAAGAGATCAAGAAAGATCTCTCCTAATTAGGCCACTCCAAAACTGCAGATTGAACCCCAGGAGTCTGCACACCCGCCCACAGGCCTAGATACTTTATTGGACCAATTGATTTTAATTTTGCAACCTATAAGGTTGCGGTTAGACTATATTGAGTCAAATACTCACGAGATAATGGCTCACTTGCCTTTTATATTCAGAGCCAGATGTATCTAAAAAGCAATTTGTGATTCCCAAATAGCGATTTATACCAAATTGCTATTTGTGAATCTTAAAATGCAAAGCAGGAAGGTAATCGCAAAACAATTTCGATTCAATATTATCTGCATTTGCAATTACACATCCCTAAATAGCGATTCTGTATTTGTGAATTCGCAAATTTTAAAAAATCGCAAATTAGTGAATCTGCTATTTTAACTGCAGTTTGATGACATCACAAGCATGAAGTGAGTCTCCCTATGTTGTTTTTGAGTACCTGAGGCTGTGAAGGAGGCTGAGAGAGGAGTAAACCACTCAGGAGAACACCTAGAGTGCAGAGACAGGCACAAATACACAGAATGGCTTCCAGCCACAGTCGGTAGTAGAGGTTCCTGCAGGGTGGTGAAATGGGGAGGGGGAGGTGCAGGGTGGGGGGTAGTAATGTATGGATTACGGAGTTTAACAGGTAAGTAAACATATAAATAAATAAAACAAATTTCGTTGCATGCGCTGCATTACCAAATACGAGGCAGTGCGTGCAACATAATTAGTTTTATTCATTTATATGTTTACTTACCTTTTAAACTCCGTAATCCATACATTACTCCGCTCCACTCTGCCCCTACCCCTCCCCACGTCACCGCCCTGCAAGAACTCCTACTACCAACCGCGGCTGATGGCTTCACAGTAGAAGGCAAAAGAGGCTACAAGATGCAAGAAAAAGCAAAAGTTCAGTGAAAAAAGAATTGGATGTCCTAATCGAGAAAATGCCATAAGAAATATTTTGGGGAAAAACTTCTACACATTGCCCGAGTCAGAGAAGAGGAAGACCTGGATGGACATCTAAGCCAAAGTCAATGCTGTATGGGTCACACAGAGCTCCATAGAAGACCTAGGTAAGCACTGGTACGACTTGCACACAAGGGCAAAGGAGAAGGAGGCAAGCAGGCTTGCTGAGGCCAAGTAGACTGGTGGAGGGCCATCTACAGAGCTGGCATCCACCCCTTTGAGGACTAAGTGGAGTCAACCCTACAGCCCGAGTCCATCAATGATGTAGCGGATATCAAAAGCTCAGTGACAGCAAACACCAGCCAAGGTAGGCTGCATTCTAAAATACACCTGCCCCATTAATCACTAAAACCCTCACTTAGAAAATACAAATTACAAAAAGTCAAAATCCCACTTCAGTCCACATTTTCGTTACCACCCAGTAATGCTTCATGGGAGATGCAGTCAGACACATAAGATAGGAAAACAATGATTCATAGCAACATAGCCACTGTTGAGACCCACCAGCAAATAACTAATTGAAACACACCATTTTGGTAAACCAACTCTAGTACATTTAATTTCCAAATAACATACAACAGGACACACAATAAGTACTTTTTTTGTATTCACAGATAAACCTGCACCACAGGTTAGAGAAACACCAATAGATGAGCCAGAGGAGAGCCAGGAGCAGGCAGGGGAAGAAGATACAGACATCACAGCACGTACAACCACTGCACCAAGACCGCACTGGTACACTGTGGCTTCACTACAGGAGTTGGAGGTAGAAGGGGAAGACATCCAAGTAGAGCCAAAGCCAAGGCCAGATGAGCAGGCACAGCCATAAAGAGATCAGTGCCACTTTTAGCATAGCAACAATCGCAGGAGACTCAGAGCAAGGGCACACAGTGCTGCTAAGGAAGGAGAGGGATCTCTGTCTTTGCTGGGCTGGAGGGCACTATGGTCAAGGTGCAGTGGCTGCAATTGAAAAGCATGTGGTTAGTGCAAAGGCAAGTGGAGTGTCTGAATCACAACATGGTTGACACCAAAGACAGCATCAGAGAGATGAATAACACAGTGGCAGAGGGCCAAGGGGAAAATGCAGAATGAGTCGGGGACATGACAGCAGCAATTAAAGATTTCTACCACCATGCAGAGGGAGCATGCCTCCAGGCACCGTGAAAAGCACCACCTATTTAGTCGTTTGGACGGCTGCACAAAGGCAGTTAACCGTCTCACCAATGACACAGCTCTCTATTCAGGTGCAAATGGCCCACTGCAGTCATGGTGTTGCCAGGGAATTGGTGCAGGTCACCACTGCTATTGAACAGCTAGAGACAGATACTATAGCTGGGAGGGACAAGTATACTGGGTGCAGAGGGCAGTGAGGAGGCCTCCAACATTGGCAGCATTATTGCACCAGTGACTGACGACGTAGTACAAGGCAAAGGAACGGCATCCGAGGCCTCATCAAGGAAGGCCAGTGTACACAATGACTGCACTAGTGCTGTATGTGGCTGTAAAAAAAGTCAGTGGCATGCCCTTGGGTGAGTTAACTATTGCATATGATGATCAGTGCAGAATGTTGGGCATGGTCGGTATAAATGCCATGTTGGCCTACAACATTTTCACACGAGAATGTAGTTGACGGCTGCGTGCAAACAGTTTATCTGATGTTAAGTTAAATGAACACACAGTTGACCAAAAGTCATGAGGTGCATTGTCTCATCATTACTCACCAAGAAATAGTTGTGTGTAATTTCATCACGTCTCTTTCTGCCATCTGCTGCACCTACACCATCTGCTGCTCTGCGAGATGGACTTGGTTCATTCTCTTCATCGGACTCTAAATCTATGAGGTCCAGTGGTATGCCATTGGTTGAAACTAGGTTGTGCAGCATGGCACAAGTGGCCACAATTTTGCAAGACAACTCTGGCCTATACTTCAGTGCACCTTCATTTTTATGTAGGCAGCGGAACCTACTCTTCAAAAGGCTGAATGTCCACTCTATGACATTGCATATAGACTTGTGTGATGCATTGTCATTTCCTCTCACTCTGAGTTGCTGGGTTGAGGTATGGGGTGGGAATGCAGGTGCACACAGCATATGCACTGTCACCTACAGGATGGAAGGCAATATATTAATCACTGTCCTATTTCTACAGATCCAAGGACTCTGTCAGAGTGAGTTACATGCATTTACCTAGCAGGTATTCTTCGCCAAATTCACCCCCAGTGAGACATGTGTATATTCCACTGTGTCTGAATATGAAAGAATTGTGTGTACTACCAGGATATTTGGCCACTATGTCAGTTATTATGAATGTTGAGTGAATGAAAGGATTTCCTGTTCCTATACATGTACTCTAGCTGAGGGGGGACAGAGTGCTACATGTGTCCCAACAATGCACCCAATCACATGTGGGAATTGGGCAATCTGGTAGTAATCAAATTTGGTCTGCTGCAATACCTGTTGTGTAGTGGGAAATCTGATGTAATAGGGTACCCTCTGTACCATTGCATGCAAGAAAGCATTCAGGGAGCGTGAAATATAACGTTAGCACACCCTTCCTGCTGCAACTATCACCCCCTGAAAGTTTCCTGATGCTAGTAGGTGCAGTGAACATAGGAGCTGCACATGTGTGGGAATGACTTGGGCCCTAAGGGTTTGATGCTCTAGTATTGGATGCAGGTCAGCTATAAGGTCTAGTACTGTTGCTGAGTCTAGTCTATATTTGTCATGGATTTCTTCCTCTGTCTGCTGGAACAGGTTAATGCGCACTCTGTAGAAGCATTCTTTTCTCCTCCTCCTTATCTGTGCTGCTACTTGAATCTGCATCCTCCTCGGTATGACATTTTGTGCTGCCATTGTGAAACATTCTAAGGCCCCAGAGCCCTGTTTGAATAGTTTGCACTTGGTTACCACTTGACTTGAGTTGGTAGTACTTTGCACGTGCAAAATTGCGAATTTTGGTCCATTCGCAATTTGCGAATGCTTCATACATTGGCATGCGAATCCCAAATAGCGAATTCGCTATTTAGGATTTGCAATATTGGAAATTGCGAATTGGATTTCCCCTACATTGAAATTTGCAAAATTGAGATTCACTTTTGTGGGGATTTCTAACTTAGCAAATGCAAAAGCTTTCATACATTGGATGAGGCAATATTGCATTTGCAAACGGACGATTTTTTGCGATTTGCACCTTTCCGAATGTAAAATAGCTTGATACATCAGGTGCTCAGAGGTCAATGCTAATCTAAAGCATTCATTACATAATCCCATCTGATTAGTGAGCAACTCTCAAGCCATATTTTCCAGCATATGGGGGTGCTATTCATGAGGCTTAACATCTTCCACCAGCTGCCTGACCTTTTGTACTAATATTGCTAAATGCCCAGGTCATAAACTCTGCAGAACAGGAATCCCCTGCCCAAGTTATGAATAAATCACTGTACTGGTTAACCAAGTTCATTAGGATAGGGCACTGTATCCAGCACCATCTCATTACGGCTAGGAAAACTCCTTGGGTAGACCAATCACCGAAGACTAGAAATGGGGATTGCATTTTCCTTGACTTCGATAACTCTGAGATTGTAGGAGATTTATTACAGCAACTTCTCCAGGCTCCCTCAGCAGAGTCCCAGATATATCCTGTACCCGTTGGATATTTTTATAGGCCAAGTCATAGACCAAGTCTTAACCAAACACCACAGACATAAAGTACAAGTACAGACCCCTGTAATTTCAAGAATTGGCATATCTCGAGAGCAAACCCACCAATTCCTATCTTAATCAGATTTCATCCACTAGAAAACCTGGACTCCTGTGATTGACTTACAACTCCGACTCGGTTAGTCACTCCAGTTAATCTCGCGGGGTACCCCAAGAGGGCCCTGGAGAGAGCCAAAACCCTGAATACTGGTAGATATTCAGGCTTTGAGCTCGAAATCCGCACACATGGATGCAACTAGAAATGGGCCAGAGATACCTGTAACAGGGGAAACTGACGATACTTCCAGATACTGTGTGTCCAGAAAACATGGGAAGTGGAACCCATTCATTTAAATGGGTTCCGGTCTTTTCACACCTCAACTCTTCCATCTAAAGGGTTTAGAGCTAAGCGGGTATTCTTACCATGTAAGCAAACATGTAGTATATCGCTTTAAGATGGAATGCTATGCGTTTAAGTATGATGTAAGTACGATCTAGAATTGTAGTAGATGCATTGTACAAACCCCTGAGTTATCAGTTACTGGAAAGAAGTATTGCAGGCTGTACCCTTATTTCTCCTGTGCTGGAGGACTTAATAAAGAACCTACTTATCAATTGAAATCCAGTGAATCTTCATTGCAACACAGCTCAATCTTTTGTGTTTTACAGATGTGGCAGTACATCACACACGGCGAGGTTTGATAAATGTCCTGCCAAGTCATCTGAGTGTTCAGTATGTGGACTGGTGGGTCATCTGTCTAAATTATGCAGAAGAAAATCTCAAAAGAAACCAAGGGTAAACTGTGTAACGAAAAATGACTCTGATTTATCTGATGATGATGAAGAAAAATACTCTTTTGAAAATTTGAACATCTCAGGTGATTCTTCGAGACATGTTGTAGTAAACATCACAGGTGGTGACAGGAACAAACCTTTATGTATAGTTTCTTTTGGTGGAATAGATTTACAAGTTGCTGCAGATTCTGGATCTCCGTTCACTATTATCCCTAGGTCTACGTGGGATAACAAATTTGCTACTACCATTGGCCCAAATTTACAACCGACTGATGTGAATCCAGAAAGTTACACTGGACAAACAATTGACATGTTGGGTTTTAGATACTTAATGTTTGAATTTAAAGGTATAAGTTCTGTATGTAAGCTGTATGTAGCTAAAGATGGACCACCAGTATTGGGTTGGAAGGACCAACGTTCTCTTGATATAATCCTAAATCCTAACAGTCCTGAACAAGTCTTAGTTGTATGCGAATCTGAGAACACAGAAAAATGAGTTTTGGAAGAATTTCCTGAAGTTTTTGGTGGTGGCATTGGTAATCTTCAAGGATTTTCTCATAAGATAAGAGTAAAACCCAATGCTATTTCCAAAATTCATAAAGTGCGACACATTCCACTAATCGTACGTGATGAAGTGAAAGCAGAACCTAACAAATTGTTAAATGCTGGTAAAATTGAACCCATTGAGGCATTCGACTGGATTTTTCCAATCGTGATTGCTAGACGCTCCAATGGCAAAATTTGCATGTGCATTGATTTGAGGTATTTGAAAGATAACATTATTGTTGATCAATTCCCTCTACCGAGGATAGATGAAATGTTCACCTTGACCAGAGGAGCCAAATGGTTTTCAACCATTGACTTATCTAGTGCGTATCACCAGATATTGTTACACCCCATGAGCAAGCACCTCACAGTGTTTTGCACTCCTTTTGGGTGTTTCCAATTCTGCCGCATGCCATTCGGGTTGGCGTCCGCTGCGGCGGTGTTTCAAAGACTCATGCATGAATTATTTGGTGATATGCAAGGTACAGTATTTTTTCATGATGATATCTTTGTTATAGGACCAAACAAGAAAACCCATGATGAGCGTTTGAAAAGTGTGTTTGGTATCTTACAGAGTAAGGGTGTCACTGCAGAACCATCAAAATTTAAATTTGCTGAAAACAGTGTCACGTATCTAGGATATGAAGTTGGTTCTTCAGGTACTAGGCCAAAATCTAGTCTGGTAAGTGCAATCAAGGATGTTCCTGCACCCAAGTCGAAGGATGATCTTAGATCATTTTTAGGACTTGCAGAATTTTATGCAAAATTTGTTGATAAGTTTTTCGAAAAAACGCATGTCATGAGCTCTTTGCTTAAAAAGAAAGCACAATTCAATTGGTGTATGTCATGCCACAGGTCTTCTGAGTAGATTAAGAAAGCTATTACTCAAGCACCTAGTCTACAAGGCTTTGACCCCTGTGCAATAACCATTGTCACAACCGATGCCAGTAGCAAAGGTCTAGGTAATGTTTTGATTCAAATTGACGATGGCCACAAAGAAATTATTATTGTGTTTGCATCTCGTTCACTCACTCCCATGGAGGAACGTTATTCTGTTGTTGAGAGAGAAACGCTTGCTGTTGTCTGGGCATTGGAACACTTTAGGAAGTTTTTGTGGGGCAGGAAATTTGTAGTTCGTTGTGACCACAAACCTTTAACTAAGTTACTGACATCTGATGGTCTCACTAATGCCAAAGCTAGGATAGCAAGATTGTCAATGAGGTTGCAGGATTTCATGTATGATATACAGTATGTGCCTGGTACTTAAAACTTCACTGCTGATTTTTTGAGCCGTATGTCCTTGCCATTAATTGAACTAGACAAGAACTCATGGAATGATTTCTCTGTGGCTCATATTTCTTTTGACAAACCTCAAAGTAGTTTTACTAAGGATGAATGGCTTGAAGCTGAAAATTCTGATCAGATTCTGCTTGTCCTAAAACAGCTGATCATTAAAGGTTGGAGTGGAATGGATAAAACAATTGTCAATGATGAATTAAGAGGTTTCTGGGAAGTTCGGGATGAACTCAATCTCTCAGATATGCTAGTTGTTCGTGGCGATAGGATTGTACCACCAAGAGACCTTAGGAAGAAAATTATTGATCTTTGCCATGAGGGACATTCTGGAATTACCCGCACAAAGCTACGTATAAAAGAATTGTACTGGTGTCCAAAAATGGATGTAGAAGTTGAAAGGTGCGTGAGATCATGTGTAAAGTGTGAGGTTTCTGATAAGACACTTAAAACTTTCAATCCACCATTAGCCTCTCCTGATTGTCCAAAGTTTTTTTGGGAACTTGTTGCCATTGATTTCATGGGACCAGTAACTTGGCAAGATGGAACACAGAAGTATATCTTAGTGTTGATTGATACCTTTTCGCGGTGGTTAGAAATCAGGGTTGTTAATGTAATCAATACTAAAACGGTTATTACATTTCTTGATGAAATATTCTTAAGAGAAGGTTTTGCCAAATGTATTTTGTCTGACAACAGTGTACAATTCAAATCACTTGAGATGAAGAATTATTTATTTGCTTCTGGTGTACAACAAAGATTCACTGCTCTTTACCATCCCAGTGGAAATGGTATAGTTGAGAGAGCTAAACGTAGTATTAAAGGGGTTCTACAACTAGCAAATAGAAGTAACTTATCTTGGGATGGTGAATTAAAAAAATTGCTGTGGGCTTACAGAAGTACCATCCATAGTTCCTCAGGTCAAAGTCCATTAGAGGTAGGATTTCTCATTCAAAAATCAATCCTGGTTAGTTAAATGAAAATGGGATGACCAATTGTGATATACCTAAAATTAGACACTCCATTAAAGATGCTCAATTGAAGAACAAAATATACTATGATTCTAAACTTGGAGCAAAGCAAGTCAAGTTGTGTAGTGGTCAATGGGTTCGTGTAAAGAATGCTAGGAAGGTTACTAAAGGCGAGAGTAAATTTAGTGAGCCCATATTGGTAGTCAAAGTTATGAACAACACTGCTATGTTACAAAGTGGCGAAGTTTGGCATTTTAGCTATCTTGCACCAGTATCCCATGGTGATGATAATGCCACTGAAGATGTATACAATCACACTATGTCCTGGTGGTGGGATACACGTAGTAGCACTCAGAAATTTGATTTTTCTAGTAATAGTCTACCTGGTGTTTCTCATGATGCTATTCCTGATTTTGTGAATGAAGAGTCAGTAATTTCTGATGGTATTCCTGTACCTGATTCTGAGTCACAATTGAAGGAAAATTCATTGGAGTTATCTACTGCTACAAAGGTTGTTCCTGATGATAATATTGTCAATACCTCAAGTGGAAGGATAGTTAAAAAGCCTAAATGTTTTGAAATGTTTGAATGTAGTTGAAGTTATATATATTTTTTTGTGTTTTTTTTGTTGTTTTTGTTTTCGTTTAAGAAGACGGATTGTGTAGTATATCGCTTTAAGATGGAATGCTATGCGTGTAATTATGATGTAAGTACGATCTAGAATTGTAGTAGATGAATTGTACAAACCCCTGAGTTATCAGTTACTTGAAAGAAGTATTGCAGGCTGTACCCGTATTTCTCCTGTGCTGGAGGTCTTAATAAAGAACCTACTTATCAATTGGAATCCACTGAATCTTCATTGCAACAAAACACCTCCACATTTAAAGTTCCGATATTTTGGAACAATTCTCCTTATTTTCATATTTCATTAATAAAAGGGTATAACATTTGGGATCTAATGCTAATAAATTATTACATCATCAATTTTGAAAATCCCACATCAGGGATAGAGTGCCTGGATAGGATTATTGACAATCTAAATTATTGCCACCGAATCCCCTGCAATTTATTTGGGTTGGCGATTTTATCATAAGAAAGTGTCCAATAGATAAACCGAGATTTTTTGGAATTGTGGACCAAAATAGAGATCAAATAACCCATTTTAGGCGCTCATCATATGGACCCTGGAATTAGATAATTTTAGATAACATCTTAACAGTTCCCACTTTACATTTTGCTCCTACATATCAAGGAGGAGACCATAGGTCTATGATTGATTATGTGATTAGTTGTGATGTGTTCAGAAAAAACATTACTAAGGTTAATGTTAAAATGACAGAGTTCAGTGATTATGTCATGATTGCTTGCTCAATGGTTTGGAGGGATGGTAGAAAAAAAGAATAGTAAATCGTTCCCCAACCAGATCCTTGCAAAGAACAATGAGTATACACTAAAATCGGACAAAGTTGATGTGGTCACTCTAATCACCAAGACCATAACCTCTAAATATAACGATGTCCTCCTTGGCTCAGATCCTATTGGCGAAGGCACAAAGGTGGCGGAAGCATTTGAAAAGATCCTAGCAGATCAAAAGTTACAACTAACCTTCTTTAGGCCCACTGACATAGCCCTTCAACACACTTGGTTTGACAAAACCTGTTCAGAAGCTTCTGCAAACCTACGGAAAGCCCTAAAGAGCCAAACTAGGGAAAGAGACCTGATCCAAGCCTTAAGGCAAGAATATAAGCTTTCAGCGCAAACAGGCTGAAGCAATTAAAGGCTGGGGCATGCGATTAATTCCCCCTTATGGTCCGACAAGGAGGGCCCATCTCTAGATGTGCAAATAAGCAAGGATAATAGGGTCACCCACTACCAAATGAGGCAATTAGCCTGGTAATGAGCAATAGCTATGGGCCATATGTATGAAGGTAACAATTAGCGATTCTGTAATAGCGATTTTTAAGAAATTGCTATTTCAGAATGGCTAATTGCTATGTATCAAGAAAATCGCAATTTTATAGCGATTTCCTGATATTCCTTATTTGCGAATTCGCAATTAAGGAATACTTTCCCATTCATTTGTATGGGCCAGGAGGCCCATAGGAATGAATGGGAAATTTGCGATTTGCAATTTGCTAATCGCAAATTGAGAATATTTTCAAGGGTGCAGGGGTGTCCAAAGGACATCCTGTTGCACCCCTGAAATATGCATGGGTGCACATGTGGCGCACATATATGCCCTAAGGGCATGTATTTGCTTCACAAGGCACGTTGAAAAATGCAAAATTATGCATTTTTCAAGGAATTCGCAACTTACCACCAACTAGAAGTTGGTGGTAATTTGCGATTCCTTAAGGCCAATTTGCGAATTTTTTTGGCTTCTTACATTGCATTTAAGGAATCGCAAGATTTGCGATTCCTTAAATGCAATCGCAAAATAAGGAATCACTAATTTTGCGATTCCTTATTTTGCAAGCAAATTTCCTTGATACATACCATTAGTCCAAATTGCATTCGCAAACGCTGAAATTCTGTGAATTTCGGCGTTTGCGAAGTCAATTTTGCTTGATACATATTGCCCTATGTCTTTTAACTTAGAAATCATTGAGCTCGCTCTTTCTCAGTCTTCTTCCCCTGAAAACTGCAGGGCCATATGGGATCCCGGTGGAGGTTTTCCTAGCTAATATTTGATTATGGTCCCCCCTGTCGACTGTTGTTTTTAATTCGATAGCGGAAAAAGGGCTACTACCATCATGGAAACATTCATTAATAATACCAGTCTATAAAAAAGGGGAACAGTCTAACCCTGTTAATTACCACCCCATTTCACTGACAGACTGTACAGCAAAACTCATGGGTCAGGTTTTACTGAATAGGCTCGAGAACTGGGTTATAGAGTAGAGGATCTTGGCCGAAGTTCAGTATGGGTTCAGAAAGGGTATGGGCACCCTAGGTCAATGCCTGAACTTGAACTTAATAGCTGCAAAATATACAATGGAAAAGACAGGCCTTCTCTACATGGTATTCACGGACCTGTCTGCAGCATTTGATTGCGTAGCACATAACATTTATGTGTCTTCATGGAGGCCATGGGAGTAGGCCAAGCAATAATTGATTTCATTAAACAACTTTATACAGATGCAACAGCCTCAGTATGCTACGGGTTTGAAAGGGAGTGTACCAGACCGTTCAAAATAGAGAAGGGAGCTAGACAGGGCTGTGTACTCGCCCCTTTCTTATTTGCTATTGAAAAGACCAAAGACGCCCCAAGTGTAGAGTTAATTCCCCTCCAATAAAAATACATCTTTAAATATAATATCACGATAGGTGGAAACTCAAAGAATTTGTCAAGATTTTGCCTAGATGGGAATAAAATCGAACTAGTAAAAAAAAATGCATATCTTGGTGTATTGTTTGACTCCAAGCTACAATGGAAATAGATGATCTAAAATAGAATAAGTAACCTAGGCAGGAGGATAGATGCAATTATCAGATTAGCAAAAAGAGGCAAACCCATTTAAGAAAAGGCTACAATCTATCTCGCAAAAGCAAGCTCGATAGTTACATATGGGGCAGGAATTTGTGGGTCAGTAGATGTGGGGAGACTCCTAGTGTTGGACAACAAATTTGTGAAAAGGTTATTGTGCGTCCCAGGAGCTTGCTCAAATTTTATATCACATAAAGAATCAGATTTACCTTTTATTTGTGATATGAATAAAATGGCAGCGCTTTTTTGTAGGTATCAATCTGGAAACCCAAAAAGGTGCCACAAAACTAAATCATTATAAGAGATGTTATGAAGGTAGACCATGCCCTTATACTATGTCAGAGAATCTTTCATTTCACTGGGTTTGGAGGACCTGTATGCTACGCCAAGGCTGTGAGAAATCTTCCCTAAAACCAAGCTGACATGAATCTTTATGACAAAAAGCATAAAGGACAGATGGGAAAGATGTAAAGGAAAAAGCACAATATTGACATCTCAGAATTTACCAGTAGCACAACAGGGCTCCTTCTCATATGTCTCCTTTGTAGAGAATTCCTGGCATCGTTTTATTCTGATGAGGTCCAATCTTAGTTAAATAACGTTACTGCTGAAACACCCTTCAAATGTATTCTCATTGAGTCATCTGTCCTTCTGTCCCTGTGATGGGAAGTCAAACCATCTACTGAGTGTGGCCCAAAGGGCATCATTTGATGTCAGTGGGGGTTTCAGACTTTAAACATATGCACTAATTTGTGATCATGCTCACTTTTGAATGTAGTTTAGCAATGTATGTAGAAACCTTTGCAAGCAGTCTTTTCTTCCTACAATGCCTATTTGTGGTGATACTTTACCAGTCCCATTAAATTCACCCGTGTGACCTAACACTTCTGCCAGAGCTGGATAGGAGTAAGTTACAACTGTCCAAACTTTCAGTGATTGTGTTTTCCAGGTTCTATGATTCAGAATGACCAATAATATTAATGTCTATTAGCCAAATTCATCAACGGAAATTCGGCTCACAAAGGGCCAGATTCTGAGAATCTGGCCCTTTGCGAGCGCAATTTTTGAATTAGGGATTCATCATCCCAAATGCAAAAATCGCTATTATAGAATTCTCAAATGTGTGAGGAATTGCATTTAAGGAATCTCTATTTGAGATTCCTTAAATGCAATTCATGACACATTTAAAAATTGCGAATTCGCTATTTTGGGCCGCTATTTACGGCGAAGTCAAACCTCGTGGTAAATAGCGGAAACTCAGAAAAATGCACTTAAGTGCATTTTTCTAAGTTGTATGTTACACACACACATGTCCTTGGAACATGTGTGTGCGTCACATCATCATCCAATATCATTTCAGGGGTGCAACAGGGTGTCCTTTTGACACCCCTGCACCCTTGAAATCGCAAACTCAACATGCGAATCGCTAATAGCGATTCGCACATTGATATGTCTTCCTACTCATTCCTATGGGCCTTTAGGCCCATAAGAATGAATGGGGAGTTATTCCTTATTTGCAATTAGGAAGCTGTAGAAATCGCAATAAATATTGCGATTTCTACATCAATCCCGTTTTGCGAGTCTGTAATAGCGAATCCTTAATATCCGCTATTACAGACTCGCAAAACATGCAGATGATGTGTATGTGTAAGTTAATATGGCTGAGATACCCGCCACCCCCTCTCAACACAATCCCCACAGGATGGGAAACCGGAAACAGTTCTGAAGTTTTTGGAAGAGGGAGGGAGTGACCCTCCCGGCCGTATTTATTAAAATATGAAACAAAATTAAAACATTAAATCAACAGTTTCATATTAATGTACAATTTCATTACCACATTGCGATGTTTGGCTAACCTTAACAGATTCTCTAATACAAAGGTTCTCCTAGCCGAACTAACATCCTACAAAACATTTACTTGAAATTTTGAAATTGTACATCCTAACGTTTAAGGGCCAACGGCAAGGTCGTAACCGGTGTCAAGATCCCTAACCCAGAAATATCCCCTCACTTGTGAGGGGCGGCCCTGAGGCGTACCTCAAGTGCAATTACCAATTTCCCTTGACTTGACGGGGGCCCCACTAAAACTCGACGCCACTTAGAGGTCGTACGAGGACTCGTGTGAGGTATCTAGAAGGTAGCGTAGACCCCCCCCCAAACCCCACACAACTTACCACATCTGCCGTCGCAGACGTCCTGGCCCCGGGAAATTCCCCAGGAGGGGGCTGTAACCCCTCCTACCCAGGAAGGGGCCTTGACCGCCTTTCCTTTTCTTTCGGCGACCCATCCTTAGAAGGGACCGCCTCCCCGTTGAGGGGCCAATGGCCACCTCCCCCGAGCGCTCCCATCCGTGTTGGGTGACGCCCACTCATAGGGATCTTCCAATTAGTGCTCACCGATCATGACCTTACCGCCCGACCAAAATAAATACGACAACGCTAACTAAATGACTAAACTACAAAGACATTGGCAACTACAACTGTATTAAAAGCATGTTTACCAATGAACACTAAAGCAGAATTTCTTTATTCGCGAAACATAACACAAATCGACCATTCTTCATTATATACTCAAAATTCATCACGATAATACCACAACCTGTAAACGAAAATCAAAGTTATCCATCCACTTTATTCAAAACCACTTGCTGTCCTCAGGGGCTGGTGGGTGGGTCAAAATTGGCTCTTCGTTCCGTCTCGAGCTCACGTGCAGCGAGGAGGTGCAGCTTCAGAGCACAGGAACAAGAGGATGCCTTCTGGTCTTGCTTCTCCTTTTATCCGTCTTCAGGGCGGGCGTAAACCCGCCCCTGCCTGCCCCAAGGGCGTGGCCAGCCGCGTCAGTGTCTAGGCCAGCCCACTCTAGGGCGGGAAAAAGCGCGCCCCGGCTACGCCGCTTCGGGCATACCAGCCGAGACTCGCTTCCCGCCCAAAATGGCTTCCCGGGGGGATCGTGGTACTCCGCCATACGTTCGGGGGGACCGAGTGGTCGCCCCTTTCCATATGGCTGAGATACCCGCCACCCCCTCTCAACACAATCCCCACAGGATGGGAAAACGGAAACAGTTCTGAAGTTTTTGGAAGAGGGAGGGAGTGACCCTCCCGGCCGTATTTATTAAAATATGAAACAAAATTAAAACATTAAATTAACAGTTTCATATTAATGTACAATTTCATTACCACATTGCGATGTTTGGCTAACCTTAACAGATTCTCTAATACAAAGGTTCTCCTAGCCGAACTAACATCCTACAAAACATTTACTTGAAATTTTGAAATTGTACATCCTAACGTTTAAGGGCCAACGGCAAGGTCGTAACCGGTGTCAAGATCCCTAACCCAGAAATATCCCCTCACTTGTGAGGGGCGGCCCTGAGGCGTACCTCAAGTGCAATTACCAATTTCCCTTGACTTGACGGGGGCCCCACTAAAACTCGACGCCACTTAGAGGTCGTACGAGGACTCGTGTGAGGTATCTAGAAGGTAGCGTAGACCCCCCCCAAACCCCACACAACTTACCACATCTGCCGTCGCAGACGTCCTGGCCCCGGGAAATTCCCCAGGAGGGGGCTGTAACCCCTCCTACCCAGGAAGGGGCCTTGACCGCCTTTCCTTTTCTTTCGGCGACCCATCCTTAGAAGGGACCGCCTCCCCGTTGAGGGGCCAATGGCCACCTCCCCCGAGCGCTCCCATCCGTGTTGGGTGACGCCCACTCATAGGGATCTTCCAATTAGTGCTCACCGATCATGACCTTACCGCCACAGGCCGGATAGTTGACCGGCTATCCGGACCCCCCACAAAACTCCTACCTAAAGGTCATATTATAACATTTTCAGCCATGCTAAGAAGTCTCCTATGAGTAACTCATTCCCCACCCGAGACAAATGCACACCATCCCCCAAATACATACTGTCATCATTAATACACCCATGCGAAATATAATGCAGTGTTTTGGAACGGAACAATCTACTGACTTTGTTATTAAGCTTTCTAACAGAATGATTCAAAGCGGGAACAGAAATAGCCCCCCGCCACGCCTTTCGTGGGATCATATGGGACCACGCAATTGTGCACCCTGGAACTCTCCTCGCTAACCAACTTACAGTGGAAAGCATCGCCTCGAGGAGAAGTCGTCTACCAGTGGTGACCAAATCATTGCCCCCAAGATGTACTATGACTATAGACGGCGGTGACCTCGTCCGCCCTAACAAACCCTCGAAAAATGATTGAAACTGGTCAATACAGAGACCGCCTCTTCCGTAGAAGGACACCCTGTACCCGTATTCCCCAGCTACGTGAATCATGTCACCTGCCTTGAATACGTCCGCGGCACGCCTCACGTATGAGTGGCCCACGACCCACACCTCCTTTTTCACAGCCGGTGATGTCTGACCGCTGGCCTGGTGTTGGGTCGACTGCATAGTCCGCCCCGCCTCGTAGGCTTGCGCAACTGAAAACCAAACAAAAACAAGAAGCGTGAGTACATCGTTACAGCTTCACAACATGTGCAACCGCACATACCTTTTATAACAATTGGAGGACCAACGCCCCACCCGTTTAACTTGTTCCACATTCAGACCCCTGGCTGTAGCTTCTGTAGCAGCCCCTATCCGAAAGGAATGGGTCCCAAACTCGCCCGGGTTCAAGCCCGCAGCGGCAATCGACATCGCAAGCACCCGCTGAAACTGAAATTTTGTCAGTGGGGTGGCGTCAGCGTGTCTCAACAAGGTCCCCCCCCATGATGCCACCCTTCGTGCTAGGTAATCTTCTAAACACTTTACCGGACACATGGAGGACCCGGGGATCCTGCATATAATTATGCAGTCACCCATCCCACTCTGATCGGTCTTGGACCTGACAATTGAGACAGTCATTGTCTCCCCTCTGATCTGAACGTGCTCCTGGCACAAACCTCCTGTCACATCCTGCTTGTTCCTCGCCACAAGTTCGCTTACCCGCATCGCCCCATGAAATGCCAGCGTAAAAGCGGCTCGGAATAACACTGTCTCATACTGAGATGAACATGTAGCAGGGAGTGTGGATAACAACAGGGCCAACCTATCCAAACCTATCGGGCGCCTCTCATCTACTCTGCGACCCTCAAGGCGTTGCCACCCACGTAGCGCTTTTTGTACAACGAAAGACGCTGTCGGGTCCTGGATCCCATGAGCCCTAGCAACAAAGGAAATGGCAGCCCGATGTCTCTGAGCCGTGGCCACCGATTTCCCTGCCAGATGTAAGGACATCAGAAAATTCACCACCCATTCCTCGTGGCCCCAAAGCCCCTCTCTATCAGTCCCCAAAAAGGCTAAATAGGACCGGAACGCCCCTTCATATGCCTTCCTCGTCCTGGGTGCTAAACTCTCTCCCACGAGGTTACGAAGTTCGGGGCACCGAGAGACCAGAGAGCTTCGGGAAAGGGTGCCGGCTCCGGGTCCGCTGTGGGAAGAAAACCCCAGAAAGCCTGCATACGAAAACGAGACAGTGCATCAGCCGCCTGGTTCATTACCCCCGGGACATGTCTTGCTTTAAATAGCACATTCAATTGCATACACAGTAAAACAATTTCCTTGAGCAGTCTCAAAATCAATTTGCATCGTGCTGCCTGGCTATTGATACACTCGACCACGGTCATGTTGTCAGACCAAAATACCACAGAGTGATCTTTGAACCCTTCGGGCCAAGTTCTCAGGGCCACCAAAATGGGGAAAAGTTCCAGGAAAGCGATGTTACTCGTCAGTCCGTTGTCATGCCACCATGCCGGCCACTTTTGTGCAGACCATCTTGTGCCGAAAATGGCACCAAAACCTATGCTCCCTGCCGAATCTGTCCACAGCCCCAGCTCCTCAGAGGACACGGCCGGTTTGTTCCAGACGACTCGACCATTGAAATCCGCCAGAAATGCCAACCAAATGCGCATGTCCTGGCGTACCTCAGCCGAGAGCCTTGTGCGATGATGGCCCTCCTTCAGGCCGACCATGGCTTGAGCAATCGAACGGGAAAAGGGGCGGGCCATTGGTATAACCCTTAGGGCAAAATTCAACTGACCCACTAACTGCTGCAATTGATGCAGCTTAACCTTAGATCCACATATGCACATTTGCAGAGATGCCCTGAACTTTGACACTTTGTCAGCTGGTAAACGAAAACAACCTTCTCCGGAGTCCAACTCGATCCCCAGAAACTCGAGGCAAGTAGAAGGACCCACAGTCTTACCTGGTGCCAATGGCACGCCAAACTGATTCATCAAGACACAAAATTCGGCCAAGGCCTGACCACATTCCGGATCCCCGGCTGCCCCCAGGAACAAAAAATCATCGAGGTAATGCATGACATGTTGGAAACCCGTCTTCTTTGTGAAGACCCATTGTAGAAAACTACTGAATTTTTCGAAATAAGCACAAGATATAGAGCACCCCATCGGCATACACCTATCCATGTAATAATGACCCTGAAACATGAAACCCAGGAGACGCTGATCGTCTGGATGTACCGGGAGCAACCGGAACGCTGACTCGATATCAGATTTTGCCATCAGCGCCCCGGGCCCCAGGCGATTCAAAATGGCTACGGCCTCATCGAAGGATGCGTACCGCACCGAACATACTTCCGGGTCTATCGCTTCGTTTACGGAAAGACCACGTGGAGCTGACAAATTATGTATCAGCCGGAACTCACCCGGGTCCTTCTTGGGGACCACTCCTAAAGGAGAACAAACAAAGTTATGCACCGGGGGTACACTAAACGGGCCGGCGACTCGTCCTCGAGTCACCTCCTTCCGGATCTTATCCCGTACCACGGTCGTATGCTGCAGGACCGAAAGCTGATTTTTACATCTCTCCACACCCTGAAAGTCCCCCACTGGGATGCGGAAACCATACGAAAACCCGTTCCGCAACACCCCAGCAGAAGTACGATCCGGGTATTCACTGAGCCAGGGAATCATTGCCAAGGTATCAATCGGGGTAGGTAAAGGCGCCCCTCGGACTATGTTAGACCTGTTTGGCGCCTCCTCTACCCCCGTTATCACCCGTTTTGGCTCTGCACGTGGACTCAGGATGGGATGATTGCCCACACCCACTACTTTCGAGTCTAAATTTGCACGATCCCTGGGGCCTAGTACATTTACCCCTGTTGAAATTCCAACAAACCCCCCTTTTTCCTGTATTGCCGGCAGGCCTCGAGTAATTGTCGGTACCTGCACCTGATCGAAAGGGCGTCCCCGCATACTGGCGGGAGGATTCGCCAACGTTACTTCCTACTAACGGCAATTTCAACATACCAGTATCCTTCATTTTAGACCATGACACAGAATCATAACAATCCCAAGTTAAGTTTTTATCATGTTCTTTGGCCTTTCTAAAAAGATTATCATAGCAAAACCAATGATTACCCTCGTGTGATGTCGAGTACCCCATGATTCGTGATTGATAAGTCGGCAATTCGGGTAGCAAATCGGGCCTTCGTTCCCCCAAGATCGACGTAAAAATCCCCCACGCTTTGCCCCAATTGCCAATGTTTTCATTTACCTTAAAGGCGGCCATTTTTGCGCGCCAAACACTCGGATGCATAAGGTCCTTCTGGCCCTTAACATGCTCCATCTCATAATTGTCAGTAAGCAACGAGAAGATGTTTACATATTCCCCTGCCCAAATCTTCTCTTTAATAGCCAAAGGGACATGTTGACCCAACTTTTCCCTACGAGAGGGTGCTGACTCGTCCCTCGCAATCGGCAATGGCCGCTTACCTGAACCGGACGCTGCCTCTGCGGTCGAACTCGTCCCCTGTGGCTTGTCTACTGCTGCAGTCGGCGTGGACACCTTCGCTGCTTCCCGTTTCTCACGCAGTTGCTTCATCAGCACCTGCGCTTCGACAGCCGTGGCGCCCTCGCTACCTTCACCCAACCACGCTGCTAGTTGTGCTGCCAGCTCGGGCGGCATATCTTCCCTGGACACGGGGGTGACCACAACGGGAATCGGATTCCCTTCCTCCGGCACGGGGGCGGGTGCCTCGAGCGGGGCACTGGGACCCGGGATGTCTCCCCCAGCTGCTCCCCTCCTGGGCCTCTTGTTTTTCCCTCCCGGGGCTGCTCCCGCCAAAGGACGTTTCGGCCCCCCTTCCTCGTCTTTATCCATCCGCCTCTTTAGGTCGGTCACCTCCTTCATGAGAACGCGCAGCATCTGGTCAGTAGTCATGCGCTTTCCCGCCTTCTTCGGCATTCTCCAACAGAGTATCTGAAAAACAAACAAGAACGATTACAACGCTCAAAATTGGCTCTTCGTTCCGTCTCGAGCTCACGTGCAGCGAGGAGGTGCAGCTTCAGAGCACAGGAACAAGAGGATGCCTTCTGGTCTTGCTTCTCCTTTTATCCGTCTTCAGGGCGGGCGTAAACCCGCCCCTGCCTGCCCCAAGGGCGTGGCCAGCCGCGTCAGTGTCTAGGCCAGCCCACTCTAGGGCGGGAAAAAGCGCGCCCCGGCTACGCCGCTTCGGGCATACCAGCCGAGACTCGCTTCCCGCCCAAAATGGCTTCCCGGGGGGATCGTGGTACTCCGCCATACGTTCGGGGGGACCGAGTGGTCGCCCCTTTCCATAATTTGTGCATGTCCATCTGGTGTGAATTGCCTTGCCTTTTTGCATTTTCTCAGAACACCCTCAGCACCTCGACTTTAAAAGTACCGGTTACAAATTTGCAACTTTGAGAAATGCTCGCGCATTGCATAATTTCTGCATCATAAATGTCCACATCCACTGGCACACATCAGATTTTCTCCATTTGCGAGTTACAGAGGTTTCCGGAATTCATACATTACAGAACTATGGATTGGACCGCAAATGAGTGGCGAAAAGTATTTCAAGGATTGTTAGGAATACCTGGACATTGGAACATTTTTTGTTTACTGTTTTCTATTTATTTTTCTAATGAGCAATTATTCTAACTTCCGTGAATTGGACCCCAATGAATAATGACAGTTGCAATAAAGATCTAACTTGAACGAGGCTGTTTGTTCTATACAAATATTGATATTTTACTTTCAAAACTGGTCTCTGGTTGAAGTACGTGCCACTAAGACGCAAGGCTACAAAATGCATAGTTTGTAGTGCTGTGTTTTAGGAAAATAAATCAATACTAATAGCTTCATTGGTTAATGTTAGCCCAGAGTGCCATTAGGAGGTGGCAATTTGTACAATTAGAAAAATATTGGCATCTTTGCAATTAAACAACGGATGCATGACTACACAGATTTATCTCTGAATGAGAAATATTGCTTTCAAGTTGTCTGATAATGTTTTTACTTTGACAGTATCGTCCTCTGTGGGACTTAATTTGCTGCATCATTAGATTTTACTGCTTAACAACTAAATTATAAACAATCTCTCTTCCTTCCTTTTTTACCCCAATCACGTTTCCCTTCTCCCTGACTTTCACTCTGTTTTTATGGTATACAATCCACTGACTTGCAACTATCAAAACAATAAAGGGAATGCAAATACAGTTGCCTTGAATTAGTCACTAGCTTTTATGTGTGTCCTTGTACTTGTGACATGGTTACAGCCATTGCATTACTACATGTTCGGAAGAAACCCTGTTGCTCCATCAAGTAACAGCACAATAGCTTTACAATTTAAGGCACTTCAGTCATTACCACTCCCCATCCCTTTGTCATTCATCTGAGGAAACAACAGGGGTGGCGGTTGACCTTTAAACGTGATAGGGCGTTATCCTTGACTCGAATTTCTGTGAGCAATTCTGACTTCTTCAAGTGTTCAGGTGTTCGCTCACACTCACTTGCATTCAGTTTTATTCTCTTAGTCTCATTCACTTACTGTCATTCGCAGTTGAACTTACTTTTACTTACTCTGACTCACTCAGACTCACTCAGGCTCACTCAGGTCCACTGATTAATGAAGCCTCACTCATCCTCACTCTGACCCACTCTCTCTCACTCAGTCCTGCTCATTGTCACTCATTTTGACTCCCCAATCTCACTGTAGATCACTCATTCTCACATATTCTTACTCTGTCTTAGTCTGACTCACTCATTTGCACTCTGTCCCTCTCATTCTTATTCAGTCTCTCTCTGACTCACTCTTTCCCACTGATTCAATCAGTCCCACTCATTCCTATTCCCACATTCTCACTGTGATTCCCTCAGACTCAGTTTCACGCATTCCTTCTTAGTCCCAGTCATTCTGACACACTATATCTTCTCACTCTAACTCACTCATCCACAGTCAGTCTTACATATTCTTATCGTTTTCACTCAGCCTCACTCTGACTCACTCAATCTCACCCATTCTCACTCACTCCAACTCAATCATTCCCAGGGATTCTCACTTTGACTCACTAAGACTTACTCAGACTGTGATTCACACAATCTCACTCTCGCACACTGTACAAGTCAGATACAGTCACTGTAATTCTCCCTCACGCTTATTCATGCTTACTCATAATCACTTTTCGTGTCGCTCATTCTCACTCACTGTAACTCACTCTTTCATTGTCTCTCATTCCTTTCCTCTCACTCTCATTGGCAAACAGAGATGCTCACACATACCCATGTTCTCTCACGGAAACAGTTAGAGAGACCTCCCATTTGAACCTTCTTCCTGGATCCCTATGTAGTGAGCCTAACTCACTTTAATTTAATTTAAAACATCATGAAGATCTGCCTTTTTTTCTTTTAAAACGCAGCTCCCTTCAGTAGGTCCTCTGATATGCAGCAGGTTGAAGGTCATTTAAAATTCAAACAATACATGTTTCTGCACTCTTGATGGTCAGCATTGATTGGGGCAATGTCCTCTGTTACATGGTAGCTCTGGTGAGTGTGCTACTGCTCCACTGCATCACTTATACTTGTGTTGTCTTTCTTTGTTTAGGTCGCATTCGCCTAAATGGAGCCATCACTCTTCCACCTGATGAATGTGATGGACAGAATAAAACTGTACAAATGACCAAATCCTAGTTTGCCCAAACAATAGAATCTGGGTATATTGTAACATAGGAATTGCGGTTCCATGGTCTCAATCTATATTGCCCATAAGGTTGAAAAACATGTTGATCTTAATCATCAACAAAAATCACAATTTATTATTCTTCTAGAAAGGTGCTCGAAAATAAATCAATGAAGTACCGATGGCAGAGTGCTCTTAATTGCAGTAGTGAGACAGTAAAATATAATAAATATTTACACTGTGGGTGTCTTTGCTTTGGAAATATTGAGCCCAGTATAAAAACTGATGCAGAAATAAAAATGAATTCAATATTAGATAATCCCCACTCCATTGTCAATGTTTCGACCCACAAGCTAATTTCAATGGGTCCATGTGAGTAAGCACTAAGAGAAAACATTCTAGCTACATGTATTAATCTCATAGATATTTTACTTATATCAAAAATGCACCTACTTCACAAAGCACATACTTCCCAATTGTATTTATCCTGTCCTTGTAGAAGTCTCAGTCAGCTTCAACAATGTTCCCTGCTGTGATAAATAAACACATATGTATCACAATGTGTGGATATATTGATTTACTCCTACAAAAACATTAATCAGATTACCTATAATACTCCTGTAATGTTCTTATTGCATGGTCGCTCACATGATCTGCATAAACCAATCCATATCTCTGCATATACACCAGATCACTGCTCTATGGTGTCAGTCTGTATATCCAAACACCTACCCAACACATATAAAGCTGGGATCATCAGAACTGCAGTTTTTATCCTTGCCAATAATGTTTACATATTACCTTTAAGATCACTGCTGTATAATGGTAACTATATTGTCCCTGGTAGACAGTCAGCTTGGTCACATAGGTATGCTCAAGAATAGCATGACCAATTCCAGTGATGTCTTGCCACCTACTAGTAGCGTTCCGTTAGTTAGGACATTACTCATTCATCTCCACATCATGTTGAAGCGATCCACAAATGGATAGCTCAATTCCCAATAGTATGTGTGGCGAAATTCCCCATACATTCTAATATTTCCTACCAATGCCCTGCTGTAAGGAATATCACACTTCATGAGTGATCGGTTGTTCTTTTATGTAAAGACTCACCGTAAGTGCTAAACCAGTTAACCAAAACAACAGTTCTGTATCTCGCCCGCTCGTGTAAGTAGTCCAAGTTGAACATCGCAAAGAAGGCAGTCCTGTTCTTATCACCCAGACATGTCAGGAAAACTAGAGCACTAACCCCGGAGGCCATCTTAAAACTCCAGTGTATTATATTCAGGTGGGCAAATATTCTCTTATAATACTATTATATGGATGCATATTGTGGGACATACATTGGTCTATAGCTATAGGCAATAAATACAGTCACAAACAAACACATTTCATAGTGCTGGGGGTGGCACTATTCACATCCCCCAATCACAGTTGGAAGACTTGACAGCTAACCCTGATGGCCTTCTTGGATCTCCAGTGTGATTCATTCTTATGTTCATGGTTTCTCATGCTACAACCATATAGTAGGATTCCATTATATGGGTAATATGAGCCATCATACGCAATTATATCACATAGTTACTTAATTCCAGTCATCTGTACAATGTAATCATATTACAAATCATCCACTTACTCAATCATATATCCCCACAAGGGGTACTTACAACACTCCAAACTCTAACTGTAAAGTGCTCTGATATCCTTTGGGATAAAGTTTGCGCTATATAAAACTTTATAAATAAATACCAAGTGGCAACAAAGAATAAACACCACCACTCTAGAATCATCCTAACACACAACCAATTAATGATGTCATTGACCAATTCATACAGTAACCTTGTTATGTAGGCATGGCATAGTGCATTAAATTGTTCTCCGATCACACTTAGGGGCCGATTCCGATGTCGAACGGACCTGAGTCCTTCTGACATCGTTCTGGAACCATGACCGACCGACCAACTGTCGTCTGTAACGGCCCTTAAAGTACAATGCAACTAAACCCTGTTTAGTCGCAATAGTATGTCACTCGATTGGAGCATGCATTTCGGGCGTAATGCATGCCCGCATTGTGAAATGGAGGGGTGCAGTTCATCCCTGCACCCTGTGACCTACAACCCAAGGTGCCTGCCAACGGGTGCAAGGATCAACACAGGGGCCTCACACCCATGGGGCCCTACAGGAGGCCCCCAAAGACAGTTTCCGACTGACTTTTTGTGCCGGAAACACCAGAACGAAAAGGCAAAGAAAAACTGCCATTGTACTCCCTCGGTCGTAAAGAGGTGGCCGGGGGCGTACTGAACGATTTCCGGACGGTGGACCGGCTCTCCGAGCCTGTCGTCAGCCATCCAGATATCAGAGTCAGATTCCTTTCTGACTGAGCCCATCAGAATGGCTCGGTAGGAAAGGAATCCGGACGGCACATTCCAATTTGGGCAAAAGGGTTCTGAACGTCGTTCGGAGCCCTTCCATCCGAAATCGGAATCAGCCCCAAAATGTTTTGATGTTGAGGTGATGGTATCAACAGTGTTTTTTATTCCAACATCCAATTTCACCCTTATTTTTGGATTCTCCACTTGACCACACATGTTTCATCTTTACACTCTAGGAGTAACAGCAGACGTCATCGGGGATCAATGCATGTTTATAAAGCTACGTCCTCTAATGCACGTATGCAGGGTCTGTAAAAAATAATTAGTCCAATAGTCAAAGGCAAGAGTATATTTACTGCATCAGTGTCCCAAAATCCAGTCTGTGATCTGATGCCTGTGATTTGTGAAAACTACGGTCCGAAGGGTGTCCACTCTTTGGGATTGTTGTTTTCACAGGTCTGTTGGCCCTATGAGCAGATTATTTTAACAAGCATGTATTGGACTGCAGGGATACTTCAATTAATTGATATGGTATCAAATTCAATTTACTTTAGTGAATTGTTTTACAAAAAAAAAATTTAAAACATAAATACAGATTTAGTCATTCAGAATGTAATACATAGCCTACATTCTTAATAGCAATGCCCAGGAAAATATCATTGTACTCTTACTTGTGGAAGAGCATATTACCATAAAGTTACAGCACAAAAGCTAGACACTGATCCTTTCCTTAATGACATTATGCTAATGGTAAAGAAATTGACACAAAAATAAACAAACATTTGTTTAAATATATAACAGAATAAAATAACTCCTCTTTTTTTTAAATTGGCTGGAAGTTAACAGAGGAATATTAAACTACTGTCTCTCCTCCGTTTAGTGGATTTCAGTAACAAATTTCCAAGAAACTAGTTACCTGTGCTAACAAACTGCCATTTCAAAACACTGTCATCCACAAGAGAGTATCAATAATATGTCCTGATTCAAACAACATAACCTATACAGGAGTCTCTGCTAAAGTTCAAGCAAAGAAAAGCACAAATAACAAACTGTATGAAAATGGATTATCAGTTGGGGATGATGTGCCCTTCTCTAGTAAAAAGTTCAATATCTTATGAGGTCAAACACACAACTTTGAAAATTAAACCTGTTCTAAATACCCCTGGGAGCTATGGAACAGTGCAGACTGCCTTAACTAAAGACAAAGTATACAAAGTAATCAGCAGTATCAAACAGGTAAGGAGGTAAAGATGCAAAACACAACACAACCCAATTTACAAAGCCAATTCAACAAAATAGAGACAATTATAATTAGAAATATAACACACACCTTATTAAAATTGATAAAGGGGAACCAGAGATATGGATTTTTTAAAGTTTTGGGGCAAAATGTGCCCTGGAAAGATAAATCACCAATCAGTGTTTGAGGTTGACCAGAATCAATTTGTAATTTCAGCCTGACCACGATGAAGCTGTGTATGAATTTACCAAGTGACTCATTTTATTCTAAAGACATACTAATTTAGGGGGTCATTAGGATCTCGGGCGGATTGCCACCGCCCGCAAGGTAGTGGCGATCCACCAAAGATCCGTCCCCGCCTGCCACTAATTTCTCCCAGCCATATTACTATGGTGGGGGGACCATGCATCCTATCTTGTTGGTTACAAGGCCTGCTCAGTGGTGGTTTATTATTTAAAAATAGGGGGGCATATTATCAAGGGGGTTTATCTCCGCTTTTTTGGCTTTAAAAGCCAAGAAAGCGGAGATAAAATTATCTCCCTATTACCAAGCTGTCGCTAACACCAGTTAGTGACAGCTAATAGGAGATAGCGACCATCTTGGGCCCCGCTTTGCATGTCAGTGATATTTATCACTAATGACATGCAAAGTGGGCGTGCCAAGATGTTAGCGACTGGAAACAGTCCCTAACATCGCTATCTCCTATTACCAACTTTTGGAGATATTCGCGCTAAGCGCGAATATCTCCAAAAGCTAACACCTGCCCTGAGCAGTTCTTAGCCATGTTATCCAATGGGAGGTGGATAACATGGCTAATAGCATTTGCTCGATAATGCATGAATATCGCGGACTTTTCAGCGATATTCATGCATTGCGGCAGTTTTTTATCGCATTTGCGATAAACCCTGCTAATAGCAAGGTTTATCTGCGATAAAAATCGCCGATTTGCGGCGATAAATTTTGTCTCTAAGCAAGTTAGAGACAAAAATTATCGCTAGTTGTTGGTAATATGCCCCAGGGTTCTCTCCTGTCAACAGGAGTTGTTCTAACAGGTTAATCTGACTGTTTAAAATCTGTAGCAGTCAGGCTACTTATGGAGGCCTGAAGCCATGATTTTCTTGGCGGCCAAACGAATGGCACAATAGGTGCTGCCATACATATGTGACACTAAACTTTCCATGCCATTGGTTTATTTTCTTGAAAGTTGGATATGTCAGTTGTGGATTAGATGCTTTTACCATGTTTTAGGGGTCAGATCATAGACACTGGGGTCTGGACATCGGTACTCCATGTCACATACAGTGAGTACTGGATAGAAGCTCCTTAGTATGCAGAGTTAAGAAAAACAACCACACCAGTCAGCCAAAAATTAGTTTGGTCATGTAAAAAGAAACATTTTCTAACACTGCCCCTCTAGTTAAAAGAAAAAGAACAAATTAGCCACTCCCTTGCCAGTTCTCATTATCCAAGCAGAAGTGACTATGTAAATCCCTCTGAAATGTCTTAGTCAGTTCTGAATTCACATATGAAAGTTGAGTTTACTCCCTGTAAGAAGAGGGACCACTTGAACAGTATTGGACCATATCTTTTTTTCTAACTATGATAGTACTGCCACTCGGTCAGGCTAAGCCCCAGCCACTAACTGTACCCATGGGAACCCTATCATCTGCTGCTCATCCACCCTCTGGTTGAGCAATATCCCCTAGCCTTTAAACATATGCATTCTTGCAAGTGATTAGTACCACCATGGTCCGCAGGGCAATGTAGCAGATCCTGACTGCTAGGTGAGACTTCTGTCCACAAATTAGGGCCGGCCAGCTCTGCCCAAAAGGCAAGTAACCAACAGAGGTCACTGATTGCATTCAGTGTCAGCAATCAGCCAACCTGCATCGTTTGACAGGTAGATGCTTCAATTCTATGCCTTTTAAGTAGGTTTCACTTTCAGTAGGTAGGCTGGTAAGAAGTCACACACTTGCTCCTGAGGTATCAAATCCCTTGAAGGGTTCTCAAAGTTGAGTGTTGCACCCTAAGGCTGCAGACGACCTCTTTCCATTCTCAGTTCTAACCCCTCAGGTGCAACACTCTGAGACAACACACTTGCTTATTAGTCCGGAACTTCTATGTTAGACTCACATTCTCCCTCAGGGGTGATGCACTCTGTGTGTACCAGGCAGTATTGTGCCTTGTTAGGTATTCGGTCTTCAATCTCTGTGAAGGCTCAGGCACAACTTCAAGGTAATGAGGTGCGACCAGGTACCTCTTTGGCTCTCTGGTTCTCCAATTGTGGCTCTTGTTCTTCAACTGTGGGTGACACCTGTTTCCTAACCCTACTTTCATCTTGGGTCTTCATACCTTAGCTTTAGTGACAGAACTCACAGATATCTGCAGTGGACCAACTTGGGAGCTCTAAACCACAAATTTTCTAACTGTCTATTGGTAGTTCACTACCAAGGATGAAGTTTATGGGAAAACAGGGACATACAACTCCTTCTCTGACTACTGCCTCTATTACACTGTTAGGTGTTACGAGACCATGCCCACAGAGCATTCAGACTTCCCTCCATGGCCATATCTTAACCTGCAGATGTCTGCTTGATAATACTGTTCTATGGTAACAATCCTTTCCACCAGCAGATTCTTGCTGGCACGAGAATCCAGCACAACAGTGACTGGGACCCCATTCAATAAAGCACTCTGGAAGTGATTCCTTCTCCCTCAAGGATCACCAATCAACTTTCTGGTTTCACCTTCCAACTAAGGGACTCTAGGGCATGATATCTGCCTTCCTTTGGATAATATTTCCCCCTCATCCCTGCAGAATGCCCACTCGTGAGTATCATTTTCTTGTGGCATGTGGAATCTCCCCTCTTGTGTCTTGACTGAAGATAGTCAAAAAACCTACCTTTCTCAAAGTGCTTCTTTATCCCAGGGTTCCCACCTTCCTGGAAGTTTCCTTGTTAGTACTTGGAGACCATGAGGAGTTTTCTTTTTGAGCTTGTTTTTCGTTTTTTTTTTCCCTCTGCAGGTCTGGCTTCCCTTTCTTGTGAACACCCTCCTGGGATTTCTTGGACACTCTAATGCACACCCATGAGGGTTTAGCAGAATGTTTCATTCTGCCTGTAGAGTAAGCCGAATTTGGCGACTATGTGTTACTCGTGTAAGGCTGAGTTCCAGCCCAATTCCACCAATCGTTGCATGGTTGGGATTTTTTACTGCAAACCTCAGAAAGCAAAGCTAGCAAGTAAGATTTTGCATCCTCTTAAAGCATTTTCGAACATGGGCAGTCGCAAGGGGTCATAGTCAGAAGGTTGCTTCTTGAATCAACTCATATGGACCCTTGCTCTTCAACTCGGCATGGTGCTGTTCACACTGATTTGTCAACGCTGCTCATGCAACTGGCGCTAAATCGTTTCATGACATGCACATTTATGGTTGCTGGAAGACCTCTGCAGAATCTCGTGGAGTGTGTATGTAACTCTGAGGAATTCTGTAAAGATAAATTCTGCAAGTTATGCCCGCCCCTAATATCCACACGTTTCAAGTTTTTGGGGGTCAGTGAACTTGAAGTATGTACAATGTTGGTGTAGCTCTAAGAAGAGTTACTCAAGATGTGCCATTAATAATCAGATTGTGAAGGGTATCATAAGTCTTCACTTCACTGTCATTCACAGGTTTCTCAGGGGCTTTTAGTGAAATGTCTATGAAGGTATTCCTCTGTGTAGTAACCAACTCACACAGCAATGCTCCCCAGTGCTATTTGTCTACCCTGTGCATTCCTAATGCTTTCTTGTAGGAAAATGGGGTGCTGGCTGAGGGGGTTGAAACCCTAGTGAAGCACCAGCTACAATGTTTGTCAGGGTGAAGTCACAAGCAACCCCAAATTAACCAGTGCTTAACTCTCTGGTAGCTTGATACAAAAACAGGCTTAATTTAGAGGCAATGTGTAATGTAGTTTTGCAGAACTTCAAAAAATTTTCAGTAAAATCAGAACATGTAAAAACCCACACCAATTTAGATAAATAGAGTGAAATTTAGAGTGAAATTTAATAAAGTATTTTACATCAAAATAACCAAAATCCAATTAGTAGGACCGGATTTAGGTAAATACAGTGCTTAAAAGCACAAGGCGCCAACTGTGGTTATCTGGTCGTACTGGAGTGGGAAGAAGTCAGATGTTCAGACTGACCGCGATGTAGCGGGGGCCAAGTAACAGGGTCCAAGTTAGGCCAGCTAAAAAAGAGTACTTTAAATCCTGTCCGCGGAGCATTTCGAGGTCCTGCGCCAAGTATGCACCATGCAAGGGTGGTTCAAAGGAGCTGCAGCAGGTGATGTGGAGTCCCGCATCATCTTGGAGGATGCCATCGCTGAAGGCTTGGAATATGAGGCCTTGTGTCGGGATGCACCATGCAGTGATGGGTCTAAGTAGCTGTGACTGCGATGGAAGGTCCTCTGTCAGGAAGTGTCATGCAGCGGCAGTTGCCAGGAGCTATTGGCTGCAACGCAATGTCCTGCTTCTCCGACACTTCACGCAGCAGTAGATGCAATGTGGAGCTGCTGGAAATGCTTTAGGCTGCATTAGTTGAGCCCAAAGCTGGCCTGGCAAAGTACCTTTTGGACCACTTCCAAAGGTTCAAGAATAAGGTGGCCCACTTTTGTGGGCAAGAGTTACAGCAGAGTCCAGGTGCTTTTTTCAAGATGGTTGGATCCTTTTCTGTCTCTTAGGCTCTGACCAGGAGGTCAGCCAAATAGCCCTTCGCTTCACTTTGGCAGTCCTGTATTCAAGATGTAGGTCCAGTCCTTTTTACTTAAGCAGCAAGGCAGCACAGAAGCAAGGCAGCAGAATAGCAGTCCTTCTTGCAACAATGAGACTGAGAGGGAAACTTCACAGTTTGGGACTATCCCATGTGGCAGGCTTAATTGTTATAAGACAGAGATACTTAGCAAAAATAGTGTGTACTTATTTGATCACAGAAAAAAATGACTAAGCAACATTTTTCAGGGTTAGACTATATGCATCGATAAGGCAAATTGTGTCATTAAATTAGGATCCATTTTTAAGCAAGATTATGACTGTCTTGAGACTCTTAAGTAATTCACAAATAACAATAATCGGATGTTGCCATATTATAAAAATATCCTTTTTCACAAAATAGTATATCTGTTTAGCGCAATTCCACTAGTAGTAGGCGTGACATTGTTCCAAAAACCTGATGTGGCCTGTAATAAATATGTGTGGGAACATAGAAGAGCAAGGAGGGCTATTAGATATTTAAGAGTCCCATGCAAAAGAAGAGGCTGGGATCGCCCCAATTTAAGATATTATTTCTATTCCTATTTCTACTATTGCCATGTAGCAACATTTTGGATATTACAGGGGGAAAACTCAAATGCCCACTACTAATGGGATCCCAGAGACATATGAATACAAGCTGGGAGTAGAAGCTTCCCTTTTTTCTCAAACTCACATAGCAAAGTGATTTAAAAAAAGGTAAGTTTATGATGGGCAATGCTCAGGCCATTAGAGTATGGGAACCAAAATTGAAATTAATGAAGATTACGAAATACAATATTTACCTTATCCTATGGTATTCACCAGTGTCCCAGTGATATTGCATGACAGCTATTGTCAATAGGAGCAAGCTGGGATATTTACAATGGAAGATTGCTTTGAAGACCCACACTTTTGTATATTTCAGAATATGCATGGTAAATAGATCAAGAGGCAGAGTTTTTTTATGTACCTTCAGTTTATGCACTGACTGAACTAGACAAGAACCTGTGTTAACAACGTGGCCTATCATCACTCCAGAGAAAAACCCAGTAACCGTGAAATCAATCAACGCAGGAGCCCCATCAAAACCCTTCCCTAAAATGCCTACGTCAGAAGACTAAAACCCATCAGTACCAAGTTCACAACCCTTCTGACTGCCTCCATCCATCTCTCCCTTGACCTTCCAAGTTGCTCCAAAACATGCTACTATTTTCCTGTTGCTGAAGAGACACTCTTTTGACACTTTGCACTTCCAACTACAGACCGATCTTCCTGCTACTATTTCTGGCCAAGGTCTTAGAGAAAATCATCAATAAACACCTCACTAAAAAACCTCAATGACCACTAACTCCTCAACACCACTCAGCCTAGTTTGAGACCCAATCATAGAATGGAAAGTAACCTCATTGCTCATCCAGACTCCTACCAGCACAACTACCATGCGTATTGAATTCAGATCTGGCAGCCGACCCTTCTTCTTCATCGCTCCTAAAGTGTGTAATGACCTGTTTCTACACATAAGAGCCTCTTCAGCACTTCTTGAATTCTGAAAGAAGCTGAAGACCTGGTAGTACAAGTAGGCCCACTAGGCCCAAGATGTGTCTAAACTAAGCACCAGAATACCCTCCCTGGGTGATAGTGCATTGTACAAATCTGCATAACATAACAAAACTATACACTTGTTCCTGAAAATCGAGCAATATCAGTACTATGACCGCTGACATGCAAGAAGGGGCCTGCGATCACGTTGTATCACCATTTCTGTGATCTAGAACCTGATGACATAAATGGCCAATCAAAAAAAATGGGAATAGAGATTGGAACTTGAAAATACGTTTATTTTCAAGCATCCCCAAATATAGTGGATACATTTCCACTCTGATAGATTAAAAATTCAACATTTTAAAACACTAGGCTATTTGCACTATAGCACTTGAAATTGCAGATGTGCGGGAGATATTTAAATGTAGAATATTCAAGGTATGGCAACATTGAATCAGACATAGTACATACACATGCAACTTGCATTAAAGTTCTGGGCCAAGATTGAAGACTTTCTGAGCTAAATATACAATGGACAAATGTGATTAACACATCAATTGATTATACTCGGACTAGAGAAATAGAATATAATAAATCCAGCAGTTAGTTATTCATAGCATGCATAGCAGCCATATTCAGAGAACAATGGACACTTTCTCTTGACCTCCAAGGCCCCCCAGCTGATGCCGAGATGCTTCATTTCTCACTATCACTTGGGGCGCATTTTACTCTAGGCAGCACTCTAGTTTACCGACCACCAGGTCATGCAGGTAAATTCCTGGGCACACTGGAGGATATAGTTGTCCCACGGGCTTTGAGATACTCCAGATACCTTCTCCTGGGGGATTTTAATATCCATGTGGATAATCTAGACCTCCCTGACACGGCCGGCTTAAACGAAGCTCTTGCCATGGCCCAGCTTAAACAATGGGTTACAGCTCCCACCCACTCAGGAGGACACGTCCTTGACTTGGTCTGTACCAACTTTGACATTAACTTAATCCACCCCGAAATAGTGACCTGGTCTGACCACATGCTGATTAGTTTTACCTGGACCCTGACCTGCCCGGCCAAGTTCAACAACCCAGCTGCTCACAAACAAAAAATTAATGTAGAGATTATGTCTGAACATCTAGACACCTCCCGCCCAACTCTTCCTCTTGAAATTGAGTCAGCCGTTAGTTCATTCAATTCATGGATTGAATGTGGGACTGCTGCATCAATAAAAACAGGTCGGGTTAGCAGACTGCGCTCTACCCCTTCCAAACCTTGGTTCTCCCACACCCTCCGTGATCTTAAATCAGGTTGCAAAAAACTTGAACGGATATGGAGACAAGCCTATCTCCCTGAGGCTAAAAAGAACCTGAGGATGGCGCAAAAGAAATATTATGCAGTGATTAGATCTGCAAAAAGACAATACTACGAAGGGTGTATAACTAAGGCCAATAACATTTGTGAAAAGCTTTACCTCACCCTGTGCTGCCCAACCTGTACTTACCTCCTCGGAGAAATGGTGCGAAGAACTCTCCGTGTTCTTTGTTGATAAAATCACCAAATCCAGGACGATTTAATCACTGTATGTAATAGCTTTCCACCCTCACTGGTCATTCCGTCCCCCGTGATGCCTGTTCCTAAGGACCGGTTCGACCAGTTCACCCCAGTAGAAAAAACAGACATTGTTAGCATCCTCGCTGCCCTACAATCAGGATCCCCCTCTGACCCCTGTCCTGCCAAAGTGTTTGCGCGTCTTGCAGATACAGTCGGCAATGAGGTAACTCATATCATTAACCGCTCTTTCCTCACTGCTACTGTTCCGGCCTGCTGGAAGCAAGCTAAATTGCTCCCTCTCCTAAAAAAAAATGGTTTAGATCCCGCTGTCCCCGCTAACTTCCGGCCCATATCACTGCTGCCGGCTCTAGCAAAAATATGCGAAAAGATCGCTTTCACACAGCTGGACAAATTTGTAGAAAATTCCCCGGCACTTCATCCAGCGCAATCAGGCTTCAGAGCAGCCTTCAGTACGGAAACGGCGCTGGTGGAAATATCTGAGGCCATCCGGGAGTGCCTGGACGGAGGTGGCAGAGCGGCTCTGATTTTATTAGACCTCTCTGCCGCCTTCGATACTGTCCCTCACTCCCTCCTCCTCACCAGACTAGCGGCCATAGGCATTACAGGCTCCGCACTTGACAGGCTGACGTCTTTTCTAGACAATAGATCTCAGCAAGTCTGGATGCTGCCCTTTGCCTCCTCTCCCAAGAAACTTGCAACGGGTGTACCTCAGGGCTCTACCCTTAGCCCCCTGCTTTTTAATATATATCTGACCCCGCTCATCTATCTCGCCGAACAGCTGGGAGCAAAAATAATGGCCTACGCCGATAACACTCAACTTCTGTTCACATGGCCTAAAAACAACCTGGATACGTCTGGAGCCCAATCCTGCCTATCATCTGTCTTTCGATGGCTTGCCCTCGCCCAACTAAAATGTAACGAAAGCAAATCCGAAATCCTGCTATATGGCTCTTTCCCAGACAACTTTGGCGACTCTCTTTGGCCTGCCGATCTACCATGGCCCAAAACCATCGGAGGCCCCGCAAAAAACCTTGGAGTCTGGTTTAACGATAACCTCAGATTCGAGGATCACTTAAAAAAACTCACGGGGATCTGCTTCTCCACACTTAAAACATTACGCAGGTTCTCCCCGCTCCTCCCGAGAGAGGCCAAGGAGACTGTCATTCGTGCCCTTATACTATCCAGATTGGATTACGCGAATGGCCTCTTCTGTGGCCTACCAGCCTACCTGATCCACCGTCTCCAAGTTATCCAAAATGCCGCTGTACGGCTCTTGTTTAACATTCCAAAAAGTTCAAGTGTTCATCAACCTCTCC
Organism: Lissotriton vulgaris; assembly: GCF_964263255.1. NCBI lineage: Eukaryota > Metazoa > Chordata > Amphibia > Caudata > Salamandridae > Lissotriton > Lissotriton vulgaris. The sequence goes on from NC_141689.1 coordinate 1,898,825,397, forward strand.
GCACCCTTCACTGGCTCCCAGTTGCTCATAGGATTTCATTTAAAATCCTTGTCCTCGCTTATCGAGCTGTCCATCAAACTGGCCCAGTCTATCTGAGGAAAAGATTTTCCTTATATGTTCCCAATCGTCCTCTCAGATCATCTAATCTCTACCAAATGACTGTACCAAAATTTAAATATAGCAGGCTCGGTGGCCAATCCATCTCTGTCAGAGCTGCGAGAGCCTGGAACACCCTTCCTCTTCATCTGAGAACAGCCCCATCCATTACTGTGTTTAAAAAGGGACTGAAGACCCATCTCTTTAACATCACTGTATAGGGTCTCACCCCTTTCTTTTCACCGGATTCACTCTGCTCTGCTTCTCACCCACCTCGCGCCAGGATACTATTTTCTTAGTAACAGAGCGCGCTACAAAAGTCTCTATAATAATAATAATAATAATAATAATAATAATAATTCATATTTGGTGGCAATGGCCATCGCTAGAATTTGCATAGCGACAGATTGGCTGCCTTAAAATCATTTGATGTTTTGTCAATCGTTGTAGCAATATTTACTATGTTATTATCAAGACGAAAAGCTACGCTAAGATTAAATGCAACCCGACATGGGCCCCACTTTCTAGCTGGTTAACAAACGTAAGTTCCTGATGCAGGAAATCTATATTCTCGCTAACAGCCGACTGGGTGCACACTGGTGAATCTTGTTTGTGTAATATTGATGTAGATTAATTAAAGTAAATTATTGTAATACGCTATTATTTCCTCAAATATGGCAAAAGATAGTGCAAGAGGAAATCATTGTTCATATGGTGTAAGATTATGTATTATGCTGAACGAAATTGCAACCTAAGTATGTTTCGTATGAACTGATGATTAACCATGATATAAATTAGCTGTATACATTTTTTAGTTTGTTAACCTCCTCTGGAAAAAACAAATAAAAAAATGAAATCATTTAATACATCGCGTTTTTATATATGCAGATTAAAGATTCATTTCAAATTAAGTTACTAGTGCTATAGTTGTGGAACGTGTTTTGCTCTACGTTTAAAGTAAATACATGAAATACATTTACAATAATATTTAACATGAAAATATTTTTACAAACATTTTTCAAGTTACTTTTTCCTACATTTTACCATAGGGAGATTCCGCAACTAAAAGGCCGTTAAATGATTGAACGTATTTTAATGTTTGGCAGTACATTTTTTAAATTTTCATTTAGACCGAAATGCTGGAGGTTTATATGATACGGATTAAAATACTTGTAATACGCATGATAATAAAGTGAGCAATTTTTTCGACCCCATCACCCATTTCCAGCTGAACTCATTAAAAAACATATCACAGCCACACAGAACACATAACGAATGACCTCACACAACAAACAAGCTAAGCTGCATTCACTATGTTGCTGAATGTTTTTATAGGTTTGGCCCTTGCTTGAGGATGACTTTTTTTGAGGAGGTCGTGAGACAAGGTTAACAGGCAAAGTGTCAACATCTTTGAGATTCCCAGGGAAGCTTTTATTGCCAGATACCGCGTCTCAAATAATGCGATCCTGCAAGCGTCATTAACATACATGCATTTACCAAAATGTTGTTGTAAAGCTATGGTTGGTTAAGACATATACGTCAACATTATTTGACATGCATGGTGAGGACGGGGTAGGGGCTGGGGAAGCAGTGGCACAAAACTAACCTCCAGGTTAGATGGATGGCATGGCAGGCATGCTAACAGTTGGGGCGCACTAGTGTGGCTGCAGTGAGAAAGCGCAGGAGGCAGCATAAGGAAGACGGTGGCTGAAGCGAATAAATCTGGGGACACAGACTGCAGTAAGAAATAATGTGGATGGTTTTTCCTGGCGGAGTTTAACCTCTTGAACAGCCTTCACTTCTTCGTTGGGGAATCATGTCTCTGTGCGGGATGCAGAGAGCCCCCCGTGCCCCGGGACCGCACCTGGAGAGTTTTTGCTGAACTGGTTCAAGTGATGTCCATTGATGCAGGGGGAGTTCTGCACCAAACTTCGTCCCTGGGGCTCCTTAGCACCGCCCCCCCCCATTGCACAGCAACCATCAAGATCAAGCCAGACCAGGAGCCACCCCCTCCTGCACAGTCTATGTCACCTAAGGCGGTAATATGGAGTAGCAGGGGCCTAGTGAACACAGACACAGGTGGTGCGCGAAGAACAGGACTTCCAGCAGACATCTGAGAAAAGAGCTCTTGCATGTATTTTCAACTCATTAAATGTACTTTTTTGTGCTTTTTTTCTTCACTTTAATAACTCAAGCAGCAAAGCACAATACTAAACATCCCAAGAAACGCTTGGAAAATAAAACAATACAGTAAAAACAAATCGCAGTCTGTGAAACTAAATGTAATCATGTTCCTTTAGGCCTTTTCCCTCTTTTATTCCTGCAAGCTCAGCTACTTCTCGAGTCTGACTTTACTCCTGTTTCTGTTTCTTATGCAAATGGACTCCAACATCCTTCTCCAATCGTCAATATGGAGTTCCTCTTTGTTCCAACATTACGGTTCTGGTCCAGATGATGTGGCCCTCGATTTCCAGCTTCATCTTCCCCTGTATCATTCGGATTTTCTCCCACTGTCGAGCAGCCAAACCTTAGCAATCTGCAACAAAGACTGAAATTCCTGTCGTAGCTCCTCTCTGGAGGGGACCTTTGTCCCATTCTCTTTCTCCAAGGTTCTCTGGTCCAGCTGCAACAACACCTTGTGAAGGTGTGTAGTGGTTATCGTGAATGAGGTTTGCGGTCCCTCATTGCACCAACATTCCTTGATTTTCCAGGTGTGCCTGCGCATACGTTTTTCCATTCTAAAACCTTTACCATGCATATACCTTTATCATATATGCCTTCAGAACGAAATTCATTATAAAGACATGCGTGGTAAAGCCATATGCATGGTAATGGCTTCATTGTAATGGTCAAACATGGTAATGACTGCGTTCTAATGGCTGTTTCCCATTGCTGACTGAGAGCAGGAGCTCGATTAACTCACAACCTGCTGTCAGACTATTCAATCCTATGTTAAAATACTGGATGCACTCCATTTCATGGTCACTGACTTTGTCCAGAGATTCTACTCTGACAACATTGGAATCTCACAGTCAAGCCAAGAGACAGTCGCAGGTGGAAATGTATGCTTTTGCTCACTTAGCCTTTGTGTTAGATGCCCTTGATTGCACTAATGTTGCACATCAGCCACCTCACCACACAGCACACCTTTTTAACAACAGACACTGCTGTCACTTAATTTTGCGTGGGCTGTCTGTGATGCCAGTGGCCACTTCATTGTCTATGCTGCTTTTCCTAGAAGCACACATGACAACTACATTTGCTCACAGTCCCCTTTTGCATGTCCCTTGGATTCTGGGGATGTTGGTGAAACGTGAACTACTGGTAAGTAACAACAGATCACACTGGGCCTACACTTGCATTTAGGTGTGGCAGCTCAAACATAATCAATAATCACTACAACACAATATACACACAGTACCCTGATGCACACTACATGAATGAAGTTACAATGTTGTACAATTAGAACAAAGCCCTGTTTGTTAAAAATTCACATTTCTTTTTTGCAGGTGACATTGGCTATAATCTCTCTCCTTATTCCTTCACATCCTGCAAATATCTAACAACAATATCTTAGCTGAGAAACAATGGGGCACACATGGGTACATTAGCCGCTCTTAAACATTTTTGGGTCCTCATATCACAATTCATATTTCTTGATGGTACAAAGGGATGTTGGTGTACTCCCCAGATGTGTGCAAATTTGCTGTAGCCTGTTACTTTTTGCACAAGATAATCATAAGACAGGTCTTACATATAGAATTTGACGTTGATCTATGCCAACATCCAGGCAACAGTGGTGGAGTACAGAATAGAGGCCAGAGTAGGCAAGTGTGGCATTGGCTTGTCTACTTATTTTTCTTTTGAGCTGTTAGTTTGGTTGCTTCATTTTTGTGGCTGTACAGTCTCTTGTCAATGATGAATGGTGGAGAGGTAGTACACTCACCATAAATACCATCCTGAGACAACTCTGTTTACTTCGCATAATTTCGCCTACTAACATGCTATGTTCAATTGAAAATAATTTAGGAAACATTGTAAGGCTTATCCATATTAAGATGCAACCACAATATTTTACATACTACACTCATATTTTGATGTTGGCCATCTTATGATCATTCTGAGCCCTCCTCTCTTCCAAGCACCGTCCTCCTCCAACCTCCTGAGGCAGTTCTTCACCAAAATATAGCTGAGGTGACAAGAAGGCCCCAATTCTCTGAGAGTGAATTATCACACAGGGGTCTTTGACAAGCACCCTCTACTTCAATGCAGCACTGCCCCAGAACATCAAACACTGAAGTAGGTGTCAACATATGGCAGGGAAGGCTGTGTTAGAAGTGCTGGGAAGACCTTCATTGCTGTGGCAGTAGTAAGGCCCTGAAGATAATGGACTTGCACTCACAGACACATATGCATAACACCCACATGACACCACTTTCCTGGTGGGCTGCAACGTCTGCCTTGCTGACTAACCATGCTCCGTTGGAGGAGTTTGAGCAGCAAAGACATAGTAGTTAAGTGTATGTTAATATTTTGCACTTAGGTGCATGTACATTTATAGAGTGATCTTCTTTCAAATTCACTTTTCACTATGAGATTTGTCATAACCTTACATGTTTTTTTTCTGGTATATAACGTCTAAGACATTAACTTTACTAACATGCACATTTTTGTTTGATTTCTTTGGACTGGCATCTCGTCTGATCCTGAGGTTAAGGAAATGCATTTAAAATACTCAGAATGTGTGGCAATAAATGCTACAGCACAAATTATGCAATGGAATTCGATAGCATTTCCATTTTGGCAATCTTACTTTAATGTGATGCTGACAATGCTTACCTGTACCTTTACTTCTAAATCACTATAGTTTGTTATATCTTACTTTCAAAGCGTACACATTTAATGAATACTGGGTGGAACTTTTGTTATTCAAAATATAGATCAGCTCAAAATCCTTTGTAAAAGAGAGAGGAGGAGGGTTGGCCACCATACACCATACTGGAGAATTAATTAAACCACATAAACAGGTACTGTAGTGCCGTCCTCCTCAAGCAGCAAAGCTCCTTCTCCTCGTTTTACTGGTGAGCAGTGGTCACTGCAGACATTGTACCTTGGAGGAGATTTGGATTCACTCCTTGGATTGCCCGCCATCCTCCACTTGTATATGTTTCAACATCATAGTCCGACTCAATGTCCATAGTACCTGGTAGAAGAAGATTTCAACAGGTGAAGTACATGAAATGTAGTTTTGTGTCAAATTGTAAACACAGTACACTATTAAAAGTGTTAGTAACGTGAGCATAAATCAACATCTGCAATCAGAGGAAAATACAGGGTTTAAACATTGTGAACTCACAAGTTCCTGCAAAATATATCGCTTTTTTGGAGGTCACCAATGAGGCCAGCTGTTGAAGCTGCATCCTTCTAGTTGATGTTTCCAAAGTATGTCCAGATCCAGCAACTACAGACTTAAGATAAAGGTTCAGTTGATAGTATCAATGCACATATTTCTTATCCACAGACACATTATAGAGACATAGGATAATGTACAGCACCATTAAGTAAATCATTTACAAAAATCAACATATTAAAAAAAAAAATCAGTTGGTAAAACAACGAAAGCTGGGATGTATGGTTAAGATCATAGGCTACCATACTTACATGATGAACGGATTGAATCATGCTTCGCAAGAGCATGATTCCAGACATAATATATATACAGTAAATGTGCTACCTATTGCACCTAAGAAGTAAGTTATAATTGTGAGAGATTGGCTCAGTATATGATGTACACTTATGCAAGTGTACACCTTGCACTGATACAGACAACCCTTATCATGATTTTCGTGGCCTTAGACAACCTTAGAAACCTCTCTAAGTGGAAGCTGTAGAGAGCAGCATTCAGGCTTAGTCAAGAAGGAGTGTAAAGCAGTTTGTTTTACAAAAAGAAGCTTGTTTACCAGAACACAATCTTATAGGTATAGGTTGGTGAAAAAGGACCACACAGTGTATTTATAAAAATATGTATTATTATAAGACACTAACACTATCTCCCAGCTGAAGATATACACAATAGATGTACACAATGCACACAATACTTTTCAACAGAAACAGGTAAGTAGCACAGAATAAACAGTGGTCCCCAGAGGGAGACCAAACCATATACTTAAATAGTGGTATATGAACCACAAATCAAGTCAAGACAATAGTCAGAGGATATTGAAGTGTTGGGAACCCAAGGACCCACCCAAGGTGAGTATCTAGGAGCCCCACGGAGTTTGTGTATCAAATCAACGTGTACGTTGTGGTTGCAATTATAAAGAAGAAGGACCCTTCCCAGTGGACCCTGAAGAAACCCTGCGGAAGACAACAGGTTGGAGAGCCACCCCACCCTTAGATACTATTGGAACCAGGATACCTGCCCCAGGGGAGCAGGATACATAAGTGTGAAGTGGCGCCGGAAACTGCTGTCGAACACAATGGAGGACTTCAGGAAGATGGCGATGCTGGAGGAGGTGAATGTGTCCGGTGGAACACAGGGGTGGATTCCAGTTGAGAAGTTCCTGAAAACAGAGGGGACTTGGAAGTGACCAGGAGGCCCAGATGAAAAATGCCCACTGATGTCGGGTGTTGCATGAGAGCTAACGGTGACCTTGGAACTGCAGCTGTGTGGGACAGGTGGTGTTGTGGAAGACCAGGAGCTGTACCTGGGCTGTCACATGACAGATATCGAGAGTTGAGGGATCGGTGTCCAGCGAGAGCACCAACACGCCTTGGCAACTGCAACCAATGTGGAAGTAGAAGAAGGTGCAATCTCGGGACCAGCAAGGTCCTGGAGACTCACCACAAGCAGGGGAATCAGGGCAGGCCCTGAGCAATCAGGGGAGCCCAAAAGAATTCAAATGTGACCCACAACAGGACCCACAGGCCGGAGGCACTGGAGTCGCAGGAGGACCTCGAGCAGCTACCAAAGAAGCAGGCCCATGGTTCAAGCAATGCGGTGTGGTCAAATATTATGGTCAATGGAGATGCTTGAGGTAGGTGCTACTTGGAGCCCAAAGACCTTGGTGGAAGGAAGCCAACAGGCCTTTGCAACTGCAAGTCAAAACATGGCACATGGGTTCGGTTCCTGCGGCTCCAAAGAGGGATACTGGCCTCAAACTTGGTGAGAGGGCAGGGCAGGCCTCACGTTAAGTGGAGAACCACAACCTGTGTTGTGGAGCCTTTTAGAGTCTGTAGGAGCCTAGGATCAGCAAAAACGGTCAGCTTAGTTGCTGTGCCTGCAAATGTGGGGAAGTGCCTCCTCCACTTTAAGGGAGATTCCTTCTCGTGTCTTGGATGTCCACAGACCCTGGACGGTTTCCAGTATGGAGCACAGGCATGGACATTGCATCAGACGAGCAGCTAGAAGAGATTGGGAGCAGCAGGAGTCTACCCAGTTGCAGCCATGATGCCCAGAACGAAGTCCAGCATAGTCCAGAGTGCCCCGGCGCTCGAAGTTGAAGTGATATCTGAATTGTATTGTTTCCCATGATGAATCTAGGGACCCACCCACAGGTAAGACCTTAAATACCATAGAGAAAGATTTGGGATGATACAGGGGTCCCTTCCTAAGGAGGGCTGGAAAGGGGAGGATACTCCCATGTGCTTTGTCCAGTTTGGACCAGAGTGGGAGACAATGGCTCCCTGAACTGGTTTGATCTTGACTATGCATGGATAGTCTCCAAATCTCCCCTGCCTGCAGACTATGTGGCACTGGCAAGCTCTCCCACCCTGCCCCAGTACACTAAGCACTGTCTGGGAAGTGGTCCCACCTCCCTGTGACAGGATGCCTATTGTTCTGTATTATCCTGCTCGAGCTTGGCTAAACAGCAGGAGGGCAAAATCATATCTCTGGTCGGCAGCAGCCATGTTGTGCTGCCCAGGTCTAGGAGGCTGGTACCAGGAGCACTGAGGGCCTAACAGAGGGCCTTAATAGTGTTTGGAATCATACCTCCCTCACAGTTTACGTTGTGGGGGAATGAGTCCAACATGTTTGATACTAAACACAGCAGGGTTTGTTACAGCCAGTTTCAAGATGGGCACCGCGTAATGACCCGGTGCCCCTCTATATGGTACATGGCTGTCTCACAGCCTGAGAGAATCGACTCTGAAGGCTGTAGGGATGTCGTTCTCATGCAGGGACACCCTCACACTTAGAACCAAGCACCCTGCCTTCAGAATTGAAAAGGACTGTGATAGGGCTAACTTATAGGTTTTAAGTGCAGTGACCTTAGATATAGGGAAACCTATATCACCTGTAAGTGGTTCTAGCCCCAGCCTACACAGGCTGCAATGGCAGACCTGTAGAGATAGTTTAAATGGTCTCCAATAGGCCGCATAATATGTGTGGCAGCCTATGGGGAACCTCTGGGGTATCTATGCCCTTGGTACATTAGTACCATATACTAGGACTGATAAGGGTATCCCATTAGGATACCCTTATCCTAATGGGATATACCTAATTACTTGCCATAGCAATTTAGGGGAGAAAGCAGAGAGACTGTGGTCTTGATTAGCAAGATCCCTGTCAGACTCATCATAAACAGCATTACATCAAGCAAAAAAGTGGGGGTTATCATAGAAGCATATCCTACTTTCCTACAATACTCATTATCAAATACAGTGATTTTGAAAAAGTAAACAAGATATAACTAAGTGGTAGGTAACCACCTCATTCATGTTTACCACGTGTTGTAAATACCACCCAAACATTAAGAGAATTAAATGTCCAGTAGTTACATCCTAAGATGCAAAAACCAAGAAAAACCCACAAAATATAAATAGAACAAGTCATTATGGGAATAAACAAGAACTACAATAATATAGCCCCCTGACTTTGAATTACTTTTAAAAGCATGATTTGCAGAAACACTCAGGGCTATTCCATTGGACTATGATAATGAATTTTACAGCTGCATATTTTATTTATATTTAAGGAATGGGGGTCTGTTAAAAGCAGGAATTTGTTGATGCCTCTACACCATTAGTCTCTTGAGTGCACTGACCTTCTGAATGCCACACAACAGCATCGTTGAAACGAGGTGATACAGCAAAGCTGCTTCCTTTATAAAATCAACCCTGCCAAGCTGATCTTACAAGAGAAAGCAGGTCTCTCCAAATCTGAATATGTACTTTAATTAAAGGAAATTGTTGAGGATACTGTCAAACCACATTAAGAAGATGCCCAAACCATGCCCTTCCTAGACCTACATGGTACCAGTCCTACAACTTGGCCTAGGGCCTCGTGGACCCGGCTCATGTGTCTTGAGACTCCTGCCTTCTCCCACTTTTGCGCTCACCCTGTTTTTCTCTCTCGTGCCTCTGTGCCTTCCATCTCTTGCTCTTTTTGCCCTTACCTCTCTGAGATGTTTTAACTTTCACCCTTTGCTTTTTCATTTTTGTGCCTTTTTCGCTCATTGACTTTTTGCCTTTGTGCTTTTTTGCTCTTTCAGCCTTTAAATCTTAGCTTTTTGTGCTTGTTCAATCTTTCCCTCTCACTCTTTTCTCTTCTGCTTTTTCACCCTTTGCTCTTTCCTCTTCTGTGAATTATCCCTATATTGCTCTTTTTCCCTTTTTGCTCTTTCTGCCTTTGACTCTTTGCTCTTGTGTGCGTTCTCACCCTTTGCTCTCTTGCCTTTTTCCAATGTATGTTGCTTGTCACTCTCCTGTACCGCATTGGCATCTCTTGGTGTCTCCTTCTTGCTCTCCATTTTCCATCTCCCACACCCCATCCTCCTGATCTGCTCATCATCTGTTCATTCCCACACCTCTGTTCCATCCCACACCCATGCTAAGCCCCATCCACAACTCACTATGCCTCCCTCCCTCCCAGAACCCCCCCCTGTACCCCAAACCCTGGTCCATCTGCCTCTCTAAGTTAATTTGTGGCATTCCCCAGGTCACTTAACTCAGGACGCCGATACCCACGTGGCTCCTGCATGGCTCAACGAGAAGGAGCCTTTGCTTGCATCCACTGTTGCTTCATGTGCAACAATCCACCAACTACGCCACCACCACATACACTCAGCCAACTTACACACAGCACAATTCCCACTAGCAAACATGCACCTCAAGATGAACTGTTATGTCTGCTCCTCAAAACCTATTCACTCAGCAAACATGCCACAGAAATCTAGAACATCTTGCATAATGATGACTTAGACCTCCTTTTCCTTACAGAAGCATGGCTGACCACCGAGTTTGCACCAGACGTTGCCATGGCCATCCCTGCAGGATACAACACAAACAGTTATGAAGCATCATAATAATCTTTCAAGAAACCAACTGCACAACAGCCACAGAGAATGCAATCCCCGTCATGGAACACATACAGTTCAAAATGTGAATCTCAGCAACATTCACCTTGAATGAAACCCTTGTCTCTTGACCAGATAGATCATGAGCTACCTTGAACCCCTTACCATCAACACCAAAGCTTACATTCTACTCAGTGACCTTAACTTCCACGTGGTAGACCAGTACGACCCCATGTTTACCACACTCCTCGAACACCTAGGAAACGTTGTACTGACATCATGTGTCACCAATCCCACACACTGGACACACCACCAACCTCATTTTTGCCCCACCTTTAGCGGCATCAAAATCAAACCAACAATGCTTCTCACCAGATCTGATCGCTACATTGTTTACTTCTGAATCAAAATCCCTCATCAAACAAAACCCTTTACCAACATTCGTGCCAGACATAGTTGGGGCAAGTTCTTGGAGTCTAATTAGCACCATACTCTGTGCATGAACGAGCCAAACCCTATCAGTGACCTAAAAATGACATCACACAGTACAATGAGTGGATCACAGAATGCGCCCATTCCAGGCATTCCTCAAACAGAAGAACCAAAAGAGGTCCAGGGTACAGACTAGCTGGTACACTGAGTAAAATATACAAAAGTAAATAACACTGCAAACAACTGGAGAGAGAATGAAGAATGAACCACAAAGAAACTGACAAGGACCCTTGCAAATTAATGGTAGTGTTTTCTTCTTTGTTTCCCATGCCTCTTTTGATTTCTGTCCAAGTGACCAATCAGGTGGAAGCCAATGTTACCATTTTTAAGGGAATGAGCACAAGCACTTTAACACATTCCTAGGGGAAACAAAACAAAATCTGAAAAACTGGTGGAAAGAAATCAAAACGTTTGGGGAAAGACAACCCTAAGGCTGGCAGGTAACTGAAATGAAAATAAAATATGCAAAAGCCAAGTGACCATTTTTTTGTCTGGCTAGTGTGTGTTTGCAATAGGCCACCATTTTGTCCATGTTCTCCATGTCATGTGCCCCACAGCCATTTTGGGTAGTAGTCAGTGTGCATGTGTTCTTTGTTGCCCATGCTATCTAGCGTGTTGTTGTTTGAATATGTGGCCGGCGGCTAGTTTGTGAGGACCAGCCAATGTGCTATTGTCATAGGCCTGCGTTTGTTCTTTTTTGCCCATGCCTTCTTGCTTGTTTTTGTTTGAACATGTAGCCGTTAGCCATTTTGTGTAGCCAACCAGTGTGTTAAATCCTTTTTTTCCAGTTGTAAAAGCCTTTATACAGGGACATTAATAGAAAAGGGCTTTCCCTTTTTGCTCATTGTTTTACTGTCTTCTTTGATATCAGTTTAAAGTGTTTGAGGGTGATTGCAGTATGCATGTACCATGTTTATATAATGTTTTATGCATTTTGTCCATTTCCCCTGCCTCTCTTTTCCTCCAGAAGGATTTCTAATAGTCCCTAGTGAGACACGAACAATTACTTTTTACATTGTTTGATTTTTCCCTGCAACCCTTGCCTACCAAAAGTCTCTTACGACATAGGTGCACACCAGTCTTAATTTTTTAAGGATTATTCAGTTTGCCCCTGTGCCCCCTTCCTGCCATAGGCGCATACCAGCATTTACATTTTTAAGGATTATTCCATTTTCCTCTGCCCCCCTTGTCTGCCATAGGTGGACTCCGGCATTCACTTTTTTAAGGATTATTCCATTATTCCCTGCCTGACATAGATCTCTTAGGCCATTGCTAAGAATCCATATGCAGGCCACAACCTGCATGGTATACAATTGTTTTGAAGTGTGTTAAAAAGAATAATCTGGAATAATATATGATGCATTAGATTCTGAAACATTTCTGCAATGTATTCATGTGTTTGAGGAATATGTCTTAAGATACACTTCAGAGGTTCATAAACAATGAACCTCTGAACATGCTTGGTTTAATGCTAAACGTTAGCCGTGCAGGCTTTCAAATAAACTCAAAGTCTCTCAGGAATGATTCAACAATGTAAAATAATCTTAATTCACTTTGCGTGAACTGCATAGGAAAAGCAGCCTAAGCATCCTGCAGGTCATGAGGTTTCTTTACTCCGTCAGCAGTTTCTTTATAAAGCAGCAGAGTTTTATATCAGTCCAGACCCATTAGCTAGCAATATGCATAATAATTCCTTAGCAGATTTATTCCCTTTGACCAGGTAGATCAAGAGTAGGGAAATTTATGGACACTAATAGCATATTTATTAGCCCAGTCATTTCTTGGTATCGCTAAACAAAGACACAGTTCTGAGAAACAGAGCACCAGGCATTAATGACATATGTTGTGTTCTAATTAGAACCATCTTCATTCAGTCAATCCTCATCATGTGTTCAAAGAATAGAGCAACTGGAAGGCATTTGACATGCTCACTGAATTTTGTCTGTGCTACAGTCAAATCGTAACGAGATGTAAGCAGATTCCCATTCATGAACATGCTGGACATGGAATGGGACTGGACTGCTGGAAAGAGACATTTCAGTGCTGGATGATGAGAAAAGGAGGGAGATGAGAAAAAAAGGTACAAATCATTTGAAAGAACAAATACAAGGGCAAGTTTTGGAGAAGGGAATTTGGAGCAGGAATAATGAAGGAAGAATGGACAATAGCAATGAATAAGGGAAAGAAATAAAACCCAAATTCTTTACAAGCACAATAATTATACTATCCCAATGATTGTGGAGTAAAAAAGAGTAATAACTGATCCCTATTGATTTAAACAAAATTTGAAAACATTGTAAACCACAGAAAAATCCACTGGAATTCACAACAAATAAAAATGTAAAACAGGATAGCTTATATTAATACAATGAGACCTTGATTTACTAAAGGATTGTGCTGCCCGTGCATCATGCAAAGTGATCCAAGAGCAATGCAAGCCTTAAGTCAGATTTACCAAGCCACGTAAAGCCACCTTGCATTGTCCTGCATGGCTTGGTAAATCTAGAGAAACGCAAGGCAGCACAGATTGCTGCCTTGAGCTACTCTGAGTTAGAAAGGCATTACATGGTTGGAGAGTGGGTGTACCCATGCGTCTGCACCATGTTTTTGCTGCACTTCCAGATTTACTAAGAGTAGTAGTAGTACAAGATATAGACGCTAAAGTCTCCGCAGGGTCTCCTGATTGATCTATCCAAATAGGCAACTGAAACACAGATAATTCTGCCAAATTAATAAGGTTTTTTGCAAGGGTTGGGAGGAGTTACTAATATCCTAGTAATTTCAATACTATTAGACAAATAGAAAACCAGGAATCAAACATTATACCTTTGCTTCAAGGATTTTGAATCTGCCTTCAGATTGTGTGCATCGGCAAACCCTTTGGGTCTAGTTGAGGAAACAAGGAATACCTGCCTGCCTTTTAAAAGCATTTCAATCTCTATACTCCAAGACTTGGATTAGAGTTCGAATAGGCGATGGTTCATATTGCAAAACACACTGTATAAAAGAGGGTCTAAGGGCTAGTTTTACGACTCTGAACTGGACACATGCCCCTACTATCTGACTTACTACAACAAGAGGTATCCAGGAGTCGCAACAGAGTGTTTTTGCTCTAGACTGACCACCATATGACTTACAGGTTAGATTGTGTATTATTCATATGTGAAAACCATTCAACTACTCACATGCATGACATGCAACTAGGGTAGGAATTTTTCCCATCAGTTGCCGTTCTGTGCCACCACTATCACATCATTTGGGTCCTCCTTACCCAGGAGTTAGTACACGTAATCAATCACACTATGTCGAGTGCGAAGAATGTGTGAGTGAGGAGACCGATGTCTTATGTCTTTAGGGTGGTATCGATATGGTGTTGAAATGATAATTACAACTGAAAGAAAGCAGTGCAGTGAAAAAGAGTGGAAGTGAGTAAAATTAGGTGGAACTGAGTAGAATGAGTGCTTTATTAGTTTCTCTCAGACCCCCAAGTTTAAAAACAAGTGAAAAGTAGATTTAACAAAATATCTACTGGCAAGTGGTCGACATGTTTCTGCATATAAACGGAGGTTTCCTATGCATTCCTCAGGACCTTGATGTTGCTACTGCTTGCATAATTAAGTGATAAAGAACAAAAGGATAAAAGGGAAACATTTCACCTGAATGTCAGGTGTTGATTCTCCACCACAATCTAGAAAAGTCATATGGATAAGGAAAAATAAAAGAGAAAAACAACATGTATCAAAGAATGCACTCCCAAAATTGCGCTATTCCTGTGGTCACGTATATATATTTTTAGTGAACATGATAACACTCACCCAGTATTTGTGGGGATGGCGCCTCACCTCACCTGGCTGCAGCTCAGGTAAATAAGGAGCACCGCTCTGTTAGCAAAATACAATCACAGAGACACTCAACCGATTCAGTGAAACAAGGCAAGAAATGCTGATTCTTTATTTAAATTAAAACAGGTAAGTCTATTTATCAAAGTTCTTTGCTAATGGTACAGGAAAAAGCGGTTACAAGTATGTAATTGTGTAGACGCTGTATTCCATGTACCCCGAGACTCGATAAGGGTGTATTCTAATGATATACTCGGGCGTTTAAGCTTAGAAAGCCACAAGATCGTAGCGTGGTGTTATCGTTTGTGTGGCCGGCATCACTGCTAGTAAAGACCTCCCATGCACTCACCTCTCCGTCGGTGTCTCCCAACGTCCCTCTGGGCTGTTCTGGGGAGGCACCGAACGAGAGAAAAGGGCGGATATATCAGTGGAGCTTGACGAGCAGGTATGGTGTGTGCTGGGAATTGTAGTTTCCTTTCGAAAAGCCAGAGAAAATCAGTAGTTCTAGATTTTTGTTTTGTTGTATAAGAGAGGATATCTCTTTAAAATATAGTCAGTCCCAATTACAATGACATCCATGGTATCGGTTCATTCAGACCCTCCTTGTCACTGTTTAGTTTATAAACCCATTTCTGTTCGATTCTGAACGGAAACTTTCCTACATCAGGACAGTGATCCGGTATGGTAGGCTGTTCCAAAATAGTCCAATTGAAGTCACTAGGTCCGTGTCCCTTTTCCAGGAAGTGGGCTGTTAAGCGTGTTGCTTGTTTGCGGCAGCGGACAGTGCACTTGTGTTCACCAATTCTTATTTTTGTTTTTCGAGTTGTCATGCCCACATACCTCTTAGAGCACGGGCAAGTGATCATATAGATGGTGTTCTCACTGTTGCAATTGGTGAACTTGCGCTGTTGCCATGGGCGCATGGTTCCGATGTCAACACTGGTGGACTTAGTTGTTTGGGGACATGCCGTACAATTTCCGCAAGGATGGTGTCCCTGTACCGGAGGCAGATCCCACAGGGTGCCGATTTGTCTGGATGATTTATTTTTTGGTCTAGTGTGGACCAGGTGGTCTTTTATGTTGCGTCCTCTCTTAAAGGCAAATAAGGGTGGAGGTAAGGTGTCTCCACTGGTATTCAAAATGGACCAATGTTTGGTTATGATTTTCCGAACCTCATTTGATTTCGTGTGAAAAGTATTCACAAATGTCATCCTTTTAGTTTTTTCTTTTGGGATGGCAATGTCCAGTAGGGCGTCTCTGTTGTTGTTTGACGCCCTTTTCTTGGATTGGCGAATGATCTTAGCAGGATACTTTTTTTCTCGTAGATATTCAGAAAGTGTCTCTGAGTGTTTCTCAAAAGTTTCTTTAGTGGAGGAGTTCCGCTTGAGCCTCAGGAACTGCCCGAAGGGCAGGTTTTCCCTGAGGGCTCTCGGATGACAGCTTTCGAAATTGAGGAGCGCATTGCGTGCCATGGGCTTCCTATACAGCTCTGTTGTTAACCCATCGTCTGTTGCCACTATAAGGAGATCCAAGAAGGGCAGTTCTTTTCTGCTGGATTCAACTGTGAATTTCAGGAATTCATTACAATTGTTTAGCCAACTGTGAAATTCCAAAAGGGTGGCCTCAGAGCCTCTCCATACGACGAAGATATCGTCTATGTATCACTTCCAAACACGAAGCGATACATAGTAAGGATTATCTTGATTCAATATCTTGGTCTGTTCTAGCACATGGACATATAAATTCGCCAGACTGTCCATATGACTTTTCTAGATTGTAGTGGAGAATCAACACCTGACATTCAGGTGAAATTTTTCCCTTTTATCCTTTTGTTCTTTATCACTTAATTATGCAAGCAGTAGCAACATCAAGGTCCTGAGGAATGCATAGGAAACCTCCGTTTATATGCAGAAACATTTCGACCACTTGCCAGTAGATATTTTGTTAAATCTACTTTTCACTTGTTTTTAAACTTGGGGGTCTGAGAGAAACTAATAAAGCACTCATTCTACTCAGTTCCACCTAATTTAACTCACTTCCACTCTTTTTCACTGCACTGCTTTCTTTCAGTTGTAATTATCATTTCAACACCATATCGATACCACCCTAAAGACATAAGACATCGGTCTCCTCACTCACACATTCTTCGCACTCGACATAGTGTGATTGATTACGTGTACTAACTCCTGGGTAAGGAGGACCCAAATGATGTGATAGTGGTGGCACAGAACGGCAACTGATGGGAAAAATTCCTACCCTAGTTGCATGTCATGCATGTGAGTAGTTGAATGGTTTTCACATATGAATAATACACAATCTAACCTGTAAGTCATATGGTGGTCAGTCTAGAGCAAAAACACTCTGTTGCGACTCCTGGATACCTCTTGTTGTAGTAAGTCAGATAGTAGGGGCATGTGTCCAGTTCAGAGTCGTAAAACTAGCCCTTAGACCCTCTTTTATACAGTGTGTTTTGTGATTGAGTACAGCCTCGGCTGTGGGTCTCTCTTTTTTGAAAATAACAGACATATATTTCTTTTGTCTGTTCTGCAGCTCTGTTTTGACTTTGTCTCGATTATAGAACACTCCCTTTCCTGTTGCAAACTTGGCAAGTACTTGGGCGTCAAACATTCACAATGGATTCAGATGGTGGTCTGGCTTTTGAAGAAGCAGAGATTCAGAATATTCTAGATGAGAACCCCAGTTTATTGGATAATATCCCCCTTGCAATAAGCACCACAGATGAGGGTTGGAACAAGATCTTGATTTTAAAGAAATCCCACTCAAGAACTACAGTACACGGTATAACCATGGCACAATATTTACATGGGAATTGTGCACCGTCAGGACTAATCGTGACCAATACACCAAGACTTTTCTTGGATGATAAGGATTTTCTAAAAGATTGGTCATTGATTGCCTGGCGGTGTACTAGGGACTGGCTGGTCCTTATTATAAAAACGGCCAAACGTGTAGCTGATAAGATCCTAGTGGAGATACAACTCTTAGAACGTAAAATCAAGGCTACTTTAAAAACTCCTGCCTTTAAATCCGGGCAAGATGATACCAACAAGAAGAACACTGAATTTAAAGAATCTATTCTCTTCACAAAAATGGAGAAATTTAAAAAAGATCTAGCTAAATTCTCTAGTGAAAAAGTGTACCCATACACGAGTGATTCTTATGTAGCCCCGACATTCAATCAAAGTGGAGGTCGTAGAGGTTCCAATTATGCAACCTCAAGCTCCGACGACAACTCCAGTGATTCGGAAACATCCCAATGTGGCAATGGATGCCCCTTTAAGGGACGCGGCAATAGAAGAGGATGCAGAGGTAATTTCAATTACTTTGGCCAGAATCAGTTCCAACCATTTTGGCAACCAGGTCCATGGATGTATGGCCCAAACTTTCCCCAAATGGGACCACCTTTCTTCCCTCCCCAGATGCAACAAACCCAAGGACAGCAGCCTTTTTTAGGGTTTGGCCAGAGGACAAACAGAGGAAGAAGAAGACAGGGACAAGGATCCCAAGTCCGATGGACAACGCCGGTACAACAACCGACAATGGACTTGAGGAGTGGCAAAAAGATCCCACAGGACGGAGCGGGGACGAGCGGAACAACCGACCAACCAGTCTCGTGATCAATCTGAGCTCCCACTCACTGTCTAATGAAGAAGAAAACCTTCTCAACCGTGGGTTGGGTTTTGTGGCAACCCACGAGGGTGATCAATTCAACACTCAAGTTGAAATCTCTAAACTATTCAGGAAGGTTAGACTCCACTACTTCTTTGCGAAACAGAACCCTGGAGTAAATACAGAACCTGTCGTCAACACTGGTCTTAAAAAACCGTCAACCTTTAATCCCACGACTATTTGATTACCTACCAGAGTCCAAACTTTTGAAGAAGCAGTGGAAACAGACATTGATCTTCTCTTCAAAACAAAGAAATCAAGACCTTTTGTCAACTTACCTAACAAAGAAAGACTAGCCCTGCAGGCTTTAACAAATAATGAAGCAATCGTAATAAAGCCTGCAGACAAAGGCGGTGCAATTGTTATCTTAGACAGAGATGCTTACAGACAAGAATGTCTCTGACAACTACAAGATCGAAAGTCCTATCTACCTCTAAAAGACGATCCCACAGAGAGACTGAAGACCAAAATCAGCCAATTAGTGGAAGAGGCAACATCTGAAGGATGGATCACGCCCCAAGAGGGTCAATATCTGTGTACCTCCCATCCATCGATCCCTTATTTCTATTGCCTGCCAAAGGTGCATAAACCGCAGAGACCGCCACCCGGGAGACCAATCATCTCTGGCATTGGATCGGTTTTGGAGCCTTTATCCACATTTGTGGACCACTTTCTCAACCCTATTGTCAAAGAGATGCCAACATACCTCAAGGACACAAAAGATATGTTGCGACTTCTTCCAAACATAAACTTTGACACCTCTATGGACCTACTCGTGTCCTTCGATGTAGAGTCCTTATATACATCCATTCCTCAAACAGAGACGTTGGAAGTGGTGGGCAACATACTCCAAGAAAGGGATTTACAATCAATAACTCCAGTTGCCTTCATCATGGACCTAGCCGAGCTGGCAATGAAAGAAAATTATTTTAAATTCGAGGATACCATCTACCTCCAGACCTCTGGAACCAGCATGGGCAGCGTTTTCGCGCCCAGTCTGGCGAATTTATATGTCCATGTGCTAGAACAGACCAAGATATTGAATCAAGATAATCCTTACTATGTATCGCTTCGTGTTTGGAAGCGATACATAGACGATATCTTTGTCGTATGGAGAGGCTCTGAGGCCACCCTTTTGGAATTTCACAGTTGGCTAAATAATTGTAATGAATTCCTGAAATTCACAGTTGAATCCAGCAGAAAAGAACTGCCCTTCTTGGATCTCCTTATAGTGGCAACAGACGATGGGTTAACAACAGAGCTGTATAGGAAGCCCATGGCACGCAATGCGCTCCTCAATTTCGAAAGCTGTCATCCGAGATCCCTCAGGGAAAACCTGCCCTTCGGGCAGTTCCTGAGGCTCAAGCGGAACTGCTCCACTAAAGAAACTTTTGAGAAACACTCAGAGACACTTTCTGAATATCTACGAGAAAAAAAGTATCCTGCTAAGATCATTCGCCAATCCAAGAAAAGGGCGTCAAACAACAACAGAGACGTCCTACTGGACATTGCCATCCCAAAAGAAAAAACTAAAAGGATGACATTTGTGAATACTTTTCACACGAAATCAAATGAGGTTTGGAAAATCATAACCAAACATTGGTCCATTTTGAATACCAGTGGAGACACCTTACCTCCACCCTTATTTGCCTTTAAGAGAGGACCCAACATAAAAGACCACCTGGTCCACACTAGACCAAAAAATAAATCATCCAGACAAATCGGCACCCTGTGGAATCTGCCTCCGGTACAGGGACACCATCCTTGCGGAAATTGTACCGCATGTCCCCAAACAACTAAGTCCACCAGTGTTGACATCGGAACCATGCGCCCATGGCAACAGCGCAAGTTCACCAATTGCAACAGTGAGAACACCATCTATATGATCACTTGCCCGTGCTCTAAGAGGTACGTGGGCATGACAACTCGAAAAACAAAAATAAGAATTGGTGAACACAAGAGCACTGTCCGATGCCGCAAACAAGCAACACGCTTAACAGCCCACTTCCTGGAAAAGGGACACAGACCTAGTGACTTCAAATGGACTATTTTGGAACAGCCTACCATACCGGATCACTGTCCTGATGTAGGAAAGTTTCTGTTCAGAATCGAACAGAAATGGGTTTATAAACTAAACAGTGACAAGGAGGGTCTGAATGAACCGATACCATGGATGTCATTGTAATTAGGACTGACTATATTTTAAAGAGATATCCTCTCTTATACAACAAAACAAAAATCTAGAACTACTGATTTTCCCTGGCTTTTCGAAAGGAAACTACAATTCCCAGCACACACCATACCTGCTCGTCAAGCTCCACTGATATACCCGCCCTTTTCTCTCGTTCGGTGCCTCCCCAGAACAGCCCAGAGGGACGTTGGGAGACACCGACGGAGAGGTGAGTGCATGGGAGGTCTTTACTAGCAGTGATGCCGGCCACACAAACGATAACACCACACTACGATCTCGTGGCTTTCTAAGCTTAAACGTCCGAGCATATCATTAGAATACACCCATATCGAGTCTCGGGGTACATGGAATACAGCGTCTACACAATTACATACTTGTAACCGCTTTTTCCTGTACCATTAGCAAAGAACTTTGATAAATAGACTTACCTGTTTTAATTTAAATAAAGAATCAGCATTTCTTGCCTTGTTTCACTGAATCGGTTGAGTGTCTCTGTGATTGTATTTTGCTAACAGAGCGGTGCTCCTTATTTACCTGAGCTGCAGCCAGTTGAGGTGAGGCGCCATCCCCACAAATAATGGGTCAGTGTTATCATGTTCACTAAAAATATATATACGTGACCACAGGAATAGCGCAATTTTGGGAGTGCATTCTTTGATGCATGTTGTTTTTCTCTTTTCTTTTTCTTATCCATATGACTTTTCTAGATTGTGGTGGAGAATCAATACCTGACATTCAGGTGAAATTTTTCCCTTTTATCCTTTTGTTCTTTATCAGTTAATTATGCAAGCAGTAGCAACATCAAGGTCCTGAGGAATGCATAGGAAACCTCCGTTTATATGCAGAAACATGTCGACCACTTGCCAGTAGATATTTTGTTAAATCTACTTTTCACTTGTTTTTAAACTTGGGGGTCTGAGAGAAACTAATAAAGCACTCATTCTACTCAGTTCCACCTAATTTTACTCACTTTCACTCTTTTTCACTGCACTGCTTTCTTTCAGTTGTAATTATCATTTCAACACCATATCAATACCACCCTAAAGACATAAGACATCGGTCTCCTCACTCACACATTCTTCGCACTTGACATAGTGTGATTGATTACGTGTACTAACTCCTGGGTAAGGAGGACCCAAATGATGTGATAGTGGTGGCACAGAACGGCAACTGATGGGAAAAATTCCTACCCTAGTTGCATGTCATGCATGTGAGTAGTTGAATGGTTTTCACATATGAATAATACACAATCTAACCTGTAAGTCATATGGTGGTCAGTCTAGAGCAAAAACACTCTGTTGCGACTCCTGGATACCTCTTGTTGTAGATGGTTCATATTGATCAAGAAAAATGGATACTTCATTGGGATTAAAACAAGGGTGTGTTCTCTCTCCATATCTATTTAATTTGCTTCTATCGGACCTAACATATGCCTGAGATAACGAGAATGCTCATCCCCCCAAATTAGCAGGAAGACATATATTACATTTATTATACGCTGCCTTATTAATAGAATATCAAAGTACTCCTTGGCAAATGACATGGCAATAAATTCGGCCAAGACTAAAGTAGTGGAATTTAAAAATAAGATACAGACAAAATACAAATATAAATGGTATCTCCACATCCATCAAATTGAGCAAGTAAAGATCTACAAGTAGCTGGAGGCACTTTTGATGATAAGGGATCATTTCAGCCACACAAGATGGACCTTCAAAGGAGAGGAAACACCTTATTGACTGCATTTAGATCTCTGCAGAGGTTCGGGGAGGACCTAGCTATCTTCTGCTCTTAAAAGCAATAAATGCAAAATTATTGCCAAGTATTAGATACAGTAGTGAGGCACTGTGGGGAAAGGATTCTGTAACCGTAAACAATTCCATCACTAAAACTTTAAAATGTATTTTCTGACTTCCAAGTAATGCATCACCAGCACACATTGTGTTAGGGTCACCTAATCAGCTCATTGCAAGGAATGGTCAATATCTAAAGGTAGGGAAAAGAAAAAAAACAAACACCTTGAACCCAAAGTGTCAAATGCTTAACCAAGAAATACAAGTAAACCAAAATTCACTGTATTGAAAGTACGTACAAACAGCTTTAGATCAATACTCTTTTTATACAATTGTTGTCCCTCTACTAAGATGAGACTAACCTTTAATAAAAACTATCCAAATGAAGTCCCAACAAAAAGAAACTCATGTACTTCTGAATCAGTATATGATTTTATAGCAAATTAGTGTAAGTTGTGTACTCAAAATACGAGGATGGAACAAATATATACACACACAGATATACACAATACAATTACACTTAAATTGGTGACGTGAAGTGAAAACAAAGGAATATGTTTACATATCACAACACAATATATACATAACAAATGAACATATATTCAATACACACTTTTAAACACAGAAAGAGGTATATGAAAATGCGATTCAACCTAACTAGCAATTTGTCTAGTTATTCTCAATTGTTCTGGGTGATCATTAACACTCGATAGTATGCATCTACGTTTCGACCCCTGGACAATATTGTGATTGTGTATTCATCTGTGGGGGTCTTCTTCAGGACTAAATAATGAATCTGTGTACATACTGTCTCTCCACATATAATCATAATTCTCCAAACCCCGCATAAACACTAAAGTGCCTTCATTTTTCTCAAACAGGCTACACACAGATTCATTATTTAGTCCAGAAGAAGACCCCCACAGACGATTACACAATCGCAATATTGTCTAGGGGTCGAAACGTCAACACATACTATCAAGTGATCACCCAGAACAATTGAGAATAACTAGACAAATATGCTAGTTGGGTTGAATCACATTTTCATATACCTCACACTGTGTTTAAATGTGTTTTGAATATATGTTCATTTGTTATGTAAATATTGTGTTGTGGTATGTAAATATATTCCTTTGTGTTCACTTCACGTCACCAATTTAAGTGTAGTTGTATAGTGTATATGTGTGTGCATATGTTTGTTCTGTTCTCATTTTTTGAGTACACAACTTACACTTTTTTTGCTATAAAATCATATACTGATTCAGAAGTACATGAGTTTCTTTTTGTTTGGACTTAATTTGGATAGGTTTTATTAAATGTTATTCTCATCTTAGTACAGGGACAAAAACTGTATTAAAAGGTTTTACGCTTTCTAAAGCTAATAGGTGGCAGACCCACTATTCTGCACGTAACTGGGTTACCCCATTATCTTATATTAGCTCAATACTCAGCGCCTGTTGCACAGTCTACAGCCTGAGGAAGGGGTGTCAGGCGCCGGAGTGCCACAAATCTATGGTCCCGTCAAAGCACCTAGTAGGCTGGGCTGGGGAATCCCTCTGAAGTGTTGTATCTGGGACAGCAGTGAAGAGGATCTTTAAACGGAGGTACTGTTTATATGTTTTGGCCTTCTGGGTGTCCTGGGTTTCCCCTTGTTTTATCTATCATATTAGTTTCACCACTGGTAATATGAATGGGATAAAATCAAGGGCACTTCCGCTGCACCTAGCGCTCCACCACCACATACTTATTTTTATGATTGACAACTACTTGACTCGGGCCGTGGACAAGATCTCTAGTGAGATTAGATTGGTGGAGCAACGTCTTTCCCTCATTTCAAAGGATTTTGCACCAGCTCGTCCCTAATGCCTCTGGTGACACTTTGGAGCTTTCCTTCCTGAGGTTAGACATCGCTTGTGCATCAAGCCCATTAGTTTTTCAACTGCCGAGGCTGATCCTGGGTTTAAAGGACCAGTTACCAATATCATGCCAGTTGGCTTGGGTGGAGTTTTGTATGTTCCAGTAAAAGGCCAAGTAGATGAGTCAAATCCTATATCTACGGTGGCCCCAGACCAAGACTCTGACCCAAAATTTTGGGAAAAACCAAAGCATAGGTGGAAAGATGTGAGATCTGTGACAAATAAACCTCCAACAACCCAGGTCCAACCTGCGCTCCATAAAACGCCTTGTAATGAGGATCTTGCGTCTCAGAAGAATCTTGGAAGCTCTTTAGTAGCTAAATCGTACCCTATCATCAATCGCCTCACCTACATTGAGGCAAAACATACTGGGCCATTTGCTGCGATGATAGCAACTTGTTCCCAGGCAACCCAGTACTATTCAGTTACTTTATTATCCCAAGCTCTCGATTATAGGGGCAGACAGGCTGTTATTAACCAAAATTTTGCTCCTGTTAATGGTCTGGATCTGAATGGAGCCTCATGGCACAATGAAGAACAATCTCCAACAGTCAAGCAGGTTGCCAAGCAGACCAAAGTTGTAAACCTAGTCCGATGCCTCCTTCCAGTGATCGATCTCCCTCCTGTGTCTTCTTCTTATGTAATTGTGTTAGCTAATGTTCCAAGTCTCCCTGCTGACAGCTCGGAATCTACAAGGAGTCTTATGAACAAAACCATACACTGGTTTAACATTAATGAATGTACCTACTGGTACTTTACTAAAGAGATTTTGTTGGCAAGACGTGTGGAGGGTGTTTGATGGTATGGGCTGATGGTACAATGGTACAATGGTGATGACATAGTGATTAGCTACCGTAACCCCTCTGTTGTAAAATAAATATTAGGCCTAGTGATGACTTGAATCATCAAAACTAGTCCTGTTAAAACCTTGCCACATGTTTTTTTTTACAGGCATCTGGCAATCCCTAATGTTAACTCAGGCATACCAATGGCATCAAAGAGAGAATTCCTTAGATCCTCATTATATTCACCAGTACCCCTGAAGAAATATATATATATGGCACTGGCAGGGCTGGAGGAGAATGATTGACTGCATTGCAAGGAGCGCGTCTGCACAGGAGCCCTGGACCATGGAGGAGCATTTAGTAGTGAGATACCTATACCTCACTTGTCTATGTCCCCCTCTTTATTTAGCCATGGTAACGTGGATAGGGCACAAGTCCATGCCAATCCGACTTTACAGGAAAGGTTTGTAGTTAGGGTACCAGAAGTAGAAGGTGGTGAATATCCTTCTTGTCTTAACCTTTTAAGTTGGAATGTTGCAGGCCTAGTTTAAAAATCCTAATTTAAGGCTGGCAATCCCTTATTCTTGATTATGTTATAGTTCTTACGCAAGAAACATTATAACTGAAAGAGGTAGCCGTCAATAGATACACATGCTTTACTTGCCAGCAGTAGCGTCGCCAAGTGGACGAGCTAAAGGGGGGCGCTATCAGCCTGGTTTAAAGTCAATATTGTTTGTACTATTTCTCCCATTCTTTTAGACCAGCAGAAAGTGCAGGTATTTTGCCTTTGCTGGAATGGTAATCATAGGGTCTATATTGTGAATTTCTATAACACTTTTTCCAGCAAGGGTGACTGTAATTCTCAGAGTTTGTTCTCTGTAATTGATCTATTAGTAGAAAAGGAGGTTCTGGCAGAATGTACCATTAACCTGCTAGTGGCAGGATACTTTAACACCAAATTAGGACACATGCCCCCTCTATCATCAACTATTTTGATACATGTGCCCGAGAAGTTGATCATAAGGCTATGGATGCTAGGGGACACGTCCTGTTTTCCATGCTGGATCAGCACAATTTAGTCATCAAGGCCTATAATTCTGCTGGTCCAGAACTTCCGACTTTAATAGGAAGGAGCGCTGGGAGCACTATAGACGTTTTTACCTCCCAATGTATGTCATGAACCAATTCAAGCAGTGAGGTGCTTTCACAGATTTATAGCGATCACAATCCTATCGCTGTGCAAATAGCAGCCCTGCAAAAGCGATATACGCTTAAGGATCTGCCTTCTCAATGTGTTAACTGTGTAGGATGCTGACCATTGTGTGGTCTGACAAACTGCAAACTTGAAGCATATTATGTTCCAGGTTGCATGTAGAAATGCGGCACTGGTAGATTGTTCCAAACTAGAAATATGTAACCCAGCACTTTTGCTAAGTCACTTTAATGACCGTTTAAAGTGGATTAAAGGGACGCTATGTATACCCTATTTTAACCACGTTATTATGGTAAATCCAGGTTTGACAAAGAGTGTAGCGCAGAAAATGAGTCTTTGCATAGGGCTCTAAAGCAATCCCCCAGAGAAAAGGGTGTTATTGCAGCAAGCAGAAAGATTTACCAACTGGCACTAAAGAAAAATAAATCGACCATGAAGGAGGAGAAATGGGAGTCTATAGTTAGAGCCTGTCAGCTTAAAGATTCCCAAGTGTTTTGGAAGGCAGTGTGGTCAGTCTTATCTCCATTGACCTCCCAAGACAAAGTAATGGTTCATATTACGGCTGACGTCTGGCTGGTGTCTTTCCTTGGGATGTATGCTAAAGACAATAGGGCTGCTGAAAGGGCCGATGGCTGACCCTTTTGACAAAAACTAGACTGTAGTGATGAAGAGGTGCTTAAGGTGATTTTGTATCGCTGGTGCAAGAAGGGCAAGTTATTGGGAGAGTAGTCTTTGACCACCTTCTTGTCTGGATAAACAAAAATGATATTCTATCAGTGTGGGTTGAGAAAGAGGCTTGGGACTATTGTCTCAACCTCTACCTTATTAGGGCAAAATTTAAATATGCAAAGGGTGCCTTTACCCATCTGGCGCTTATTGACTTGTCAAGCACCTTCGACTGTGTATGTAGGTCCAAGTTGTGGTATATTTTAGAGAGAATATGTGTTGATGAGGGGTTGGTTTAATTCCTGAGACTCCTACATTATGATCGTACAGCATCTGTAAGATTTAGCAATGCTGGTGAATGCAGACACCTTTAGAGTTGATTGTGGGGTGTGTCAGCGATGTGTCCCTGCCCCAGTCCTGATTTTTCGCTATACAATTGACCTAGACAGAGCATTGGTATCTGTTGGGGGGGATGTTCCATATTTTGAGCAAAAGGCTGCGCCAGCGCTCCTATAAGCAGATGCTGTGGTTCCTTTGGCAAGACGGCCAATGGGCTCAAGAGCCTCATTTTCAGCGATGTGAGTTTTATGAGAGGACTGCATTTAGAGACAAACCTGTCAAAAACATTTACAATGGTATGCATTCCCAGAAATTCAAAAAATTTGTAACTTAAATATTGATGCTAAGAAATTAGATAGGGTAAGCTTGTTTTATTTTTTGGATATAGAGTTCGAGGGTACGTTTTCCTGGTCAACTTGTATCAACAAAAGGATCACTCGTTATACTAGAGCCGTAGGCACGTCGGGGCATATTACCAAGCAATAGCGATAATTATCGCTATTGCTTGGTTAGCGTGAAAAAATTATCGCCGAGCTGCGGCGATTTTTATCACAGATAAGCCTTGGTATTACCAAGGTTTATCGCAAATGCGATAAAATTCGGCCGCAATGCATGAATATCGCTGAAAAGTCTGCGATATTCATGCTTTAGCGAGCTAATGCTCCAATAGGAGGTGGATAACATGGCTAAGAACTGCTCAGGGCAGGTGTTAGCTTTTGGAGATATTCACGCTTAGCGCGAATATCTCCAAAAGTTGGTAATAGGAGATAGCGATGTTAGCGACTGTTTCCAGTCTCTAACATCTTGGCACGCCCACTTTGCATGTCATTAGTGATAAATATCACTGACATGCAAAGTTGGGCCCAAGATGGTCGCTATCTCCTTCTAGCTGCCGCTAACTGGTTTTAGCGACAGCTAGGTAATAGGGAGATAATTTTATCTCCGCTTTCTTGGCTTTTAAAGCCAAAAAAGCGGAGATAAACCCCCTTGATAATATGCCCCTACATTTTTGCTCGCCATGACTATTGGTAAAAATCTTATTGTACTGATTTTGGATATATATAATTGGTAATGTTTGCTAATTTTAACCTATGAAATCGTTATCTGGGGATGCAGGCATGTGGGTGTTATGCAGTTGGAGGAAAATAGATTTTCTCCCCGGATATTGGCCATCCCTCCTTGTCCCTGCATTTTTACTAGGTATGGAGTATGTGCAGGATACCATCAATGCTGCCCCTCTGGTCCTTTGGTGCTAATTATGGGTAAACAAGGAAGCTGACCTTAATCGGGCAGTTATTAGAGATTGTCTGTCTTGTGAGCTTGGGCTGGCCATCCCGTGGCTAAAATACACCAAGGATTCTTTCTAGCTATTGGTTGTGAACATTTGTTTGAGCACCCTTAGACCATCACTAAAAAGGACAAATATTGGCTCCAGGATAACTTTGTTAAGTATAGACAAGCTTCTAGGGCATTAACGAAAGTGGCCAAACTTATGGTTACGGATTACTGTATCATTCAGACAGTGCCAACGATAGCCCCTTATTTATTATATGCGATAAATGTGTATGAGAGAACCCTACTGGCCAGATTTACGTCAGGTTCCTTTTGCTGTCTAATATGCTTTCCACTGGATCAATATTCCTCAGCTACCATTGGTAATTGTCCATGCAATGAGAAATCTAGCCAAACTTTACTACATTTAGTATTTTGCCGTCGATATTATCAGCTATTTAAAAGGAGGTTTTTATTACCATTGTTGCATTGACACTAATTCTCAAAGTGCAAGGCTGCTCTATTCTTTTTATTGCAACTGCACGATCAAGACACATGTAACTCAGTTGCTAGCTTTCTGAAGTGCCCTTTAGCACAAATAAGGAGCATGATGCTTTGATCTTTAATGTATATGTATCTACATCTATCGAGAATTGTCGGTTCTTCACTATGATGTTTATTCTGAACCTGTGCAATTTATTTCCCTTAAAGAGCTTGTCAGGGGATGCAAGCTCATTTGAATTATATATTGCTATTTTTATACTGATTTTTTAGCACTTTTACTCATCTGAATGTATGTTATTTATGATTTATTTTTGTAGATGCTTGTAATAATTAAATTTTATTTTAGTGTATGATTCCTTCTGTGTATGTTTTATGATCTACTTTTGGTTGATCGAATAAAGATTAAGATTAAGAAAACTCAGCACACTCAATTTGGGACATGTCCATAATGTCAGAATCTTTGAAAAGAATTGTTGACATAATAACACAACAATTGTTGATGGTAAAGGACAAAGAATCCCTTGCAAAAAGAGCGAATGCATGGATGATTCTGACCAAATACAAAACATTCAAATCAAAAACCTATCTAGAAACTCCTTGGTCTACAAAATAAAAAAAACTATTTAATCAAAACATGATTTGGCCTTCTCCAAGGATCATCTCGTGCAATGCATGGCAGCACACAATAAAACCCATGCCTTGCTGATTATGCAAAAAGGAGAAGAAAACCTCATCCATTTATTTTGCATATATCCAGACCTGATTAAAGAAAAAAGGGGACTACTAAAGAGCAATTTAAACGTTTGCGGAATTAGATCATTCAGGCAAGCACTTATAAGATGTCATACATCAACAGATATAGTTCTGAACTCTGCTTTTGTTAAATTTATATAAAGGCAAAAAGAAAACTGGAATCCTGTGATCAGACGCCAGTGAACCCTGTAGACTAAACTAACAGAATTATCCCTAAAGAGGGTACAAATCTGATAAGCATAATAGCGAACATGCACAAATAAGACCTGTATTAGAAAAGAAATTCACTTTTTCCGATTCCGGTATCGGTAAGAAGGAAGTTAGAGAAACATATCATGATGATTAGCTTAATGTTTTAACGAGGGATCTTAGATTTGTTATATGTATAATAGGTTTTTGTGCTTAAATGTACTATTTGTAATATATAAATATTTTATTTTATGTGGATGTTTTCAAAAAAGTATACATTGTATGATTTTAAATAATCAAACAATACATTTAATTATATATACAAAGAGTAGTAAACCTAGGAATGCATCAAAAATGTACACCTTCCTGATAGAAGCACAAAGAGGAAAAATATATTTACTTCTTGCTGTTTCCACCATCTAAGTGTGCTATTTCTGCTGCACACTTTAAAAAAGGAAAAGGCTTTGAAGGATTGCTCTTGTG
The DNA here is from genome assembly GCF_964263255.1 of Lissotriton vulgaris. NCBI lineage: Eukaryota > Metazoa > Chordata > Amphibia > Caudata > Salamandridae > Lissotriton > Lissotriton vulgaris. The sequence continues at coordinate 1,898,855,916 of NC_141689.1, forward strand.
CTGGAAGTTGTACCTTACTGCACAAAAACAATCCTGCATGCAATGCACGCACCTTTGCACCATGGCACCATGGCGCAAGGAGCCTGCATTAGTACTGGAAAGGGAAGACCACTCGGTCTCCCCGAACGTATGGATGGGTGCCCCGATCCCCCCGGGAAACCATTTTGGGCGGGGGGCGTGGTTCGGCTGGTATGCCCAAAGCGGCGTAGCCGGAGCACGCCCTTCCCGCCCAGACGGGGTTGTCCTAGACACCCGCCCGGAAGACCGCGCCCAGTGGGCATACCTGAGGAGGGTCCCCGCCCTCCCGCAGATGGATAAAAGAGCGGGAATCCAAAGAAGCGTCCTCTTGTTCCAGTGCTCTGAAGGCTGCACCACTCGTTGCTCATGAGCCCTCGACGGAACAAGCGGCAATTTTGAGAACTTGTAATCTTGTTTTTCTCTTTCAGTTATCGAGAGTTCGAAGGATCTGGGACCTCGTTGATCGACTTGAGCGAAGTAAACAAAGCTATGGCCGGCAAAAAAGCGGGAAAGAGCTCCGAGCTGGAGAAGGTACTGCTCACCTTGTCGAACCGAATGGCAATCATGGACCGAAAACTCGGTAAAGTTGATTCGATCGGTCGAGGTTTGGCCGAAGTTAAAAAGCAGTTAGCGGCCCAGAACAACCCCTCAGGCCGCCCTAAGAAGGTAATAGGCCCGGCCTTGCCGGGAGTCATCCCTGAGGGTAGGGGGAAGCGTATTAAGAGGAGGGCGGTTTCCGGGGAGGATCCGGTTCCTGAGGTGCCCCCATCCGCCCCATCACACCGGCGGACAGCCCGGTACCAAGTCCAGATATGGGTCTACCAATCCCGGTTGTAATTACCCCTGTTAATGATGATCAGATGCCCCCAGAACTGGCTCTTCAGTTAGCGGCAGTATTGCCCTGGCTCAAAAAGAAAGCAGGGGGCAGTGGCGCCGGGGGATCCGGCCGAGGAGGCAAGATTGATAATCGAGCAGTTGCGGCAATCGAGAGAAGCCGGGACGGCGAATGTTCCTTCTATTTCCCCACAGGTAGCGCCAGGAGCAACCACGGTTGGCCGGGAAAAGACAACAGACACGGCGGTGGAACCTGGTAAGAATCCATTGCCAATGGTGGGGGAAAGTTCAGTGCCTTCGCGGCGTGAGAGGGTGGCCCATCACATCCCAGCGGCCACTAAGGAAATGATATGGGGGGACAAGTATGTGAACATGTTTTCTTTATTGACCGACCATCGCGAGATGGAATACGCAAAGACCCAGAAAGATCTATGGCACCCCAGCGGGTGGCCGGCCAAGATGGCAGAATTTAGGGTCGACGAGACCGTAGCGAACTGGGTGAAGGCCTTCTCGATATTTACGGCAGTAATGGGGGAGCGTAAGCCTGAAGTGTTGACCGAGCTATCCTGTTACCAGAATAGGATCATGGATTTTTATAACATGTACGGGGGGAATGAGTGGAAAGGATATGACATGCAATTCCGAAAGTCTAAAGAGGTTGATGTAACTTTGACATGGGACTGCCTCGACACGGTATCATGGCACAGGCAGCTCTTGCCTGGATCGGCAGGTACGTCCTCGCCGGGCGGGAGCGGGCCTGGGACAGTTCAGCAAAGGCCAGCGCAGCCCTTTCGAGCAAGCGCCGGTGGGGAGTCACAGCCCAAGACCGGTGGGAACGGGGGCAAGCGCGGGGTCTGTTGGGGCTTCAACAGAGGAAACTGTAACAGACCCCAGGGAACGTGTAGGTTCCGGCATGCTTGTGCGGGCTGTGGGAACTCCTCACACCCGGAGAGTAGCTGTAGATCCAAGAACAGTGGTACGGGAGGAAAGGGGGGGTCCAAGCAAGAGTGAGGTGATGCTGGGTAAACAATCCCCTTCACCCGTTGACATCATGGCTTTGACTCCCTGGTTGAACAAATACCCTGATCATATATCCGCCGGGGTGTTGAGGAATGGTTTCTTATATGGCTTCAACATCCCGGCAGGGAATTTTCAGGGGACCCCCTTTTGTAAAAATCAGCTATCCGGCCAACACAACCCTGCAGTGGCAGCCAGAAAAATTACCAAAGAAGTCAGCCTGGGGCGGGTAGCAGGACCCTTGCCATGCCCGCCGGTGGCGGATTTTGTGTGTTCACCTCTGGGAGTGGTCCCGAAGAAAGACCCAGGGGAGTATAGACTCATTCACAACCTGTCGGCCCCGAAGGGCGCTTCGGTGAATGAAGCCATTAATCCGGATATCTGTTCAGTCCGGTACGCATCGTTTGACAATGCTGTGGCCCTGCTGAATCGCCTGGGCCCTGGGGCTCTGATGGCGAAATCGGACATCAAATCGGCATTCAGGTTGCTCCCGGTACACCCACGGGACCAGCGCTTGCTAGGATTTACGTTCCAAGGGAAATATTACATGGATAAATGCATGCCCATGGGTTGCTCAATTTCTTGTGCTTATTTTGAGATGTTCAGCTGTTTTTTAGAATGGGCTTTCAATAAGGCTACAGGACATAGAGAAGTGATGCACTATTTAGATGACTTCCTGTTCTTGGGGCCGGCAGGCAATGCGAACTGTGCACAGGCACTGCAGGATTTCTGCATTCTCATGCAGGAGTTTGGCGTCCCATTGGCACCAGGTAAGACGGTGGGGCCATCTACTTCACTCGAGTTTCTGGGAATTGAGCTCGACTCGGTGGAGGGATGCTTCTGTTTGCCAATGGAGAAGGTGGCCAAGTTCAGGGCATCCTTAACGCAATGCCTGGGCAAAGAGAAAGTGACCCTGCACCAGTTACAACAAACAGTGGGTCAGCTTAACTTTGCCTTGAGAGTAATACCGATGGCTCGCCCATTCTCCCGCTCCATTGCACAAGCTATGGTCGGCCTCAAGGAGGGACACCACCGCACGAGACTGTCGGCAGAGGTTCGCCAGGATATGCGCATTTGGTTGGCATTTCTGGCGGACTTCAACGGTCGAGTAGTGTGGAACAAACCCCCAGCTTCGTCGGATGAACTGGGTTTGTGGACCGATTCAGCCGGGAGCGTGGGATTTGGCGCCATCTTTGGTAACCGATGGTCGGCACAAGTATGGCCGACGTGGTGGCACTCCAGTGGCCTAACAGGTAACATTGGGTTCTTGGAGCTGTTCCCCATTTGGGTGGCTCTGTTGGCATGGCCAGACGATTTCAGGGACCGATCAGTAGTGTTTTGGTCGGACAATATGACTGTGGTTGAGTGCATCAATCAGCAAGCGGCACGCTGCAAGTGGATCTTGAGACTGTTGAAAGAGATTGTGTTACATTGCATGAGATTGAATGTACAGTTCAGGGCAAAACATGTGCCGGGTGTACTGAATAATGCAGCTGATGCACTCTCTCGTTCACACATGCAGGCTTTCAGGGGCTATCTACCCACAGCGGACCTAGTGGCGGCACCATTCCCCGAAGCACTATGGCTGATCGGTGCCCCGGATTACAAGACCTCGTGGCAGCCAGCTTAGCGCCCAGGACGAGGAAGGCTTATGAGGGAGCGTTTCGTTCTTACTGCGCCTTTTTAGGCCCGGCAGGGAGACATAGCTGGGGGCAGGAGGAATCCTTCCTGGGGTTCCTAGTAGCACTGCACAGAGAAGGCCGATCAGCCGCAACTGCCAACAGGCATAGGGCGGCCATATCATTCATGGCACAGCTCCACGGTATAGGGGATCCAACAGGTTCCTTTTTAGTCAGAAAGGCGCTTCGCGGCTGGCAATGCCTGGAGGGTCGCAAACGAGATACGAGGCACCTGATTGGTTTAGAGAGATTGTCTCGGCTTTTAGCAAAGCTGGATGAGACATGCTCCTCCCCTTCTGAAGCAGTTCTGTTCCGGGCAGCTATCGCCTTGGCATTTCATGGGGCCATGCGGGTAAGCAAACTCGTGGCGAGGAACAAGAAAGATATGGAGGGAGGCCTTTGCAGGGATCACGTGCAAATACGGGGTGATTCGATGCTAATCTCGATAGCTAGGTCCAAGACAGACCAGGATGCTGTGGGGGATAGTGTGGTTGTGCAGCGCGCTCGAGGGTGCCCCACTTGTCCGATAAAGTGTTTAGAGGAATACTTGGCACAAAGGCCGGCGACATGGGGAGGGAGCCTGCTTAGGCACAAGGATGGCACCCCTCTGACGAGATTTCAGTTTCAGAGGGTGCTAGCACTTACAATCGCCGAGGCGGGCATGGACCCGTGCGATTTTGGGACCCACTCCTTCAGAATAGGGGCCGCTACTGAGGCTACGGCTCAGGGTCTGGGTGCAGAAAAGGTAAAACAGCTAGGCCGTTGGTCCTCGAACTGTTTCAAAAGGTATGTGCTGCTGCACATGTTGTAAAAGACTGATGAAATGCACTCACGCTTGTTGTCTTTTGCTTGAATTACAGTTTCGCGAGCCTGTGACGCGGGGCGGAATCTGGGATCAATCCATCACCGGAGGACCAGCGGTCGAGGATCACCGACTGGAGAGCAAGTGGTATGGGTTGTGGGCCACTCATACGTGAGGCGCGCCGGAGAAGTATTTATGGCAGGTGACGCGACTCACGCATCTGGGGAATACGGGTTCAGAGTGACCTTCCATGGGAAGGGAGGCCTCTGTGTTGACCAATTTCAATCGTTTATGGAGGGTCTTTTAGGGCGGAAAAGGTCACCGCCATCTATAATCATAGTACACTTGGGGGGCAATGACTTGGTAAGACTGGGACGACGAGTGTTAGTGGAACACATTTTGTCGGCAGTCAGCTGGTTGGCTAAGAGGCTCCCGGGGTGTACAATTGCCTGGTCCCACATGATTCCCAGGAAAGTTTGGCGGAGGGGTTTCTCTGTGTCAGCGTTGAACCACTCGGTGAAGAGGGTCAACAATAAAATTGGGAAACTGTTTTGCTCCGTGCATCTGCGGGGTGATCACTATTATCTGAATGATGGGGTTCACCTGTCCAGGGCGGGGAATGATTTACTAATAGGAGACTTCATAGCATGGCTAAGGGGTTTGAGGAGGCATGACCTTTAGGAGGTGTGGGGGGCCGGATAGTCGGTCAACTATCCGGCCTGTGGCGGTAAGGTCATGATCGGTGAGCAGTATTTTCAAGGTCCCTAGGGGGGGCGCCACCCAGAATGGATGGGAGCGCCCGGGGGGAGGCGGCCATTGGCCCCTCCCACGGGTAGGCGGCACCCACTACGGATGGGCCGCCTAGGGGGAGACGGCCATAGGCCCCTCCCAGGGGGGAGACGGCTAGATGCCCCTCCTACGAATTTCCCGGGGGCCGGATATCCGCAACGGCGGAAGAGAGTGTGGGGAAGTCCACGCTGTCCTTCTTACAGATACCTCACACGGGGACTCGGACGACCTTTAAGATGGCGTCGAGTGAGAGGGGGCCCCCACGACAAGGGAAGTTACAGTTGGCAACGAGGGTAAAGTCCTCTCCGCATGCGCCACTCACACCGTGAGGGCGGGAGTTTGGTAGTAGGGATCTGACACCGGTTAAGACCTTGCCGTTGGCCCTTAATGCTAGGATGTACAATTTTAATTTAGAATATATACATTTTCAGGATGCTAGACTCGGCTAGGAAACCTTTGTATTAGAGAGCTGTTAAGGTTAGCCAAAGAACATGTCTTCATCAAAGATGTAACGAATGTAAAATTGTACATAATTCATGAAACGTTTTAATTTAATGTTTTAAATGTTGTTTCATATTTTAATAAATACGGCCGGGGGGGTAACTCCCCCCCGCCTTCCAAAAGCTCAAACCAGTGTCTGTCTCCTCCCCTTGGGGAATTGGTGTTAGGAGGGGGTGGCGGGCATCCCGGCCATATAGACAGCTCATAGTGTTCCTGCTCAGTTAGAGAGAAGGAATGCCCCATATCTTAGTAGATATGGCACATTACTGTCCTCTCCTTTTGACAGTGCAGCACAGCAAGTTGTCTTGCTGCATTGTAATGCATCAAATGCTAGAAAATATGGCCCTTGTTTTTAGAGTGCACTTTCACTACTTTGGGGAACTCTTGGCGCTATTGACAGATAATGGATGTTAGGACTCTGCGTCCTCCGAATAAGAGCTTCATATGGAAGTGCATCCGCGGGAACAAGAAAAGATGGACGCTCATTTGAATCCGTCCGCGGGACCGAGAAACTTTTGTTCGCCATGTGACATCAACTCAGAACTACGCGGCTTTAAAACATGGGACAAGTTGTTGTAAGCTCCTGGGAACGGTGAGGTAGCCTATTAGATGGAATTGTTTCTGTTCAACCTTGTTTATTTATCCAAATGTCCACGTCTTGTTCAGCTACGCTGTCTCCTTAAATGTATGGTAAGCCTTCATGGTGTCCGTGTTGGTTATATTTTCTGCGATCGTCTAATGTCCTTTCACTACTTTTTGTTATTGTATGTATTTTTTTACTGTGTTTCTTTCAGAGTGGTATCTGTTCCTCTTGTTCCCCCTTCTCATTTTTATTTTCCTTTTTGTTCTCGAAATCATGGTTAAAGCCCTTTGGCTTTCTGTCATCCCTCTTCTCTATATATACGAGAGGAGGTTGTGTTCTCCTCTAGCTCCTCTCGTCCTTCCATCATCCTTTTTTTGTCTTCCTCTTTCACTTTTCTCTACTCTTTATTAATTTGCTATACAGCAAACTCTTTTAAATGCACATAACCTCTTTTGGTTCTTTACTACTTTTTTCCAATCCCATTGGGTTGGATGAATGTGTTGACTTTTTCTACTTTTCTCCTATCTTCTCCCTTACAATCTTTCATATTCTCCTTTAAAAACAGGGCTTAATTTGTAAAACATGAAGTTCAGGTGCTCAATTTTTAGTTGGAGCCACTTCCACTTTCCCCTAGTTCCACCTGCTTCCTCCACTGGCTCCACCCAATTACTCTATTGGCTCCGCCCACATCCTCACAGGCACTGCTGAAAGTCAGATGTAATACCCAATCTGAATTTCAGCAAGGGAGCCTTCCTTCAAGTAAGGTTTTGATAGGAGGTTCCCCTGCCCTGTGAACATTTTGATAAAGATAAAAGCAAAAGTACACAGTTCTGGAATAAATTAGCTAAAACGACAAATGCTTTAAAAAGGGATATGTGGGCAGGGAAGGCGGTCATCTCTTAAGTAAATCTTTGGTCTTTTGCACTTTTTTTAATGCCAATGTCCATAGGACATAAATATAAAAAAGTAAACACTTCATAAAATGTAAGCTGAAACAAGGCTTAGCTCCTAATGATAACTCTTTATTTCATTCCCATACTTCGTGGTACTCATAATAACGATCCCAAAACACAAAAGGTACGTTGTGATAAGATGAGCTTACAAGACAGTCTGCTCCTATTAAAAGAGTAAAAGCAAATCTCAAATGCTAAACGTTACCTGGATGCAAGGGTGCAGTCTTCATATGAGGCTCCAATATACAGTAAGAAAACAGATGTTCTGCTGCATATCCTTAATAATTTCCAAATTGGGTTGGTTACCCTGGCGAGGAAATCCTCGCTATTATTTCTTTCTGTTAAGCATTTTTTAAATATCTACATTATTTTAATATCATTTCCAGCCTAGAGAGGCGGCCAATAAACACAAATGCATAGTAACAGATCTGAAATCTGATTTAAACGAAGGGGTAGGCGCGTTTCCATTCATGTCCCTCTCAGAAAACACTCCTGCAAATGCCAAGGAACTCTGCTATTAAAATGGCACAGCACAGGACATGTTTGCTAATAATACTTCATCGTTAGACAAGACTATAAACAAAAACGTTTAGGATGAGAATTCTGGCACTTCAAATCATTGCCTAGCCAATCCCCTGGGCGCTTGAAAAATGTTTGTGACAGCACACTAAAGGTCACATTTATTAGCTACGTGGAAGTTACCCTAGTGCATATTACCATTACTGGAAGGGACATGTAAAATCATAACACGCAGAATGTAAAGAGATACGCGGCAAACAAAATGTTTACTGGTTTACACATGTATCGTTAAACCAGCATTTGATTTCAGCAGAAATAATTCTGAAGAGAGGCACTGGGGGAATATCTGTACATTACAGAATATATCAAGACATGTTCCTATTTTTGTCTAAAAACCCCTCCTCTTGCTCCTCTGTACTAGTATACAGGTCCGTGGATTGATGAGAAAAAGTGAATGTAAATGGCAAGGCCCTGCCTTTCCGGCCACCTCCTTGCCCGGGGCTGGAGCATTGCACATGGTGCCCCACCCGGCACTAGTGACATAATTGCTTGGGCCCCTGACTTGGTTCAGATGACCATCACCAGTCACCACATGCAAGAAAAAAGAGCATTGGTTTTTATTACTTACTGCATTTTCTAGCTGTGACACTGCTTTATTAAGAGCCCTGTGCGCTGCTGTTTTAAAGTGCTCGCCTCGATGTGACGTCTGTGGACTTAAAAAGGTGTTTCACACGGCACACTGGCATAGTCCACTGCCCCATAGACCGAATGCAGCCTAAACAGTGGCCCGGCCACACTGAAAGCAAACTCATCTGGCTCGCTGCGCTCTCTCAGCAACACTCTGCTTAACGGAAGGACTCTGTAAACTTGAGACTGTCTGTAAAAACACTGCTGTAAGGCAAATATATTTATTTTACATGAACGCATGATGTGCAGACTGCAGTGCAGTCGCATCATTGATGTAAGTTGGCAGTGTAGACCCAGCCCTGATAAAAAGGTGCCGGTGCTAAGCACCGGACAGCCCATGCACAAATTAAGCTCTTTTTTTTGTATATTGGTAGCAATTTGTACTCAAATTTCTACCACTTTTTCTCATACTTGTTATTGTGAGTTGAGATATTTACCTTTTACAGGTCCCCAATGGCTTTTTTATTAGCTTATTATATATAATTTTAATGAACGGGTTGTGTAGTGTCTCATGGAATTTGAAGTGCCTCTGCAATCCAGTCAAGAACATAGAGTTTTGTCTCATCTATCAAAGTTGAAATGCCAATTGGCTTTATTACAAGAAACACACCTTGGAGAGCAGGATATATCCTCCTTACGTTGGGTTGGGAGTGTTTTCGCCTTCCCTGCTGTGCATAATAAGAATGGTGTTATAATATTATGTCATAAATCGCTTTGTGTACTCATTCACTAACCAAAGTTAAGGATGATAATGGGAGATGGCTTTTGATAAACCTTAAGATACAGAATACCCAATTTTTGATCTGCAATGTTTATGGTCCAAATGGTATAGATTTAGTATTTTGGAATGAATTTTCCACTCCTTCCTTCCCACGCAACAGAAACTCTTATAGTATGGTGGTGACTTCAACCAACTGATGGATCATTTTTTAGACCGTAAATCTGAAAGTAGGTATGTTCCAAACAAAATGCAGAAGACCTTCCATGAAATAAAGCTATAACTTCTAGGGGGCTGGAAGATGTCTGGAGAATTCCACACCCGGATGTTTTAGAGTTCTCCTTTTTCTCTCCAGTACAGCTCCCACTCTAGATTAGATTGCATATTTTTCACAAAATCCACTCTTCAATTCCTGCCACATGCCGAGATAGGTTCAATACTTATCTCTGATCACGCCCCTGTTATAGTAGATTTGGACTATCCCACTCCTACACCTACTTTACGCTGATGGAGATTTAATAATACTCTTCTGGTTGACAATCACTTTACAGAGAAATGTATACTATTTCTACAAGACTTTTTGAAGAACAATCTTCCCCTGGACTCAGAGATACATTTTATTTGGGATGCATTTAAAGCTACGGCTAGAGCGTGTATAATAGATTTTGCTGCAAGTAAAAAGAGGAAGGCATGTTTAGATTTAATACTACGCTTGAAAACAGATGAAAACAATAGAACATGAAATTTTCTCTTCAAATGACTCAAATACCTTGTCTAAGCTCATTAAGTCTAAACTGAAATATAATACACAGTCCTGGGATTGCACCTGCAGTAGTTTGCTTACGTGTAATGCTAAAATGTATGTAGGATAAAGTAAGGTTGGTAAATCTTCGGCCAACTACCTTAACCTCAAAAAACTAAAATCCAAGATTGTTGCTATAACGAATGGTGATGGGGTTAGGCACGTTAGTGACTTCACGATATTAGAATGTTTCACAAAATACTACACAAAATTGTATATCCCTGAGTCCTCTCCTTCAAGTGATCAGATTCATGCTTATTTCCAATCCATTCCCAAACCTCCCAAAAAATCTGTTGACCTGTCCTCTCTCGATAGTCTGTTTACGTAACTAGAAATATCTCAAGCCAAACATTGTCTCCCAAAAGATAAAATACCTGAGCCTGACTGTTTTTCTGTACTTTTTTTCTTCATTTCAAACACCTGCTAGTTCCTGGGTTATTGCTTTTTATTACTCATTTTTCCAATATGGGAAGGATACAGGGCGCCTTTACTCAGGCCATGCTTTGTCTCATCCTTAAGACAGTCAAGGACCTTTCTCAATGCAGTACTTACAGACCTATCTCATTAATAAGCACAGCTTGTAAGATTGTTGCCAAATTATTGGCTCTTCATATCAATCAGTTCATACCTAAGTTAATTGATAAACATCAATCAGGATTTGTGAAAGGACGTTCTATTGCTGAAAACTTCAGAACTTTTCTTGATGTAATTTATTTGGCTTCCAAGTTAAACTCACCTGTTGCTGCCAAAACTCTTGATGCAGAAAAGGTATTTGACAGAGTAGGCTGGGAGTTCATTTTCAGAGCACTGAAAGGGCACAGCTTTAGCCCACACATCATTTATTACATCCAGTTGTTATACTCTGGTACCTCCATTTCTATCCGGATTAACAGTCATCAAACTAATTATCTTTCCCTCCAAAGAGGGCACCTTGTTTTCACTTTTATTTATTCTAGCTTTAGAACCCTTCCTGGAAAAAATATGTTGTTGTCCACAGTTTACTGGCTTACAATTCAAGAATATCGACATTAAATTAACAGCATATGTGGATGACATCCTACTATATATATCTAATCCAATTACGTCTGTATTGACGTTTCTCTCTTTATTAAAGGAATACTCTATTGTCTCTGGATACAAAAGTAATATAAATACATCAGAGGTCCTACCCCTAATTAAACACTGCCTCCCAGATATGTTTAAAGATATGGAGTTTACCTAGAATTTAAAATATATTTAAGTGTTTCAGCGTCTTATGTACAAATAACAGTAAATAAACCATTAGATTGAACCTAAATGAGATCACCTCGAAAATCACACTGTTAATGAAAGGCTGGTCTCCATTATTTCTGTCTTGGCAGGGTAGATTAGCAACGATTAAAATTATGTTGATACTATTCATCAAGTTCTACTTATCCATCCTATTGGTTACCTTCACACTCTCTTTCTTTAAAACCATTAATCATTCTTTGATCACATTTTGTGGAATAAACTCAAACCTAGAATCTCACTATGTCAACTTCCAGCAACCCAAAGGTAAATTTTCCTAACCTCCGGCGTTATCATTCCATTTTTACTTTGAAACAGATCTAGATTTCCCTTTCGACTAACCCACACACAACGTTAACTACACAGGGTCAATTGGAGGAGGCCAAATTTACTCCTTCTTCTTTAAACAAAGCGGCTCATGTTTCCCAACCCCTCAAGATGTTTTTTTTTTCTTCTATAATTGCTCATTCTATGGCAGTTGCTAAACCTTCAATTGCTTCCTCCAATTCTCATTCAGATATTATCCCACAATTACCCATTTGATATAAGTACTTAAAGATAAACAATAGAGTTCTTTTTTGGAAAGAATGGATTGATAAAGGAATAAAAAAGCATCAGCCATATACTTACTGATGGCTCTCTTATGGAGGGGTCAGAGATTAAAGAAACATTTCATATATCCTCTCAACATGCCATTCATTGTTCACATCTTAAAACTTCCCTCCTTCTTCTCCTCTCTACGGATTCCGCCTCAGTTTCACAAAGTCAGCCTCCCTCTCACACTCTAGATTTCTTCTCTTAAATAAATGCATCTGGTATTTACAAAATGTTGTCCAGTCCTTCAGATTTCAGAACAAAATCCAAGGTGGAACTCTTGTGGGAGAGGGATCTTCATCAGGAGTTTTCCTTCCAGACTTGGAGCTCCATATGGGCTAAAATCCACACTTCATTGCATTCGGCAAGCACAACACAAGCGTTATATTATTTTTATAACAGGCTTGTCTTGACCCCTGAGGATCTTCACAAGTTCCAGCTGACTAATAATGCAAATGCTGGTTTTGCTCTCATGATAAATGTGATTTTTCACGCATGTAGTTCTATGCCCTTTGGTTAAAAAGCTCTGGCTGCTCTTTTGTGGAAAGTCGAATGAAATTTTATCCTTAGTTTTCTCTTTTGATATTTCACATATTTTTTAGGCTGCTCTTCCTCCCTGTGGCGTTCCCGCAGGATGTAGTAATGTTTATTGATTTGACTATAGCTATTGCCCTGCAGACTGTCACCACGAATTCGAAAGACAACTCTAAAATTATTTTTATTGGCTGGTGGAATCTATTATGTCATCATCAAAGATTGGATCGTTCACTTGCCACTTCCACTCCTTTAATGATCACAAAAGATTTATTATGGTTACCACCCACATTGTTCCTATCCAGAGAGGTTTCATTAGGTGAATATTGTTACTACTGCAGTGCTGTTTCCGCTTATTAATTGCTCCTTCTGTTTTTCTTTTACTTCCCCATTTCTTTCTTTCCTTTGCTTCTTTCTCTTTCTCTTTCCTTACATTTTATTTTAAAAAAATGCGTATCGTCTTGTAAATAGTTTATATGTTTCATATCAAGTTCTGGTCCATTGAATTGTTAAGCTTGCATGTCTTTTATTTTGTTCACTGTGCTTGAATTGAAATGTTTGAATATTGGTGTATACATCACATTAGTCTTTCCATATCACTTCAATAAAGCATTTTAAACAGATAAAAAGAGCCTCATATGGTAATTGAGCAAAACACATGCAGACTAAGGCTTCAATAGGGAATATATAAATATGAGAAGAACATGGGTTTTAGATTCGCCTCCAAATCTCCATATACTGAGAAAAAATCATCATGGTTGTTTGAATGTGTGTCCTGTGTTTCCACTTCTTTTTCTAGTATACAAATCATTACAGTCTGGTGATTGTGTGACTAGGATTTCCAATGCTCATAGATGGGTGCAGTGGAAGTGCAGTGGAAATGGAGGTTAAAACATATAAAAAGACAATGCCCTAAAATGGAATATGGGGCTGTATCATTTGCACTTTCTGTGTGCTGCGCTCATGGAGAAGAGGCCCATACATTTCTTTAACCATACATCACAAACACAACTCTAGAATCCTCGGTGTTAGTGCATGGACTGAAGAAAGCAGAGCTCAGAAACACAGGGCAAAGATTGTTTTTTCCTGTTTTTGTTCTCTACTATAAGCAGCCTCGGAAATTTTATAAGTTAATGTATGGACTGTTGACAAGAAAAATGAATGCAAAGACACCTTCCACGTTGATGCACAGCAAAGAATTGGAAGCTGATATGACCCCTATATATTCAGAGGGTGACCTGTCTCATGAGATTTGTGGGGTTATGTATTAAACGTTTTTGAGCAGAGCAACAAAGAGCATTTCTTTGATTTACTTCTTAATTTTCAAAACCTGCATATACAGTGAAATTTGCATAGTGCTTTGCAAGTGCCTACACAACCATTGGCAAATAACTCTTTTTCGAATTTAATCTCTGATGCACTATGTGTAAATAAAAGATGGACTGTTCTAGGGGTGGGCGATAAATTCAGGTCTGCCAGCAGAGTTGCCAGAGTTTTGGCCACTCTGCTTTACACGTGTAACGCAGAGTTCTGGCCAAATTCTGGCAAATGGCATCTCTTAGCATGATTTTTGGTCGCTAGGAGGGCACCCTTTGAGATTTCAAAACACAGGCGGTTGTGGACGTCTGCTACCATTTGGGACCATAAAGATACTGGAGTAGAAACAAAATCAACTGGAGATGCAGTACCCTGTGGCATGCGTGCGGTGCCATTTGCGCAGATTTTTTAATGCAGAACGAGCTCCCAGTGCTAAAAGTCAACGAGAGCACCAAGACATGCCTTATTCCTCCCTTTTGCAGAGCTCCGCTGAATCTCGCTGAGCTTTCATGTAACTCAGCAGAATTTTACAGAGTGAAACTTCGCTAGTTACTCCCACCCGTACACTGTTCATGAATTGCAGGAAAGACACCATGACATAGGGCCAAACATCTTCTGGTTTACATCTTCTTTTAAAACCAGTTTTACTCCCTTTCTTTATTATCTTTAAAAGAAAAGCTAATTAGGGTGTAGGGTGGAACAAGAAGCATATATGTGTGTTTGCATGGGGAAAAGTGACTTCACGGGGATTGTACAATGCACAAGCCTAGGACCAAAATGTTGTCAATTAAAGCTCTCAGATGTTAAACAATCATGGTCATTTCAGGCATTCATGGACTAGTAAAAGTTACAAAGCATGAACTTTATACAAATCGTCAATATACTATTATTGTAACTTTGAAAAGGTAGTAAATAACGATGCAGTTTGATTTAAATGCAAACTGATCTTTTTTAAGAATGGTTCTAGAGTGGAAATATATGGCAATGTCTGAGCTGAAAGTAGTAGGTTACTGTTATGAGGAATAGTCGAATATTGTCAACAATGAATATTTAAAAAACATAAAGCTGCAAAGTTTGGTTAAACAAATATTGAACAATGCACAGTGTGGGGCCATATTCAATCACCACAAACGACAAATATTGACATAGAAAACCTCCGAGTCAATGAATTTGCAGAAGGTGATAATGCCCTCACATGAAAATATGGAAAAAGTATATGCAACAGCGGAAAGTCTTGAGCTGTCATGTCATTATTGGAAACTTTTTCTGAATTTGTGGTGATTTGAATCAGTATTACTAGTAAATTAGGACATACTGTTAACAACGAAAGAATGTTGAGATTTCCAGTAAAGGTATACGGACTATAAGAGACACAAGAGGACCGTCCATGCAAATAAAACGCATGATGAAGAACCCTTGAACGCAGCTAATGATTTAGAGGAAGCCTCTGTTGGCTTATTCAGGAAAGTAGAAAGTAAACAATTATGAAAAAGTGTTACATTCAACACATTTGATATGATAGTTCAAAAGGCAATTGAGGTCTCATGTATCTTTGCCAAGAACAAGCATTGGGAAAGGAAAGAGGGCTCGGCTATAATGTTTTTGCTTTGCCAATTGTTTGTAAGTGGCAGCATTATCCAAATAAATATTCCTTTTTTCAAGGGTGATCAGATCTGCATGCAAGGAGAATCCTTGAAAGTACTCAACATGGTGGACATTTGAGCATAGAAAAATGAAATTCTAGCAAAGGAGATAGACAAAAAGCCACCCAATCATGAACAAGGGGCTGACCTAAAGCCCACTCAGTATAAGTATATTCAACTAGTCTTGGCCAAGGCAAGACTGAAAAATCGGCTTGCTTCATCTGGTTTGAATATTGGCAATGGTTAGAGATGGAAAACACAAAGAGGTTTGCCAAGGTTAATCTTGTCCTAACACGTTAAAACAACAACTCTACTGTCTGAAAGGATAAATGAAAATGAAACAGGACTGGCCCTGGAGATTGTCTGAGATGGTACTATGGTATAAACGGAGGACCACAAATGATAAAGGAACAAGACTAGCAAGTTTGTACCAAAACTCACATGGTCAGTGACTGGCTGCTGCCCCCTCCCTATGACCACACCAACCCCCGGACACATGAACATGACATGGTTATCTTTGGAAGGCGGGAGGTCGCAAGACCCCCCGGCCGTATTTATTAAGATATAAAACAATACATTTTTAATTGCACGTTAATCAGTTTATACAAAAATCAGCAGGACATTAGATACAATATTGTCAACAGGTGTGAGAGACTATCCTTAACAAAACTCTAATACAGATTGTTTCCTAACCGAATCTAACATCCTCATCTGCATTTTTGTATACTAACATTTCTGGCCATATGGCAAGGTCGCTAACCGGTGTCAGGTCCTACTAGCTGCGCCTCACCTAAAGATGTGCGCATGCGCAGCCGGGCCCGGTAATTACCCGGTCCACGCCGTGAACTTCATTTACCCACTAAAGGAGGGCCCTTACTCTGCGCCATTCGCTGACGTCGTGAGTATGCACGCCTGGGGTGGCTACCAGCCTAAGGAAAGCGTGACTAGTCCCCAACCCGCGCCCCTTTGAAGCACCAGTTACCTTGCCCCTGAAGTTCTAGGAGGGGCCAATGGCCCCTCCCCCTGGGCGGGAACCTCCATTGGATGATGCCCGCCCCCTCAGACCTTAAAATAGCTGCTCACCGGTCATGACCTTACCGCATGCCCCATTCCTAATAAATACGACGACCTATGTGAAAAAATTCGAAAAACGGACAACTACACTGACTAAGTCATACATCACGCGTAACACCATAGAGCTACAAAGGGAGAAAAGGCCTAAACACAGTAGCAACACCAATAACATATTACAGTACCATTCCCTAAAAAGGGGAGAAAAATTGTAAGAGAAAGCAACATCAGCAAAATACACAAACCAAATACAGTTTCTTATGAATAGAAAATTTGGCTAACAGACATCCTAGCAAATTACACGCTACATCGGACAGTAAAGCATCAACCGCGTTGTTCTAGGGATGGTGGGTGGGAAAACAAAAAGCCCTCGAGTGCGGGGCACGACCGGTGTGGGGGAGCGTCCAGGCAACAAGGGGGTCACCTGGGCGCTCCCCACTTCTTTATCCTCGAGGGGCCTGGTGGGGGGTGGCTACGCCCCCTCACCCAGCCCCTCCTGCAGCCCGCCCCCCTGACCCGGATGTCATTTAATCCCATCCGGGTCAGGGAGGGTGCCAACCAATCGGTGGTAGGGCGCGCCCCAGAGGACATGCCCCACCACTGAGAGGCACAGGGGACGGGGCGGTCGCCGCACCGCCATGCGGGCGGGGGGGCCAAAAGCCCCCCATTTTTCACATGGTCAGTGACTGGCTGCCGCCCCCTCCCTATGACCACACCAACCCCCGGACACATGAACATGACATGGTTATCTTTGGAAGGCGGGAGGTCGCAAGACCCCCGGCCGTATTTATTAAGATATAAAACAATACATTTTTAATTGCACGATAATCAGTTTATACAAAAATCAGCAGGACATTAGGTACAATATTGTCAACAGGTGTGAGAGACTATCCTTATCAAAACTCTAATACAGATTGTTTCCTAACCGAATCTAACATCCTCATCTGCATTTTTGTATACTAACATTTCTGGCCATATGGCAAGGTCGCTAACCGGTGTCAGATCCTACTAGCTGCGCCTCACCTAAAGATGTGCGCATGCGCAGCCGGGCCCGGTAATTACCCGGTCCACGCCGTGAACTTCATTTACCCACTAAATGAGGGCCCTTACTCTGCGCCATTCGCTGACGTCATGAGTATGCGCGTGCGGGGTGGCTACCAGCCTAAGGAAAGCGTGACTACTCCCCAACCCGTGCCCCTTTGAAGCACCAGTTACCTTGCCCCTGAAGTTATAGGAGGGGCCAATGGCCCCTCCCCTTGGGCAGGAACCTCCATAGGATGATGCCCGCCCCCTCAGACCTTAAAATAGCTGCTCACTGGTCATGACCTTACCGCCACAGGCCAGCATTGTTAACCGACGATCTGGCCCCCCCAACCTAGACCTAAACCAGGAGCGCGCTTACTTTGCAAATCCCTCCAACCAGGCCCAGAGATTATTAGACCACAGGACGTTCCCTGCCTCCGTCAAATGTACCCCGTCCCCCAGGTAGAATTGCTCGCCCCAGATACACCCATGTGGAATCGTCTGCAACCAGGGGGCTCGAAATAGTTTGTCCAACTGTGTGTTGATCCTCTTTACCGAGTGATTCAACGCCCTGACCAAGTCCCCCCCTCGCCACTGCCTCCGAGTGATAAGTTGCGACCATACTACTGTGCAACCCGGGCAAGTCCTGGCCACCCATCCCGCAGTGGAGATGGTCTCCTCGATAAGGATGCGCCTCCGGAGTTTGGCCAAGTTATTCTCCCCCAGGTGAAGTATCACCACTGACGGGGAGGCAGGCTGCTGATCTAAGAGTCCCTGGAAGAAGTTCCTAAACTGGCTGAGGCAGAAGCCCCTCCTCCCAAAGAATGAGATATCAAACCCCTTTTGCACCGCCCTTTCCTTACGGTCTCCTGAAAGAAAAACATGTTCAGCACGCCTCACATAAGAGTGGCCTACAATCCAAGTCACCAGTGTCCTTTGTTCTTCCCGTCGCTTGTGCTGTGATGGTGTAGATCGTTGACGCCCGGTGGCGAGTTCCTCCCCTGCATCACAGGTTTGAGAAACTGCAAAAAACTGAAATATACCAGGCGTGAGCACTATCTTGTCACAACATGTCAATTCGTACATATCGTTTGTAACACTCAGACGACCATCTCCCAATTTCCTTCACGTTCTCAACTGGGAGACCCCTTAATGCTGCTTCAGTTGCTGCCCCAATCCTAAAGGAGTGAGTGCCGAATTCCTTGGGATCAAAACCTGCCTGTCTGACCGTCAGCTCCAAGACTCGCCTAAACTGGTACCTGGTCAATGGTGTACCATCGACGTGACACAACAGTGCACCCCCCGCCACGCCCTCTCGCTGCCTGTAGAAGACCTCCACGTGAGAATCCGGGCAGCAAGGGTTGGCCCGGGCCCGGTGGAGCACTATGGTGTGACCCCGAGATTCCTGGTCAGTTTTGATCTCTGAATTGTCACCCACATAGTATCCTCTCTGATCTTAATACAGGTCCACTGTAGGCCGCCCAACTTATCTCCTTTTGACCCTGCCACCAACTCACCAATTTGCAGAGCCCCATAGAAAGCTAGGGAAAATGCAGCCTTGAACAGAAGTACCTCCCACTCTGAGCTACAGACATTGTGAAGTGCCCCCAGTAAGGCTGTCAGCCATGCTAGCCCTATGGGACTTCTTGTATTTGCAGAGTGACCCTGTAAGCGGCGCCAACCCCTAAAAGCCTTGCGCACCACAAAGGTGTTAGTGGGGTCTCGCATGCCCTTAGCCTGCGCAAAGAAGGAGACCGCCGCCCAATGCCTGCTCGCAGTTGCCACTGAGCGCCCCTCCTTGTGCATCAATTCTAAGTAGGCCGCAAAGCTGTCCTCCTGTGCCCACCTAACCTCCCATTCCTGCTCCAAGAAAGCACGTTAAGACAAAAACGCCCCTTCGTAAGCTGTCTTGGTCCTGGGGGCTAAGCTAGCAACCACGAGGTCCTGTAATCTGGGGCACCAATCTGCCAAAGTACTGCCGGGAAGTGCGCTGGCGAGGGGTCTGCTGCAGGAAGATGTTCCCTGAAAACCTGCATTTTAAAGCGAGAAAGGGAGTCAGCTGCATTGTTGAGAATGCCTGGGACATGCTTGGCTCTGAAAACCACATTCCATTTTAAGCACTGCAACACAATCTCCTTTATCAGGCGCAATATGAACGGACAACGTGCCCCCTGCTGGTTTATACATTCCAAGACTGTCATGTTATCCGACCAGAACACCACTGATTGATTACATAGGTGTTCTGGCCAGACCTTCAATGCCACCCTTACTGGGAAGAGTTCCAGAAAGCCAATGTTGGCAGTCAGACCCCCTGTTCTCATTCTTCCGGCCACCGCTGGGCGACCCACTTAGTCCCTAGGATGGCGCCAAAGCCCACACTACCAGCAGCGTCTGTCCATAAACCCAACTCTGCTGAAGTGGCGGGGGAACCGGGCCAAACTACCCTGCCATTAAAGTCCTCCAGAAATGCCATCCATATATGCATATCCTGGCGAACCTCAGATGACAACCTAATGTGGTGATGTTTCTCCCGTAGTCCTTTCATAGCCTGGGCAATAGAGCGTGGGAATAGGCGAGCCATTGTGATGACCCGCAGTGCAAAGTTCAGTTGCCCCACCACTTCCTGCAGCTGCTGCAAGGAAACCTTGCCTTTACGTAGGCATTGACACAGAGCTGCCCTAAACCTAGACACTTTGTCCTTGGGCAACCTGAAGCATCCCTCCACTGAGTCAATTTCGATACCAAGGAATTCCAGGCAGGTAGACGGCCCGACCATCTTCCCCGGCACCAGCGGGACCCCAAAAGCCCGCATGAGCACGCAAAATTCCTGCAATGCCCAAGCACACTCCTGAGAGCCCGTCGCACCTAAGAAAAGGAAATCGTCCAAGTAATGCATGACCTGCTGGTGGCCCGTCGCCTGTCTCATGGCCCATTCTAGAAATTAGCTAAATGTCTCAAAGTAGGCACATGATATGGAACAGCCCATGGGCATGCATTTGTCCATGTAAAACTTGCCCTCGAAAGTGAAACCTAGGAGGTGGTGATCCAAAGGATGGACTGGGAGGAGACGGAACGCAGATTCAATATCTGATTTTGCGTTCAGTGCTCCTTGCCCCAGGGCACGCAATAAGTCAACAGCCTGGTCGAATGAGACATACTTTACACTACAAATCCCCTCATCAATTGCATCGTTTAAGGATGCTCCTCTTGGGGCCGACAGGTTGTGGATCAGTCTAAACTCGCCTTTCTCTTTCTTGGGTACTACTCCTAGCGGTGAACACACAAAATTAGGGACAGGCACATTCTGGAAAGGGCCAGCTATCCTGCCTAGAGACAGTTCTTTGCTAATCTTAGCAGCCACCACTGCTGGATTATGTTTTACTGATAATTGGTTCCTACAATGTGCGCTACCTGTGTACCACTCCGCCGGGATCCTAAAACCTTGGGAGAAACCTTCCTGAAGTAGAGTGGCCGCTGCGTGATCCGGGTATCTGTTCAACCATGGGATCATTGCTAGAACGTCTATTGGTGTGGGACCACCCAACTGATGCCCACTACTCAGGTTTCCCCCTACCCCTCTGACTGTGATTTCCATTCTTGGACCTGCAGGTTGACTGGGGGTGGGAAGGGTGACCACAGAATGCACAGGCATGTCTAAATCTGCAGGTGCCAGGCGCCCTTGTGCAGGAGCGCTTATTGAAGTCCCAGCATACCCCTTTCCTCTCAGACCCACCCCCCCTATTCTTCCCCGGGACCTCACTCCCCTGGGCTGACCGAAAGGGCTGTTGGGGTCTAGCAGAGAACACCCTGACTGCACTGTGGGCTGGGAAGGGGCGGTGTTCCCTGAGAACTGCTTATGCCAAGACATAGAGTCAACCTTATCCCATGTCAGTGATGCATCAAACTCCTTGGCTTTCCTGAAATTGACATCATATTCCTTCCATGCATCTCCAGAGTACTGTTCGCTCGAACCCGACAATCCTGCTCTGGTAGCAAGCCATTGATGCCAGCACATTCGGGGGGCGTTCGGCCGTGATAGCCATAAGGACGGAAAAGGCCCTGACCCAGTTATTTAATGTCTCCTCTACCCTGAACTTTGAGCACTGTGCCCTCCATTCACTCGGATGCATCCATTCCTTTAGTAGCTTGGCATGCTCCATTTCCCTATTGTCCAGTAACAAGGAAAAAGTGTAGACATACTTTCCCGCCAAAATCAACTCTTTCACCGCCTGTGACACCTGTTGTGCTAAATTCTCGCTCCTGGATGGCACTATGCCGTCCCCCAAGAAAGGCAGCGCTACCTCCTAACCATTTCCGGGTGCCTGGGCCGGTAGACCGCCATCTCCGTTCTGTGGGGCGGGACTGGAACCTGTAAGTGAAGAAGATGAGGGCACCGCAGCACTGTCGGCCGCCGTTGCAGCTTTAATCTTTTCTACCAACTTTGCCGCCTCTGCCGCATGATCTGATGAAGCAAGTACCACACCCCCTTTCTGCAGCCAAGGCAATAAGGCTGCTATCTGAGACACCAACTCGACAGGGACCGGGTCCAGGTTACCTGCTGGCGCGACAGGCACCCCTGGGTGCCCTGATGGCCCTGGTGTGGTAGGCAGGGAATCGGCCGGCCGGTATCGGTACAACGGGCGGGGGGCAGTCCCCGCAGGAGGGGGTGCCGCCGGCATGGCAGGAGCCGGTGCGGCGGGCGCTGGAACTATAGGCACCGGTGTAACAGGAGGCGGCACCGCAGGTACAGGTGTAAGAGGGACCGGAACTACTGGTACAGGGGCTGGGGCATTGAACCTGGGCTTCTTGGCCTTAGACCTCTTTGGTGGGGTAACGAAATCCCCCCTCGGCAAGGGTGCCGTCTTCTGCTGGGTGGGCCTACCTGACGGGCCTGGAGGGTCCGCAAACCTCTCATTCATGCGGGCCTCTAATTCATCCATCTTGCCCAACCTCTTATTAATGTAGCTCATCTCACGCATCATGGCGCGCATCATAACCTCCATCTTGGACCCTCCTTTTCCACCCTTTGGCCCCGGCATGTTCACAGACCACAGCCCTACACTCCTAGTGTTACCACTCAGGTGACTGTGTGCTTTGTACCTTCACCAGATGGAGGATGCACAGGGGGCTATAAGCACCATGCAACCGTAACCGCAACGCCCCGGCTTCTCCGGTTTGTCAGGGGTGAGTAAACTCTAATGTAGACCCACCCGGCGACTACCAGAAGCAATGAAATGCAAGCCCCCCGCTCTCCTCTTACCGATCCAATCCTGTGCCTTTCCACAGCCGGTATCGGGTTTGTGACCACGTCCGCCGTTCACCACTCTGGATTCACCGTGCAAGATTCGCAGACGCACTGTAGTGTATTGCCTGAAATAGAAAACATTATTAATGTCTGGGAGTGGCAAGCTCAAGCAACTCCACCAAATTGGAAATACACTTCCCTCTAATAATGTGCTGAAGGAAAAGACTCAGTCTCAGCTGCAGTAGAGGATTGGCAATAAAACCCCACACAATGCTAGTTCTCTTAAAATTCTCTCCTCCACAGAGCACCTCAATCTCTCAGTGCAGAAACCCCACGTGAATTCCCAACAGTTAAACTGAAGACAGTTTACAATTTAGACAAATCGCTAAAACACTATTTTTAATCGGGTCTCCCATCCAGGCCGTGCCATAGTCGCCCCTGCTTCGCCCCCTCACCAAAACAATGATCCCCAGCGCTGCCTGGCCCGATCGGAATGCCCGCCCGTTTACGGAGCGGGGAAGGCGGGGATCGATCGCGTGATCCTCCTAAAGCTGCACGACCTTCTGGGGAGCTGCTGTGCAGTGGGTGCTTATTCCCCCTCTAATCGTGGTTATGACCGGCCGGCTTAGATTCGAGCGGCAGCTGCAGGCAAACAACCAAGTGCTGCTCGTCACCGCCCGCCCCCGCCCCGACAAATACCTTGTGTTAGGAAATCCCGCCGCCTGGAAACGCACTCAGGCGGCGCTTCTACAAAAATCCCTTCCTCATTCGACGTATGCTCCACGGCAGATGCCGACTCCAGGGAGGATCGCCGAGAGGGGCCGGACGCCTGCCGCAGCACTCCGCCTTGCTCTGCGTCTGCTTCCGAACAGCGCCTGTAAAAGAAAACACAAACGATGAATAAAACAAGAAGCCCCCGAGCGCGGGGCACGACCGGTGTGGGGGAGCATCCAGGCAACAAGGGGGTCACCTGGGCGCTCCCCGCTTCTTTATCCTAGAGGGGCCTGGTGCGGGGTGGCTACGCCCCGTCACCCAGCCCCTCCTGCAGCCCGCCCCCCTGACCCGGATGTCATTTAATCCCATCCGGGTCAGGGAGGGTGCCAACCAATCAGTGGTAGGGTGCGCCCCAGAGGACACGCCCCACCACCGAGAGGCACAGGGGAGGGGGCGGTCGCTGCACCGCCATGCGGGCAGGGGGGCCAAAAGCCCCCCCTTTTCAGGAGATATGACCTGCAGTTCAGCCAAAGGGACTTGTATCTACGTTTGGGAGGAAGACCCAGGGGTAAAGACAGTGCCACCAGGCCATATTCAACCTATAGGAAAGAATAGACTGTGGCAATATATTGAATGACAAACTCATTAGAAGAGAAATAGTCAGTTTTGAAAAATAAGGTCATAGAAACGCAGAACAACGATTTCCTAATTAATTATCAAAATATTTTGTTAAATTCTGTCCTGCGGTTGATGACTGAAGGTACGGGTGATCTGGCGTGGTACCCTTTACACTTAGAAACGTAGGGAGTGCTCCCAGCTGCATTTGAGGATAGAGGAGAGGAGATTATACTTTGAATTATGAAAATAATGTGATTCATGACATTTGAAAACTGCAGATAAAATGATCCCCTCAAAAATTAGAATGTTTAGAGGGCAGATGACATTCAGTTGCCTCATTAACAAAAGAACAGTAGTGGGTTAATACTTTGAAATACATATCCCTACTAATGTAAAAATTAGTAGCACACATTCAGAATATATTATTTGTATGTGAAAAATATTTCTGTATTAAGACACTTAACAACGTTTTACTCAATTAAACAGTACACTGTAGTCATAATACATAATAATGTTTAGGACGGCTGTCACAAGGATTTACCTCTGTTTGGGCAAGTATTGGTGAAAGCCTGCACAGGACAGTGCAGAAGTGACGTGGGATACCTCACAGTAACGCTTGGCGATCCCTCACAAGTATCAAAGACACAAACTAGAGTATCATGAAGCTTACAGAATTACAAACATTACCCTACAGCACATACAGCATATACCTGCATCGCCTCGCAGATCAAGGCCAGTTATATCAAGGCGCTCCGTAGGAAACAAAACAAGTATGTAGCACAGATTTCTAATCAATGAAAAATGCACTCGTTCTCTCTCCCTTCCTCGCCCTTACACCCACGATTCAAGTAGGCAGCTTAGGTGAGGAGGAGAAGCCGATCAAGCCTTTAGGTATGCACAAATAGTCACGTTTCCTGATAGCTACGGGAAAATAAGAAGTCATTATGAAGGAAATATAATGTAAATTGCTTTACCTAGAGGAGCAACCCCGTGTTCAGCAAAGCAGAGCTTCGATTTAAAGTGAGTGTCTAGACTGCTTCCCCTGGGGTAATAAATGAGATAAAACACACACAAACCTATATTTCGTTATGCCAGTAAAAGATGGGAAAGGTGGTGTGAAATAAAAAAATAAAATGCATTGACAAAGCCAATATGTCAGGCGTTGGCTGGCAGCCTTTTGTTTTTGATATGTCACGATGGTGCAAAACCTCATTGGCTAAATATTTTATTTTTTTGTTTAAAAAAAAGCCTACTCATTACCATAGTAGTCCTTAACACTGATGGGGACAACTTTGTGTGTGGATGTGCTCCTTGTGAAAGAAAAGTATGCTGTACCTCTAAGTAAAATCAGCCAAGGACTGAAGAGTGCTAGCCCACTGTCCCATGATGCATGCTGCAGTGGCAGGAAGGGAAATGTGCATGGCACAAAGCCAATTGATCTGATGATAGCTGCCGACCTTTTGCTTTGTCAATGCTTTTTTGTGATATTTTCGTAAAACTTCACTACAAATAGAGAGGCTTGCAAAGACAGAGAAAGCTGTATAATTAGGTGGTGTTGTAAAGACATTTAGGGCCATATGTATCATTGAAATTCGCATTCGCAAAGGCCGAAATTAGCAGAATTTCGGCCTTTGCGAATGCGAATTCTCAATATGGTATGTATTAAACAAATGTGGTTCAAAATAAGGAATCGCACAAGTTGCGATTCCTTATTTTGCGATTGCCTTTAAGGAATCGCACAATTTGCGATTCCTTAAATGCAAAAAAATATTGCTAATTGTCCCTAAGGAATTGCAAATTATCACCAACTTCAAGTTGGTGGTAAGTTGCGAATTCCTTTCAAAAAGCATTTTTTTTTAAAACAAAAGGTGCCATGTGACACTCATACATGCCCTTAGGGCATGTATGTGCGCCATATGCGCACACATGTCATTTTCAGGGCTGCAGCAGGGTGTCCTTTGGACACCCCTGCACCCTTGAAATTATTCTCAATTTGCGATTAGCTAATTGCTAATCGCACATTTCCCCTTCATTCCTATGGGCCTCCTGGCCCTTAGAAATGAATGGGAAATTATTCCTTAATTGCGATTTGCAATTTGCTAATCGCAATTAAGGAATTTTAAGAAATCGCTGAAAAGAAGCTGATTTCTACATACATACCATTTTGCGATTTCTAAATAGCGATTCCTTAAAAATCGCTATTTAGAAATCGGAAAATGGAACTATGATACATATGGCCCTTAGGGGCTAATAAGGATGTCAGCAAATAGAGAAAATCTCCAGCAAAGAGCCCCTTCGTCAAGCCCGTTAGGCATTGCAGCGCCGGCCCAATCAGGAGCTGCCCGATAATGAAGCATGACAAATTTCGGGGTGTGTGAGGGCCCTTGCTCCTTATAGTAGCGGTTCCGCTAGTTGCTCTTTCAAACTCAGTCACTGCCTTCCTTAGGAACTGCATACTCTGTTTTTTTGCCATTCATCTAGAGGGGCGTGTATGCTGGATCTAATAACAAACGCCCCAGTCTCTCCTTTTGTGATTTAAACTATTGACAGGAACCGCGGTCAATGCAGTTCTTACCAATGTATTGAAACATTGTCAAATGGCAAAGTTACTATTTTTATTTTTCAAAAACAAAACCATACCAAAAACATACAGCTAACATATAAATTATGCTTAAATCATTATAATGCAAGTAATGTGTGATGTAGAAGATTTTAATTTCCTAGGCTTTATAGTGTTTTACAGTATTGTTAGCACAATCTCACTAGGTGTGGGTGATAAACTCTGATCCATGAGCAGCGTTGTTGGAGTTTGGCCCAGTATGCATACTGCTTGAAGCGTGGAATTCCAGAAAACTTTTGCCAACCACCTTGTGGCGGATTTTTATCTTGTGCGCAGCGCATTAACGTAAAGGTGCCAAGTGGTAGCAAAAACATTGAATGATAAACCCACTCCTGCCAAGATTTCTCAATGTGGGTGGTTGCAGCAGGTCGGTACCTCTCATATTGAGAAAGCTGCCACTTGATTTAGGAATCTGCAGCTTAAATAGAGAATCTACATGAGCGGCAGAAAGAAGCAGAGCTCTCTGGGGCACCAAGTGGTGTCATTCATGCTGCTTGAACAAAAAATCAGTGCGAGCAGTGCAACATGCCAAATGTCACCACACATAAAACTTTGGTAAATCTTGTGGAGTATTTAGATAACTTTGCAGAAATCTGTGGAGTGAAACTGTGCGCATAACGCCCACCTGTAAAAGAGCAATTTGTGTATCACTGCAGGCTGTGAGATACTCACCACTAATAGAAAACATAACGACAGTATATACCTCAGTACAGTGTACAGTGATAGTAAAACTAGAACAAGAAACCCTACATTTTTGTTTGCATTTACTGTATATTGCAGTATAATGATTTTTTTCAGGCTAGATCTTGTAGCATAGGATTTGAACACAAAACATAGATAACATTGACAATATTCATTAAGAAATTCAAGAATGTATAATTTAATATATGATGACTTTTAAGGCTAAATGTAACACTATGGAACACCATTGCGGTCTTGGGACCGACTGATCTCTGTTCGGCGGTCTTGACACCGCTATTACAACAAGATCGCGGTTCCATTTTTAAATTTCGATTACAAAAATATAGATGAAAAAAATATTGATTACAAAAATATCGAATCCCTATACTTAAGCAGGTAAGTACAGTAATATTGACTCAAAAATATTGATGTAAAAAATGTACATGTAAAAAATATAGACTTTAAAAAAATACCATAACTTAACATAAATTAATTAAATAATATTAATAATATTAACAAATTAAATTAAATGTAATATATATTTTGACTAATTATAACAAATACACTTAATTTATAAATATAAACACAAAAAAATGTGTACATCACATATATCTACTTAAATCCATGTTATTAACTATCATCTTTTTTAATTTATAAAATGTTTAATTATATAAACATAAAATAAACACATATAAATAAGTATAAATAAAATATTTTATTTTTAATTAACACATTAAACTTTAAAAAAAACATACATTTAATAACAAAATAAAAACATTAGTACTTAAAACGTTGGATAGCGAAGGGTTAAAAATTACTATTCCCACTCCAGTGAGTGCAACAGTAGGGAAAGCGTTGGATAGCGTACGGGTAAAAAGTACTAGTCCACAGTGCAATAGTAGGCAAAGAGCTGGATTGTGGAGGGGTAAAAATGACTATTCCCACTCCAATTAGTGCAACATTATGTTATGTTATGTTTTGGAGATTTCTAAAGCACACGATTACCCGGAGGTGTCCTGGCGCTGGTCACTTCTTGTGCAGCAGAACTAGGAAGGGAACATTATTTGTCAAAGAGCCAAGTCTTCAAACCTTTCCTAAAAGCTAGAAGATTGGTAGCATTTCTCAAGTGGACTGGGAGACCATTCCAGGCCATGGCTGCACATAAAGAGAAGCTTCTGCCGCCCCACTGGGCCTTTTTTGTGGGTGGGATTACAACCAGTTTAGCTTCTGATGATCTCAGCGTTCTTATCGGTCTGTACCACTGAAACTGGTGTCTTAAATGTTCAGGTCCCCCACCTTGCAGCGCTTAAAACACTATACACAATGACTTAAACTGCACCCGGTTCCTGACCGGGAGTCAGTGCAAGTTTTTTATTCTTTAGAGATTAGGGATAATTTGGTTGTACCTGTAAGAAGTCTGGCTGCGGCATTCTTAAGCAGCTGAAGTTTATACAAAAACATTTGCTGAATATTTAGGTATTAGCTGTTGCAGTAGTCCAGCCTTGATAAGACCGAGGCTGCGACCACTGTTTCCCGGCTTCCTAGCAGAAGAAGCCGCACCACCTTCTTAACAGTTCTCAGAACATGTACTGTTTTTGAGACTACTGCATTGGCCTGGGCTCCTAGGGTCAATTTCTCATCCAACAAAACTCCCCGATTCTACACCGTATTTGAGGGTGAAGGGAGTGTGATCCCAAAGAGGCCGGCCACCAATTGGGAGTCTAAGAATTAGGGTAATTCCCGAACAGCATCACTTCGGTTTTATCCGAATTCTATTTTAGGCAGTTTTCTGCCATCCATCTACCTACTGCTTCCATGCAGGACTGAAAACAGATATCTATTCTCAGTTATTTGCCCGGTAGTAGAGACACCACAATTTGTGTGCCATCTGCATAGGATGTGATCCCAAATCCAAAGGCCCTGATAACAGGGGCCAGAGATGAGACATACACATTAAAAAGTGTTGGGCTCAAAGATGACCTCTGCGGCACACCGCCTGGCAGTGTAAAGAGTTTTGACTGAAATTTCCCCACGGAAACAATCTGATCTCAGTCTGATAGAAAAGATTTGAGCAGATCCCAGACTTTACCCCATACCCCACAATCCCTGAGACGGTCCATCAAATTCTCATGATGGACCGTATCAAATGCAGCAGAAAGATCCAATAGAATCAAGGTTGCCCTACCTCCCTGATCCACTGCTGCTCTGATTTCTTCAATAGCCTTGATGAGAGCCAACTCTGTGCTATGTCTAAAACCATATCTAAAACCATATTGTGAGGGAGAGGTAGCCAAAGCATGGACTTCCTTCAAGAAAGCACTGAGTTGACAGTTCATAGCTTTCTCAACTATTTTGGCAGGGAGAGTTTTCAAGAGATCGGGTGAAAGTTGTTCGGGTCATTGGGGTCCAGGCTTGGCTTCTTTAAAAGGGGAAGTATTGAGGCCACGTTCCACTGCTTAGGAAACTGTCCAGTTTCAAACATACCATTAAAAATAGATAAGGCAATTGGCCCAAGGGCCAGTTTTACGATCATTACTGGACAAAGCTCAAAAGGTGAACCCGATTTAACTCCTGTTAGGAGCTCCAAAGTGTCGTGCACAGTCAGTGGTCTAAATTTGTCCAAGACATAGGGTGAGAGCCTCGTATGTTCGGAGGCCTCCTTTGCCATTTTTGAACCATCATCAATTAGATCTACTGAAGACTGAAAATATGCTCAACACTTTATTAGGAAAGAATTTTGCGATCTCCTCACATAGGTCTAAACTAGGTTGGACAGTAGCTTGCCTCAGGAAAGCTATTTCGGAGACCGTTCTGAAGAGCTCGTTGGGTGAATTCTTCACCAATTCAATTTGGAAAGAATAACATTTTTCTTTAGCGGAAAAAATGGCTTTCTTATAAATTTGAAGGCTAAATTTATACAGTTTCCTCTCAGATTCCATATAGCCTTTCCTCCAATTGTGTTCAAGGCATTTACAATTACATTTAAGAATCTTTATCTCATCAGTATACCATGGAGCCGAGGGTTATAGTCTTTTCAGGAGAATAGTTTTGAGGGGAGCTAATTTGTCACACTGTGCAAGCCATTTGGTATAGTAGGCAGAGACCTCCTCAACCCCATCCATTAGATGACCTGCCGGGGAAGTTAGGAGCTACTGAAAAGCAGTCCCATCGACTCTATTCCAGGCTCTCGTCTCTATCAGTTCTTTATGATAGCTACTCCTTGAATGTTGGTCTGCCACACAGAGCTCAAATAGAACAGCAACGGGGTCGGACCACACAAGTGGTAGTAGGCCCGTACACGACAAGCCTGAGAGATTTACCATCCAGGGTATGTCCAGCTGCATAAGTTGTCCCTCTAACAATTTTTTTAAGATCCACACTGTCCATCATATCCATCAACATAGCTGTGTCCGGGTCGTTCACGAGTTCTAAATAGAAGTTAAAATCTCCCAGGATGGTGTAAGTGTTGCAAGAAAGGCCTGGCATTGATTCAAAAGAAAGGCATATACAGTCAGCAGCCCTATAAACCCTATTGAGATCCAATAGGTTAGTTCTGGAGTATGTATAAACTGGGGACTCACCTGGCCGTGGGCAGACAGGCTTGCCTTAGGTGCGCCCGCTGAGCGCGCTCGCGCCAGTGTCTGATTAAGTATCTAATGTCTGAGAAAGACTAGCCTGCTACCCCACATCCTCCCAAGATGGCTGCCCTCGTGTCCAGAGTACCCCCGCCCAAAGTTCAGAAAGTGTTCAATGCACGGGTAAGCATAAAACAATTAAAAGCTCACTATGAAACGATGTAAGCGCGCTGCTCGCTGTTTTATTTGTGCAAAGAAGCAGAATGGCAGTATTAAAATACAGGTATTAAAAGGTTTTCACCAAAGCAGAATGGCGAGATGCCGAAACCTAATTCTGCCTATCTGCTGGCTCAAGCCTTAGGAGCCAGTAGAGAAAGAATTGGATTGCATAGTGGTAAAAATTACTATTCCCACTCCAGTGAGTAAAACAGTAGTGAACGCGCTGGATCCCAAAACAATAAAAAAATAAAACCAGCAACATTTTTATTACATTTAATTATTATATAAATTTAAATATATTATTATTAACTAAGATAATTAAAAAAAATCCACGTAATATAACATTATAAAATCCAGAACACACACCTACAATTAATGACACAATTAACTTTAATTATTACTAATTAATTATTGAAAATGAATGTATTATTATTTATCAATGAATCAATAAAAAATTAATTACCACCTTTCACACCAAATTCAAATTCAAAATTCTTTATTCGACTGTCTAAAATGCAGTCATAAAAGCATGTAAAAATACATATATATACAGTTCATTATTGAAAGTACAACAAGCAAGTAAAAACAGGTAATCACAAAGAGATTAAATGATAACACGATCCAATGTAAATGTACTTATTAGAGACTTAATTACTAGGGTAATACAGTTCAACTGGGGGTCAACCTTCCATACTTTGTCTGAATTTCAGGGCTGTTTTTAAAAAGTTACTAGTAAAAAAGGTGCTATCACCGTGCAGCATTTGGAGATGTAGTAGAGCTGGCTTAATTTGCACAAAGTTCAGTTTTTTAAGCAAGGGTTTTAAAAATGTATTCCGTGGTCTCGAGTAAAAAGTGCACAGGAATAAAAAGTGAGCCAGATCTTGCGGAGACTTGTTGTCGCAGCCGCAAGGTGGCAACACTTGACCTATATGGGCTCCACTCGGTACAGCTAACAACAGGTGATATAAACCAAAACGGAATCTGCTCAATAGGAAACGCTCATGTCTTGATATATGCCAGGATAGAAATGGTTCAGAGCGTATACAAGTCTTAGTTAAAATATGACTCATTACACTACCCTTCTTCAACTCAATTTCTTCCCTATCAAGCTGTCGATTTAATAGGAAAGTATCCTTTACATAGTTAGCGTCTTTCTTGGATATATGCTGAGGTGTTAAGTAGAGATCCAACCTGCCCAGATCTTTGAGGCAGTTTCTAATGTATTTCAGCCAGGGTATCTTGAGTTGCCCTTCCCAGGTGAGGGCTTCAAGAAGGATATTGTGGGTTAATGGTATTGAGTCATTCATCCAACAGTTCAACCAGCAGAGCAGAGGGTTTACAGCAATTTTATCTCCTAAGTGTGGTGTGCCAAGTTCCTCTTGGACAGAAAAATTAGCAGTACTTTTTGGTAAACACAGGACCTGTTTCAGGAAGTTGTTTTCAAGAGTTGTAAGGGCATCCACTGGGGCAAAGCCCCATAGTTCGCTTCCGTAACAGGCAACTGCGATGCTTTTCGCTTGGTATAGCTTCATTACGGCGGACACTGGTGTGTTACCCATTTTGCGTGCAAAATCCATTATTCCAGCGTTGGTCCTTAGTATTTCACCTTTCCTTTTGTTTATGGCAGGGCCCCATGAAAGTTTATGATCAAACAATACTCCAAGGTATGAAAAGGTTTTTGTAGATGGTATTTTTTCCCCATTGACCGAGAAGGGGTAACGTTTTTTTGATCCTGAGCCTACCATCATAACAAATGATTTGGAGTTGTTGATGTTCAGGCCACGTAAGGTCACAAATTGAAGAAAGGAATCTAATAATTTTTGAAGTCCGAGTGCAGTTCTGGATATGAGGACGGCGTCATCTGCGTAAAGCAGAACAGGCACGCCCTTTTTTCCAATGCGAGGATAATCCGTGTCAGTTTTTAAAAGATGTTCCTCGAGTCCGTTTATATATAGGTTAAAAAGAAAAGGTGCTAAAATACAGCCCTGCCTAACCCCCCGGTTGATTTTAAAGTCTCTCGTTACTTTCAGATCTTTAGTGTAACGGACATTGGCACGTGTATCATTATGGAGGTCAGCCAAAAAGTTGATCAAGTTATTTTCAACGCCCATGTTCTGCAAGACTTCCCAGAGTTTACTTCTATCGACACAATCAAAGGCCGAAGAAAGGTCCATAAAGGCCATATATAATGTTCTTTTTCTGGCTTGAGTATATTTGCCGCTGATTAAATATAAGTTCAGGCATTGGGTAGTTGTAGAATGCCCTGGTCTGAATCCATACTGGACAGGAGTCATTATGCTGTTATGTTTGGCCCACGTGTTCAGCCGGTTTAAGAGGATTCCCCCCACTACCTTTGCAACTGAATTTATCAGGGAAATTGGTCTATAACAAGCCGCTTTTGTTCTGTCACCCTTTTTATATACAGGGACGATAGTGGATGCTCCCCAGTACTTAGGAGCCCCGATTTCAGCCCCAGCATTGATGACAGCTGTAAGGATTGGGGCCCAAAAGGGAATGTTGGATTTAAATAAATCCGGTGGAAGACCATCTGGGCCCGGGGCTTTGTTACTAGTAAGACCATGGATCCCTAATTCAACTTCTTTGATAGTAAAGTGCAGAGGTGTATTTTCAGGAAGTTTAAGAGTTTGCATTGTCTGTGGGGCGTCACTCATAAAAATGGAACTGAAATGAGAGATCCAATCGTTCTCAGGTATGACAGTTCCGAGGCTGTCAGCATTCGGGTCATCAAAGAGTGGCTTGTTGATTATGCTCCAGAACTTCGAGCTATTGCCCAGAATTGAGGGATCGAGCAGAGACTCCCAGATTTTAGTTTTTATAGTCTTTTTGTGAGATGCAAGGGCGTTTTTATATTCTGCACGTAAGGCCTTGATGAGTGCAGAGTCTCTTGGCTTGTTCTTGAGGGCAGCTTTTAGTTTTCGATTAGCTGAGGAACAGGCATGATCAAACCAACGTGGTTGTTGGGCGATTGTTCCCTTTATGGGTACCGAGAGCAATTGATCAATCCTTTTTGTCACCACTATGAAGGCAGATAAGATGGATTCCGGGGGAGTGGAGTTTGAGCCACAGAGGTTGAGTTCAAGTTCACAGTGCTTTACAACGGACTCGTGCAAATTGTCGCTATTTATCAAATTCCATTTCAGGCGGCGATTGTTATTAACCGGTTTTAGCACTCCCGGGTCCTTAATATTTTTCCGAAGTACAAAAGGACCACGTTGTAGCTCAAGGTAAAGAGGGTTGTGGTCGCTGTGAATGCTTTCGAGTATATCAAAGTTTAGAACCTGATTAACCACACGAGCTGAAAGGAGAATGTGATCTATGAAAGAACCTGACTCAGAACCTTTATAAGTTGGATTTTTAAAGGTAAAAGAGTCGACTTTCAGGGATAGTGCCATAGTCAAGTTCAGGGCGTCCATTAAGGTGTTCAATCGTGTTCCACGATGGCAATGAGCAAGGTGAGGACCTGCTTTGTTTCCACATCCCAAAGAGCCCAGAGGTGTTGTAAGAGGGTTTCCACAGATGTGCGTGTTGAAATCGCCAACAATTATTTTATCCTGAGACAATTTTGTCTGGCTTTCACTTAGATGATTTTGAAGAGTGACGATGTTACATTCGCCCGGTGAAGAGACAGAGTTGTAGAAATTGACCAGGGTTATTCCTTTCTTCCCCTTTCTGAGATCCAGGATCTGGATGTTCCTACTGTCCAGCTGCAAATAGTTTATCTCAGATTTAAGGGACAGACTGATAAATGTTGCTAAGCCCCCCTTTGCCCTGCCACTGGGTGAGGGGGATGCATGGACAAAGAAGCTTTGGAATCCCTCAATGAAGACATTACTATCTACTAACCAGGTTTCCTGGAAGCATAATATGGTGTAATTATTAACAAAGGATATTCACAACGGGTCGTTGGTTTTGGAAGCCAGTCCTGCGATGTTCCATGACAGGATTTTAATTGGGTTGGAATCATTGTGATCTAATGATGGTGCAGAGGTTGTGTTAGGAGAACGATGCAGTTGTGGATTAACATTTATTGCAAAGTTCATCTTATGATTTTTGGTAGTGAATGAGGGTTGGAAGACTGTAGAGGTAGAGAGGCTGCGTGCTTCAGGTAAAGAAGGGGTAGGGATGTGTTCTGAGGAGGGGCTAACTGAATAAATAGATCTTGTCATTGTGGCAGTATTGGCTAAGTTGACCTCTGAGAGGTTAGAGGTTATTAATGAATTGACCTTGCATACTACAGGGTTATCCACCCTGTCAGGGCAGGAAACGAAGGGCAAGTCAGATGGCAGTCAATCAACCTCATCCAGTTGGTCGTAGTTGTAGAGTACATCATATCTATTAGACGTTGGGAACCCGTAGTTATTATGTTGAAAGTTAGGGTGGTTATAAGCTCGATGGTGAATGGGCCCTGATCTCTCAAATGTTGCTGGGGGTTGATAGTTATATGTTTTACTTTCCCAAGGGTGAACATATGGGTATGGTTCAGAGCCCACTGGCATGCCTTGAGAGGGAACAAAAGGGGCTGGCCAGGGTTGAGGATATAGCTGCGAGGTAAAGGGTCCTTCTTGGGCATAATGATGTTTATATTTATTCCTTTGGCTATCGGAGCGAACGGGATAAAAGTAACTTAGACCCATTGTACGGATCAGACTATTTGTCACAGGGCTCCTCCAGTCTGCAATAAATTTCGCCGCTCCTGTGTATTTAAAGGTGACCACAATGCATTCACCCTCTGTGGATTTAAAACGTGTGCCCACCCACTCTACTCTCTTAACATGAGAGATGGTTCCTATTATGTTGGAGGGAAGTGGCCTGTGTGTAGTTAGCCATTGCATCACTTTGTTCTTTAATTCCTCATGCGTTTCCTCCCTGTTTTCATCTGCTTTGGGTACCCCAATCATGACTATTGTGTAGGGATTAGACTGTGGTGGTAAGTTTATATGTGATGGTATTCGTGTTGTGGTGGGTCTAGGTTGCTTTGCTCCTGTTACTTTAGTAGGGATGTTTGCGTTTGATGGAGCTGAGTGTCTTATATTCTCAGCAATGCCTGTATTTGTATTAGAAGGATGACCCTCTGTTGCCCACTCACTGTCATCGTCATCCTCACATACCTGGGTATTTTGCGTATTATCTGTAGGTATAACTGTAATCTTATCAGTAGGTTGAGCTGTTTGTGGGTTTGACGTCAAATCAATTGTGGGGGGACTCTGATGCTGTGATTTTTTCTGTTTACCTGTGTCCTTTGATGGATCACTTGATTTTTTTGCAGTTTTTGGATTTTTTACGTTGAGGGTTGTAGAGGCTGGAACAAAAGTAGGAGGTGTATTGGGTATTTTGAGTAGTTTAAGAATACTAGATGATATATCATTTTGAGCCCTCTCGAACTTACTCAAAGCCTAATCAGGGTTTCAATCTCTCTCATAGATGGTATGTTCGTGGTACGTATCTTATCTATGTGGCCTGTTTCCTTGTTGACCAGAGATCTCCCTGTGCTGTTCTTGACGTTTCCATGTACGTCATGATCCTGTAGAGAGGTAAGTGAGGGCCCCCCACGTGTTGGTTCAGTGGGTTTCCCCAAGGTTGTTTGCTGCCACATATCTTTAATAGAGCGTTTGGGTTTACCTAATAGGAAATGGGTTTCCTCAACCAAAGCTGGAGATGTAGCATTTTTATGATGTTTATTGCTTACACGGTTAGTTAAAGTCAAGAGACTATTGTCCAAATTATTCATTGTTGAGTCAGTGAACAAAGATTTAGGTGTGTTCTCTTTAACGTGTGACCTTGGTAAATCCAAGAATGATTGCATCAATAAAGACTCCTGCGATGAAGCAGTATCATCCATATTTTGGGTGTTGTTAGTAGTGTGGGAGGACAAGTTTGGAAAGCATAAGTCTGGTGTCAAAGAGAGACGCCTCTCTGTGTCCTGAATGGCATCCGCCACGACACTAATAGTTTTTTGCAGCATTATGTCTATTGCAGTTATGGTGGGTAGAGGTGTACTCACGGTTTTCAGTCTGCTAGTAGATCTTGTTGCCATCGGTGTTTTCAGTGTTTTGGTCATCCTTATGCAGTATTTGGTGCCCCACGCTCCGTCTGTTATTTATGATGACTTTAGCTTGCAGATCCTACCAGGCAATCTTGGGGAGGTGGCCCGCCCTTTGCCCGGGCTTCACCCCGGGCGTTCCCGCGCGCTCCCGCGACACGGGGATCCTTCTGCTTTTATCAGGGCAGGTGGCGCTCTCTGGCGTGTGTGACGTCACCTGCACGCGCCGCCGCGAGGCCTGCCGGGTGTTGTGGTCCCCCGGAGCGGCGGCGCGGAGTTTGATGCCCTCGTGACTCTTGGCGGTGGCGGCTGGAGCGTCTACAGTTTTAAATGGCCAGGTAATGACTCTCGGCGGTGGCGGCGTTGCGGTGCTCTCCCCCGCTTTGCCGGGATCCTTCTGCTTTTATCAGGGCTGGTGGAGCTCTCTGGCACGTGTGACGTCACCTGCACACGCCGCCACGAGGCCTGCCGGGTGTTGTGGTCCCCCGGAGCGGCGGCGCGGAGTTTGATGCCCTCGTGACTCTTGGCGGTGGCGGCTGGAGCGTCTACAGTTTTAAATGGCCAGGTAATGACTCTCGCGGTGGTGGCGTTGCGGTGCTCTCCCCCGCTGTGCCGGGATCCTTCTGCTTTTATCAGGGCTGGTGGCGCTCTCTGGCGCGTGTGACGTCACCTGCACGCGCCGCCATGAGGCCTGCCGGGTGTTGTGGTCCCCCGGAGCGGCGGCGCGGAGTCTGATGCCCTCGTGACTCTTGGCGGTGGCGGCTGGAGCGTCTACAGTTTTAAATGGCCAGGTAATGACTCTCGGCGGTGGCGGCGTTGCGGTGCTCTCCCCCGCTTTGCCGGGATCCTTCTGCTTTTATCAGGGCTGGTGGCGCTCTCTGGCGCGTGTGACGTCACCTGCACGCGCCGCCGCAAGGCCTACCGGGTTTTGTGGTCCCCCGAGCGGCGGCGCGGAGTCTGATTCCCTCGTGACTCTTGGCGGTGGCGGCTGGAGCGTCTACAGTTTTAAATGGCCAGGTAATGGCTCTCGGCGGTGGCGGCGTTGCGGTGCTCTCCCCCGCTTTGCCAGGAATCTTTTGCTTTTATCAGGGCTGGTGGTGCTCTCTGGCGCATGTGACCTCACCTGCACGCGCCGCCGCGAGGCCTGCCGGGTGTTGTGGTCCCCCGGAGCGGCGGCGCGGAGTCTGATGCCCTCGTGACTCTTGGCGGTGGAGGCTGGAGCGTCTACAGTTTTAAATGGCCAGGTAATGACTCTCGGCGGTGGCGGCGTTGTGGTGCTCTCCCCCGCTTTGCCAGGATCCTTCTGCTTTTATCAGGGCTGGTGGCGCTCTCTGGCGCATGTGACGTCACCTGCACGCGCCGCCGCGAGGCCTGCCGGGTGTTGTGGTCCCCCGGAGCGGCGGCGCGGAGTCTGATGCCCTCGTGTCTCTTGGCGTTGGCGGCTGGAGCGTCTACAGTTTTAAATGGCCAGGTAATGACTCTCGGCGGTGGCGGCGTTGTGGTGCTCTCCCCCGCTTTGCTGGGATCCTTCTGCTTTTATCAGGGCTGGTGGTGCTCTCTGGCGCGTGTGACGTCACCTGCACGCGCCGCCGCGAGGCCTGCCGGGTGTTGTGGTCCCCCCGAGCGGCGGCGCGGAGTCTAATTCCCTCGTGACTCTTGGCGGTGGCGGCTGGAGCGTCTACAGTTTTAAATGGCCAGGTAATGACTCTCGGCGGTGGCGGCGTTGCGGTGCTCTCCCCCGCTTTGCCAGGAATCTTTTGCTTTTATCAGGGCTGGTGGTGCTCTCTGGCGCATGTGACCTCACCTGCACGCGCCGCCGCGAGGCCTGCCGGGTGTTGTGGTCCCCCGGAGCGGCGGCGCGGAGTCTGATGCCCTCGTGACTCTTGGCGGTGGAGGCTGGAGCGTCTACAGTTTTAAATGGCCAGGTAATGACTCTCGGCGGTGGCGGCGTTGCGGTGCTCTCCCCCGCTTTGCCAGGATCCTTCTGCTTTTATCAGGGCTGGTGGCGCTCTCTGGCGCATGTGACGTCACCTGCACGCGCCGCCGCGAGGCCTGCCGGGTGTTGTGGTCCCCCGGAGCGGCTGCGCGGAGTCTGATGCCCTCTTGTCTCTTGGCGGTGGCGGCTGGAGCGTCTACAGTTTTAAATGGCCAGGTAATGACTCTCGGCGGTGGTGGCGTTGTGGTGCTCTCCCCCGCTTTGCTGGGATCCTTCTGCTTTTATCAGGGCTGGTGGCGCTCTCTGGCGCGTGTGACGTCACCTGCACGGTTCGCCTAGAGGCCTGCCGGGTGTTGTGGTCCCCCGGAGCGGCGGCGCGGAGTCTGATGCCCTCGTGACTCTTGGCGGTGGCGGCTGGAGCGTCTACAGTTTTAAATGGCCAGGTAATGACTCTCGGCGGTGGCGGCGTTGCGGTGCTCTCCCCCGCTTTGCCGGGATCCTTCTGCTTTTATCAGGGCTGGTGGCGCTCTCTGGCGCGTGTGACGTCACCTGCACGCGCCGCCGCGAGGCCTGCCGGGTGTTGTGGTCCCCCGGAGCGGCAGCGCAGAGTCTGATGCCCTCGTGACTCTTGGCGGTGGCGGCTGGAGAGTCTACAGTTTTAAATGGCCAGGTAATGACTCTCGGCGGTGGCGGCGTTGCGGTGCTCTCACCTTTCACACCATTTACACATATACACACCAAAACACTCACCTAAAATTAATTACCCGATTACAATGAATATTTACTAATCAATTAATGGTAATACATTTCAAAGTATTTAATAATGAATCAATAAAAAAAAAATACTTACCACTCATCACACAATATACACATATAAACACCACAACACATACCTAACATTAATTAAACAATGAACCTAATTATTTATTATTGACTAATTGAAATTAATTAACAACTAAAAATTAAACTATCATTAATCAAATAACACAATAATTATTCAATACATTTTATAAAATTAAATTACTTCCCATCCTATTCCCCTATAAACCCACAACCCGCTGTAGACAATTCTCATAAAAAACAACACTAAAATACATGAAATTATGAATAAATTGATACTTTTGTAAACTATATTATTTAAAACTATATTTATTACAAAAATATTTCTGTTATCTATCCGCCCCACTTCACTCTCCTTTTAGGTCTTAACCTTCATTTTGTGTCATTTTCCCCTCTTGTCAAGCTCCCCCCTTCACTCTCCTGTGTCTTTCCTCAGTTTTTCACTTGTTTTTTACCCTCATCTCAAGCTCCCCTTTCACTCTCCTGTGTCCTCTGTGGCTTTCCTCCACTCTTTCTTCCACTTTTGCTGCCTTATTTGCACTTTTCTGTCTCTTTTTGCTTTTTTCCCTCTGCCTTTCTTAGCCCATTTTTTCCCTCCACTGCTGCCCCTGTGGCCCCTCCCCCAGCACGACCTACCAGCTGTCCAGCCCTCTCTGACCCCTATTTAACCCCCTTGGGTGCGGCTGTGATTCTGTGCCTGTGCGACAGAATCGCGAGTGGGCGGGTTCATGACGGCTCCCAGTCGTCATCAGCACACGAGCATCGTAATGCATGATGGCTGGGGGCCGTCATCAGCACCGAAGGGGTTAATGATGGCCATTGAGGGGCCGCTGCGCAGCCGTGCCGCCGGGGCGCCTAAGGCAAGACCAGGTGTGCCCTTCCACGACCCGACTGCGACCAGCGCCAGGAACCCTGGATCTCTGTACCGCCAACGCTATGACCCAGCTGCACTCCACGCTCTCAAATGCAAGCTAGCATCACCAGCCGACACCCACAGACCCTTCAGCTGTCACCGCTGCTGGCACACCTGCCGGACTGCCATGACCACTGAGCCACTGCAATCCACCTACAAGAACACACCAAACTGAAGACCCTGCAATGTATCCTGCTCAACATCCGATCCCTCCACAAACACGCCACAGAAATCTGGGACCTCCTCGACAGCACTACCCCAGACGTAGCGTTCTTTACCGAAACCTGGACCAACACCACCTCGGGACCGGACATCACCATTCCCCAAGGATACAAGATCTCCAGGAAGGACTGCCCCACCCGCCCTGGAGGAGGAACCCTATCACCCACAAATCCACCCTCCGCCTGAGCACACTCCCTGACGAGCCCAGAGACCTGATGGAACACCTTCACTTCAAGATATTGGCCAGTCCTACCTCCACACTCCATGGAACCCTCATGTACCGACACCCTGGACTCCACGGACTTTTCGCCAACTCCATCACAGACATCATTTACCCACATGCCATTGCGTCCACCAACTACACCCCACTGGGAGACATCAAGTTCCACCTCGACAACCAACTGGACCCCAGCACCACATCCATCCAGGGCAACCTCCACAACATTGGACTCTGCCAGATTGAGACCGAACCCACACACTCAGCAGGACAGACCCTCGACCCCTCTTCACAACAGGAAACTCATCACCTTCAGTCACACCACCGAACTCCCATGGAATGACCATCGATGTGTCCATTTCACCTTCAGAACACCCACCATCCACGGACACCAGCACCAGCTCTCACGAAGAAACTGGAACAGAATCACCGATGACCAGTTAACCTCATCACTCTACAACTCCACCCCAACCCTTGTGGAAACTGACGACACCAACAATGTAGCCCGAACCCTGCACAGATGAATCACCTACAGCGCCAACACCATGGTCCCCCTCAAGAAAAACAACAGCACCCGGGCCAAGAAAGGTAGATGGTTCACCACCAAACTTCGAGAGTCCAGTCGCACTTGTCGCCACCTCGAAAAGGCCTGGAGGAACACCAAATCCACAGAAGTACACAACAACTTCAGAGCCACTTCCAAAGCCCACCAACAACTCATCCAAAAAACAAGGAAAAAAGCGATTGAAGATAGAATGTATACTCATGCACACAACATCAAAGAACTCTTCAGCATCATCAAGGAGTTTGCCCAACCCACCAGCGAGTCCACAGACATCCCTCACTCATGAGACCTCTGCGACAACTCAGCACCTTTTTCCATCACAAAATCAAGAGCTTCTATGGCAACTTTGATGAAGACAACCAACACACTGAACCCTCACCAACCACCCTGACACCCTGGAGCCAGCGATTGACAACTGGACAGCCCTCATCACCGAAGACACACTGAAGATGAAGTCAATCCACTCCGGGGCCTCCACGAACCCGTGCCCCCACCAAATTTTCAAAAGAGCCACCAACACCATCACACGCATGCTCTGCCACACCATCAATCACTCCCTGGCCACCGCCTCGTTCCCTGATCACTGGAAACAAGCTGAGATCAACCCCCTCCTAAAGAAACCCTTGGCGGAACCCACCGACCTTAAAAACGACATACCCATCTCCCTGCTCCCTTCCCACGAAAGTCATCAAGAAAGCCATCAATAGCCAACTCGCCTCATTCATCGAAGAGCACAACATTCTCGACTCTTCCCAATCCGGCTTCAGAAAAAAACACAGTAGGGAAACTGCCCTCCTTGTCGCAACAGACGATATCTGTACCTTACTGGACAAAGTAGAAACAGCCGCCCTCATCCTCCTCGACCTCCCATCAGCATTCAACACAGTCTCTCACTGCGCCCTAATACGCAGACTCCACAACGCAGGGATCCAGGACAAGGCCCTCAACTGGATCCGCTCCTTCCTCTCTTGCAGAACGCAGCAGGTCAGACCCCCCCCTTTGCTCTCAGACACTACACCTACCACCTGCAGAGTCCCCCAGGGGTCCTCCGTCAGCCCTACTCTCTTCAGCATCTACATGGCTCCCCTCACCCCATCGTCAGAACCTACGAACTCAACATTGTGTTGTACGCAGACAACACCCAACTCATCCTCTCCCTATGCAACAAACTCAACACCGCCAGACACAACTTTCGAGAAGGCATAGAAGCTGTTGCAAAATGGATGAAAAACAGCTGCCTGCAACTAAACACAAGCA
Source organism: Lissotriton vulgaris (assembly GCF_964263255.1). NCBI lineage: Eukaryota > Metazoa > Chordata > Amphibia > Caudata > Salamandridae > Lissotriton > Lissotriton vulgaris. The sequence goes on from NC_141689.1 coordinate 1,898,898,952, forward strand.
AAATGGAAGTACTCATCATGGGCCCAAACCCATACACCTGGAACGACACCTGGTGGCCCCCCCGCCCTTGGAAGCCCGCCCACCCCCACGGACCTTGCACACAACCTGGGAATCATCCTGGACTCAGAGCTCAAAATGGACTGCCAGATCAATTCTGTCTCGTCCTCCTGCTTCCACACCCTCGCCTCCTACGCAAGACCTTCAAATGGATTCCCCTCAAACACAGAAAGACCGTCACTCACGCCCTGGTCACCAGCAGGATCGACTACAGCAACGCACTCTATGCTGGAAGAAACAAAAAACCTCACCTGCAAGCTACAGAACATCCAAAATAACGCCACAAGACTGGTCTTCAACCTGCCAAGCTACTGCCACATCTCCCAGGACCTACACACACTTCACTGGCTCCCCATCAAAGCTAGAGTCACCTTCAAGATGCTAACCCATGCTCTCAAGGCCCTCCACGACACCGGACCAGCATACCTGAACAGTGGACTCAAATTCCATGAACCCCAAAGGACCCTACAATCAGCCCAGCTCTCCTACACCGTGGTCCCCTGCACCAGAAATACCAGATCGGGAGACCTCTCCTTCTCCTGTCACACAAGCAGTGCCTTGAACGACCTTCGCCTCCACCTCAGACAGATAACATCGCTCCCCATCTTCGCAAGAATCCTCAAAACCTGGCTGTCCGACAGACCCCCTTCTTGATGGACTGAATCACCTTCCGCCTCCTCACCCACGCACACAAAGCCCTACACGACCAAGGCCCGAGCTACCTCAACAACCGAATCAACTTCTACGCTCCCAAACGCCACCTCTGATCAGCCAACCACGCCCTCGCCGCCGTCCCCCGCATCCGAAGAGCGACAACAGGAGGAAGGTCCTTCTCCTATCTGGCCGCCAAGACCTGGAACTCCCTCCCGACCGACCTGCGCCTGACCCAAGACCACCTCTCCTTCAGGAAGAAGCTGAAGACCTGGCTGTTCGAGCAGTAACGGCACCCCGCTCCCCCCAGCGCCCTGAGACCCTACGGGTAAGTAGTGCGCTCTATAAATGTCTTTGATTGATTGATTGATTGACTGGAACCTACGAACCCCCCCACACCCCCAGTGCCTGGAGGCCCTTATGGGTGAGTAGTGGCGCTTAACAAACACCTGATTTGATTTGATGTAATCAATATTACTTACCCGTCAGTCGATATTCTTGTCAACTACATTTTTGTTGTCGATATTTCTTCCCCACAATATTTTTGCAGTGATAGTTCTGCACCACAATATTTTTGCGGTGATTTTCCTACTCTGCACCAGCGACCAGTGGCCATAAACCGGCTGCAAAAAAACGATGGATTTGGGCCCAGATCTTTGGACTCGGGTGAGTGTGTGACATTGATCCACATTCGGTCCATCAACTGTTGTTTTTGGATATTCCGCCCTAAGTGCGCTGGGGATGCCCAGACGTGGGTCCCAGGCACTCCACACCACTGGAGTCAAGCTAGCCGGGCTGATGAGAGGTGTTACCTCGAAACAGGTCCGGTCCTCGGATGCTTGATTCCAGTCTGGGAAGGACATGGCTTTTGTAGTTCGGACTGGACAGTTCCCATGGGGCACAGGGTCAGAGCTGATTTGCATATCGCCATTGTCTAACCCAGGGTGGTGTGGAGTGCAAAAAAACGATGGATTTGGGCCCAGATCTTTGGACTGGGGTGAGTGTGTGACATTGATCCACATTCGGTCCATCACCTGTTGTTTTTGCATATTCCGCCCTAAGTGCGCTGGGGATGCCCAGACGTGGGTCCCAGGCACTCCACACCACTGGAGTCAAGCTAGCCGGGCTGATGAGAGGTGTTACCTCGAAACAGGTCCGGTCCTCGGATGCTTGATTCCAGTCTGGGAAGGACATGGCTTTTGTAGTTCGGACTGGACAGTTCCCATGGGGCACAGGGTCAGAGCTGATTTGCATATCGCCATTGTCTAACCCAGGGTGGTGTGGAGTGCAAAAAAACGATGGATTTGGGCCCAGATCTTTGGACTGGGGTGAGTGTGTGACATTGATCCACATTCGGTCCATCACCTGTTGTTTTTGCATATTCCGCCCTAAGTGCACTGGGGATGCCCAGACGTGGGTCCCAGGCACTCCACACCACTGGAGTCAAGCTAGCCGGGCTGATGAGAGGTGTTACCTCGAAACCGGTCCGGTCCTCGGATGCTTGATTCCGGTCTGGGAAGGACATGGCTTTTGTAGTTCGAACTGGACTGTTCCCATGGGGCACAGGGTCAGAGCTGATTTGCATATTGCCATTGTCTAACCCAGGGTGGTGTGGAGTGCAAAAAAACGATGGATTTGGGCCCAGATCTTTGGACTGGGGTGAGTGTGTGACATTGATCCACATTCGGTCCATCACCTGTTGTTTTTGCATATTCCGCCCTAAGTGCGCTGGGGATGCCCAGACGTGGGTCCCAGGCACTCCACACCACTGGAGTCAAGCTAGCCGGGCTGATGAGAGGTGTTACCTCGAAACCGGTCCGGTCCTCGGATGCTTGAATCCGGTCTGGGAAGGACATGGCTTTTGTAGTTCGGACTGGACTGTTCCCATGGGGCACAGGGTCAGAGCTGATTTGCATATCGCCATTGTCTAACCCAGGGTGGTGTGGAGTGCAAAAAAACGATGGATTTGGGCCCAGATCTTTGGACTGGGGTGAGTGTGTGACATTGATCCACATTCGGTCCATCACCTGCTGTTTTTGCATATTCCGCCCTAAGCGCGCTGGGGATGTCCAGACGTGGGTCCCAGGCACTCCACACCACTGGAGTCAAGATAGCCGGGCTGATGAGAGGTGTTACCTCGAAACCGGTCCGGTCCTCGGATGCTTGATTCCGGTCTGGGAAGGACATGGCTTTTGTAGTTCGAACTGGACTGTTCCCATGGGGCACAGGGTCAGAGCTGATTTGCATATCGCCATTGTCTAACCCAGGGTGGTGTGGAGTGCAAAAAAAAGATGGATTTGGGCCCAGATCTTTGGACTGGGGTGAGTGTGTGACATTGATCCACATTCGGTCCATCACCTGTTGTTTTTGCATATTCCGCCCTAAGTGCGCTGGGGATGCCCAGACGTGGGTCCCAGGCACTCCACACCACTGGAGTCAAGCTAGCCGGGCTGATGAGAGGTGTTACCTCGAAACCGGTCCGGTCCTCGGATGCTTGATTCCGGTCTGGGAAGGACATGGCTTTTGTAGTTCGGACTGGACTGTTCCCATGGGGCACAGGGTCAGAGCTGATTTGCATATCGCCATTGTCTAACCCAGGGTGGTGTGGAGTGCAAAAAAACTATGGATTTGGGCCCAGATCTTTGGACTGGGGTGAGTGTGTGACATTGATCCACATTCGGTCCATCACCTGTTGTTTTTGCATACTCCGCCCTAAGTGCGCTGGGGATGCCCAGACGTGGGTCCCAGGCACTCCACACCACTGGAGTCAAGCTAGCCGGGCTGATGAGAGGTGTTACCTCGAAACCGGTCCGGTCCTCGGATGCTTGATTCCGGTCTGGGAAGGACATGGCTTTTGTAGTTCGGACTGGACTGTTCCCATGGGGCACAGGGTCAGAGCTGATTTGCATATCGCCATTGTCTAACCCAGGGTGGTGTGGAGTGCAAAAAAACGATGGATTTGGGCCCAGATCTTTGGACTGGGGTGAGTGTGTGACATTGATCCACATTCGGTCCATCACCTGTTGTTTTTGCATATTCCGCCCTAAGTGCGCTGGGGATGCCCAGACGTGGGTCCCAGGCACTCCACACCACTGGAGTCAAGCTAGCTGGGCTGATGAGAGGTGTTACCTCAAAACCGGTCCGGTCCTCGGATGCTTGATTCCGGTCTGGGAAGGACATGGCTTTTGTAGTTCGGACTGGACTGTTCCCATGGGGCACAGGGTCGGAGCTGATTTGCATATCGCCATTGTCTAACCCAGGGTGGTGTGGAGTGCAAAAAAACGATGGATTTGGGCCCAGATCTTTGGACTGGGGTGAGTGTGTGACATTGATCCACATTCGGTCCATCACCTGTTGTTTTTGCATACTCCGCCCTAAGTGCGCTGGGGATGCCCAGACGTGGGTCCCGGGCACTCCACACCACTGGAGTCAAGCTAGCCGGGCTGATGAGAGGTGTTACCTCGAAACCGGTCCGGTCCTCAGATGCTTGATTCCGGTCTGGGAAGGACATGGCTTTTGTAGTTCGGACTGCACTGTTCCCATGGGGCACAGGGTCAGAGCTGATTTGCATATCGCCATTGTCTAACCCAGGGTGGTGTGGAGTGCAAAAAAACGATGGATTTGGGCCCAGATCTTTGGACTGGGGTGAGTGTGTGACATTGATCCACATTCGGTCCATCACCTGTTGTTTTTGCATATTCCGCCCTAAGTGCGCTGGGGATGCCCAGACGTGGGTCCCAGGCACTCCACACCACTGGAGTCAAGCTAGCCAGGCTGATGAGAGGTGTTACCTCGAAACCGGTCCGGTCCTCGGATGCTTGATTCCGGTCTGGGAAGGACATGGCTTTTGTAGTTCGGACTGGACTGTTCCCATGGGGCACAGGGTCAGAGCTGATTTGCATATCGCCATTGTCTAACCCAGGGTGGTGTGGAGTCCAAAAAAACTATGGATTTGGGCCCAGATCTTTGGACTGGGGTGAGTGTGTGACATTGATCCACATTCGGTCCATCACCTGTTGTTTTTGCATATTCCGCCCTAAGTGCGCTGGGGATGCCCAGACGTGGGTCCCAGGCACTCCACACCACTGGAGTCAAGCTAGCCGGGCTGATGAGAGGTGTTACCTCGAAACCGGTCCGGTCCTCGGATGCTTGATTCCGGTCTGGGAAGGACATGGCTTTTGTAGTTCGGACTGGACTGTTCCCATGGGGCACAGGGTCAGAGCTGATTTGCATATCGCCATTGTCTAACCCAGGGTGGTGTGGAGTGCAAAAAAACGATGGATTTGGGCCCAGATCTTTGGACTGGGGTGAGTGTGTGACATTGATCCACATTCGGTCCATCACCTGTTGTTTTTGCATATTCCGCCCTAAGTGTGCTGGGGATGCCCAGACGTGGGTCCCAGGCACTCCACACCACTGGAGTCAAGCTAGCCGGGCTGATGAGAGGTGTTACCTCGAAACCGGTCCGGTCCTCGGATGCTTGATTCCGGTCTGGGAAGGACATGGCTTTTGTAGTTCGGACTGGACTGTTCCCATGGGGCACAGGGTCAGAGCTGATTTGCATATCGCCATTGTCTAACCCAGGGTGGTGTGGAGTGCAAAAAAACGATGGATTTGGGCCCAGATCTTTGGACTGGGGTGAGTGTGTGACATTGATCCACATTCGGTCCATCACCTGTTGTTTTTGCATAAACCGGCTGCAGCACAAGCTTCCTTAGAGAAATGGGAGTTTCTGTACCATAGGTGCCCCCTCTGCACCCACCCGGAGGTGGCAAAGGAGAAGGGGGCCCTACTAGCTGCCCCGAAAGTCGCTTTCTGACAGGCTTTCCATGTCATAAAGCCTGTCATGGAAAGCCTGCAGGAAACTAACATCGTAATCCCGACTGCGGAAACACCATCTTGAAGGGATTACATGTCAGTTCCAAGTGCCCGATGGTCTCCTTGAGCCAGTCAGAAGCCAGCAAGAATGACCGGCCAGTTTCACTTTCGACCCCTTAATTGTATGACATAAACAGGCAGCTGTGCCAAAAAAGCATTTATTTGTACAGTAAATTTGTGTTAATAATGCTGTTTTATTTCAAGCAAGCATTTATATTAGGCTTGAAAATTAATTACTTTAAAATTATTTGTCAGTACAACAACTCATATAGTTTTTGGTTTCCTATAAATATCAAAACATTAGCATTTTTCAGAAAAGTTCATGAAACAGATTTGTCAAAAAATAACATTTCAAAATACGGTGAATAATGAAAAAATAAATGTTATCCTATTGATAAATCAAGATATACTTAAGTTTATCAAGCGCAAAATGTAACTGGAAGTTGCATACTTAAAAAAATATTTATTATGCTTCTCAGTGACAATTGTGTACACTTTTTTCTGAAATACGTGCAAAACACGGGAATAAAACAAACAAGAATTGCCTATACAAATGTGATACAGAAAACAAGTGTAGTTGTTGGCATTTCGGTGAATGGGCTGTTGTCATTTCGACCATCTTCAGGACTGTAGGAATTGCAATGATAGCCCCCTATTTGAACACAGAAGAAAATTCAATTACCGTGTATGAAGTTTAAAATTCATTATTTTAATAGCGTATATCACCTGTGTAGAACATTTTTTAAATGAGCAAGTGATTTTGTTAAAATCAAAGAGAAATAGTCAAGCAATAGTCAGTCTGATAGCTACTTGTTGCACATCCCAGAAGTGACGTGATAGAAATTCAAAAAGCCAAAGAAAAGGCAAAGTAGAAACTGATTATAAAACCTACTTAAAAGATTACTTTAGGGATATTTTATCGATGGACAAGCACGTGTTTTGATCTGTAATAACTATCTTGTCAAAGGCATTTGGGGGCATATTACCAAGCAATAGCGATAATTATCGCTATTGCTTGGTTAGAGACAAAAATTTACTGCAGCGCTGCGGCGATTTTTACCGCAAATAAACCTTGGTATTTACCAAGGTTTAACGCAAATGCGGTAAAAATCGCCGCAAAGCATGAATATCGCTGAAAAGTCAGCGATATTCATGCATTAGCGAGCTAATGCTCTTAGCCATGTTATCCACCTCCCATTGGATAACATGGCTAAGAACTGCTCAGGGCAGGTGTTAGCTTTTCGAGATATTCCCGCTTAGCGCGAATATCTCCAAAAGTTGGTAATAGGAGATAGCGATGTTAGCGACTGTTTTCAGTCTCTAACATCTTGGCACGCCCACTTTGCATCTCATTAGTGATAAATATCAATGAAATGCAAAGTGGGGCCCAAGATGGTTGCTATCTCCTACTAGCTGTCGCTAACTGGTGTTAGCGGCAGCTAGGTAATAGGGAGATAATTTTATCTCGGCTTTCTTGGCTTTTAAAGCCAAAAAAGCGGAGATAAACCCCCTTGATAATATGCCCCTAGATCCGGATCTGGAATAGTGTAAATTATATTGTTCCTTTAGAATATCGAACATCTATTCTTTCGGAACACATACATGCATAATAAAATCACTTAACAAAGTGACCCACAACAGACTGTTGTCTGTGCTGAGAATGTGAAAACTACAATGGGTAACCCAATCAACACTTTTGGGCTTGGGTAGCGTGAAATAAACAGGTAGGTGTGCCAACAAGGGATTTGTATGTACAGGTAATTTGAGTTATTAATGCTGATTTATTTCAAGCAAGCTTTTATAATATGCTTGCAAATTAATTACTTTTAAATTATTTGTCAGTACAACAACTCATATAGTTGTTGTTTTTCTATAAATATGAAAACATCAGAATTTATCAGAAAAGTACATGAAACAGATTTGTCAAAAAATAACGTTTTAAAACACAGGTGTATAATGAAAAAAATGTTTTATGGTATTGAAAAATGATTGTAATTGTATGACAGCTGTTGAAAATGAAACCTATGATGATGGTCGGAAAGCCTCAAACCACAGGCCGGAGGATTTCGGTATGACATCATAATAGGGACCAATGTTGGATAAAGACACAATGAAAATTGAAATAGATATCCAATAGAACATGCCCCTTCATTGTTATGTATACCAAGGTCGAAAATTTAAGAGAGTAGAATGTTAATTTTATTTACAGATTTAGATATGAAGCATTAGAAGAGTAAGTTCTCAACTGATCAGTCAGTGAATTATACAAGTATGCACAAAATCTTTAAATTGGTCATTCATTGGATTATTAAATCCAGGAAATATTCCCTATATAAACATGTTTTGAATTCGATCAAAGAGAGGGAAGTGACCACTACCCTTAAATATTCAATCTGTGTATTGAAAAGAAGAAGCATTAGACAAAACCAAAAGTAATACAAAAAACCATAATGATTTACCAGCTTAAAAATTCTAAAAAGAGTAATTAACAGTGAAGGTACAAGAACATGAGTGTGTGATTAATAGTGTGAGCCTGAAAAATAAATTAGAAACAATTGAAAATATATTAAATAGACTGGTTAAAAAAGCAGGGCAAGTCTATTAAGGAAGAAAGTGACAAAAAGATAGAATATTGATCTTGCCTGAGGCAAAATAATAAATTGAATTAGTAAGCAACAACAAAACAACTGCATTAGAAAAAAAAACACTTGAAGTAGATAACAATGAAATTGCACAATCTAAGATGTTCTACAAATTGGTTAAAAGGGGTTTTGAGGAAACATTAACAGGTATACTTGACTGCTTCAAATTAGTTACAGAGGTAGCATGTACATGATACATAGCTACTCTATATAAATTCTGTGAAAATTGTGAGGGATATGATCAGAAGCATGAAAGAAAAACTTGAGAGGGAGGTCAAAAAAGAACAGACTAATATTGCTTTAAATATTCTAAAATCATGTAATGTCATGGACACAGAGAGCTGGTCCAGCAATCACGTAAAGACAGCTGAATCTTGGTGAGCTCAAGTACTACCAATGAAATGTACAGGCTATCTAAAATCTGGAAAAAACATGCACAATGGAAATGTGTCAGAAATATGGCTAACTATAAAAAAAGAGGCTGAGGCAAAACCATGATAATTAATGAAAGATGTCAATGTTGCATCTGTCAAGTAAAGTGTATGCAATCATGTTCATGAATGAATTACTGGAACAATTCAATAACAATGACATAGGGTTCCCAAATCAAAGATGTTTAAAGGAAGGCCATTCCGCAGTTCATAAGTGAATGGGTCGGATTCATCATGATTTGACACAGTGCAATATAGCAAGGCAACTTGCTGCCCTGCATTAAATAGAGAAAGAAGGAATGCACCATATTTACTGGTGCATTCCTGGTGCATTCCTGCTCTCTCTCTCTGCACTAGTGTATTCCATGTAGCCTAGCACAACACAAGCACCCTTGCATCCTTGTGCAAGGGTGCCCGTGTTGCAGGCAGTATTGTTTTTGTGCAGGAAGTAACACCTTCCTAAGCATAAATATATAAAGGTGTTTTCCTCATTCCAAGGGCCTGAATATGAATCTGGGGGATCTGTAATAACTATCTTGTCAAAGGCATTTGGGGGCATATTACCAAGCAATAGCGATAATTATCGCTATTGCTTGGTTAGAGACAAAAATTTACTGCAGCGCTGCGGCGATTTTTACCGCAAATAAACCTTGGTATTTACCAAGGTTTAACGCAAATGCGGTAAAAATCGCCGCAAAGCATGAATATCGCTGAAAAGTCAGCGATATTCATGCATTAGCGAGCTAATGCTCTTAGCCATGTTATCCACCTCCCATTGGATAACATGGCTAAGAACTGCTCAGGGCAGGTGTTAGCTTTTCGAGATATTCCCGCTTAGCGCGAATATCTCCAAAAGTTGGTAATAGGAGATAGCGATGTTAGCGACTGTTTTCAGTCTCTAACATCTTGGCACGCCCACTTTGCATCTCATTAGTGATAAATATCAATGAAATGCAAAGTGGGGCCCAAGATGGTTGCTATCTCCTACTAGCTGTCGCTAACTGGTGTTAGCGGCAGCTAGGTAATAGGGAGATAATTTTATCTCGGCTTTCTTGGCTTTTAAAGCCAAAAAAGCGGAGATAAACCCCCTTGATAATATGCCCCTAGATCCGGATCTGGAATAGTGTAAATTATATTGTTCCTTTAGAATATCGAACATCTATTCTTTCGGAACACATACATGCATAATAAAATCACTTAACAAAGTGACCCACAACAGACTGTTGTCTGTGCTGAGAATGTGAAAACTACAATGGGTAACCCAATCAACACTTTTGGGCTTGGGTAGCGTGAAATAAACAGGTAGGTGTGCCAACAAGGGATTTGTATGTACAGGTAATTTGAGTTATTAATGCTGATTTATTTCAAGCAAGCTTTTATAATATGCTTGCAAATTAATTACTTTTAAATTATTTGTCAGTACAACAACTCATATAGTTGTTGTTTTTCTATAAATATGAAAACATCAGAATTTATCAGAAAAGTACATGAAACAGATTTGTCAAAAAATAACGTTTTAAAACACAGGTGTATAATGAAAAAAATGTTTTATGGTATTGAAAAATGATTGTAATTGTATGACAGCTGTTGAAAATGAAACCTATGATGATGGTCGGAAAGCCTCAAACCACAGGCCGGAGGATTTCGGTATGACATCATAATAGGGACCAATGTTGGATAAAGACACAATGAAAATTGAAATAGATATCCAATAGAACATGCCCCTTCATTGTTATGTATACCAAGGTCGAAAATTTAAGAGAGTAGAATGTTAATTTTATTTACAGATTTAGATATGAAGCATTAGAAGAGTAAGTTCTCAACTGATCAGTCAGTGAATTATACAAGTATGCACAAAATCTTTAAATTGGTCATTCATTGGATTATTAAATCCAGGAAATATTCCCTATATAAACATGTTTTGAATTCGATCAAAGAGAGGGAAGTGACCACTACCCTTAAATATTCAATCTGTGTATTGAAAAGAAGAAGCATTAGACAAAACCAAAAGTAATACAAAAAACCATAATGATTTACCAGCTTAAAAATTCTAAAAAGAGTAATTAACAGTGAAGGTACAAGAACATGAGTGTGTGATTAATAGTGTGAGCCTGAAAAATAAATTAGAAACAATTGAAAATATATTAAATAGACTGGTTAAAAAAGCAGGGCAAGTCTATTAAGGAAGAAAGTGACAAAAAGATAGAATATTGATCTTGCCTGAGGCAAAATAATAAATTGAATTAGTAAGCAACAACAAAACAACTGCATTAGAAAAAAAAACACTTGAAGTAGATAACAATGAAATTGCACAATCTAAGATGTTCTACAAATTGGTTAAAAGGGGTTTTGAGGAAACATTAACAGGTATACTTGACTGCTTCAAATTAGTTACAGAGGTAGCATGTACATGATACATAGCTACTCTATATAAATTCTGTGAAAATTGTGAGGGATATGATCAGAAGCATGAAAGAAAAACTTGAGAGGGAGGTCAAAAAAGAACAGACTAATATTGCTTTAAATATTCTAAAATCATGTAATGTCATGGACACAGAGAGCTGGTCCAGCAATCACGTAAAGACAGCTGAATCTTGGTGAGCTCAAGTACTACCAATGAAATGTACAGGCTATCTAAAATCTGGAAAAAACATGCACAATGGAAATGTGTCAGAAATATGGCTAACTATAAAAAAAGAGGCTGAGGCAAAACCATGATAATTAATGAAAGATGTCAATGTTGCATCTGTCAAGTAAAGTGTATGCAATCATGTTCATGAATGAATTACTGGAACAATTCAATAACAATGACATAGGGTTCCCAAATCAAAGATGTTTAAAGGAAGGCCATTCCGCAGTTCATAAGTGAATGGGTCGGATTCATCATGATTTGACACAGTGCAATATAGCAAGGCAACTTGCTGCCCTGCATTAAATAGAGAAAGAAGGAATGCACCATATTTACTGGTGCATTCCTGGTGCATTCCTGCTCTCTCTCTCTGCACTAGTGTATTCCATGTAGCCTAGCACAACACAAGCACCCTTGCATCCTTGTGCAAGGGTGCCCGTGTTGCAGGCAGTATTGTTTTTGTGCAGGAAGTAACACCTTCCTAAGCATAAATATATAAAGGTGTTTTCCTCATTCCAAGGGCCTGAATATGAATCTGGGGGGTCTTGCGACCGCAAGACCCGTGGTGGCGCAGTAGTGGTGGTCCATCGTTTTGCCAATTATGACTTAAAAAGTAATATTAGTAGTTGACCCCATGCTGCACTAAGGAACAGTCCTTCCATGGTGGTGGCACAGGAGTGCCGCAACACATTATGTTGAGCAGGTACTGGCTCAGTCCCGCTCAACATATTTTGAGTTCTGGCACCCCCAGCCTTTTCATGACAGAGCCCTGCAATGAAACAGCTGGCGGTGCAAGAACAAATGGAGCCCTACAGGGTCTTCAAGTGCCCCACGCCATGGGGATACATTCAAGTGGGGTACAACATGCACCCCCCTTTCTCTATCCCCCCAGTTCTAGCTGGGTGCCAGTGCGGTGATGGCAATTGTGTGGCTGTTTTCATTGTGGTGCCTCTTTTTGAGGCAATGCCATAGGAAATGCCAAAGGACCACCAACCATATTACCAGTTGCACATTTTTAACTCATAATATAGTTGGCAGTCCTTGCAGGACTTTGGTGCAACGGAACCAGCATTGAGTTGGTGCTGCTCCATCAAAGTCGTAATCAGGCTCTAAATATGCTACTGAATGCAAGACAGTGGATTTTGATGACTTGTGTAACTCCAGATTTACCAAGCCACGAATGGGCACCCAAGGCAGCCTGTCTGGCTTGGTAAATCTGACTTAAGGATTGCGTTGCTCTTGTTACACCCTACATGATGCAACGGTAACGCAACTCTATGATAAATCTGTTGCAATTTATTTACCTACAATACCAACTTGAGCCACTATTTGTAGTGGAAGTCCAGTGGATCGTGCTTTTGTAAACTCTGCGAATGCATATGATTTTTTGTCTAGATCCAGACTATAGTCGAACTACTCGTTATGGGCATACCAATTAAAATAGGATACATTTCAGTTCAATTGTGTGATAATATTTGAGAATCTGTTAAGCTGCACACAAACAACAAGAAACTGGATAAGTGTACTACCATTCCTGAATGAGGCAATCTTTAATTTCATAATTCGCTCTTTCCATCACTGACCATTAGTTCATGAAAAGCACCTCTCCCAGGTATGGTCAAAATGTATGTACTATTTATTGCAAGTGGCCTTTTAATAATGATCACACTGTAATGGGATTTCAAAGACCATTGACCAATTTTGGTATTCAGACTAATTATTGAGGTAAAAATATTGACAGACAAGAATATCGAGACAGAAATATCATGACATGAAATATCAACATCAAGGTTATCTATGTCAAAATATAATTGTTTAGGTAATAATATCAATGTTTAAAATACAGAAGTAATTATTTAATTTATAACAATGTGAATGTTTAAAATATCGTTTTTTCAATTAGTGTTATGTATTTTAGTTTATATTTTAAATGTTTATGATCTAATTTTTTTGTTTAAGTATTGTTTATGTTTCTTCTTATATTAGTTACGTTTTTAGGAGGAATGAAATGTAATTTAATTAAATTTTCTCTTTTTTTGTTCCATAGCGGGTTGAGGCTTTATAGGGGTATATATAAATTAATAAATATTTGTTATTTTATGTTATTTATTTCCTTGATATTTAATTATGTTCATTGTGCTAATAATTTCTTTTATGTAAAAGTTTTGCTCGGGTTGTAAGGTTTATCGTTGTAAAGGGTGGGAAGTAATGCATTTTTAATTAATTAATAATTTGTTGTTAAGTAATAATACTTAATTAGTTGATAATAAATGATGTTACTTGATCAATAAAGCAACATTTATGTGCAGGGTTTAGGGTTCATAGTGGTAAAGGGTGGGGAGTCAATACATTTTAATTAATGAATAATTACATGTTAAATACTAATAATTATTCAAATTTAAATGTATTATTTTTGTTTTGTTAATAATTATGTTTAGTTTAATTTTAGGTGAATTTTGTGGAGTTGATAGGGGTAAAGGGTGGAAGTTATTTCATTTAAATGAATTTATATTCAGTTTTTAATACATATTTGTTTAATTGATATTTATTTTTGTTAATTGTGCAAGTATTTTTTGAAATAATGATTAATTTGATAATTTATTTTCATTTGTAAATCAATTCAATTCAATGTGAAAGCATTTATTCAGTTAAATAAATTAACCATATAAGCAGTACAGTCATAAAAAAGCGATTTACAATAAAATAAAAAAATATATAAAACTGTGGGACTAAAAGTGCAATACATCAAAATTCGTAAACATGTTGGTACAGATACAAAAATGGAAGTGCATATTACAAAAGTGCAAGTGCGTGTTATACATGAGAGTCCAAGCATTTTACTGGGACATATATTATCCTAGTTCAAAAGTGCAAATGCATATAAGTACATGATAGCCCTAAAAACAGACAGTCAAATGTCAATAATCATAGATTTCCTAATAATAATGGATTTCAGTAGAAATGTAGCTAAATAAAAGCACAATTGTGGGTCATCCAATCTGAGAAGCAAATTCATAGCATCTGTAGTGGATCTAATATTATAGTATAAAAAGAATGGTTTTAGATAAAAATTCCTAAGATGGGAATAAAATGTACAGAATAATAACATATTGCAGCAGCTTTGTCGTGAAACTCCATCACATGGGCAAGCATGGGCAGAACACTGTTTCATAATTGGAAAATTAACAAGATGATGTACAATACCCAATCTTAAACGTGTCAACACAAATGGAAGCGAGGCTCTTGTCACAACTGGCAGGTAAGTTTGAAAACCCTCTTTAAGATCCATTTGCAGATATAAAAGTAGAGTTGATTGATTCTTAGTAACGCAGGAATGGGCCTCTATTTATTTGCTAGCAAAGTTAATTTTATCTAAGCTCTAGCAACAGAGGCAGTACACCCAGGGTCCAATCGGATATCACAATCGAATAAAAATTTCAACCAAAAAATAATGTAGTTAAGCCAGGGTATTTTTAAGCAGTTCTCCAATTTTAAACAGTCCCGTATTATAGATTGAGTAAATAATGTTTCCTATTTTGACCATATAGATTTCCATATTAAGAGAGGGCGTGTTGAAGCCAGGTCTGAAATAAATTTGATGCCCACCTCACGGTGAATCAGTTCCGTAGAGGCAGATGTAGGGACACAAAGCAGACGTTTTGAGAACACATTTTCAATTTGTTGTAATATATTACCCTGAAAGTGGCCCCAAACGCCTGCCCCATAAAGGGCTGCGGTGACGCATCGAATCTCATAAATTGTCAGCATATCTTTGATGCATCGGTTGCCCAATTTGGCTGCAAATCTAAAAATAGCATTTATATTTCTAAGCATCTTAGAACAGGCATTTTCCTGTTCCTGGGCCCATGACCTATTTCCTGCAAATGTAATGCCCAAATAACAGAATGTCTTGACTATCTCAACCTTGGAACCTTCAATAAAATAAGAGCTAGATGTTATAGGGTTCCTGCCGCAAGCCATAACAAAAGTTTTTGAAATAATAATTAAAAGTTTTCTTTTAGTGATAAAAAAAGTAAAATTATCGATAAGACGCTGTAACCCAATGGGGGAGCGGGAGAGTAAAACCGCGTCATCGGCGTATAAAAAGATTGGGACAGGCTTCCCATCCACCTTAGGGGCATCTCACTCAAATAGTTTCAGGGCTGCATCAACTTCATTGATAAACAATGAAAAAACTAAAGGAGCTAGGACGCAGCCCTGACGGATGCCTCTTTTAACTTAAAAAAAAGGGTATATTCGCCTAAAAGACAGTACCGCACCTTACTTGACAGCTCCCATATAATCTAGCCAGGAAATATATTATCTCTTTGGGAGCACCCATATCTAACAGTAAGGGCCATAAAATAGAGTGATATACCAATTCAAAAGCGCTGCTAAGGTCAGCAAAACATAAATATAAATTGCCCTCCTTAGCTAGTGTGTACATGCCAATTAAAAGATCCAGGTTGACACACTACTCTAGTGTGCCGACACCCTTTCTGAAGCCATATTGCACTTGCATAAGGACTGACTTCTCTTGGACCCAGGCTTCTAGTCTTGATAGCATGACCCTACTCATAATCTTTATGGACGAGTCCAAAAAGAAAAATTGGACGATAATTACAGGCATCGGTCTTGGTTCCCTTCTTTTAGATTGGTATTATAATTGACTGGCCCCATGATAAAGGAAATTGGGTCTCAACAAAAGCATTAAAAACTCTGGTTAAAAATGACGGCCATAAAACCATTTCATTTTTGTAAAGGTCTATTGGGACCCCGTCGGGTCCTGGAGCCTTGCCCCCCTTACTACTAGTTATGCTCTCAATTACTTCCTCTATACTAATTGACAGAGGCATTATTGGCCATTCAGCAGTGTATTGATTGGGCAAGATAGATGAAACATCTTTATCAGTTGGATTAAAAATATTTGAAAATGAGCTACCCAGGAATTGCAATTAATATAAGAATTAAGCTTTGGGATATGATCATCCTTTAAGAAGGTACTATTAACAGTATCCTAGAAAAGTTTACTATTTTTGGTATCAGCTGCCTGGCTTAAGTCTTCCCAGGCCTTTTTTTTGTAGTTCTGATTTTCTAGTTGTTAGGGCTAAGGCATAATCTGTACGTAGGACCTTAATTATATCCGGGTTTCTAGGCTTGCACCTCAGAGCTAGTTTGAGGCGGCCAAAGGCCGCTATGCAGTTATCATCAAACCAGCCCTCCTTAGGTTTATTATTTCTACGCACTGGTTTTGACAAGAGGTTCTCCACAGTATTATTAATCTTAGTAAAAGTATCAAGCAGCAGTACTGGGTCAACATCATCCCCTAAACAGACTTGGATTTCATTCTGAAATTGTGTAATGATATCGTGCTGGATTTTAGATGGGTCCAGTCCGGCCCATTTTATCAGGACACTGTCCGATCTGGTAGGGGCAATACATGGGCTGTGAGAGACACCAGTAACATTTTTAAAACCCCAACATAATAAGTACAGAGAAATACTATTATGATCACTAGTTGGTTCTTCCGTTATCCAAGGAGATTAGAATAACTGCACACTATTGCTGGAGATAATAATATGATCAATATTGGACGTTGCATTCCTGCCTGTAAATGTGGGACATTTCATATTATATTTATCAGTAGCACAATACAGTAACTCTAAGTAAAATTTAGCGATGACTTCATTTAGAACCCTACCATAATCACAATGGGGGAAATGTATATAACAATCATCTTCAAAATTCCCCCTCCTGGGCCCACAGACTTTGGTCACGGACAATGGGCATATTTGAACATTAAAATCGCCAACCCAAAGAATAATAATCCGTTTCCTGATAGTACTAGTCAGCTTCTCTAGTTCCCTTTCCAGGGTATGAACAATAAAACTATGTAAAGAGTTAAACACATTGTTATACAAGTTGATCAGAATAACATCTTTACCCACAGTGAATGCCAGCCACATAATCTGAGCATGGGTGCCCACATTAATACAGCCTTTAATTTTACATTTATTCAAAGTAGCTGAAATCAAAATCAAAAGGCCACCCTCAGCTCTACCCGATTGGAAGGCCTGGGCTGGTAGCCAATGTGAGGTAAAACCCTCTACATATATTGGATCAATACACCACGTCTCCTGTAAGCATATAATATCATGTTGTGCCAGGAAAAAATCAGACCATGATGGAGTACCTATTTTACTTTTAAGCCCAGCAATGTTCCAGGTAGTGGCTTGATACCCTTTGCCCAAATTTGTTTCATGGGGTTCCTGAGGGAGTACTTCATGGCCCTCCTCTTTACTAGTAATAATTGATTCTACTGAAATACATTCTGAATTGCTGAGAATGCTAGGTGTCCATATTGTATTTGTAGAAGACGCCCCGCCCTGCTTTGGCATACATAGATCAACCTTACTAGTTATGTTCTTAACGTTTAGATTTTCCAATGTGGGACTTTTAAGTACATAACTTTCCCAAACATACTCACTAAACTGTATCGGTCCCTCATGTCAGTCATTGGTATCCAGATTACTCAGAGCCTGATACCCGTTGGTTACCGGGATGGTAAAGTTGGACAGAGGAGAGAACCGAGAAAAAGCTAGCAAGGATCCATTAGTGGGCCAGCTTACATTTCCATGTGTCAGCCTCAGGTGTCTATAAAAGTACCCCAGAGGGAGAAGAGTGGTATTAAATTCCTCCAGTGACGGTGGGGGTACATTTTTGAGTGAATTAAATGCCCACCTTGGGGATCTAAAATTAATAATAATACAGACCCCATCAAAGCATTTTTTCAGAGGCCCAATCCAGCCTACTCTACAGGTTGTTAAAATCTGATTTATTCCTTCCATAGGATAACCACAGCTATTGGTCAACCAGAACACTACTTTCTTCATAAGTGAACCATGTTCTTGGACCTCGCCAGTTTGGAGTTTGGGAACATTGGCCAGAATTGCGACATAGGGACTACATTCAGGGGGCAAATTTGCAACCATGGCGCCATTGTCCTATCCCCATGGGCTAAAGCTCTTGGACCATCAGAATTTAAAGGATCAGATGTAATAAGTTTGTCTGACTTGCTCACTTGTTGCTCCTTTTGGGGTGGTACAAGTTTATTGTTGTTAATTAGATTTCTGATTACTGTATTTCTGTCTTTTTCTCTATTTTTCACATGTGGAATTAGGGCCTGCTCCTTAGGTTTTTTACTGCGATCACTACGATCGCTACCCACAACAATGGTTCGGTCAATAGGGCTTGTAATAATATCCTTATGGTAATTCTTGTTTAACTCTATTTGAAAATTACAATTAACTTTATCCAGCACTCCGCTAATCTTATGGATTTCTCTAGTTAAAGTATCCAATTTATCATAAAGTGGCTTTAAGAGCTCTATCATTTTATCAGAAATGGTCGTTAATGTTAGATGTTGGGGTACAAGGTCTATACTAGATGAAAGATCAGTAGTAGGATCTGGTTTCCCATTATGAATACTCTTGTTGGCATTTTTTTAACTTTAGCCTTAGAGATAAGGTTCCCCCGTTCTACGGTATTCTTTCTGCGACCCGTGGTTGTTTGCAGCAGGCTTTCAGGGATAGTTAAATCAGGGGTCATAGATAATCGGGTAAGATCCCCACTGATCCCACCCGAATCAGCAACAACCGCATCCAGCTCCTCGACTATCAAAGAGTTATGGATCGATTTATTGGATCCGTTCTAACTAGATGGACCAGGGGGGACCCCAGCTCCATTTCCCTGTTCTGCCCCCATATAGCTTGAGCCCATAGTACGGTCAATTTATTCTGAGAGAACATTTACAGCTTTGACCCGAAACGAATCGATCGTAGTACATGATTTATCAGTAAATGGCTTAGCTAACTTCCTCCTTGCCATAGTGGGACAACAAAAATGGCTAAAATGCCTACAGGGGCGCAGGGGTTTTTTCCCCAGATATAATACAGCAGCTAAGATAAAACTGAGGGGGCCAACACAACGCAGTGAATGTTGCCCTCCTGAGATCTTAAGGCCTTAAAGTCCTTACTAAACATGAGATTTGCCCCCTAAACCAATCTTCAGCTATAAGATATTACCTCTCAAAATAAAGTGCAAAGTGGGCTGGCTATGGAGTGGCGCGTGCTGCACAGTATATATTATTCCTTCACCAGCGAACTCACTATACATAAACTTTGGGTGTTGACCAGCCCACTAATAGTAAAGTGCAAAATGAATAGACCTTTGATAAAGTGGCATGTACTAAAAGAAAACAGTACAACAGTGGAACTGTTGGGCCGCAAATCGAAAACCTACCGACTCAATACAAACAGTTTGTTAATATATCATCATTAAAACTCACTGTTGAGATAAAGTGCAATGTGACTTGTTTTAAAAAAGATACATACTACAGGATGTAATTTTTGCTACCACACAAGTGTACTTACTATACTAAAGCTTGCTGTATTAATACTCCATAGTAAAAAGTGCAAGATGATTAATCCTTAAAATGACATATGCTATGCAGAATAGGTATATTGCAAAATTATGTAAAATCCCACGGTATCAGACATACAAGGCGATATTAAAATAAGAGATTAAAATCAAGGAAATGGGAACCATTGGCAATAGCAGCGGGAAGATATTAAAGTACAAGGAGTCAGTATGGAGTAACGGGCACCAGAGTTAAGAGAAGTCTAAAGACATGTTCTGTAGCCCAATTTACTCAAGGTTCATTAAGAGAACACGGCTGTTAGGCACCTGACCTTTCCATTGGTACTGTATTCTGGGTGGGATCCTCGTTGTTAGAGGGGGGCCCTACCCTGCCTCTTCCTGGCTGTGATGGGCTAGGACGGGCCTCCTGGCGCTCAAAGATGATGGCAATCACCTGTGGCCCTCTGGAGCGCCGGGAATGCTTGGGATTGTAGTTTTAGACCGACCCCCGTCACCACCAGCGGTACGGTCTCCCCCACGCTCGCTGTCAACTGGTTGGTGCTCTCGTAGCACAATGCCCCGGTAAGCAGTGTTCAAGATTTGTATCGGCCTGCAACGCGTGGGCCTCGGCGTGCCCTTGAGCGCCTCCTGGTGCTCAAAGATGATGGCGATCACATGTGGCCCTCTGGAGCGCCGGGAATTCTGGGGATTGTAGTTTTAGACCGACCGTGTCACCACCAGTGGTACGGTCTCCCCACGCTTGCTGCAAACTGGTTGGTGATCTCGTAGCACAATGCCCCGCTAAGCAATGTTCAAGAATTGTAGTGTAAATCATTTTCATGTAAATTGTATGAATTTGTTGTGTGTTTTGTGGGGTTTATGTGGGTATACTGTGGAAAATACATTAATTAAAAATCATTAATAATTCATATTCAATTAATGATTATTGGTTTGTTGAAAAATATGTATAATAATAGTGCATATCATTTTTGTGTTAGCTAAGTTTAGCTGCACATTGTGAGTTTTGTGTTTTTATATGGTGGGAAGTAAGTAAATAAAATATATGTAATAATTTTTTTTGTTAATAAATACTTTCTAAATAAAAATGCGTATTTGTATGAAAATAATGTTTGTATTTTATTTTTTATATTATTTGTTGGTATTTGTGATATGTATTTAACATTGTCACACTGTAATATGTTTTTAATTCAACATATTTATATTTGAATTTAATTAGTTATTTTTTAT
Organism: Lissotriton vulgaris; assembly: GCF_964263255.1. Classification (NCBI taxonomy): domain Eukaryota; kingdom Metazoa; phylum Chordata; class Amphibia; order Caudata; family Salamandridae; genus Lissotriton; species Lissotriton vulgaris. The sequence continues at coordinate 1,898,919,906 of NC_141689.1, forward strand.
AATTTTATTTCTGCTCAAGATCTTTTCTTTGTTTTTAATGTTGCGGTGACTGAAATGGAAATAGTAAATTTTACCCCCACGCAATCCAACAACTTCCCTACTGTGGCACTGACTAGAGTGGGAATACTCAATTTTACCCCTCCCCAATTGAACACTTTCCTCACTGTTTCGCTGACTGAAGTTGGAATAGTAATTTTAACCCCTCTTCAAACCAACACTTTCCCTACTGTTAAACTAACTGGAGTGGGAATAGTAAATGTTACCCCTACGCAATCTAACGCTTTCCCTACTTCTGAACTGAGTAGAGTGGGAATAGTTAATTTTATGTTTCCCCAATTCAGCACTTTCTCTACGATTGTATTGAGTGCAATGGGACTTTTTACACCTCCTGAGTATGCCACTTTGTCTTCTCTTGTATGTGCATTAATTTAAAAATGAGTAGTTTACTTTATATAATTTATATTAATATTTTTTTATTTATTTAAAATTATAATATTTACAATTATTAATGTTTGTTATTTTTAATTCATTTTGAGTACATTTACATTTTCCTTATTTGATTGTATTTAAAATGTTTTTTAATCATCTTGTTGGATATATGCATATCATTATTTTCTATAATTATATTTAAAGTAGGTAGTTATAGTTAGGACCATGGTTCCATATGAAAAGCGTTTTTTGGCTTGCCTTTAACTGTGGTGTCATTTGACCAATCTTCATGAAAGTGTCACATTACCTTCTGGTTGTCATGAAGCTGTTTTGGGGTGATCTGTGCAGTGGGGCGCAACATAAGGGTACTTGTAATAAGTCATTAATAGAATTGTATAAATATCACATGGTTATGTCATATAGGAATTGGAGATGTGTCACTAGGTTCTATGCTAATGTTCATAGAAACTGTAGCAGTTAGTGACATTGTCTGCTTTTTGATGGATGGGATCCTCTAAGTAATAAACCTGATAAGAAGTTGTATACTGTGTCCACATGTATTTTATGGGAATACTTCACTGGCGTAGTCGGCAGGATGTCCTAATGAGGATCCCAAATATCACCCAAACTTCACCACGTGGTCCCACATGAACACGGCCATCTTGTTTTTCTTGTCTGGTTAGGGTTCTGTGGCCTGTTTTTCAATCCTACCTAAATCTTTCCAATCCTTTGTCCCTAAAATCTTTTTTATTTACTTTCTATCCCTCTCTCTTCCCAAGTGTATATTTTGTGGTGTTTTTTCTACTTTTTGTGGGTTTTACTGCTCTGCTTTTTCTCCTGACTTATTTTACTCCTACATTTTCTTTTTCAACTCCTGTCCGCCCGATACCCTTGGCCAAGACTAGTGCTTCCTCCAGTTCCCAGGGAAACAACAACAGGCGGTGCCAGATAGGGTGCAGCCCGGGCCTTATGCTCTGATGTGGAGGTGGCTGCAGTGGCTTTTTTTGCAGTGTCACCTCCCCTTAAACTTGAGAGCAGGCACTAGGCCTGGTTCCGGGTAGGGGATCGAGGAGCATCACCGCAGGGGCTGTGTTTTGCTGATCTAAGGTCTGTCACACCCACAACCAACTGACACACTGGTGGTCCTTCATCCTGGAACGGGAGCAAGACCTGCTGGACTTGCTAGGTAATGAGGTTCTGGGGCTTGGATAGTAGCTAATTTATTACTGTTTTGTGTTCTGTGCTATTGCAAATATTATTTTTTCCCAAATAGCGAGAATGCTGCTGCTGGTTACATGCTGGTAAGTTACGTTTAAAAATCTCATATTATGTGATTGTTCTTCTTCTAGACGGGTGAAAGGCGATACTAAACTTACTTATTTGCAAGTTTGTGCTCACTTGGGCCGATTATGTAGGAGAGGTTAGATAACTTAAGTTAGGTAATGCATACTAGTGAGATCATTTCCTTTGTCCTGTCACTGAAATAGTGGTAGGTAGTTATAGTTTGTTACTAAGTATTGGTTGGTAGTTTTTTGGCAGTCCATGTGACTCTTCCTCCATCATGTGCTGATGACTCCTTAGCAGAACCTTTTGTAGTTTGGTGTTGAGTGAATAATACAGCAACTCGGCATCAGCAACCAACCAACAATTTGGTGTATTCAATAAAAATGCGTCCATCAATGCATTTAGTGAGAGCTAAATTAAATGCAGACTTAGTGAATTGGCCAGTCAAAGGGGGTTGAGTGATGATTGCGATGAGATCGGAACTTAGAAGGAACAAATATAATTTTTGGCAATTCCTTACAAAGTCTTAGGAATAGGTGGGCTAGGTGGTACATAGGTTTAAGATTTTGGAATTGAAACATTGGAATATTAAAGAGATAGGGCGGTCTGTGACTGCGATACTAGTCTACTACTACTAGTCAATCTGATTAGATTTGTCAATTTTATTGCAATTGCCGTTTCCTGTCCAACCTTATTTTTTCAAACTAATATGTCTGTTACCTAAATCTATTATTTACCAAATCTTCTTTGATCTATCTGTTTCTAAATTTGTGTTATCCCTGCATTACCTACCAACTTAGTTATTTCTATTTCTAGTGTCTGTTCATTTTTTATTTTTTACATCAGTCTCACTGCCTCTGACTCTGTACTATTAGTCTGCATGTAGCTTGCTTTATAATTAATTCTGGATTTTCAGTCAGCTTTCCCTCACCTCTTAAATTTTGGGGACTGTCTAGTGGTGGTACTACTGTAAGACTCAGAGAACACAATGGTCCTTTACTACTGCTAGTACTACCACTCTGCTGTGCACATTGCATGCACAACTAAGGTATTCTACGCATGTTTGTTGAAAATAGAAGGCTTTCTTTTGCTTTCTTTCTCATGCTCATTCAGTAAATAAAATTATGGTGACGTTGGACACCCCAAAGTGTTGTATTTTTACTTTTTCTCATCTAGTCCTATTACTATTATTAATAGCAGCAGTTAAATGTGAACAACTGATTACTATACACCATGGCTGGAAGGAATTATGAGGAGGAGAAGGGCACAATTATATTTTCCATCCAAGAGAGAGGACTCCAGAGACCTCATGTCCGATTGTCCACCCAGTTGGAAATTCTTTTTTTTTTAAGTTTTAACCCTCAGATTTTCCAGTAGCTCTAGCAACTAAGTCCAGTCCTTCGGGTTGTCCTCTTCTTGAGAGACGTTTTGAAAATTAACACCAACAAAATGCCCAGCCAGATATTTTATTATTTTTGGTAAGATAGGACATACTGTACTCTAGTACCCAATTTGTACTAGTGATTTGGGTGGTGTATGTATGTCTTGTATTTTCAATATTTAAACTGAAAAAATATGGTGTGGTGTATATGGTATTTAAAAAAATGTGCAATGTTTTTTCTAGGAGAACAGACCACGAGTGTTGGGGCCAGCGGCGAAGGCGACACAAGTAAAGAGTGAGCATCAAATGCGGCAGCTGCAGGAGGTGAGCCAGCAGCACTGGTGTACGGTGGTAAGTTGAATGTTTTGCTTTGTGTTTGCTATATTGATGTAAGTGCATGTAGTAATATAGCTGGGTTCATCTGTAGATTTAAAACTGCAATATGCTATTAAAATAGTTCTTGTACTATGTGTAAGTCAGTAGTAAAGTAGTAAAGTAGTTTGTACATTGGCTTGTACAATATGCATTATAGGATTCTGTAGAAATAAAGAAGTCCAGTAGACAGCTCTTGTACTTGTAGTTTATTCCTTAAGTTACAGCTTATTAAGTTCCATGTAAGTCTTAATGTAAGTTCCTAATATAAGCCCCACCAGGAGCGGCCTCCTGGCTGCTCAGCCCATCTTCTCTAACTGCTCTCACTTCAAGCACAAACCTCCTCAACATTCTAAATGACATCACATAGCAAGAGCATCAAAGCCAGGGACATTCATTACATAAGAAGGAGATTACTACACATCTTCCCCTTTATAATATTTAACAAAACGAAATAGTATAACATAGGAAGAGAAGATAAACATTCCAGAAGTACATATAAAAGAACACCATAATAATATAACCAAATCTTCTTATGTAATAATAATAATAATGTAAAAGTAAAGCAATAATGAGAAATGTAAGTAATAAAAATTATCCTTGCCTATGTACTAATAATAAATACAATGCAATAGTAATAATAATGTAAGTAATAAACAGTAAAACATCTTTCTCCATGTAATAATAATGACAATAAAGAAGTCGGGTTAGATGTCCTGCACATCTAACCTGGGATTCTATTGGAATTCTATAACGCATATTAGCAAGCCCATAATCACTGTTTTAGCAGCAGTTTCCTGCCGCTAAAATGGCGATAATTTTAACGAGGTTCTTGCTAATAAGCCCCCTAGTGTTCTGCATGAGGAGACAAAACCAGATGAAAAGATTAGTGAATAAAAGCAACATTTGACAGTTTGTAGGGGATATGGATCCATACTTCTAGTACAGAGCCTTTCTTTAATGAAGAAAGCTGTCTCCAAGAGAACAGATTACTTCATGCTACTGATGAAAGAGGACAATGTTATGAAATGAAGAATGGTAGTCCTATAGTAAAAGAAGTTATGTTACTAAAAATGTAGAAGATGTTATTGCAGAAGAGGTCCAAGGAAAGCATAGTCAGGGTCCTGTATACAAATCGAGTTGTAGTAGTGTTTGTAGTACTAGACAGCAATCCATTGATATATTAGAAAATTCCTATGTATCTTTCCAAGGGGAAGTCTAAATCACAAAATAAGTTATACCATTCAACAATGCAAACTTTCGTTAGGAGGTTATACTATGTGAAAACTATTGCTTTATGTTTAGGAGATATGAATAAAGCACTTTGTACATGGTAATGTGGCAGACGTAGAAAAGGTTTGTGGTGATGTGCAGTTTTGTTTCTTTGGTTCAAAGCAGGACTCTAGGAAAAATGAAGAGTTGTTAAGAGAAGAAGTTGCAGAACAGGACACATATATTATAGCTGATAGTTTGAAAGAAGAGATTACAAAATTGAACAAAGTGTTGTATGAAAACCAGAGTATGTTTGAATGTGTTGAAGCCCTTACTGGAAGATTTAAACAGATTGTTAACTTATATTCAAAAAAGTAAATTATGATAAATGGCAAAAGTTAGCTGTGTATTCATTTGTAGAGCGATGGTTAGAATTGTCTATACGGTAAGTTATATGTAAGCAGTGCTTCAATAAATTAGAACATAATAAAATGAACAACACATATGGCCCGAAACACAAAAGTAATCTGAGACAAATACTAATTTGATGACTTTCAGTATTCAAATAGGGCATTTAGGAGTAGTAAAGTTAGGATTGTGTCTCAGTTAAACTTAAGTTTTACCTAAGTTAAACTTATGACCTAAACTTAAGTTTAACTGAGCCACAATCCTAACTTTACTACTTCTAAATGTCCTTTGTGAATACCGTAGGTCGTAATATTAGGATTTTGTCTCAGACAACTTTTGTGAATCGAGCCCATAGATATTAGATACCCATTTTGTAAGACAATCAATTGCCAGCTAATGTAGAAAAACTGTGAAGGGCCAAAAATAAAACATAAATCAAAACATATTATTCTTTCAAGTATTGCGAAGGGCCATTATGGACTGCTCACCATCACTCATTACAACTCTACAATCCATACAGTAACACAACGGATTTACCCGGAGACTCCTGACCCAAGGATTACGGCTTTTCAAAATCTCAATAAGACTATTGATGATGCATGCATCACCACGTGATTATGAATGTATATGATACTTTGCTACCTGGTAAAAAAGAAAAAAGACTATAAACTAGCCTCGAGAAAGCCCTGGCTCGACTCACCAAACAGGATGAAACACGTGTCGGCTGTTTTGTCCTTTGTTGTAAAAACTAACTGCATAATGGATAAATGAAAAATGAGGAAAAAATGGATAAAAACTTGTGATAACACTAATAAAAAGAACTCCACTCACACAAACCAACTGGCACTCTGGTATCTTTAAAAACTGAGAAAAATCTGTCCTTTGATTGGATTGAATGAAAATATTAGGAAAAAGGAAAAAACGCTCGCAATTTCTGCTTAACTTTGTTCTTTAGAGGCTGGAGAGGTCCACAGCCTTGAATCAACTTTCCTCCAAGTAAAAATGTATTTGGGATTCATATGCAGTCTCTGGATTCCTGGACCGTACTGTCTTTTCTCACAATCCATACAGTATGATGCCATCGGGGAAAACTGTGGAGCCAAATCTTGAAGTTGAGATCAGACTTTTGAATGGACTCTCTGCTTTAGTGTTTTCTTGGCTGCTATTGAAGTCAAGGGTCCTTCAGTCTTGCATTGCCTTCTTGTTGCTCACTATGAACTCCTATTAAAGAATGTTCTAGCTAGATAAATGGGCAGGTTCTTCTTATTCTTTTAGTTTGAAAGTGGATTATCCAATGAATTCCTTGATTTCCCGGTAACATGATTTTCTGTTTTGTTTTTAATTTCTTTTTTTTGGAGGTGTTGTAAAGTTTTAAAAAATATATTTTTTTATGGTAACAAAATGGCTACTGGGAAAGGAGGAATTTGATAAATGTGCACTGAGAAATGTGCTAAGAATATAAAAGGGGAAAAAATTAGCATGCATGATTTTTGCAGCATTGCAAATAGCTCTAACACACTGCTCACCAGCTCTTATAACAATATCACAGTCCATGCAATACGTGGCCATTCTTGAAAGCTCTAGAGCAATATCTGTTGTAGTACTCTGTAGCTCTGAAGGGACTTTCTCGCCAGGAGTTGTTGTTGCGGCCAATGATGTGGATGGTCCTCCAGCTTCCCACTGCTTGATCAGCAGTTGGAGATTTTTTCTATGATAGCATTTAAGATGATATATCATCGACGTCGTCCCACATGAGTATTTGTTGTTCAACCCTTTAGAGAGGATCTTGTCACAGATAGTGCATTGCACTTGGATTTGAAGCAGTTTTTGATACCCCAGATGGGATTTTAAAAAACTCCTAAGCCACACTTGCCCTCTTCTGGGGAGGGCTCTCGTATTCAATATCTTCTATGTAGACCTCCTCTACGTCCTGCTTCTGCTATTTTTGTAGCTGATCCCCATCTCCTTGTTGTGTTGCCATTCATGATACAAAAATAGTCCCAAAAAAGTCTCCAGCCTAATCCACCAACTGCTCACAATAAAGTCCTGGAAAAGAAGATTAAAGAAGGAGGAGTGGCTATATATGTCCTATGCATTTTACTGAAAAGTATATTATCCAATAATATTCAAGCAATGTCATTTGAGATGTCATCAGGGATGTCATGAGTGATGTCTCTGACCATGTCATGAGTGATGTAATATGTGAGGTCATACGCAGTGCATTTAACTGTTGAATTTCTCTGGATTTGTTTGAGTGACATATCAGCCTAACTATAATGTCTCTGTAACCTCTGTTTTTTTCAGTGAATTAATATATATATGTTTCTTCTACATTTTACAAAGTAATAGTTATATTTTCTAAAAAATTCTTAAATACATTTGTATTTTTATTATATCAGTATTATTGAATGTAAGTAATGTTTACTATTTAAATTCATATATAATAAAAAATTGATATTTTAAAAAACTATATTAGTGACAACTATTGGCCTGATTACAATGTCGGTCGGAAAGCCCCTGACTGGCAGTTGGCTGTGTCAGAACTCATCTGCCTGAATCGTTTGGAAACATTTCTGACTTACCAATTACGATGGCTGCGGTCTGAAGGGGACCGTTCGGTTATTCCAAATCTGTTGTGATCGAAATTCAGAGAATCTGAGTCAGTTGGAGCTGATTCGTACAGCTCAACAGACAGCGTTTCCTACCGACCAACTATGATGTTGGATCCCAACAGCCTTTCCGAATCGGTTCGTCCAACATAAAAAGGCTATTGAAAAATGACTTTGGGGGCCCCTAGCAGGCCCCCCTTCATCCTGAGTCTTCAGGTTTGGAGTCGAGGGGGTACCCAATGGAGTCCTCTGTAAACCATGCACAGTGTAGCAGGCACCAGGGAAGGCCTGTGTTAGGTTGCATGGTTTCTACTGACACACATTTTCCCCATAGGAGCCTGTGTTGTTGGTCGGAACACAGGCTCCCATTGAAGCATCATAATCGGTCAGGCAGAACCGCCAACAGTCAGTAGGTCGGAACCGAACCTGACAAGGAGTCAGGCGGGTTAGTTCCTGACCAACATCCTAATCAGGCCTCACATTTTTTTTCTATATTTTTGTACTTTCAACAATAAGTATAGGAAGTCAATATTTCTGAGATAGATATTTTTGACTCAGTATTTTTGTATGTAGATAGTTTGAGAGTAAACCAACCAATCTGTGGGGCATGCTGGAAGCAACGACCTAACCAACAATACAGAAAAAATTCAAACCATAACATTTGGAAGGACAAGTTACACAGGAAAATTATCAAACATAAATCTGGAAAACGTGAATTAATATTTAATCACAAGGTTGACTCCATCAACAATTTAAGTAACAGTTTGAAAGGATTTGATTGAAAATGTAGGGAAGGAACTTTGGAACCCTTGGTTAGAGCCAGTGAAGCAAAGAGGAAACTCCCAAATGGCATACATATTTGTAGCTTAATTAAAAGAAAATTAATCAACATAGGAAGGAGTGAAATGTGAGCCTGAGTAGATTTAAACTGTTGCGGACCACAGAGGAACTCCTTATTGTTACACAGGTGACTGATATTTGTAAATAATGAGGGAAATTGCTAGCGGCCCCCGATTGGAGCAACGCAGTATAAGAATGCGGGCAAAACGTGGGGCTATCACAGACTAACTGGGTTTGTGCGGAGACGTGGATGAAGGTGACTGTGAAGAAGACGTAAGGTGAGAGCTGAATAGGAACAGGAATTGGATGGGAGACTTGGATTATGTGGTGTCCTGTGGGGTAACAGACTGTTTTTTTGTCTGTTTTATTCAACTTCTATACAGGACGAGGAGATATACAAGATATTATAACAGGAGGGGAACCAGAAAAGAGTCTGCACTTTAAGATATTTTATAACAAGGTGAGAAGCCTTGCCAGTTACTGCAGACAGGTTTTATTCAAGTAAACTAGGCCATATTCTGGGGTCCTATAGGTACTTATGCCCTGTGGTTATTTATTTGTTTTAGTACAGTGCCACATTCAGCGAATATCAGGAGGTGTCCGTGCTCGCAATTATCAGAATATAAGAAGAGGTTTATAAGGAGAACAGACAGAGTGTAATAGAGGTAACTATAGATAACTGTTGTCGAGCAATATTGGGGTATCATGAACAAGAGGCGCTTTTGTATGACTGGTAATATTAGGATATCATAATTGCTGAAGACTGACCAACTAAGAATGGTGCTATTATAAGAGGAAGTGAACATTTAGTTAGTGCCATTTAAGTTCATAGCTAACATTAATTTGTTATTTATTGGCACATTATAGATTTCATAAAGCAGAACTTTGAGTCGCCTTCTGAATATCTACGTGATGATAGGATTCTTGTCCAGTATACTTGTTGATTGGAATGAAGTTATTTAAGGTGAGCCATTAAACTATGTGAAATTATATTCTTGTTTAGAAGATGTGATTAAAAATATGAAGCTCCACTGAGTCCTGCAGTAAACATGAATATTGTAAATGGAGGGTCGTATAAACCCCAGTATGTGTTTAGAATGTTCATTAGGCAGTGGTAATCTGTTGTACTCAAGAGTGGATATCTAGTTATGTGTTCAATGTTATAAAGATTTGATGACATAGTCTGTGCACTGTACTTAGTACACCAAGAGGGGGATTTGTATCAGTTTGTTCATGTACTATGTCCACAGATGAATATGTTAGTGATATTTATTTGTACTTTCTTTCACAGCCCTGAGGACGTCCCTGCATGGGACAAAACGCGTCGGCTGTTGATTGTACTTTGACCATTTGAGTTTGAACAAAAAGACTAAACAGACTATTCGAACACAGAAGAAGTTTTGGGAAATTGTTATTGTGAATGCAAGTTATTGTGTATTTATTGCATTACTTTGACGCTCCTTCCTATCTTCATTAATTTACTTGTTACACTGAGGTAGGGCGGTGCCTCTGAGGGGGGTAGAGCGTAGCATTATTAATTTTTGAACTGCTCCTATAGTGCGGCCAATTAGTTGACCCTGTATCGCCAAGTTCGTAACAGTACACATAATTAAAAGAATTCCCCATTGAGGCAATACTCCTACTAGATAAAATGACTTTAAGAGGAGATAGAGTAATCCAGTCAGCACTATGCTGATGTGTGGGACGGACTAGCAGGGCCTTCATTTTATTCCCTACATAGGTGAATTTTGCAAAGTTAATATGCAGGTGTCTTGTAAAAGACAGGGGGAGTCTCCACCAATTTAAACTCTTCTCGCTCTCTGGTCTCCATATAACAGGACAGAGAATCATGAATAGTAATTATAGAGGCAACAGGAGAAGAGGACGCAGTTCTTGAGCTTATCACAACATTTGATCAAAAAGAAGCAGGCATATGGAGAGTACAAGAAGATTGTGATGGCTGAGATAACATCTTAGAAAGGAAGCAAGTTTAAAAGCACAGGCATAGTGTAAATAGTGTGCCATGCCCAAGATGGCCCCCAACATATTCTACTGTGCAAGTTCCCTGACTAAAGTCTTTGAGAGGTCGTTCTCATTATACTTTTCACTACTGCTCTGTCTAGTCGGGGTTTATCTAAACATTTAGGGCCTGGGACTGTGGGCAGAATTATGGCCAAGTGACCACCTGGTGACATTTGGGGAGTTGGCATTACTTCCACCACTTCAGAGGACTTTTGGGCAGTAGCAAGGGCTAAGTCAGAATTACCGGCTGCAGGGGCATGTCTTGTGAATATGTCCTGCCATGCACATACACTTGAGGTCTATTATTGAAGTCTTCATCATAATAACCTCTTTTCAAAAACATGTGATCTCAACTTTAGGTCATTCAATTAATTCCTTATTTGATAAAGTGTACACAATAATTTGTTTGCATGTCAATAAAAGAAATAACCTTCATGTAATAGAAGAGTTGATAGTGTTATATGTACAGATGTTGCTGCAGGATAAAAGAAAATCTTGAGACTAACCTTAGAAAAAAGTGCAGAATCATGAGATTATATTTAAAACAGGAACAATAAACACACCATTTCCCCTTTCCTAGACCATGGAAGAGGCAGTGACTAGAGCGACACTCGGTGAAATTGGGTGCAATTCATATTCCGTTTAGACCATAATTACTGCACAAAATCCAAACATTTTTTCATCAACACATTTATGTATTTTGATGAATAGCTCATTCGAAATTATGCTCAACACATGCTCTTTTGGGTGCAAACAAAGCCACTGCAATGAGCAAACAATACATTTCTCTATTATGAAGACAAAATGCTCAATGCTATTCCCAGAGAATTTACTCATCAAACAGTCTGAAGATCACCTATATTCTTTATACATTTCCTAACTCTATCTTCCTGACTTAAAGAAATCTTTGGCAGATACTGCTGTAGTCATAATGAATGATAAAAGAAATGCAGTATGATTCTGGAAACAGCACCCTGCAACTAGCGGAGGGGCATCATTAGTCGATCTGTGGGGGTCAGTTGTATCGGCCGCTTTTAGGGTGGGCAGTCTCCTTTGTCCCTCTTTGTCCTACTTATCACCTTTGTTAAAGGCACAGCTGTTAGCAGAGGGATCGTTTTCAGTGACATCAGTCAGTGAGAGGGGCATTGAGCAAGGGGTTTAATAGCCTGAATTGATATCTCCCTCTTTTTTCCTCACCACCCTGGGAAACAGACCACACTGAGTCGACAAAATTGTGGCTAAGACTTCAAAGATTCAGAAAATGATTTTAACTCATTTATTGTACAAGGTTTCAAAACTCGGAGAGCACTCATGTGAGTCTAACTTTCTTCAGAGTGACCTTCCCATAAATGAGCCCCTTAGTGTACTCAGACTGATGTGCGAGAGCAGTGCAAGTGCATTATACAGAATAGAAAATGGCCGAAGAGCGTCCTCAATTGAAATTACAAATGCTCCAACCTCTAATAAAACATTTCAATTTAGTTTTTTGTTATATTTGATTGTGAATTAAATAAATTATTTCATCGTCTGTGTATTTGTTTGATAAATGCTTGTTTCTGCATTGTGTGTGTACCATTTAGTGGTTCAAATAATTGGAAAGGCTTAGCCCAGGTTCCACAGCTTCCAGTAATAACTCAGTGGGGGTCCCTGATTCCAATAATAATAGTTGGGTTTCCCGGTTTCCAGTAATGATTAAGTAGGGGTCCTCAGAAGTCAAAAGATTAAGAACCACTGTCATATTGGATTAGTCTGTATGGAGTGTCTTTATTGTTTGCGCCAGGCAGTTGTGAAGGATAGATTCTAGATAGCACGGCAGCTACGTGGTTTTATACTAATACTGACTAGTGCAAGCTAGTTGTCTGGCGGCTCAGCAGGTCTGGCATCCACTGCTGAGTGGAAGGTGTTAATAGATTCATGGTTGCATCAGTATCCGTGTAGGGCCTCAGTTGGCATAGTGGTTAAGCTTGATGTGTGCACAGGATTACAGCAATAAGTGATTAGTTCTTTGTCAGCACAGTAGCGGCATACCATTTCGCAGTAAGTAGGCCAACGCTCCTTCACAGTAGCCTAATAGTGAGAGCTTTTGGCTTGAAAGCAGGTTTAGTCCTTGCCTTGGGTCAACGTCATTGTAGTAAATGCATTGTTCTATGTATTTTCATGCATACTTTACACGCAGGAGCATGCATGTCATTTGATTTGGCACACGTGCTACACGAACAGTTAGGGGGCATTCACTCATTACATAATGGTGACTTTTGGGGATTTCTTTATTGACCCACTGACTTTTGGATTTAGTTTCTCCGCAGTGAAGCTCTATAGAAACACCTTGAATTCCAGTTGCCATCAGGATTATTGTTGCTGCCTGCATTGCTGCCTGCATTGCTGCTGCTGATCTTTGCCAAGTCCAGACAGTGGAATAGACTGTGGGCAAATTGTAGGATATTTTGGGCTACTGCTGTTGGAATGTGCTGAGATGCATTGTTTATTGGCTCATGCGCGCCTTGCAGTGCCTCTGGTTGAGCGTGCCTTTCTTCCAAGCTTCATTATCAACTATTTCCCCACGTCACTCAGCAGCCATCTTAAATTGGGCTTGCACATTGGAATTCAGTATAGAGGCAGTAATATCACCACGTTTTAAATGATGCCCATATTCGGGTGCATTTCTTCATCGACACGTGCAGCATTCAAACTTCCTCACGATTTTTTGCAATTTCCTGCTAATCTGCTTTTTATTTTGTTTTCAATTGTCTAGAATTCCTACTTAGTTACTGATGCACAAGTAAGGTACATTTCAAACATTATTGTGTCATCAATGTATTCGTATTGTGTTGCTTACCTTTTCATTTGTTTGGTATTGTTGGCAGTTGGGGCTGTTTATGTGTAATGTTTGTGTTTGCTAAATTAATGCACTTTTGTCATGGCCACTCCGCAGCAAATTACGCAGCTACCTCCTTTTCTAGTTCAACCTGGAAAACCACTTATACAATGGATTTAGTGATTTTGGTTGTTTGAAAATCATCTGGTTGCCATAAACGCTATTGGTTACAGTCTTGCGCACAGATTAGCCTTATTATTTGGAAGCAGGTTAGTGCAGCTAACCGCCTGTACCCGCATCATTTGGAGATGGTCAGTGGAGGCTATTGCTAGGCTGTACAAACAATTTTCAGGTGAGCTTAACATTGTGCTTGAACGTCATAGCTTTTACAATTGTAAATAACAACCAGAGGGGAACATGGAATATGTGTCAGCCCTTAGAGTGCGCTACAACTTACAAATTGTTGAAAGATCGCAGGCACAAAATACAAAAGCAGGCTTGAGAGGACCTAATCAAAGCAGGGGAATTGAGGTACTCAACACTGTTCTAGAAGACCATTATTAGTCCCTGCTTTGCAGGGCCAGTTAGACCAACCGTGTACCACCACATCATGCCAGATCAGCTGCATGTTGTGATACCTACCAGCCTGGCTATCACTCCTATTAGTTTCTCCCTTAACGAGGTATACTCGAGCATTGAGCAGCTGTTGTGAAATAAGACCCTGGCCCCTGACGGAATTACTCCAGATCTTTTTTGCTATAACATTGAGGTGTGGGCCCTAATTCAGACGTAAGTTTTAATTGTGACGGTCTCGAGAGGAATGTTGCACTCCTGGTCTACTGCCACCATCATACCTATTTTTAAAAGGGGGGACAAGGATAATTCTCAATCTTATCACCCGATTTCCCTTATTGATGCCATAGTGAAGATCTTGGCTGTTTTTTTTAACCAGAATGTCATTATGGGCAATCGACAAACAGATTTCATGTTGGTTTCCATGAAGGCATGACAACTACAGACCAATGTCTTAATCTGTATCTTTTAATATCGAAATACACAATGACACAACAGGGCGCCTTGTACTTAGCTTTCATGGACCCTACATCCGCTTTTGACCTAGTGAACTATAGTAAGCTGTGGGACATACTGACCTCATTGGTAGTGGACCCCCGCATTGTCTACCAACTAATGTCACTTCACGTTCACACAACAGCGGCAGTGAGATTTTCCCATGTAGGGGCCTTCACCAATTAATTTAATTATATGCAGGGGTATGGCAACGTTGCATTTTAGCCCCATTTTTATTTTCAGTTCATTGTAATGGTCCTGAAGCTGCCTTCTTGTCTCTCCAGTTGGATTCCCCTAGAGAGGGTAGAAGATCTAGGCCAGATGTACTCTATGCCGATGATGCAGTGGTTCTGGCCAACACGGCCGGGGGCCTGCAGCTTTTAGTTGATGACTTTGTCACTTTTATGGACAGGCTGGACCTGCCAGCTAATTTTACTAAGTCTTATGTTTTAGTTGCGGGTACCCGGGGGCTACGGTCGAACAGTTTTAAAGCTGGCCATCACACCCTCAGTAAGGTTACAGTTTTTTCCTATTTGGGAATGTTATTTGATGATCATTTACATTGGAGATCACTGTTAGAGGTGGAGCTAAGTGATCTGAATAAAACTCTATCACCAGTTTCGCAAGCAAGTTGGGTTCCCCCTCATCTAGATCTATGTCCATAACTCTACGTTTTTCTGGAACCTTCCTTTTCAGAAGCATTGTCTTGTAGCGTGCGTCACTCTCAGCCTGAGCTGGTGGCTGCCAAGTGGCATCCCAATCATCATCAGCGGGGCTTGAAGAAGGAGATGATGTACTAACAAGCCTCCTTTTCCGTGATGGTGGTCTGGAAGACAATAGATCATCTGAAACAGTGGTTTGATCCACTTTGTCTGCAGGAAGCTTGATTTCCTGAAATGCCCCTACGTCAGTAGCAACAACTCCGATTGTGGACTGTTCTTGTGGCTGCTGCTGTTCTTCTTGCGGCTGCAGATGCTGCTGTTCTTGAGGTTGCTGCTGTTCTTGAGGCTGCTGCTGTTCTTGCGGTTGCTGCTGCTGCTGTTCTTGCGGCGGCTGCTGCTGCTGTTCTTGCGGCTGCTGCTGCTGTTCTTGCGGCTGCTGCTGCATTTCTTGTTGTGGCTGCACATTTATCTGCTGAGCTTCGGCCTGCGTTGATTGTGTACTACTTTGCAATAATGACATTTCATCATCGCTGCTCGTTAGTAGACTGGCTACCTCTGCGACAATCAAGGGCTTGGGTCTAGGTATGTGGGTTGGGCCCACTGGTGCGGAGGTGCTACTCCCAGCTTGGTTCCCGGACAACGCTGCCGCAGGCGAACCTTTTTTTTGGACCCCCAAAAAACATTGTCCGGCACACCAGTCGTGGTTAATGACACTTCCTTTTTCTGTTCCTTCTTCTCACCGGCAACTTTCTTGGTACTGGACCTGGTACCTTTCTTTGGGGCCATCTTCTTCAGATGTCAGGCAGGACACAGATGCAGAACAAGTTGTGGTCACACGTGGACGTGATGCGCAGCAGGACTTCAGTCTGGCTGGCAGTACAACGGGTGATGAATGATGATGACACCTCCTCCTCTGGCTTGTTGTGCACCTAAAAGCAAATAAGCCAGGAGAAGAACATCAGTGAAATGTTGCATTTGTTGTTGTGGTTCAGTTACTTACTACTGTAAAACAAAAGATATAGTCTAGCCATTTCTGAGACTTTGTCAACAATGGCTATGGTATACTACTGTGCATAATACAGACACTACACTCTCAGGAAGGATAGGAAAGAGAATAAGAACCACCAAAATAAAAGTGTAATGGAAGTGGGGTGGACCCTATTTGCCATTAAATTATTAGAGCATCACATAATTCATGGAGCTGCTCCTGGCAAAGGGGGTGGATGGATGGAAGCAGTAAGCCAATAGGAAAACCATGCAGGCCTATATGCCAAAGCAGGACACTACTAGTAACTCCCAACACAAAGAAAGGCCACCAGCCACATGGCCAGGCCCAACAACATCAGAAAGCCCACCACCAAAAAACACACTTCCCAACTCATTCCAGAAACACTTGATTAATAAAGCTGTGGCTACCTGCTCTGAGCCTACTGGATGAAAGCAGGCCTGTTGGCAGACAAGGCCAGACAAGCTTACAGGCCTTGGGTTCAAAATGGCCACCAGCCACATGGCCAGGCCCAACATCAGATAGCCCATCCCAAAAAACCACAATTCCCAACACAATCCAGTGCCATCCCTGACCTAAATGATGTCTAAATTTAACAGACCACACACAGAAACACTTGATAAATAAAGCTGTGGCTTCCTGCTCTGAGCCTACTGGATGAAAGCAGGCCTGTTGGCAGACAAGGCCACACAAGCTTGCAGGCCTAGGCTTCAAAATGGCCACCAGTCACATGGCCAGGCCCAACAACATCAGAAAGCCCACCCCAAAAAAACACACTTCCCAACTCAATCTAGTGCCATTTATGCCCTAAATGCTGTCTAAATTCAACAGACCATACACAGAAACACTTGATTAATAAAGCTGTGGCTATCTGCTATGAGCCTACTGGATGAAAGCAGGCCTGTTGGCAGACAAGGCCAGACAAGCTTGCAAGCCTAGGCTTCAAAATGGCCACCAACCACATGTCCAGGCCCAACAACAGAAAGCCCACCACCAAAAAACACACTTCCCAACTCAATCCAGTGCCATCCATGCCCTAAGTCCTGTCTAAATGCAACAGACCACACACAGAAACACTTGATTAATAAAGCTGTGGCTACCTGCTATGAGACTACTGGATAAAGCAGGCCTGTTGGCAGACAAGGCCAAAAAAGCTTGCAGGCCAAGGCTTCAAAATGGCCACCAGCCACATGGCCAGGCCCAACATCAGATAGCCCATCCCAAAAAAAACACATTTCCCAACTCAATCCAATGCCATCCATGCCGTAAATAATGTCTAAATGCAACAGACCACACACAGAAACACTTGATTAATAAAGCTGTGGCTACCTGCTATGAGACTACTGGATAAAGCAGGCCTGTTGGCAGACAAGGCCAAAAAAGCTTTCAGGCATAGGCTTCAAAATGGCCACCAGTCACATGGCCAGATCCAACAACATCAGAAAGCCCACCCCAAAAAAACACACTTCCCAACTCAATCCAGTGCCATTTATGCCCTAAATGCTGTCTAAATTCAACAGACCATACACAGAAACACTTGATTAATAAAGCTGTGGCTATCTGCTATGAGCCTACTGGATGAAAGCAGGCCTGTTGGCAGACAAGGCCAGACAAGCTTGCAGGCCTAGGCTTCAAAATGGCCACCAACCACATGGCCAGGCCCAACAACAGAAAGCCCACCACCATAAAACACACTTCCCAACTCAATCCAGTGCCATCCATGCCCTAAGTCCTGTCTAAATGCAACAGACCACACACAGAAACACTTGATTAATAAAGCTGTGGCTACCTGCTATGAGACTACTGGATAAAGCAGGCCTGTTGGCAGACAAGGCCAAAAAAGCTTGCAGGCCAAGGCTTCAAAATGGCCACCAGCCACATGGCCAGGCCCAACATCAGATAGCCCATCCCAAAAAAACACACTTCCCAACTCAATCCAATGCCATCCATGCCGTAAATAATGTCTAAATTCAACAGACCACACTGAAACACTTGACTAATAAAGCTGTGGCTACCTGCTCTAAGCCTACAGGATGAAAGCAGGCCTGTTGGCAGACAAGGCCAGACAAGCTTGCTGGCCTAGGCTTCAAAATGGCGACCAGCCACATGGCCAAGCCCAACAACATCAGAAAGCCCGCCCCAAAAAAACATACTTCCCAACATTGCAATCATCATGAGGAATCGCAGGAGGACTAAGATGACACGAACAGACAACAGGCACAGCAACCTGTGAATGACAGACACACAAGAGTTCACCGGAACAAATCTTTACAAAAAACATGGGCAGTTACAAAACAGGAACAATGTAGGACACATGCAAATTTCAAGGAAAGTCATTGCGCATTACTGTGTGGCATGACATCAGCACTTGCGTGACACATCAGAGCACACATCAAAGTCACTTTCCATACAGTCAGCTGGACACACACATTGCAACATAGGCCACTCAATGCTACAAGGTTGCCCACTCATTCCCAGTGACTCACAATTATAAGAAGAAGTTGCGTATGAGCTGACTCCGGATATCATCCTCCTGTTCCTCATCACTTGCATCATGACCAAGCCCTTGATCCTCAACGGGTGGATGTTCCTCCTCCTCAGGATCCAGGATGAGTGGCACTGCCTTCTCAACTGCCATGTTGTGCAGCATGCAGCACACAATGAAGATCTTACAGACCTTGTCCGGTGCATATGAGAGGGATCTGCCGGTCGTATCAAGGCACCGGAATCGGCTCCTCAGGAGGCCCAAACATCCTCTCAATCACTCGCCTGGTCTGCCCGGTGCATTATTGTCCCGCTGATCTGCAGCTGTTCTTAGGTTGCGGAGAGGTGTCCTTAGCCATGGCATGTTGGGATATTCCGAGTCCCCTACATAGATAAATCATGTAAATAAGTGGGTCAAGAGATGCTGTCAGAGCCAAAGATACTGAAACACACAGGACAAGCAGAATTCACCCACCAACAAGACATTCCCGTTTGTTGCGAAGGTGCAGCATCATTTGTGGCACCCTGCTATGCCTCATGATGAATGCATTGTCTGCCAATCCTGGAAAATGGGCACAAACATGGGAAAGCAGCTTGTTAGCAAGACACACCACAAGGGCATTTATTGAATGATAATGTTTACGGTTGCGGTATGCCTGCTCCTGTGCCTGTGGTGGCACCAAAGCCACATGTGTCCCATCAATGGACCCAATGACATGTGGAATCCCTCCCAGGGCATAGAAATCACCCTTGACATCTCTCAACTCTTCAGGAGTAGGAAATTTGATGAATTCATCAATGTGCTCCAACATGGCTGCCAAAACATCACGCAGGACACGGCTGAACATCGTCTGTGACATTCCACCTACATCAGCTATGGTTAATTGAAACATTACCTGTAGCAAAGAAATAGAAGGCTGCCATCACCTTTATCTTGGGGGTCAGCGCAGTAGGATACCTGTGATGCGGTTGGAGATGTGGTGCCAGCTTGTTTGTCAACTCCTGAATCAACTGTTGAGTAAATCTGTAACGTCGGATGCAGGCACATTCCCTCATGATAGCCAAGTCTGGGAATGGCCTTGGTCGAGGCGGTGCCCTGCAGGACATTTTTGTAGATTAACAGTCAGCCAACATCAATGGCACATGCAAAACATCTACTAGAAATCAGGTCACTATGGACTCTGGCATGTGCAATACATCCAGGACACATATGCCAGCTTGCTGGCACTCCTACGAAAAGCCAGATCCACATGTTGATTGACAAATCAACATGACATGCCCTGAAATTAGCTGCTGGGCCGGTCTGAATGAACAGCCCAAGATATGACTGGAGTGACACATGTCACAATACCTGCAGTGGAAGGTTTTCATCCCATCCAGACATCTGACTGCAAGGCACATGCACAGGTCACATGGAATATCAAATATACATATGAAACACATTGGGATTAAGGTTTACACATGACAACAAAAGAACACAGCCATTGTCAAGATGCAGACATGTATGCCTGGGGAAATATGATGTCTGATGCCATCAGACCCAACAGCCGTGGGAATGCACATATGGCATGCTGTGCGTAGATGTGAAACCATTGCCATCTCAACACAGACCCATTAATATGCACCAACAGCCGGTGCAGTTTACCAAACACAAACAGCAAGCGCAATGTTACACATGGCACACACCTGACATAGTCACATAGGGTCATGCTGAGCGTGGCATGTCAGTTGACAAAGTGCCCCAGTCCCTGGCATCAGGAGACAGGTACCGGTACTGATGATTGTGCCATCAAAGATTTGCTGTGCATGACAAAATCTGCCTAATGATACACATGGGACAAGTGTCAAGGTGATGTCTGCCACATAGTGCCCCATCACACATGACATGTGTCCACAGGTCATCACACATTGATTGTGCAACAAAATAAGATGCCCGGTTCTCTATCACTGGCTGCCACACCTAGGGCCTGCACATGAATGTATGCAATGACAAGTACTTGATAGACATCCTTGAGTGAACCGTACCCCTACATCCCTGCCATGTGTGCACCTCGTATCACTATTGTAATGGTGCCATACTTGAGTGTGTGAACCGCACTGTACCCCTGCATTCACATCAGCGTGTGAACCACACTGTACCCCTGCATTCACATCAGCGTGTGAAACGCACCGTACCCCTGCCTTCACATCAGCATGTGAAACACACTGTACCCCTGCATTCACATCAGCGTTTGAAACGCACCATACCCCTGCATTTACATCAGCGTTTGAAACGCACCATACCCCTGCATTCACATCAGCGTGTGAAACTCACCGTAATCCTGCATTCATATCAGCATTTGAAACGCACCGTACCCCTGCATTCACATCAGCGTGTGAAACGCACCATACCCCTGCATTTACATCAGCGTGTGAAACGCACCATACCCCTGCATTCACATCAGCGTGTGAAACGCACCGTATCCCTGCATTCACATCAGCGTGTGAAACACACCGTACCCTGCATTCACATCAGCGTTTGAAACGCACCATACCCCAACATTCATGGGGTGTGTGAGCATAGTATCACTATTACAATGGTGCTTTACGCGAGCGCGTAAACGCACCATACCCCAACATTCATGGCGTGTGTGTGCATAGTATCACTATTACAATGGTGCCATACGTGGGCGCGTGAAACGCACCGTACACGTGTGTGGATTTCAAAACTAATAGGGGGACTAGTAGTAGGCCCTGAATGCATCCTGGGTGTCATGGATGCAGATTTTTGAGTTGCTATGTGTCCAACAGGTGACCTGCAAAAGTCAGTTTGCCCAAAAAATATAATGTTGCAAAATGATTGTTGAGCTGAAGCTTAAATTTTGAACGATGCAAATGCTGTCAGAGCCATATGTTTAAAGGGATTGGAGGAAACGTACGATGCGAACGAATCTGACCTATCCCTATGTACTCCTCAAACTGAATGCCCCTTAGCAGCACTGATTTAAGGCAGCAAGAACCGCTGAGAGGGCACTTGCCTGCACAACATTGGAGTGGACCACCCTGCTGCTGTCTCTGCATCCTCTGGCTACAATGGCACGTACTGTGGAAAGGGCATCAGCCTTCACAGAGGAGGAGAACCAGGCCCTGCTGGACAGCCTCCTACCACAGTAGAGTAAGCTGTATGGGAGATCAGAGGAGCAGATGAGTGCTGACTACACTACCTTAGACTGTACACTTGTTGTGTGAGTGTCACAACAGGCATTTTTCTCCAGGTGTGACAGACATGCAATGTGGTTTGGAGTGAGTCCTAGGGGGTGTACATGGTGATATATCTCATGCAGGGCATGATGTATTTCATGTGTGTTCACTCCTCACTTGCATTGTGCTTACTGTCACATTCACTTTATAGTGAATGACACATTCAGCCGCGCCAGAACTTAGTGTCTTTTTTTCCAAATGTCCTGAGGTGGAGCAGAGGTCCCCCATGAGTGAATGGTGACTGTACCCACAGATGTTCATGAGCTGAGTGGACCTGTGATGAGATTGTCCAAATGATGTGTACAACCTCATGGACATTGGTGTGTGTGAATGTGTCTTGTCATGTGGGTGAGTGTGTATGTGATGGTTTGCAACACTGCTTCATGGCGTATGCTGCAGCTCTCCCCATCTGATGTGACAAGAAAGCAGTGCTGTGTGCCTGACTTGCAAAGCTAGCACGACACTTGTGACACCCCACAGGCAAGGAAAAACCAAAGGATATGATGGACGGAGCGTTGGCAATACAAGCACTCACCCCGAGTCAACTGATCTGGGTTTAATCCATCACCGTTCTTTAGCCCACTCTGCCACCCCAGTTCAGACATGGCCATATGCAAATCAGTCTGACCATGTGCCTCATGGGAACAGTCCAGCCCGAACTGTCAAGCCATGCCTTCCCTGGACCGGAAACAAGCTACTGAGGACCGGTTTCTGGTATTTCAGCCCTCTTCAGCCCGGCTTGCTTGAATCTAGTGGCAAAGTGAGAAAGGGACTCACGTCTGAGCATACCCTGCCAACTTATGGCGAACAAAGAAAAACCAAAGGAAATGATGGACGGAGCGTTGACAATACAAGCACTCACCCCAGTCAACTGATCTGGGTTTAATACATCACCGTTCTTTAGCTCACTCTGCCACCCCAGTTCAGACATGGCCATATGCAAATCAGTCTGACCATGTGCCTCACGGGAACAGTCCAGCTGAGCTGCCAAGCCATGCCTTCCCTGGATCGGAAACAAGCTACCGAGGACCGGTTTCTGGCATTTCAGCCGTCTTCAGCCCGGCTTGCTTGAATCCAGTGGCAAAGTGAGCAAGGGACTCACGTCTGAGCATACCCTGCCAACTTATGGCGAACAAAGAAAAACCAAAGGAAATGAAGGACGGAGCATTGACAATAAAAGCACTCACCCCCAGTCAACAGATCTGGGTTTAATCCATCACCGTTCTTTAGCCCACTCTGCCAACTCAGTTCAGACAAATCAGTCTGACCCTGTGCCTCATGGGAACAGTCCAGCCCGAACTGCCAAGCCATGCCTTCCCTGGACCAGAAACAAGCTACCGAGGACCAGTTTCCGGCATTTCAGCCGTATTCAGCCCGGCTTGCTTGAATCCAGTGGCAAAGTGAGCAAGGGACTGACGTCTGAGCATACCCTGCCAACTTATAGCGAACAAAGAAAAACCAAAGGAAATTATGAGCGGAGCATTGACAATACAAGAACTCACCCCCAGTCAACTGATCTGGGTTTAATCCATCACTGTTCTTTAGCCCACTCTGCCACCCCAGTTCAGACATGGCCATATGCAAATCAGTCTGACCCTGTGCCTCATGGGAACAGTCCAGTCCGAACTGCCAAGCCATGCCTTCCCTGGACCGCAAACAAGCTACCGAGGACCGGTTTCCGGCATTTCAGCCGTCTTCAGCCCGGCTTGCTTGAATCCAGTGGCAAAGTGAGCAAGGGACTGACGTCTGAGCATACCCTGCCAACTTATGGCGAACAAAGAAAAACCAAAAGAAATGGTGGGCGGAGCGTTGACAATACAAGCACTCACCCCCAGTCAACTGATCTGGGTTTAATCCATCACCGTTCTTTAGCCCACTCTGCCAGCCCAGTTCAGACATGGCCATATGCAAATCAGTCTGGCCCTGTGCCACATGGGAACAGTCCAGCCCAAAGTGCCAAGCCATGACTTCCCTGGACTGGAAACCAGCTACCGAGGACCGGTTCCTGGCATTTTAGCCGTCTTCAGCCCGGCTTGCTTGAATCCAGTGGCAGAGTGAGCAAGGGACTCACGTCTGAGCATACCCTGCCAACTTATGGCAAACAAAGAAAAACCAAAGGAAATGATGGATGGAGCGTTGACAATACAAGCACTCAACCCCAGTCAACTGATCTGGGTTTAATCCATCACCGTACTTTAGCCCACTCTGCCACCCCAGTTCAGATATGGCCATATGCAAATCAGTCTGACCCTGTGCCTCATGGGAACAGTCCAGCCCAAACTGCCAAGCCATGCCTTCCCTGGACCTGAAACAAGCTACCGAGGACCGGTTTCTGGCATTTCAGCTGTCTTCAGCCGGCTTGCTTGAATCCAGTGGCAAAGTGAGCAAGGGACTCACGTCTGAGCATACCCTGCCAACTTATGGCGAACAAAGAAAAACCAAAGGAAATGATGGACGGAGCGTTGACAATACAAGCACTCACCCCCAGTCAACTGATCTGGGTTTAATCTATCACCGTTCTATAGCCCACTCTGCCACCCCAGCTCAGACATGGCCCTATGCAAATCAGTCTGACCCTGGGCCTCATGGGAACAGTCCAGCCCGAACTGCCAAGCCATGCCTTCCCTGGACCAGAAACAAGCTACCAAGGACCGGTTTCTGGCATTTCAGCCGTCTTCAGCCCGGCTTGCTTGAATCCAGTGGCAAAGTGAGCAAGGGATACGTCTGAGCATACCCTGCCAATTTATGGCGAACAAAGAAAAACCAAAGGAAATGATGGACGGAGCATTGACAATACAGGCACTCACCCCCAGTCAACTGATCTGGGTTTAATCCATCAACGTTCTTTAGCCCACTCTGCCACCCCAGTTCAGACATGGCCATATGCAAATCAGTCTGACCATGTGCCTCATGGGAACAGTCCAGCCCGAACTGCCAAGCCATACCTTCCCTGGATCGGAAACAAGCTACAGAGGACCAGTTTCTGGCATTTCAGCCGTCTTCAGCCCGGCTTGCTTAAATCCAGTGGCAAAGTGAGCAAGGGACTCACGTCTGAGCATACCCTGCAAACTTATGGCGAACAAAGAAAAACCAAAGGAAATGAAGGACGGAGCATTGACAATAAAAGCCCTCACCCCCAGTCAACAGATCTGGGTTTAATCCATCACTGGTCTTTAGCCCACTCTGCCAACCCAGTTCAGACATGGCCATATGCAAATCAGTCTGACCCTGTGCCTCATGGGAACAGTCCAGCCCAAACTGCCAAGCCATGACTTCCCTGGACCGGAAACAAGCTACCGAGGACTGGTTCCTGGCATTTCAGCCGTCTTCAGCCCGGCTTGCTTGAATCCAGTGGCAGAGTGAGCAAGGAACTCACGTCTGAGCATACCCTGCCAACTTATGGCGAACAAAGAAAAACCGAAGGAAATGATGGATGAGCGTTGACAATACAAGCACTCAACCCCAGTCAACTGATCTGGGTTTAATCCATCACCGTACTTTAGCCCACTCTGCCACCCCAGTTCAGATATGGCCATATGCAAATCAGTCTGACCCTGTGCCTCATGGGAACAGTCCAGCCCAAACTGCCAAGCCATGCCTTCCCTGGACCTGAAACAAGCTACCAAGGACCGGTTTCTGGCATTTCAGCCGTCTTCAGCCCGGCTTGCTTGAATCCAGAGGCAAAGTGAGCACGGGATACGTCTGAGTAACCCTGCCAATTTATGGCGAACAAAGAAAAACCAAAGGAAATGATGGACGGAGCATTGACAATACAGGCACTCACCCCCAGTCAACTGATCGGGGTTTAATCCATCACCGTTCTTTAGCCCACTCTGCCACCCCAGTTCAGACATGGCCTTATGCAAATCAGTCTGACCCTGTGCCTCATGGGAACAGTCCAGCCCGAACTGCCAAGCTATGCCTTCCCTGGACCGGAAACAAGCTACAGAGGACCGGTTTCTGGCATTTCAGCCGTCTTCAGCCCAGCTTGCTTGAATTCAGTGGCAAAGTGAGCATGGGACTCACGTCTGAGCATACCCTGCCAACTTATGGCGAACAAAGAAAAACCAAAGGAATATATGGACGGAGCGTTGACAATGCAAGCACTCACCCCCAGTTGACATAAATGACACTTTTAAGTTGTTCATATTTAGAATGTGTTAATATGACGAGTTGTATAAATGACACTTATGTGCCTTCATGATAGATGTCTCACAAGGTAGTGCACACAAAACAACATTTCCACCTTCTTGAAAGAAGCTGGCACCTTTTCAAAGTGGCCACTGTTAGCGATTAAAGGTGTGCCTTAATCTCCATATACATGTCCCCTTAGTGGTCTTGAAACTCCTTTGTTGTCAATTATACAAACTAATGAGTGTCAAGACATCAGGACCTCTGTTGGACCATGTATATGGACAATCAGCAACGCTATTTGTTTCTAACAGTGTTTTATCTTAAAAGGTGCCAGGTTTTTCAATGAATGTGTAAATGTTTTTTATGTGCATTTCCTTGTGAGAAATCTTTCATGCAGGAACATACGTGTTTTCTTCACAAGATGGCGAATTACCACATTCAATACATGTCGATTATGTAAAGTATGGTGAGTCCCAAGATACCAACATTTATTTACATTTATTTATTGACCAATGTACCTCGAAAGGGAGGAAAACTTCACGCAATTCCTGTGGCCAGCAGAGAGCAGCAGAGAGCCGTGGAGTCGTGGAGAGCACTCTGAGCAGTGAGCCGTGAGCCACAGCAGTAGTAGCATGGGGAGTAGCATTTTTTTTAAACGCCAATGAACCGCGACCGTAGCGGTCTGAGCTCTCTTCACATAACCCCGCAAAACGCCGACAGGGCAGAGGCCTTGAAGCCGGCCAAGTGCCAAGTGGTGATCCCCGTGACGTGCGTGTAGCGAACGAGCAGGAACACCGGGAGGAGCACACCGGGTGGTCGCTCTTTTTCACATAACGCGGCCAGGCTCTGGAACGCCCTCCCCCCAGCTCTTCGGGAAATCACTAACCATCTTGCTTTTAGGAAAATTCTTAAAACACACCTGTATGCAAAAGCTTACTGATCTGCCCTGCGTATGCGTTAATAAAGAGTAAGTCATGAGCGCTACGAGGCCTCCGGGTAGATAGCGCTATACAAGTGTAATTTAATAATAATAATAATAATAATAACACACCGGGAACCACCGCGGAAATCAGCAGAGACAGCGTATTGCCCAGGGCAACAAGGAGTTGCGGTCTAAGGACTACGGGGTAAGCGAAGGGTCTCCAGTGCGCCAGCATCTGCCTTCCATCCTGCCACCCGGTCATCTTCTTTTCTGCTCCCCTGCCCCTCTGTACATCTGCCCCGGCGTGTCCTAGTGAGGTTTGAGGCAGAGGCAGAGGCAGTTTCGAGGTGAGATTAAGTCCAGGTCCTGCGGAGTGAACACGTGAGCAGAAGTAGCATTGGCAGTAGCAGCAGCGGCGGTGAAGCGGTCGCGGCAGTGGGAGCCCAGGAGAACAGCGGAACTGCGAACGCGAGAAACCGCACCAGGTGCTACAGTGCTACAGCTACAGCGAAAGTCAAGGATCACAGCAGGAGTGGCTTATGAGTTGCCTTGCAGCAGTGTTGCGGTAAGCCGCGGATCTCGCGAATTGTAGCAGGACTGTCACATAGAGGGTGCACACAGAGGCTGCAGCGTGGAGTCGTGGGAATTGCAGGAGGCTGTGAGGGGGCTATAGCGGTCCCTGCAAGGAGAGCGGAGTCCCTGTCTCAGGCTTCCCATTTCACCAAGTGCAGAGCTGCAGGGGACAGAGTCCCCACCACTTAGAACACCGTGGTCTTACCTTAAGCTAAAGCCTCAGCCTCATTGCCGGTTTTGGGCACCGGGCACCAGTCAAGCCCAGTAAAGCAACCTTTGCAACCCCAGGTGAAGCACGAACCGTACTGTATATTTCAAGAGCATTTCAATGGTTGAGGTGGTGGTAGTGGGCGAGAGGCGTAAGTCTCCACCCTATGCGCAAGATGACTTCAAAAACATTACGCTCCGGTTGCGTACTTACCTCATCTCCTAACTGGAGAAGGAAATTGAGGAGATCATATAGTGGAACTAAAAATTTACATCTTTGCCATAAATCTCAATCTCAATCAACTATCACAGGTTTCTTTTGAAAAGCTCCCCTGACTGCTCCTGCAGAGGCAATATTGGGACAAGATAGCATGTATTCCAAGTTTGCCTTAGTAACACCCCCCCCCCCCTGTCTACAGGGGAAGTTCAGGGAAACCCTTATGGATCCACGGGGAGTTTGAACATGTCCCAAGAAGGGGAAAAGGGCCAGATAAGATCAGGCACAGAAGATGAACCAATTAGCTCTTTACCGGATACATCTTCAAGGACAAACTTGGTTCCTGGCCGTTGTGGTAATGATTCAATCCAATGGTTTCAACAGTCACAACATAACCTATACACCCCTTCGAATCCATCAAAAACGGAGTTTCCTGCTGTTGGTATACCTGTTGCTTCGGACGCTGATCTGCACGCAGTCATGGGTTTGGATCATCCTTTTCACCAGCAGAATTAGGAATCCACTCCATTGAGCACAAAAAAATTATCCAGTAAGACCGAGTGTACATATGTTGCCATCATGGAGGGGAACATCGGCAAGGGACTCAGTGTAGAGGGTGCGTTTGGGGTTGTTGTAGGAACTAGGGAGGATGCCGGGAAGGATATTGTTGCAATGGTGGAAAAGGCTTCATTTAGTGGAGAACCCAATTTAAGGGAAGACTTTACACTCCCAGACATTGACACTGATGTTCAAACAAGGGGGTGGGGAGCCATTAACATACACCCTGCGAAGAACTCAGTGAAGAGCGGGTATCCAATGAGTAGTCTAAAGGAGAAGAACATTTGTACCCTAAACTCCCCCCTCAGGCGCCTCTCAATGCCCCTATTATATTGTAGTACAAGTCCCCTGAATGGTAACTCTGTGGAGTCCGTCTACGATGCTCATGATGTTCATGATGTATTTTTGCCTTGTTCACAACCAAAGTTGGGCAACGAGAGGGATGGTGTGCCTTCGGACTTCTTTGTATGCATTGAAAGACTCTTAAGTTCTATTTTGTCTTTGTTGGAGAAATCTGTTTTTAGTTCAGATCATATGCTGGAAATGATCTCTGAAATGCTGTTTGAAATACAAAAAGTAAATAAATCAGGCACCATTATTCCCCCTCCATTATACCAGCACGATTGGATGATCAAATCGATGTTAGTCCTCCTTTATTGGCGCCCTGCGTAGAGCACAGAGACGTGTCTGTTCAAGCAGGTACACCTCTCTTCTCACTGTCCCCAATAGAAGCTTCCTGCAACCTTGAAAATGAAGAGCTAGGTTTAAGCTTACTCTTTGAGGAAGCTGCAGTGGGCCCTCTTCTGGGACACATCCCACTAAAACTTTACCCTTTATTTATCAAGAGGAAAAGGGGGGCATGTGAAGCCATTAAGGAAGCAGAGAATACTGAGGGTTATGTTGGGCAAAGAGGCGTGGGAGGGATAGAGGGGGAGGTTCAAAATCCATCTGCCCCTCAGGCCCAACCTCCAAATACCCTGGTGGACTTGGGAACGAAAGTAAGGAAGAGGGGTGGGCTCTTAATAAACTGCAAAGGGGAAAACAGGAAGAAGAAACAAAAAAGGAGAAGACGATTACCTAAAAGAAAAATGTCAAAGTTACACTTTCCACAGATCCCAGATAGTCAGAATGTTGCTCAGACTGCAATGGAGGAGGGTGGTTATCAACTATTCATTGGAGAAGGTGCACCCAGGAACCCAGTTGCAGTACTTCCGTCTCCTAATGGGAGAGTTGGGGCTACTGGAGCAGTAGAGGCATCATCATGTTTTTCGCCGCAGTCCCCTTTAGTACCTCATCCTCTTCCACCTAGTGAGGGGGATGATCCCTTGGGGAGGAGAAATATATTGGGAGGTGGAGACCCTATATTTCAAACATGGTCCACAGTTCGGGGGTTTGAACCAGATGGTAACTAGAGTTGGGGTCTCTCACACAGATCGAGTCCAACGCGAAGGTACAGGTGGTTAATAATGGTGATAAGGTGCCTCTTTTGATGCGGTAAAGAAAGTCAATACGGTGCAGACTGCTTCATTGCCCATATTGGATTTCATCTGGCTATTTGAGTCTGAATCTGATCCGATAAATAGAGGACTCCTTCTCAAAATCTTTTCTGAAATAGAGACATTGAAGTTGTTAGAAAGCAGGGATATTTTAAATGTGAATATTATCTAGCACGAGAATGTTTCCTTTTCTAGAGTCACCTTTTGTTCCCTGTTAGTGGCTAACTTAGCCATACAGAACGGCGAGTACTTTTTAAAACGAGGGTTAGATATAATTTCTGTAGTAAATTTTGAGGATCATTCTACTAGGTGTAGTAAAATCCTACGCCCTCAAGATCTGAGGCCGGGTAATCCTGTGGTGTTGAACGCCATGGGCCCCGACTTCGAGTCTCCTATGGGCAACGCAAAAAATATTATGGTCTCATTAAATAAAAAGGGCCGTTCAATAAACTTGGTGTCTGATTCTGTAGTTGCATGTCATCCCCCTAATAAAGAAGATGACTTAGCCCCGTGAAGTTGGGTAGCAAAAACCCTGAATACCAATGTCCAGAGGTAGAAAGAAGTGCTCCTCTGAGGTAGCCAGGGGGGGCTACTTCTGTCCTGGAACATGGCTGGTCTGGGGCACGATGAAGAAAAATTGAAATATTTAAAATCTTCAAACCCTCTGATTATATGCCTACAAGAGACTTGGGCATGCAAAGATCTTGATTGTAATGGGTTTTTTACTTTCTCATGTTATGCTAAGCACTCTGAAAGTGGACATGCTAGTGGGGGGGATCGCCATTTTGCTTAAAAACAGTATTATTAGAATCAGAAAGTTTTTTACCATCTATCTAATCTCTGTATTTGCCTGAAGCTGGCATGCCTGGGAGAGTCCGATAGGCCCTCCTTCTTCCTGGTGGCAAATCTCTATATCCCCCCAGGGAAAAATTATGACCATCTGTTGAGTTCAATTTTTTTATATGTCAATATGATAGCCACCATGGAAGAATGCCCTCTAGTGATATTAGTGGGAGATTTAAATGCAAAAATTTCAAATTTGTCGCAGGTAATATATGCTAACCCAGATAAGGAAGAAATTTGGCACATTCCCGAGTCCTTTTTACCGGATAAAATAAAAACGGACAAGCGGGGATTCCTCCTGCTCGATAGCATTAGAAGTGCAGATTTGGTCATCCTAAATGGGATGGGTGGTGTGGAGTGCAAAAAAACGATGGATTTGGGCCCAGATCTTTGGACTGGGGTGAGTGTGTGACATTGATCCACATTCGGTCCATCACCTGTTGTGTTTGCATATTCCGCCCTAAGTGCGCTGGGGAGGCCCAGACGTGGGTCCCAGGCACTCCACACCACTGGAGTCAAGCTAGCCGGGCTGATGAGAGGTGTTACCTCGAAACCGGTCCGGTCCTCGGATGCTTGATTCCATTCTGGGAAGGACATGGCTTTTGTAGTTCGGACTGGACTGTTCCCATGGGGCACAGGGTCAGAGCTGATTTGCATATCGCCATTGTCTAACCCAGGGTGGTGTGGAGTGCAAAAAAACGATGGATTTGGGCCCAGATCTTTGGACTGGGGTGAGTGTGTGACATTGATCCACATTCGGTCCATCACCTGTTGTGTTTGCATATTCCGCCCTAAGTGCGCTGGGGATGCCCAGACGTGGGTCCCAGGCACTCCACACCACTGGAGTCAAGCTAGCCGGGCTGATGAGAGGTGTTACCTCGAAACCGGTCTGGTCCTGGGATGCTTGATTCCGTTCTGGGAAGGACATGGCTTTTGTAGTTCGGACTCGACTGTTCCCATGGGGCACAGGGTCAGAGCTGATTTGCATATCGCCATTGTCTAACCCAGGGTGGTGTGGAGTGCAAAAAAACGATGGATTTGGGCCCAGATCTTTGGACTGGGGTGAGTGTGTGACATTGATCCACATTCGGTCCATCACCTGTTATCTTTGCATATTCCGCCCTAAGTGCGCTGGGGATGCCCAGACGTGGGTCCCAGGCACTCCACACCACTGGAGTCAAGCTAGCCGGGCTGATGAGAGGTGTTACCTCGAAACCGGTCCGGTCCTCGGATGCTTGATTCCGTTCTGGGAAGGACATGGCTTTTGTAGTTCGGACTGGACTGTTCCCATGGGGCACAGGGTCAGAGCGGATTTGCATATCGCCATTGTCTAACCCAGGGTGGTGTGGAGTGCAAAAAAACGATGGATTTGGGCCCAGATCTTTGGACTGGGGTGAGTGTGTGACATTGATCCACATTCAGTCCATCACCTGTTGTGTTTGCATATTCCGCCCTAAGTGCGCTGGGGATGCCCAGACGTGGGTCCCAGGCACTCCACACCACTGGAGTCAAGCTAGCCGGGCTGATGAGAGGTGTTATCTCGAAACCGGTCCGGTCCTCGGATGCTTGATTCCGTTCTGGGAAGGACATGGCTTTTGTAGTTCGGACTGGACTGTTCCCATGGGGCACAGGGTCAGAGCTGATTTGCATATCGCCATTGTCTAACACAGGGTGGTGTGGAGTGCAAAAAAATGATGGATTTGGGCCCAGATCTTTGGACTGGGGTGATTGTGTGACATTGATCCACATTCGGTCCATCACCTGTTGTGTTTGCATATTTCACCCTAAGTGCGCTGGGGATGCCCAGACGTGGGTCCCAGGCACTCCACACCACTGGAGTCAAGCTAGCCTGGCTGATGAGAGGTGTTACCTCGAAACCGGTCCGGTCCTCGGATGCTTGATTCCGTTCTGGGAAGGACATGGCTTTTGTAGTTCGGACTGGACTGTTCCCATGGGGCACAGGGTCAGAGCTGATTTGCATATCGCCATTGTCTAACCCAGGGTGGTGTGGAGTGCAAAAAAACGATGGATTTGGGCCCAGATCTTTGGACTGGGGTGAGTGTGTGACATTGATCCACATTCGGTCAATCACCTGTTGTGTTTGCATATTCCGCCCTAAGTGCGCTGGGGATGCCCAGACGTGGGTCCCAGGCACTCCACACCACTGGAGTCAAGCTAGCCGGGCTGATGAGAGGTGTTACCTCGAAACCGGTCTGGTCCTCGGATGCTTGATTCCGTTCTGGGAAGGACATGGCTTTTGTAGTTCGGACTCGACTGTTCCCATGGGGCACAGGGTCAGAGCTGATTTGCATATCGCCATTGTCTAACCCAGGGTGGTGTGGAGTGCAAAAAAACGATGGATTTGGGCCCAGATCTTTGGACTGGGGTGAGTGTGTGACATTGATCCACATTCGGTCCATCACCTGTTATCTTTGCATATTCCGCCCTAAGTGCGCTGGGGATGCCCAGACGTGGGTCCCAGGCACTCCACACCACTGGAGTCAAGCTAGCCGGGCTGATGAGAGGTGTTACCTCGAAACCGGTCCGGTCCTCGGATGCTTGATTCCGTTCTGGGAAGGACATGGCTTTTGTAGTTCGGACTGGACTGTTCCCATGGGGCACAGGGTCAGAGCTGATTTGCATATCGCCATTGTCTAACCCAGGGTGGTGTGGAGTGCAAAAAAACGATGGATTTGGGCCCAGATCTTTGGACTGGGGTGAGTGTGTGACATTGATCCACATTCAGTCCATCACCTGTTGTGTTTGCATATTCCGCCCTAAGTGCGCTGGGGATGCCCAGACGTGGGTCCCAGGCCCTCCACACCACTGGAGTCAAGCTAGCCGGGCTGATGAGAGGTGTTATCTCGAAACCGGTCCGGTCCTCGGATGCTTGATTCCGTTCTGGGAAGGACATGGCTTTTGTAGTTCGGACTGGACTGTTCCCATGGGGCACAGGGTCAGAGCTGATTTGCATATCGCCATTGTCTAACACAGGGTGGTGTGGAGTGCAAAAAAATGATGCATTTGGGCCCAGATCTTTGGACTGGGGTGATTGTGTGACATTGATCCACATTCGGTCCATCACCTGTTGTGTTTGCATATTTCACCCTAAGTGCGCTGGGGATGCCCAGACGTGGGTCCCAGGCACTCCACACCACTGGAGTCAGGCTAGCCTGGCTGATGAGAGGTGTTACCTCGAAACCGGTCCGGTCCTCGGATGCTGGATTCCGTTCTGGGAAGGACATGGCTTTTGTAGTTCGGACTGGACTGTTCCCATGGGGCACAGGGTCAGAGCTGATTAAGCATGGGCGGAAAATCCATTACGCTTGCGGATTTTGCGGATTTTTGGTAAATTCGCAATCCGCGAGATTCGCGAATTTCCCGCAAAATCCGCAAATCCACGAGCAGCGGATTTTATGGCTTGCTCGCACTGTTCGCGTGAGTTCGCGGCTTACCAGTTCAACTTCGCGCCCCGCGAATAAGCGCTAAATTGCAGAAATACGATCTTAGCAAAACTGAAACTACTTACCAGGTTCAAAAGTTCAAGCTCATCATTAGTAGCAATTTCCTGTAGTGCTTCCTGAGGGGCCCCTCCAGAGTTCAGTTGCCTACTTGCAACTATTATGTGACCCTGCTCTGACCCTCAGAATAGTTACACAAAGGTCCTGAATTACAGCTAAGGCAGACAAGCAGGAGCCAGGCTGGAAGTTCAAATCCAGTGACACATTAATCAGACCCTAATTCATTATTGTCAGTTGGGGCAGGGCAGGTGTTGTAACTAATTTTGCAACAATGAAAGCACTTAGCAAGTGCAAAAGATCACTAATCAGGAAGCACTAAGGAAGCAGATGCCAGCTAAAAAAATATTCTGTGACACATTAATCAGCCCCAAATTAATTCAGGTCACTTGAGGCAGGGAAGGTGTGCTTTGCTTTGCCACAATAATGTACACCAGAGGGTGCTGTGATGAAACAGAGGGTGGCATGGGTGGGCCAGAGGGTGGCATGACTAGTCAGAGAGTGGCAGTGGTGACAGAGAGTGGCAGTGATGAAGAAGAGTGTCCCAAACAGGCTGGACACGTAGAAACAACAAGTTCGCAAAACTTGCGACCCGACAGGTAAGTTCGCGTTTGCGAAATTGTACAAAACCCTCGCGAACTGGCAGAAACCCGCGCGAACACAAAAAAATAAAAATAAATTCGCGAGAATTCGTGGATTTTGCGGATTGCGAGTTCGCAAATCCACAAAATTCGCGAACGCGCGATTCGCAAAATTCGCCCATGCTTAGAGCTGATTTGCATATCGCCATTGTCTAACCCAGGGTGGTGTGGAGTGCAAAAAAACGATGGATTTGGGCCCAGATCTTTGGACTGGGGTGAGTGTGTGACATTGATCCACATTCGGTCCATCACCTGTTATGTTTGCATATTCCGCCCTAAGTGCGCTGGGGATGCCCAGACGTGGGTCCCAGGCACTCCACACCACTGGAGTCAAGCTAGCCGGGCTGATGAGAGGTGTTACCTCGAAACCGGTCCGGTCCTCGGATGCTTGATTCTGTTCTGGGAAGGACATGGCTTTTGTAGTTCAGACTGGACTGTTCCCATGGGGCACAGGGTCAGAGCTGATTTGCATATCGCCATTGTCTAACCCAGGGTGGTGTGGAGTGCAAAAAAACGATGGATTTGGGCCCAGA
This sequence comes from Lissotriton vulgaris, assembly GCF_964263255.1. Taxonomy (NCBI): domain Eukaryota; kingdom Metazoa; phylum Chordata; class Amphibia; order Caudata; family Salamandridae; genus Lissotriton; species Lissotriton vulgaris. Next base: position 1,898,955,380 of record NC_141689.1, read on the forward strand.
TCTTTGGACTGGGGTGAGTGTGTGACATTGATCCACATTCGGTCCATCACCTGTTGTGTTTGCATATTCCGCCCTAAGTGCGCTGGGGATGCCAAGACGTGGGTCCCAGGCACTCCACACCACTGGAGTCAAGTTAGCCGGGCTGACGAGAGGTGTTACCTCGAAACCGGTCCAGTCCTCGGATGCTTGATTCCGTTCTGGGAAGGACATGGCTTTTGTAGTTCGGACTGGACTGTTCCCATGGGGCACAGGGTCAGAGCTGATTTGCATATCGCCATTGTCTAACCCAGGGTGGTTTGGAGTGCAAAAAAACGATGGATTTGGGCCCAGATCTTTGGACTGGGGTGAGTGTGTGACATTGATCCACATTCGGTCCATCACCTGTTGTGTTTGCACTTGGGGTTCATGGCGTGTGTGTGCCTCGTATCACTATTGTGATGGTGCCGTACGCGAGCGCGTGAGACGCACCGTACCCCAACATTCCTGGCGTGTGTGCGCCTCGTGTCACTATTGCAATGGTGCCATACACAAGCGCGTGAAATGCACCGTGCCCCAAAATTCATGGCACGTTTGCGCATAGTATCACTATTACAATTGTGCCATGCGCAAGCGCGTTAGACACACGTACCCCAACATTCAAGGTGTGTGTGCCATAGTATCACTGTTAGAATGGTGCCATATGGGAGCGCGTGAAACACACCGTACCCCAACATTCATGGCGTGTGTGCGCATAGTATCACTATTACAATGGTGGCGTACGCGAGCGCGTGAAATGCACCATACCCCAACATTCACGGCATGTGTGTGCATCGTATTACTATTGCAATGGTGCTATATGCGAGCGTGTAAGACGCACCGTATAAGTACACTTCCGTTGTTGCGGTACGTTGTTCTCACCGTATGCGCCATCGTCAGTTTCTGTGCAACAGGTCGTAGGTGTACAGGACTGGGCTGACACGGACAATGGGGTTCATGGCGTGTATGTCCCGTACCGGGGATGAGGTTTGACTTGGACTCAGCTTTTACGGACGTTTTCTGGGTCCCATAGAAAAAGGGTCGTACTGAGTGTCGTAGGGACGAATCGTACTTGCTGGGCCAGAAACTGCTGTTTGATTACGTACTGATGTAGCGTAATGCGTGTTCCGGATACAATTCGCACAGATTTTTGGGTCGCATGGTACAGCGATCTGCTTTGGATACGTTTCGTACTTTGTCGTACGTACCGGAAAGTTTATGGTTACGATTTGTACGGGAAATATGCAACGTACAGCTATTGGTAAGGGAATTTACTGAATCATAATCGGCTCCATAATGTACGTAAAAAAATTAATAGCACAAGTAACATAAATAAATATCAATAAAATAAATCATATTAGATAAAGAATAATCATTGATGAATTATAATTAAATTACTTCCCACCTTACACCTCTTTAAACCCACAACATGCTCCAGCACTAGAAAATCACAAAAATGTATAAAATTAAAGATACTAAAAATGTAGCAAATATATAAAAAAATATTAACAATAATCATATTTTTTAACAGCACATACATTTAAAATATATACTAAAATACATAACAATAATTTACAAACAATATTTTTGCAAATTATATTAATGACTTTGATATTTAAAAAATTGAAATTACTTAACTTAAAATGGCTATTCTTGACAACGATATTCTTGCTAACGATATTTACGTATCACAATATTTGGTATGGTGATTTTTTTCTGATATTTATCTGTGTGAATACCATATCAAACAACTCTCTGTAGCTCTGTAATCACCTTCCTCTAATGCCCTGGTTGAATGTAACAACAGAGTCATTAAGGAGGGTGTGCAAACGGCCCTGGCTTCAGGGTTGGATGTTGGCACTTATGTTATATGTTGGGCCTATAATACGTCTCCACATTGTACCGCAGGTGTGGCCACTTTTTCTTTGCCAAGTGATTGGGATACGCACATGCTATAGTTTCCGTCAAGGTTGAGTGAAAGAAAACACAATGGTGGGAGTGTCTGCATTAACAGAGATTACATTGTCTCATGAGTGGCTTGGCAATAAGCAAGCAAGAAGCAACATTTTGATTAAAAACAGGAAAAAATTGTAGTAGATCTAATGGTAGGTGATTGGGTCATGATCAAGAATCCCATTGGCAATAAGAAAGGGGAATCAAGATTTTCTGCACTTGTACAAGTGAACAGGGTAAGTACAAACGCTGCACTTCCCTTTGAAAAAGGTTTGTCGAACAAGAGGCAGCTAATGAAATTTACACCTGAACAAGTGTGTATTATGCGCAAGAGGAAAGGCTTTGTTCAAAACTGGGAACAATGGTTGCAACCCATAAGTGCTAAACGGCGCAGTAGGAAGTTACATGTGCTGATTAATCCTGAGTGGAGCTTGCATGGTTCCACTATGCAGAACTCTGCTAAGTGATAAAAAAAAACTGCCAGGCTACTCAGAGTTCCGCAAGCGTCTGGGTTTGTTTGGGTGAAATGAAATAAAATGAAATGAAAATGGGTTTTATAGAGCGCACATAGCTGCCCGTAGGTGTCCAAGCGCTAAGACTAAAGAAGTTGTGTGGCAGGGCATAGAGCCGGGGACGGGGGGGGGATGATATCAGTTGCTTTAGACACTGGTCCGAAGAGGGGTCTATTTATTAAACAAGAACGCTTTCAATTGCTTTTGGAATGAGGTCAATTGCGTATCGGACCTCAGGAGGAAAGGAAGGGAATTCCATAGCTTAGCCACGTTAAGGGAAAAGGAACGGCCTCCTATTCTTGTTCATCTGAACTTGGGCACCACGGCGAGGAAGGCATTGGCCGAGCGCAGTTGTCTGCTAGGATGGTACTGAGTAATTAGGGGGGCATTAATTGCCGGGCCGGTTTCCCAGAATGCCTGGTGTGCAATGCATAGGGACTTAAAACTAATTTTGTCCTTGACGGGAAGCCAATGCAGGCTTATTTGTCCGGGTTTAGCAGACTGTCTGCGTGGAATTTGCAATAAGGTGCGGGCCACACAGTTTTGAATAACTTGTAACTTTCGCAGGGTTGAGTCGGGGCTCCCAGATACAGAGAGTTACCAAAGTCCAAACGAGATTGGATCAGGCCCTGTATCACCATTTGCCTGGCTTCGAATGGTAGCAAAGGGAGGATCTTTCTGATAATTCTGAGAAGGCCGAAGAAGGTAGCCGATAGCTTGGTTGCCTGATAATCAAATTTCAGGGATCTTTCAAGCCAAATACCCAGGCTTTTGATGGTATCCTTGGGCACTGGAGGCAAGCCCAAACAGGGAGGCCAGATTGAGTCAATTGAAGCTGGAGCCGATCGGCCCAGCAGCATTAGCTCTGTCTTGTCCCCATTAAGTTTGAGACAGGATTGTGTCATCCAGCCTTTTACTTTCTCCAGACAGCCCGCAAGGTCCACCATCTTCCTGTGCCATAGAGACCACCAGCTGAGTATCGTCAGCGTAGGTAACGATTTTAATACCATAGGGACGGACGATCTCAGCCAGCGGTCTCATATAGACGTTAAATAACGTCGGGCTCAGGGAGGAGCCCTATGGCACTCCATAGCCCAGGGGTTTTCTAGAGGATATGGTGTATCCCTCAAAGACCTGGAAGATTCAATCGCTCAGGAAGGATATGAGCCATTCCAGCGCTCTACCCATTATTCCGATGTCCCGGAGACGCTGCACTAGGATTTTATGATTTACCGTATCAAAAGCAGCGCTATGATCGAGGAGGATGACTGCCACCGATCCTCCCCGATCAAAGATTGCTCTTATTTCCTCCTTGACTGCCAACAGAGCGGATTCAGTTCCATGTTTGGGACGGAAGCCCGTCTACGAAGGGTCAAGCAGCTGGTTGGTCTCTAGAAAACTTGTAAGGAGACCATTTAAATATTTCTCTAGAATTTTACTTGCCCAGGGAAGCAAGCAGATAGGACGATAGTTATTAAAATTATTGATGTCCAAATTGGGTTTTTTCACCAGTGCTCGCACCATTAGCCTGTTTCCACTCTGGAGGAACAATGCTGGTGGAGATTGAAGCATTGAGTACCTCCAGCAGAGTGGGATGGACGGTTCGAGTGACCGCAACCATGGTGTCCGGGGGTGCAGGATCTCTAGGGGATCCTGATTTCACCTGCGTCATCAGAATAGCAAGTGAATCTGGTTTTAACAGAGGAAATTCCTCGAGCGAGGGTGGTAGGGTGGCCATGACATCCTGCATAGAGGTTGACATACTGGCCGCAGGGATATTTAATTCAGTATTTGGAAATGAAGAGTAGATGAGATCAATTTTTTGGAAAAAGAAATCCGCAAGATCGTCGCAGTGAGCTTGTGAATTATCATGACTCAAAGGGGGCTGGGTAAGTTTAGTGAGGTCTTTCACGATCTGGTAGATCTCTTTAGAGTTGGACCTAGCTTCCGAGATTTTTTTAGTATAATACATTGATTGAACCCTCTTTATCTCCTTTTTATATTCTCTGATAGCTTCTCTATAGATAGTTTTATCCAGCTCAGCGTACTCCAGGCTCCACGCAATTTACGATGAATTTTAATCCTGGGTGATTGTCCCACGTTGTAAAATCATTGCAAATGGCACAAAAGGGCGCAGCTTTCTTTCTGATGCTCAAGTAGATTGTCTACTAGGGCAACAGCTTACTCAACACGAAGAGAAGGTTTCTCATCACAAATGATTCGCTACCTGGCGCGCCAACTCGCATTGAAAAATCTGACTACTCTTATTAAGAAATCTTGGCAGGAGGTTGATTTTTCTCACTTGTCGCTCGCCAACTAGACCTTGGTAAGCATGAACAAGGACTAATCTCACAAAGAAGTCGATGTTCCTCGCACAAGTGCCGCAACTTGATGTTGACAAAGTCGAGCTAGGAAAAACTTTGCTCCACTTTGCAGAGCAGAGTTTTGGTGAACTCCGCCTGCTCTGTGAAACGTGGAGCGCAGAAAATTTCACAAACTTCATGAACAGGGCGAAGTTTACCACCCAGGGTTAGGGCTGATGAGAGTTCTCCAGGGTGTGTTGGTTTTCCTAGAGATAGGTTGGTTATGAGTTCTGTGGGTGAACGCAACAGCTTCTCTTTTGTTCGTGCAATCTGTGATACGAGGATGAAAGTGGCAATATGGGGGTAATGCATGCCCAGAAAGAAGGGATAGCAGCATTTGGATATATCTGAACACCATTCAGAAGAGCAGAGTCAAATTTGAAGATGTCGCCAATGCGACTAGTGTGGCAAGAGCAGGAAAGTTACTTCATCAACATGGTTCTACGCCTCGAAAGACACATATGCTAAAGCTGCTGTGGCTAATATTGTACAGCCATGTGAGTTCTTTTCTGGGTCAAACACATTTGGTGAGAAAATGTGTATTTCTATAATGTCCCAGAAATAGATAGATAGCTAAACAAGATGAACTATGTGCCCACGAAATCGACCAAGCACCAATAAAAATTTGGTAAGGGTACCGTGCATTTTTGGGCTTTGTAAGGTTTGCATATCACATGTCATTAATTCATGCCATTCACTTAAAATAACAGGGGGGCATATTACCAACGTTAAGCGATATTTATCGCTAACGATGCTTAGCAACAAATTTTTTAACGCTAAGCATCGCCGGAAATTATCGCAGAGATAACTTCTATTAGCAAGGTTCATCTCAGAAGTGATAAAAATCCTCACGCTAACTGCCAATTGAGAGATTATCACTGAAAAACCAACGATAATCTCTCAAAGTTTGGCGTTAGCTTGATGATAGGGGCTCACAAACTTAGCCATTATATCCACCTTCCATAGGATATCATGGCTAAGTCAGGAAAATAACAGGTGTAAAAAAAGCAGTGCTAACCGCGGTTAGCGCTGCTTTTTTTATCACTAACAGGGTTAGCGAAATCCTTGATAATAGTAGATATGTCGCTTAACAACATTTCTCCTATTATTTTTCTCTGGAATGCCCCCTTTGCAACTCATTAGAGATGCACGGGGAAGCGTAGAGAAAAAGGGTGCTAACATGCGATTTTACGTGTTATCACCCTGTTGCTGATAGGGAGATATTTTTATCTCCGCTTTCTTGGCTTTTAAAGCCAAAAAAGTGGAGATAAATCCCTTGCTAATATGCCCCATGGTAGTGTGAATCAGGAGGTAACTGCCATTTTTCAATGGTGCTTGTACTCATCCTAGTTTCAAGGTAACGCCCTCGAGTGGCAAATTTGCAGCTTTCAACGGCCTGGTGTTTGTTCAGTTAAATCACAGGAGCTGCAATGCAGAACGATTTGTAGAACAGAGGTCTAGCAGTTTGAGCTGTCCTTACCATCCTTAATATTTAAACTAATGTATGCAGGGAAAAGTCTTAGCCCATGGGGCTATTCCTAGTTGCTATGCATGCACACATTTACCGTAACTAGAAGGGTTTGCTATCTCATTGTTGAGCACCATGTATCCCATTAATCATTGCAGACCAGGAGAGGCATGCACAGACTCAACATCTTGGAGCAGTCAGGCAAGAATATTTTAGAAGCTTACTGGGCCAGTGGGGTTTTATCCACAGGTGACCTAAACAGCCCTTATACTCCATATGTACTATTATTGGAGTCCAGCTTAAAGCACATTCTCAGTGTCTTGTGTGGTTATGAGTGTTATCCCAGGGGTAAAGCTACCAGTAGTACAGTAGGTGCAGTGGCACCAAGCTTAGCATCAGTGAGAAGCCTCATTGCGCTCACAGGTGTGACCTTTTTCTACTACCATTACAAAAAAAGGTAGATTTAGAATAAGACCACTCAATGCAGGCTGGGCTAGAGGGTCCTCTCACTGAAACTTTGTTGCTAATGTACTGTAGAATAGCAGGTCAATGTAGGTTGAACAGTTATCTCAATGATTTATTCAGGGGGTCATCCAGAAGACACTAGTTTTCTAGTACCTTTTTATTTGTAGGCACATATTCACGATAATGTTTCAACGCTTGGGGCAGAAGTGGACATGATGTGCTAGTAGAAGCTTGAGCCCAGTGCAAAATCCTGAACATAGCTTACTCCCAACCCTCCGAAATGTATCTAGGCCTGCGGCTTGAGGATGGTACTGCAGTGGGGATATAGTTAAGAAGATACATTTATCCTATTCTTATGTATTTCCAGATTAATAAACTGCAGTGTTCTCTCTGTAGTCTGCTGCAGTAAATGTTGCACTTCAGAATGTCATACAAGGCATGGTTTGTCAGCTTTTCACAACGTAAGAGACATTAGTTATTCATTCATTCATTAATCTTTATTTCCATTTTGTTTAAACCATAAAAGATACATAATAACAGTTCATACATATCTAATTGATAAGACTCAGTTAAAATACAAAGCATTCCAAAGGTGCCACTTTAGACAAATGTAAATGCTAAAATAATCACAATAAAAACAGACAATCGATCTAGCAAATTAAAGTAGGACAAAAATGCTAAGCTTACACTCCGATATAATTAAAACGTTTGAGGAGAGTATGAAGTCCAGGTTGGATTAGAAAGAATCGAATAGTAGAAGGGTACATAAGATAAATTAAGCCTTCTCTCATAAAATCTGAGCAGCAACGAAAAGTGCAAGTGCTTAAAAAGTGCTTATTGGCTACCACGAGCGGTATGTAATGTACACAACAATATGTTCTACCTGAGCTCTGGGACGTTCTAAAGTGCACATGCAGAAAGGTGCAACTTAGAGTTTAAGATGACACATAAAATTAGGAACATTAACATTTCAGACCTTTTTTTCTCTTGTTATTCCTACAGCAAAAAAATATCTACTAACAATAAAAGAAAAAAATCTGGGAAGTGTCAGTTTTTAATATTCTTTCTGCCTCAAGACAAAAAGTGAGAAATGATTGGGCTTGGGTAAAGGACAGGAAGAAATGGCGCTCTAGCAGGTACGATTATAAGTTAGATTTGTAATTTGCTAAAGCACAGCGGTGCAGACAGGTCAGGGGAACAAACCCAGACAGAAAACAGCCCCTGTATAGGTAAGGGACATGTCCCATATCAAACAATTAAGTACAAGTCCCGTGCACACGCATCAAAATCTTTAGTTCTTATGTCAGAACCAGATAAATCAGACAAGTTCAAGTAAATGAGGTCGAGATCCAGCGATGCTTAAATCGTTAATTTATAGTTCAATCTTGATCAGTACATGTGAAAATACAAATAGCCGACACGTGTTTTGTCACACAGTGTGAAGGATAAGACTCTTCAGGGCTGTCGGATTTCCAAGTTAAAGTGCTGGCACGCAGGTCTGGTGATACTTCCAAACCGGCTGCGAAGCATGGTGAGGCAGACCACGTCCATATTGTAGAGATGATTCCCTCTGGGCGGTGTATGCCAGTAAAAGGGAAGACTAAGGATGGGTACGTCTGAAGTACAAAGTCCACGAGAAAAATATCTCAGTTGAGAGGTAAGGGATATCTCAGTATAGGTAAGGGATATGTCCCATATCAAACAATTAAGTACAAGTCTCGTGCACACGCATCAAAATCTTTAGTTCTTATGTCAGAACCAGATAAATCAGACAAGTTCAAGTAAATGAGGTCGAGATCCAGCGATGCTTAAATCGTTAATTTATAGTTCAATCTTGATCAGTACATGTGAAAATACAAATAGCCGACACGTGTTTTGTCACACAGTGTGAAGGATAAGACTCTTCAGGGCTGTCGGATTTCCAAGTTAAAGTGCTGGCACGCAGGTCTGGTGATACTTCCAAACCGGCTGCGAAGCATGGTGAGGCAGACCACGTCCGTATTGTAGAGAAGATTCCCTCTGGGCGGTGTATGCCAGTAAAAGGGAAGACTAAGGATGGGTACGTCTGAAGTACAAAGTCCACGAGAAAAATATTTCAGTTGATGATCGAAGCACGGGTGAGTGCAGTATCGGTTAAGTTGGGATCCAGGTAGCGGATCTCGCTCAAGACAAGACCTAGTTTCAAATTTTGATAGATCGGTTTAATCCATTTTTACCTAGGCGTGGCATATGAAGGGCAAAAGAATACTCAGTGTAAATTTTATTGTGCTTTGGCTTGACATAGTACACAAAAGTCCTCATTGTTCTCATTTGTCTTTCGACCCCATTTCGCTGTGTTCGAGGTACTTTGTAACACCATGGCGAAATTTCATGTGTAAAAATTTTGCCAACTAGTGCTGTACTTCATCCAGATATTGCACAGAAACCGGGGTTGGTGTCATGAGAAGGAACTGAGCCGTTAGTCTACCAGTATTTGGGCTATGAGACACACTATTTTGTAAGTCAATTTTCAATGTTTTTTGGAGGCTTATGTCAATTGGATAAGTGCTTTTCAGAAATGTTTCAACCCAAGTTTGTAAAGCTGTGAATGCCTGTGCTTGACCAACTGGAGGCTAATACTTTGGTCAAACCTTACGATCTCTTCTAGACCTTTTTAATTAACATGCTAGTTCTATTGTAGACTACAATCGCACCCAGAACAGCAATGGTCTCAGTATAGCCTGGTGATCGATGCGTTTTATATTTAAATCCATAACAATAAGAATCACAGGTGTGCGCACTGGGAGATGAAGCAGCTACCTAAAAACTTGTTTTCTTCCCCGCAAAGATATTCCTACAAGAAGGCCCCCATAGTTCCGCACCATAAAGGGATGCTGATTGTGCCCTATATTTATGCCCCCTCAAGTGCAGGAGACACTGCCTTGGTAATGCTGCTCTCATGTTTTTTAGTATTGGTAGGGAATTTTGGAGCAAAAATGGTCTTACTTTTGTGCAGATAAGGGTACCAGGTCATTTTAGTGTCAATTGTAATGCCTAGATAATTGACATTTGGCACATATTCTAGCTTCTGTTTTTGGACAGTTATGTTCTTCTTTAAAAATGTATGTGGATTAACCTGCCATATATTTGGTTTTTCTAGAATTTATTTCTAGACCCTTAAAGTCGCAATAAACATTAAAAATGTCAAATAAGCATTGTTCTCCCTTTGGGGTCAGAGATACTAAAATAGTATCATCCGCAAATAAAAGAGCTGGCACTGGCACTCCACATAGCTTCGACGAATCGTGTGTATACCCCAAAATATATTTTTGGGGCATCATTTACATATAGTAAAAATAGGGTGGGTGCCAGTACATAGCCCTGTTTTAAACCCCTCCTTACGGGGATTGCCTCAATAAGCTCTCCCCTCGGACCCCATCTGACTTTCGCATAGTTGTCTTTATACAGTCTTATTATTTGCATAAGGAGCTCCTCCGGTACACCTTGATTTTTTTATGGAAGTCCAAAGCAAATCTCTGGGAATGAGGTTGAAGGCAGCCTTCAGTTCAATAAAAGCTATATACAAGTAGCCTTTTTTTTAAAATCATATATTTCCAACTCATACAGAGATATCTAAACACCTGATCAATCGTACTGGTTCTAGCTCTAAACCCAGCCTGGTATTGGGATAGAATATGATTCTTCTCAATCCAATCATTTAATTTTGTAAAAATCTGCTTAGCATAAATCTTTAGTAAAGTGTTGATTAAACTTATTGGCCGGTATTTGCAGGGTCTTGGCGATCGACTTTTTTAAAAATGATAATACTTTCAGCCCCTTTCCATGACTCCGGAACTGGGGCGCCCGCTGCCACTGCTTTGCAGAGAAGATTGATATATGGCCCCCAAACAGCGTTATCATGTCTCCACACATCGCCTGGTATTTTGTCTGGGCCTGGGGCTTTCCCGGGTTTTACTGCATCAATTGCTGCTAAGGTATCTTCTAGACTAAAAAACAGGGGGGTTATAAAGAGGATAAGTTATTAAGGAGTGACTTTCACTCTGTGAAGGAGCACAGATTTGGGCTGAATCTTCTTACAATTGGCTACATCACCTGCTTTTTGGTATGCACCCTCTGTACGGGGACCAAGAAAAGAAGATGAATGTCAGACGGGTGTCATAAGGCATGCATGAGTGAGTAGGGTAGACGCCCAGGAGAGCATCAAATTACTTATACAATAATGCCACTTATAGTTCCACCGACTATGCAGTCAGATGTACTTTTCACAGGAGAAAGCAGTGAGGGGATGCCAGAGTATCATACTGGATCAATGAGGCTACTGCTTGCTGCCCAGGTTGGTGAACTTCAGTGGTAACCTGGGGGCTTACATCAAAAGAGTGAAATTGGCTTCTTGGCCCTTTGGGCATGAGAGTCCTATGGTGCAGCGCTGAAAGTAGGAGGAGCATGTTTTTACATTGGGCTTTTGTGTACAAGTAGATAGGATCTTGAACAAGGTTTAGGTGAAATCCCTACTTTTAAACTTGAATCACAATTGGGCCTTCCAGTAAGGTCAGGGTTTATCACTAGCTTGTAGTTTAGGGTCAGACAGCCAGTAGTCTGTTTGTGGGCTTGCACAATTCTTGAGGTATGTCCTAACAAAGAGGTAATGCCCTGGTTACCAACTGATAATCTTCATTATTACAAGTCCTGGTCTTTCTGGATGCAGTCCTTACTCAGGATACTGCTCCTTTCTGGTAGATCCAATTCTCTAGCTGAAACCAAAAATGTTCCCCCATGATGGTCCCTCTTACCCATGACCCACATCAAAAGGAGGAACAAATAAAGCACTTCTTGTAGCATACCATGCCATAGGACACATGAGGACAGGAAATAGTTGACCGCCATGCTCAAATGGGAGGGCGGAACTTAGGACTGCATCCAGGAAGACCAGCACTCGTGGTAATGAAGATTACTGGTAAATAACCGGGGCATTACCTCTTCATCCGTCCTTCTGGGTGCAGACACAAACACAGACACAAACACAGGAAAAAACACACCAGTGAAGAACCATGGATGCAGAACTAAATCTAAGTTTTAATAAAACATTCAAAATCCAATGCAGCTCAAGACATAAAAGGAGCAGAATCTCCCTTTGCCACAGACAGGACATGATGCCCAAAGGAGGAGGAAAAAAGCCCATCTAACTGTAAACTATAGTGGGAAAGAAAAGTGTGATGGGAACTCCAAGTACCTGCAGCTTATACATCACGCAGAGATGCCCCCAGAAAGGCCGCCCAAAAGGTAGCTACCAACCGCATTGAACAATCATGCACTGGCAGGGGGGAAGAAGGCCCAGACAACTGGTAAGCCTTCACAATTGCAAATTTAATCTAGCTGGAAATGGAGGCAGTAGCAGGATGGGAACCTTTATTTGGAAAACAAAAGTAACAAAAAGGGAAGCAGCCTTCTGAAAAGAAGAAGAACGCTCCACAAAGCCCAATAAATTTCCAGGGAGTGCAAACAAACCTCCTCTGCTAAAGAAGGGTTGTTAAAGAAAACCAGAAGTACAATGTCCTCTGAACAGTGAAACCGAGAAGAAATATTAGGAAGCAAAGCCGGGCCAGGCTGAAGAACAACATTATCCGGAAAGAAACTGAGAATCCGTGAAACCGACATCAAAGGACCAATTTCTCCCACCCTTCACCCGGAACAAGCATCAACAAAAATACCCCTTTCTTCATCAGAAAATGGGAAACTAGTCTTTGCAAAAAGAAATCCTGAAGGAGCCGAGAGCCAAAGGGACAACATCGGAGAGATCATCCCCACAAAAGGCCAGAAGGGCTGTCTACTCGGCTCTAAGGGTAGAAACAGCCAGACCTAAAGCAAAGCCATCCTGCAAGAGATCTAAAATCTGCAAAGGAGGACAGAAGGAGGAAACCAACCCTTTAGAATGACACCACTTATCAAAGTGACCCCAATGGCAATCATACGACTTGCGAGTTGATGCCTTGCGATACAAGTAGATGGAGGTGGCAACAGCCTCAAAACAACCCAAATCTAACACATTCAGCTGCTCAGCAGCCAGACCCCCAAATTGTGATGCTGCAGGGAGGAAGGCTCCAGAATAGGATGACTCAGAGGAGAGGGAAATGAGGAAAGACCCAGGGAAGATCCACTGACAGTTAAATAAGTAGAGGGAACCAAGGCCACCTCAGTCACCCCAGAGCCACCAGAAGAACTCAAGCTTGGTCAGAGATCACCTTCTGCAACACCCTGGTAATTAATGGGATCGACAGTAAACAATACAGGCAACACCCTGTTCAGTGAATCAAAAGGGTATCCGAGACTAAATCAAGGAGCAGATGAGTAGAAGAAGGACAATATCCTTGATGGCATCAGGTCCAACCAATTGGTCCCTGTTGGACTTGGCCTTTTTTGCAGGGTCATCCCCAAACATTTTGCCTATCTCCTAGCCTTTTTTCTGACATGGTATTGGTGGTTTTTAGACTCTGGGCACTTTAGCACTGCTGTCCATTGTAAAGTGTGTGCACTCTCTGTGTTAAATATGGTAAGATTGGTCTACACCTGTTTGGCCTATTTAATAAATCTGTCAGTCCCTTGAACAGTGGTATCTCATATACCCAGGGCTGGAAAATTAAATGCTACTGGTGGGCTTGCAGCGCTGATTGCTCCACCCACCAAAGTAGTCTTTCAAACCTCTATCATGCCTCTGCCATTACAGGGCCTGTGTGCGCAGTGTTACTGCTGCTGTGACGTGGTACCTAAAGTGTGTGCTTTATCTGTGACCCCCCTTTGACTTCATGTCAGTCACCCCTAAGGTCGGACCTAGCGCTCCCTATGGGCAGGGAACATTTATTTATTTATTTATTTGACAAGTTTCATATAGCGCTGGCTAGACCCAGAGGTATCAGAGGGCTTCACAGGTGCCTAGACAAGATTCCAAGAGTTGATAAAAAAACACAGTATATACAATACAATAAAAATAGAAGTTCCATTGAGGCCTGATAAACATGGTCACTACAAAAGCACATAAATTCGCATATAAAGTGGCAGGTGAGGGAAACAGGCTGAGCTGTAAACAATAGAATAACAACAAACGTTTCATTGAGGTCTAGTAAACATATACATAACAGAAGCAGGTAAATATATGTATAAAGTGGTAGGTGAGGGGAACACGCTTCAGGGGGAGGTGGGAGTACGATAGGAGATAGATGGGGAGGGGGATGGGTAAAGGGGAGGGAATAAAATAGAGGAGGGTGGGGTCAGAGAAGGTGAGAGGACTGATTAAGGACCCCAGGATTTGCCTAGGAGGTGCAGTTTAAGGTCTTTTTTGAAAGCACTGTTGGAGGGGTTACAGTGCAATTCTTTTGGGAGGCCATACCAGATGATCATCGCATTTCCAAAAAAGAAGCGAGATTGAGTGGTTTCCTTTTTGAATAAGGGAGGATGAGGAGGAGGGAGTTTGTGCTCCTCATCGTTCTGTCGCAGTCCGCTTTTTAAAGTTTTTTCGCGAGATACAGCGGGGCATTCAGTTGTAAGGCTTTATGTGTGATGCATGCTGTTTTGTAGGAGAAACTACCTTCAATTGGAAGCCAGTTGAAAGCCTTCAGGGCTGGGGAGATGTGGTCAAAAAGTTTATAGCCAGTGATAAGCCTGGCTGGTAGGTGGAGCACAGAACTGAGTGAGGCTTTGTCGACTTTGGGGTTTCCTGTGAGGATAGCGTTCCCATTGTCGATTTTAGAGAGTACCAGGGATTGGACGACCCATTTGAAATCTTCGGGAGTGATGAGGGGTTTGATTTTCTTCAGGTGACGGAGAGTGAAGAGAGCTCCTTTAGCTGACTTTTTTATGTGGTCGTTGAGGATAAGATTTTTGCCAACGGTGAAACCAAGGGATTTTGCTGAGTTGGACAAAGAGAGTGAGCAGTTTAGCGCATTGAGGTCAGAGATCCTGTTTTGGATGGGAAGTCTGTTGATTTTAGGGGAGAAGAGGATGATTTCAGTTTTCTTGGGGTTGAGTTTGAGATGGTTGGTGTAAAACCAGTGTTGGATCTTGTTTAAGGTATGGTTAAGATGAATTACATCAGCGTGGGACCTAATCTTATAATAAAATTGTGTGTCGTCGGAATGGAGGTGGTAGGTATTTCCAACTTTTTTCATGATGAGTGCAAGAGGTTCCTCCATGAAGAGGTTAATGAGTGAACGGGAGAAAATAGAGCCTTGGGAGACAACTAGGGTGACCGGAGAGGCGTTAGATGGACAGTCTTTCAGTTTGACTTGTTGTGTTCTGTGTTGGAGAAAAGAGGTGAGCCATTTAAGAACCTGGCCGAGAAGGTAGTTGTGGTTGACTGTATCAAAGGCAGGCCGAGAGGTCAAGGAGAATGAGTAGACAGGCTTTACCTTTGTCAAGGGCAGAGTGGATGTCATTGATTATATTAAGCATAGGGGTTACGTGCTGCAGCCTTTTCTAAAGCCGGGTTGCAGGGGGTCAGGGAGGTTGAAGTTGTTAATGTGTTTATCTATTTGGAGCAGGGCACATTTTTCCAGGGCTTTGGAAAGGAGAAGTAGGTTGGAGATAGGGCAGAGGTTGTTCAGGTAATTAAGGTCTGAGGAGGGATTTTTAGGGATAGGCGTGATTTGACCAAGTTGAAGTGAGTCCGGGACACTACCTGTGGAAAAGGAGGTGTTGATGATGTTTATCCTGTACTGGGCAATGATGTGGTTGAGATTCTGTATGAGACTAGAAGGGATAGGGTATTTTGAGTGTGAGGAAAGTTTGAGTTTGGTTATGGTGTTAGAGACTTCGAGTTCGGTCACGGGGTGAAAATTAGTCCAGGATGCATAGTTTTTTTTATTGCAGGGGGTAGGCTGGGTTCAGGAGGGGTATAAGGGAGGGGGGGTAGGGGTAAGGAGACAGAGTCAGGACAGGTGGATCGTTTAGTGTATTGTCAGAGATGAGAGGGGAGATAGGAGGGATCTCAGTTAGATGGAAGGAGTGATCGTTTTTAGCGATTTTATCTGAGAAGAAGTTGGCAATTTTCTCACATCTATTTATTGAGGAAGTAAGTTTGGGGGGCTTCGGTTGTTTGTTTGCGAACAATGTTGAATACTGCCCTGAGCCTGTTTTTTAGCTCGATCGAGTTGTATTCAGAAAAAAGAAGGATGATCTAGCAGCCCTGAGACTGGCAAGGTAGGCGGCCGTGGGGTGTTGTCCCCATGATCTTTCGGACAGTCTGAGTGCTTGTCTTTGTCGTTCAGGTCAGGGTTTAACCAGGATTTGGATGGAATGGTTCTTTGCTTTTTTAGTTTTGGAGGTGCTAGGAGGTCAATGATCTCACTGGCGGTCTTGTTGAAGAGTTTGGTGAGCTCATTTGCATTTTGGGAGGGAGGGTTGAGAAGAAGTTGCGTTTGTATATTAGACTTGAGTTCGCCTGGAGGGATTTGGTTAATGTTTCTGATCCATTTCATGGGAAGTTGGTTTTTGGTATGGGAGGGGAGGGGAGCTGTTTCGATCTTGAATAGGATGAGGTGATGATCAGACCAGTCAATGGGAAGGATGCTGGAGAGGGAAACCAGGTCATTTTTGGATATGATGGCATCGAGAGTGGCTCCTTTGATGTGGGTGGGCGAATGACAAAGTTGAACAAGGCCATTGATTTCTAGAATGTTGTTGAGATGGGAGACTGTGGGGTCAACAGTATTGTTCCAGTGGATGTTCAAGTCTCCAAGGAAGATGTTTTTCAAGTTGGAGAAAGCAGATTAAGAAAGAAGGTCGGGTAGTTCCTCAGCAAAGGGAATTGGATCGCCCAGAGGGTGGTAGATGGTATGTAGTCGAATTGGGGGGGCACCCTGGATGGAGGGATCGCGCCAAGGTATTCAAAGGTTAAGTGTTCAGAGTTTTTAATACAGGAGAGTTGCTGTTTGTTTTTGTGAATAATAGCTGGGCCACCTCCAATTTTGTCTTGTCCATCATTCCTAATAATGCAGTAGCCCGGGGGGGTTGAGTAGGTCAAGGATGGCCGTTGAGTGGGTGTTAAGCCAGGTTTCTATAAGAAAGGCAATGTCGATGGATTCACTATGGAGGGTTTCAGATATTTCAGTTTACGAGCACGCAGGAGATGGGCGTAGAGTTGACTTTGGCGATAGTGCATGAGTGTATGGTGGTAAGTTGGGTTGGGGGTCTGGGTGAGCTGGGAGAGGTGGGTGTTCTGTTTGTTCCCAGAATCACAGGGATGCAGGAGATATGGGGGGTGTGATCAAGTTTAAGTAACCACTAACCATTGTTTCTATAACATACAACTATACCAGTGGCGCTTACCAGGACCGTCCCTTTCAGAACCCTCATGTCCATGATGGGGCATGAATTATGGTGACAGTGTCCCTGTACTTAGACATAACACCATGTCACCACCCGCATTATATGTGACCCTTTTGTGATCCTTCCCTATGCACTCACTAAGATACATAATTGTCATTTTCAATTTATGTATCCTTGCTGTACTTCCATTACCTGTACCAGTCTCCCTCCGGTCTTAAGAGACATGAACTGTGGCAACAGTATTGATGTCCTTATACATAGTAATACTTTTTAGACAGGCTGTCCTCCCCTCTTTTTTCCCCCCATTCCTGAAACATATGAGATCCCACCATGATCCATTTTATGTTTCTTTATTTATGTAATTTTAGACACTTGCAACAGGTGTGTTTCTCGTTTTCTGCCCACATTAATATTGGCCCATAGCAGACGAGAACCGGCGCCCTGCCTCACCAGCCAGGGACGCCGTAACTAGCAATGCGCATGCTCTAAGGACTACCGTCTCCTAGCGCGCATGCCCACCACCTCCAGGCACACTGCGCATGCGCGATACTAAGGCGCCTCCCCCAAGCCTCCGGTGATGGCCGCTACTTAATCGGATGCTGCCAGCCGCCCCATACCAGCCGGGCCACGGAGGAATACTGATTAGGATCAAAGCGGAGCATTCTGCATACACAAGTAAGGTCTCGCCTTCCTTTCTGAATTCGCCTCTAGCACGGCGACAGCCTATCTTTCACCATACACTAGGGGTATTGACTTCTATATTCCTCTTTTATCTCCAGATAGTGACAGGAGTGACTCCCCCCCTGTGCCCCGATTCTCTGGACCTTTATAAGTAGCGATGTCATTATTGGCGCTTTACCCTCTGGCATCTTTTTTTTGTGTGTGCATTTCACGATATAATTTTTATATGTATGTCTGTCACTACGTAATTTTTAAATGTATGTGAGTCTCACTGTAACAACACAGCACATTTAAACACTTACCTGTTGCGCATTTGAGAACATCAACTCCTTGGTGGCGCATGGGTCAGCCACCATAGGTGACGGCATCACCACGGTTAAGACACTGGGGACACTTAGGTGACTGTGAACACCCACCAGGCTCTATAGCACCACCATAATAGTCCACAGCACAGGCATGCTAGCACTCACAGCGTGCTGTGCTCTACCCACTGTCACCTATTTTCCTTGATATCAGCAACCACCAAGCACGCCATAGAACACCTGTTGTAACATAGCGAACGCACGCTTGCAGCAATCCTCTTAACGCATTGGTGTGCATTGTCTGTTCTTCCTTCCCACAGGATTTTTTCGCTCCCCAGTAGGTCCCTGTAACCCACAGGCGCGCCTTCCACCACCTTTTTTCCACACACCTCAGCGCGTGTGTAGGAGATTAAAACACGTGGCCTTTCCTTTTGCCACTCACTCACCCTGATCCTGAAGAAAGTCCCACCCAGACTCTACAGGGACTTAAACATGTAGACCGTTATCAAGTCAACTAAGTAATCGTAATTTCTGTACTATCAGTTGCAGCACATAGTTTTTAATTGACACCCTGGGCCGCCACAAATAAATTACCAGGCAAGGATTCCCAGAGGTGCATTTTAACATTCACCTTCATCCACTTCACACTATTGCACGACACCCGCTCCGCTGTAGTCAGGCTTGAAGCACAACCAGGCGGCATTCAGCTGCCTGGTTGGACCCCGATGATGAAGCATGACACCAACCAGGTTGGTGTGTGAGGGGTTTTTAAACAAAGACTGCTTGTGCCCAGCTGACACAGCTACATTTACAGGTGACATGGGATACTAACCAGATTCCATCACTCCAACACAGTGGGCCAGTCCTCGTTGTTTACTTGGGTGTGATCAGGTGTCATGTATTTGGGAAGGTAAGAGTTGCATAGGTCTGTAGAGCCAGAGGGGGAGAGACAGTTCCCAGCACGATGTGGCCTAGAGGTTCTGTTTTTGCGGGGAATAGTTTTCCAGAAGTTATGTTGGGAGGGGTGAGTGAGGCATGGGCAAGTGGAGCAATTATGATTGGGGAGGACCTCGTTGTTCAGACCCTGAAGTCTTCTCTGAGTCTCATAAGTTCAGTCTGAACAATAGAGAGATTTAGTTCCATGTTGGAAAGTTATAGAGCGATATGGTTGAGAGTTGGCTCGGGCAGTGGGAAGGGGGAGGGGCATGGGGGTTAGATGTTGGCTGGAAATGAGAGCCTGAAGGAGGGAAGAGGGAGAAGCAGCTTGATGGGGTCTGGGGGAGCTAGTGCGGTTGGACGCTGCGGAGGGGGGTCACTTATGCTGGTAGGTCGTGGGGCCGGAGGGAAATATGTTGGAGAGAGCGGAGGGCAGCAACAAGGGGGTGGAGCTAGTGCTATTGGATGCCAATGTTGGTAGCGCTTGGGGCCGGAGGAGATGTGTTCGAGATGAGGGAGAGCGGAGGTAAGATTATGGTGAGAGGGAGGAGTGTGATTCTGGGTTGGAGGTATAGGTGTAATGGGGAGGGGTGGACAGCACAGGGTGAGGGGTCCCGGACTTAAATTCCTTCTTGTCTGCAGGATGAGTGTAGTTCATAGTGGGTGTTGTGTGTTTCGGGAGGCGGAGGGGTGGATGTTCAGGGAGGAGTGGTCCGGTAGATGTGGAGAGGCCTACGGCAGCAGGGAGGGTTTGTAGGTGAGGTGGGGATTTGGGCTGTGGGACGCGCAGTACGGGTGACTACGGAGTGCGGGCTCTGGGCTACTGGGAGGGGGGATGTTTTGTGGGTGACAGATGTAGGAGTGGAGGATTTAGGGATGTCGAAGAAGGTTTGGGGTGTCGGTTTGTAGATGAGGTGGGGATTTTGTTCCTCTTGCTGCAAGGCCTGCCTTCTCCTGCCTGGCAGAAGGGGAGGCAGACCGCTGCGAACATGACCGGGACAGGAGCAGTGTCCCCGAGGAGACCCCATGTGAGAGGGGCTCCACGAGGCACTTGTTGGTGCCTGAGCGGTCCCGCAGGAAAGCGGGGTGCTCCAAAGTTGAGGCCATTTTCTCTCGAGTCCCAGTGGGGACCCAGTAGGCACTGCAGTCCCCAGACTGATTTCCTTTTGGGGGCTCTCACGGCACTTTGGTGCCAGGGAACATTTCTAGCCTAAATTTTGACATAGCTGGAGCGCACCAGCGCGGGCAGCTGTAACGTTTGGGCACATTTGTTTTGAAAAGACCCAGTGGGGGACTCAAGACACAGTGAGTGCTAGTGCTACTATTTATTTAGGGGCATTTTTTATTAATTTTGATGAGAAAGCAGTGAGATACACTCCTGCCCTGCCCCAGTGCAGTATGCGCCCTGTGATGTAGCTGCATTGGCAGCCAAGCCCTGACATTTTGGTCATAGGGCATTTGAGCCCCAGAGAGAAGGCCAGCTGGCTAGGAGGTCATTGTTAGGTTGGTTGGGCGCCAGGCCCTAATGTGATGTATGAACCATGATTTATGCCTTTGATGTTTATGCTTATGGTGTTATTGCATACTGTGTTTATGCTGGTGGTGCTTATTGCCTAATGTGATTTATACTTATGAGGTTGACACATAATGGGATTTATGTTGCAGGATATAATGCTGAGTACACCATTTTGCCAGTAATTACTGGTTATGTTCTACATTTATTATTTGTGCTTTGTGATGGTTCTGACAATGGCCCAATTGGCCCTGTCATGTGTGTTTAATCCCCTGTAAATATTGCATAGTGCCAGTTGGCACAGTGTGTACTGTGTGATTACTATTGTAATGTGTTTTGGATATTACAAAGGCTTTTTCATATATAACTTTGTGTGGAGTTTCTGTTTTGGTAGGTCTAGTGTGTTGCTGCTGTGTGTGTGTTGAGAAAAGGCTTTACACGTTGCCTTTGGGATATGCCTGACTGCTTGTGCCAAGCTCCCAAGTGGGTAAGCAGGGGGTATCTTCAGCATGTAACTCCCTTGCCCTGACCAGAGGGGTGGTTTTTGCCTGGCTTATGCATAAGCCTTAGCCAACCAGAAATCCCATTTCTAACAGTCCTGAACCTCAGACAAACCTCCTGAAAGACCCTAGGCGTGAGACACAGAGACATCAACAACAGAAACCACCCACTGAGCTTGTCCGCAGTCTCATTCTCCCACCCTGGGAGATAGACTGCAGTCAGATAAAGAAGAATATGCTCCACCCATAACCCAACCTTCCTGCCAGGACACAGAGGGAAGGAACCATCCCCCCTAGACGACAAACATAAGACCTTGTGAATTGATATTCCATCTGGACACACAACACCCAATACAATATGGAAGGGAGAAAATGAAACAGAGCTGCACAACCTGCAGCCAACTCCTTCTAGTTGGTAGAATGGAGATACTCCACCCAGCTCCACAACCCCTGAGTAAAAAGAGTCCCCAGGACTACTCACTATCCCAGACAGCTGGCTTCGGTGGAGATGATCACCGGACGGGGAACACACAACTGATGACCATTGTGAGGTTAGCGGGGTTTAAGCAAAACTGAATTCCCGTACCACCCACTAAGTACCAGGAACCCAGGCTTTAAAATCCAGAGACACAGGATTCCAGTGCTGCAGAACATGGTCCACCACGGATTAGAGATGCAGCTGCCTCTAGGGGCCAGAGCCAGAGTTGAAGCCATTTCTCCAGGATCATTAGCCACAGCCTCACTGGACCAGACTGGAGATACAGGAGGGAACGCAGATGCACCATCAGCTTGTCCCTCCATGCAGGAGCCAGAAAAACCTCCCTAAGTCCATCTGGAAGAGGGCCCCTAAGAAGTGCAGAGGCAGGGACAGATGCAGGTGGGACTTTGAGGCACTGAGCAGGAATCCATTTGTACGCAACATGACACAAATGTCCTCTACATCTAGGCAAGCCTTAGAAAGAGAAGAACATAGAATTACCCAATCATTTATGTAAGGAAAAACCTGAATACCCTAAAAGTGCAAAATGCTCGCCAGCGAAGCCAGCAGCTTGGTAATGGCAGCACTCCTCCAAAAACTTTAGGTATTGCTGATGCACAGGACAGATTGGGATGTGCAAATATGCAACCTGCAGGGCTAAAGATGCCGAAAAAAGGCCAGAATTTAACAGTTCAAATCCTTAAAATCCAACACAGGGCAGTAGTCTCCTGTAACCTTCTGGACCAAAGAAAGAGTGGAGTAAAAGCCCAGCCGGTGTTCCCTTGGGGGAACCTAAACCATTGTCCCCTTGTCCATGAGTTGCTGAATCCCATTCAAAAAGGCAAATGAACGCAATGGATCTCGCGGAAGAGGAGTCTTGCGGAATAAGGAATCCTGACTTTCCGCAAACTCCAAGCGATACCCCTTGGACATGACCTGCAATGCCCAGGTAATCCCGGGGGTCTCAATGATCATTACGAACTTCTGTGCTTCTTATAATGTAGTGCTCTTGCTAAGCACTCGAGAATGTAAGGGATTTGCACTATATATCTTCTTTTCTTCTGTACCTCTTATGTCGCACAGTTCTCCCTGGTTGCACCTGCACGTGTTTTTCGTGCCACTTCATCATCTATCATGCCTCTTTCATGTTATTTTTCTTGTGAAACAAGTCTACAGCCTCTTTCTTGTTTCTTATTTTTTGTTTCATTTTCTATATTAAGACTCGCTATTTTCTTCGCGTGGCAATTAAGCTCTTTTCACCATTTGGTGATTCTAGTATAATTTTGGCAGCATATTAATCATCATTCATCATATAGGTCTGATGTAGACTCATAAGTAGAGGCACATCGAGCTGTGTTTGTTTTAGACTCCGTTTACAATAAAGTTCATATTGCGGTTGTATTAGCCCGTCTTTTGTTTTTATTGTGGGGTCCAAGTGAGGCACTGGTTATTTCGTCGTTTGTTTCCATGATTAACAGTATAACTGGAGCAACAATTGGCTATGAGGCTCACATGTGACCTCAGGGTGACGCCAAGTCATTGACCTTCAACGTATGTTACATTCTCACTGCCGGTGAGTTTGTTTGAAAGAATGGTGATATCCATTGAGTACAGTTTTCTGGTACAGTAGATTAGGGAATTTACGAAGTCTTACTGTGTTCCTTCCTTTACTAGAGTTGTTTCATGGAAATGGCTACTTCATCTGGCCTTCTGTATGTCAGTGTTTTTCACTTATCAGGTAAGGCGCATAGCGCAGCACTTTCTACAAAAGTGAGTCTGAGACATCTAGTTTTCGCATGCTTCGATTCCCCTCCTATTGTTGCAGAATTGAATCAACATGTTGGGCATACACATCAAGAGACGGTGATATTGAGTTTCATCATGTATGATATTGTGCAGAGCACTTCGATGTTTGTTCAATTTACGCAGTTTTACTTTTACTTGTTCTGCAGTTTATGGGATAATGGGATAGCTTTGCCGAAAGTACAGTCCTCCCTGCTGACTTCACGCGTGAAGACCTCAAATGGACGAAGCATGTCTGTCAGGCTTTGAACTAGGTCCCATTCCTCCAACTCTAGCCTCATGTCTTTCATAGAAGAACCTCGTACAAAGACATACTCATTGATTACCATTGATTACCAAGCGCGGCTCAGACAGACGCTCAAGCATGTAGAAGATTGCGTTCCAACGTGTTACCACCTCCTGGATGAGTCCTCTGACTGGCACTCTACGGCCACGTTGAATGATCCTCAGCTGCTTCCGGGCCTTAAAAGAATGGCTGAAATGTGTGCAGATTCTTCGGCAGGTGGTCAGTAACTTGCTTACTTTGTTTTCTTTTTTCAAGAAATCTTGAACAACAATGTTAATACTGTGCGCCAAACACAGCACTCTGAAATAGCCACCATTATTCATGTCCCTAACTATATTACTACCATTATCTGTGGAAACATAACCAATCATGCGCTTTCTTGGATGCAGCCATTCAAAGACCTTACTTTTAAACTCCACCAAAATGTTTACTGCAGTAAGATATTTCTCCATGGCAAACATGGCTACTGTTGCATGTTTCTGACTAGCTTGAAAATTGTGGCAGTGTCAACACCTGCAGACATCTTGTCTCTAACCTCTGCAAAAGAGATCTAGATGTAATAAAGGGCTTGGCAACTGGTCCACATGTCTGTTGTCAGGTGGATAGTGTGAACAGCACTCTTCTGCAAAGCTGCCCCAATCACCTCCAGCACATCTTGATCTAGTGCTGGAACCGCAACTCTGGCAAAATATGACCGGCTAGGAACTTTCCATTTAGGGCAGACTGTTACCACAAATTCTCGAAAACCCACCCCTTCCACGAAAGAAAAAGGAGAAGGTCCAGCGCTAACATTTTAGCCAGCATTGCATTATAAAGACGTGCTGTTGGGTAGTTGGGTTCAAATGGCGCCTCCGACCAAAACGTGCTTTTAATGGAGGTCTGGACCATTTTCATACGTGATGATGATGATTAAGCTAACCTGGCTGAAGACGGCTGATAGTAAGAAACCGGTCCTAGGATGCTTGATTCCAGTCCAGGAAAGACATGGCTTGGCAGTTCAGGTTGGACTGTTCACATGAGGCACAGGGTCAAGGCTGATTTGCATATGACCATGTCTGAACTGGGGTGGTGTGGAGTGCAAAAAAACGATGGATTTAGGCCCAGATCTCTGTACTGGGGTGAATGTATGACATTGTTCTGCATTTTGTCCATCAATTGTTGTTTTTGCAGATGATCCAGACTTCTTCAACCCAATTAGGCTCATTGATGTACTTTTTCGCATTGGTGTTCCTACCAGACTCTTAGTGTGCATCATAGATGTTGCTGGGGTATAGGGTGTGGGTGCTACCACTGCAGTGCTGCTGCCAGGGGTACTGTGTGTACCAGAAAAAATGTCTGTCGCTTCTTCACCTCCCCCCTGCATGATCATCAGCCCCTCGTCATCATCAGATACAATATCAATGGATGTATTTGGATTTGTTGTACTTTTTGGCTTCCCGGATCTTACTTAGGTGCGCCTCCCACTGGATAGTGTGGTGTTTTTGGAGATGACCTCTCTGGCCTCCGGTACCATAGTTGGTACCAAGCTTACCCCCAACTAACTACAGTTTTACAAATCAAACAAACAACTAGGTTTTCTGCCTTTTTGCTAATACTAAAGAAGTTCAAAACTGGGGACTGGAGATTTCTGGTGGTGGTGATGGTGGAGGTACTTCTTTCAATGCCAGATGAAGTGGAGGATGGGCGTGGCCGAATTTGACTCTGTTGTGCACTTACAATTACAGCACCACTACTTGAGGTAACGGAGGTCAAGCTGGATGGGTCCCTGCCGGCCCTTCTGAAGAGAAAATATGGCTGCTGTAGGTCGTGTTGGTGTAGTAGTTACCTGTGTTGGTGGTGATACCAGTGCCATGCGCCCACATCCCGCTCAACAGCAATTCAGGATAGGGTAAAAATGTCTGTCTGCTGCATGCCAGCTGGGCTAGAGTGACGACTGGGATGACTGGGTCGTCATCATCAGACTGTTCATCAGCATCAGAATACACCACTTCTACTTCTTGTTCGTCGTCATCACCCATAAGTGAAAGCCTTGCGGGAACCTTCCTTTTAGGCTTAGCTACCTTTGTCGGTTCATGGCGTGCCTCCCTCTCAGACTGCATTTGTGGGTTCCAAAGATCTAGATCTGTAGAAGAAAATGGGCTTGAAGAAGAACTTGTACTAGCCGTCCTTGACCTTTTTCTTGCTGGGGATCTGGAAGACAATGGATCATCAGGAGGAGTGGCTTGCTCGGATGATACCTCCGCTTGAATCTCGATTTCCTGATGTGCCCCTACTTCTGGAGGAACAAGCATTGTGAGCAGTTGTAACTCTCCATGCACCTCTCCATGCGCCTCTACTTGCGCCTCTCCATGCGCCTCTCCATGCACCTCTACTTGCGCCTTGATGCCCATTGGGCTGAGTACGCGTGTTATAAATTTGCTTTCATTCATTCATTCATTCACTCCTTGCACCACTCCTTGTGCCTCTACTTGCGCCACTCCTTGCGCCACTTCTTGCTCCACTCCTTGCGCCTCTCCTTGAGCCTCTCCTTGCACCTCTCCTTGTTGCACCTGTGGTTGTCGTTGTGGCTGTGGTTGAACACTCGTCAGATGAGTTACATCCTGCGTTGATGGGATGCTACTTTCTTGCGATGAGTCAACGCCAACATCACTGGTCGACAGTGATTGAGCAAATAAAGTGGCTGCCTCTGCGGCACTCATGGCCTTGGGCATAACTTGGCGTGGTGGCACTGAGACCAATGAAGCTGAGGTGCTGCTCCCAGCTTGGTCCCCGGCGGACACCGCTGCTGCAGGCGTCGTTTTTTTTCCCCCAAAAAAGTGTCTGTGGGCACACCAGTCTCCTTGGTAAGTGGCGCCACTTGCTTCCTCTGCTCCTTCTTACTGGCAGTGGCACTGGCAACTTTCTTGGTAGAGGAACTACGGCCACCTTTCTTTGGGTCCATCTTCTTCAAATGTCAGAACAGCAGGCCCCAGTTGCACGAGTTGCAGAGTTGTCTGTGGCCACACGTGATGTCACGTGACGTTGTGCTGCACACACCGCAGCAGGGCTTCTTCCTGGCACTGATGATGAATGATGAGGATGATTTGTGATTCCCTTTGTGCACCTAAAAGCAAAGGAAGCCAGAGGAAAATCAGTTAAATAAATGTTGCATATGTCGTGCTTCAATTAATATTTGCAACTAGGCATTTAATATTACAAAAATAAAAATTGCAATTATTTCTAACCAAAAATGGAAGTTTACCTTAATAGAAGAGAGGCCACACAGAGAGAGTTGTTTCATGCACCACTGAGTACTGGCTTCAAAATGGCTCCTTTACCCCGACCCACATGGCCAGGCCCTGCCTGGACCAGGCCTCAAAATGGCCCCCAACCACATGGCCAGGCCCCAACAACACGCCAAAAAATAAAAAAACACACAAAAATCACCACAATCCAATGCCATCCATGCCCTAAATGATGTTTAAATTCAAGACACCCCACAGAAAGACTTGGTCCATGCACCACTGACTACCCCCTGGGCCTACTGGCTAGTGTGGCTTTACACGCAACCCCAAAATAAAAGAAAATTCTACATATAACAGTAAGCTATTCAATTCCATGACATAAATGATATTTAAGTTCAACAAAACTCACAGAAACAGTTGTATCATGCACCCATGACTAACCCTGGGCCTACTGGATCCTGTCCACATATATTTTTTTTAAAGTTGTGAAAAAGTTTAAAAATTGTAGTTGCAGCAACTGCAATGCCCCAAACAAACAACACCAACTTACTTGTAAAATGTCAAATCCAAAAGTAATCCAAAAGTGATCCAAACGAAAAGTCCTCAAATACCAATATCCAGCAGCAGCCACAAAAAGTAATCCTTCCAGCTCCAGATCCAAATGAAAAGTGACCAGGACATGGACAAAGCACTGGGAGGAGCCTGCTGGACAGGAACAGGTAGTTAGAGACTCTGGGGCACTTCCTTCCTTCCTCCCACCCTCCCAAAAAATGGACTCCTTGCACAAAAAAGTACAGCCAAATGTCAATCTAAGGAGTTATTCTGATCCAAATCTTCATTTTCAGAAGGTTTATGCTGCCTGCGGTAGATTTCTTATGCAGAATTGCAATTTTTGCAAGTTCGGGAAAGCGAGCTGTTCAAATCTCCCGCCGGATGTCAGCTGCGCGGCTCATCTACGTGTTCGCAATAGTTTATTCCCGCGATGCGTGATCGCGGGCCCTTATGACGTAGTCGCGTTCTCAAACTCTTGCAGTGCAAGATGGCGGGCCGCTATGACGTACTCACAGTCGAAAGGTCTTGCGTGATCGCGCAGCCAGATCCAAAATGGTGCAGCGCACGCAAACTGGGAGGAAAAACAACTCGGCGAACTCAGAATCACGGTAAGTCAACGCCGCACGCGCAAGATTGTATTTTTGAAGCGTGACCAAGCAAAAAAATTCACCCACTTGCGAATTGCAAAATTTTGGACACGTTTGTGCGATTCGTGGACTGCAAAATTGCCAAAAATTTGCAAATTCCGTGAGCAGAATGGATTTTCAGCCCACACTTACACTACCCTAAATTCTCAAACACTACCCTACACCAGACAAACACTACAACACTACCCCAAACCCTGAAACACTACCCTACAGTACACAAACACAACAACACTACCCTAAACCCTAAAACACAACCCCCTGCACTACACTAAAACTAAAAAGAATACTACTCAAACACTTTTAAAAAATACACACTGCCACTTACCTCTCTGCTATTTGCAAGTCCGGTTGTAGTAAAATAATGCAGAGTAATAGCATTTGCGAAGTAACAGAATGCTATGTAAAAACATGCGAAGAAAAGGTAAACGCAAACTAAAAAATGTGTAGTAATAGCAAACCCTAAACACTACCGCCAGCACGACCCTACCCCTACTACCAGTCCATCCCCTACACTTATACACTACCCTACACAACACTCCGACACTACCCTAAACCCTCAAACACTACCCTACACCAGACAAACACTACAACACTACCCAAAACCCTAAAACACAACCCCCTGCAATGCACTAAAACTAAAAAAACTACTACTCAAACCCCCTTAAAAAAATTACACAATCCCACTTACCTCACTCCTATTTGCAAGTCCCGTCGTAGTAAAATAATGCGGAGTAATAGCATTTTCAAAGGAAAGGTAAACGGGAAGTAAAAAATGCGTAGTAATAGCACTTTGTAGTAATGCCCCTGTAGTAATGGTGTGTTACCGCTCAGTGCTCCTTACCCTAGTTGCTTTGCAGAGGCCTTATTTTAAAAGGCAAACACTGGTGATAAATAAGAGGAGTCCAATTGGGGTCATATGCAAGAACACATTTTCCCATAGACACAGAATGGGTAAAAGCCTTTGATGCATCTGGCCCGAAATTCAAGTTACCATGAAATTAATTTGAGTGGCACTAACGGTAGGGAGCCTTATCACAACAAATTCGAAAGAACAGGCGACCCAAAGCAAAAAATTTTAGAGTACCAAATGGACAAACCCCATTTGAAACAGATGGTGACTGTTTATGGTGTGAGGGGAGGGGTAGGAGGGAGGTACATGGAGAGCAATTTGTGGTCATGAATTGTGTCCTTAAATGTTGTGTAAAAGGGTATTTGTTAAGCGCACAGGAGTGTCCCAGTGCTATCTTGACTCCTGAACAGAGTAAATGAAAGTCAAAGCCACCAAAAACAACTAGTCTACTGTGGGAAGAGACAGGTTGTTAAGCTTCGCCTAAAACTAAGAAGGTCACGTTCTTGTCTAAGGGAGAGTGGGACACTGTTCCATAATTTCGCAGCTGCTACCTGAAAGGAGCATCCTCCTTTGCGAGAATGACAAAACTTTGGCACAATTGTCAATTGCTGGGATGATGACCGAATGATTCTGGACTTTATAGGGGTGAATTTTATTCCTGATGTACGGGGCCCTGTTGTAATTTAGGGCCTTAGAAGTCAGCACCAGGGATTTAAAACTGACCCTTTATTTCACTGGCAGCCAGAGCCAGGATCTAAGGTCAGGAGATATGTGTGACCTGGGTCCGACCATGAGCACTGTCCTCGCTGCAGCATTTTGAACTACCTGGAGGCGGTTCAATAAGTAGTCAGGAAGGCCCAGATACAACATATTTACGTAGTCCAGCCTTGACATGACCAGTGATTGGACCACAGTTTTTCTATGAGGGATAGGAAGCAGGGGGGAGGACATTCCTCATCATTTTTAATAGCCCAAAACATTTATCCAAGATCATTAGCCACAGCCTCACTGGAGCAGACAGGAAAGACAGGAGGAAAGACAGGTGCACAATCAGCTTGTCCCTTCGTGCAGGAGCCAGTAAAAGCTCCCCCAAGTCCATCTGGAATAGGGCCCCTAAGAACTGCAGAGACAGGACAGATGCAGGTGGGACTTTGAGGCACTTAGCAGGAATCCATGTGTGGGCAACAGGACACAGACGTCCTCTACATCTAGGCAAGCCTTAGAAAGAGAAGACAATGGAATTACATAATCATTGAGGTAAAGAAAAACCAGAACACCCCAAAAGTGCAAAATACCCACCAGGGAAGCCAGCAGCTTGGTAATGGCAGCACTCCTCCAGAAACGTTAGGTATTGATGATGCACAGGACAGATTGGGATGTGCAAATATGCATCCTGCAGGGCTAAAGATGCAGAGAATAGGCCAGTACTTAACAGTGGAAAGATACTCTGCTGGGTGAATACCTTGAACATTCGAGCAACCAGGAACTGATTCCAAGCCTTAAAATTCAACACAGGGCTGTAGTCTACTTTAACCTTCTGGACCAAAGAAAGAATGGAGTAAAAGCCCAGCCGGTGTTCCCCTGGGGGAACCTAAACCATTGTCCCCTTGTCTATGAGTTGCTGAATCCCATTCAACAAGGCAAATCGACGCACTGGATCTCACGGAAGAGGAGTCTTGCGGAATAAGGAATCCGGACTTTCTGCAAACTCCAAGCGATACCCCTTGGGCATGACCTGCAAAGCCCAGGCTTCTGACATGTCCCTCTCCCACTGCTCCTTAAAATCCAGAAGGTGTCCTCCCACTGGACTGGCACACCAGCAGTCATGCACCATGCTTTGGGAGGCTGGGGGTTGGCAGCTGAAGCGGAAGACTGTAACCAGGATTTGTCTGGATACGGCGTTCCCTGGCCATGACCCCTACCACAAAAGGGCAGGGCTGAACCCCGAGAAGAGCTGAAAGAAACAGCCCTCTTAAATGACAACCCCCTACTCCTTGGAAAGGGCCTCGCTGCCACCATCAACTTCTTGTTCTCCACTAACTTCTTGACCATCTCCTAAGCTGCTGACCATGCAGCTTAGGGCCCTCAACTGGCAGTCTCATCAAAACAAACTTCTGAGCAGCATCAGTCTTCCAGTTGCACATCCGCAAATGTCTATGAGCAGAAACAGCTGCCCCAGAAGTTGCCGCAGAAGTACACAAGCTGTTAAAAAACACATCAGACAAAACGCAAACCTGCTGTTCCATTAGTGCCAGTAGAACGGAGCAATGGCAATCTTGCAGGGATTCAAGTGCAATGGAATCACAGGTTTTGGGGAACATCAGTCATGCCATCACAGAGTGCCATAAAGCACCACAGGGGTAATATCACCAGAACCCTGCATGCTAGACTACTACGCAGGTGACACAGGAAGGGGTTGTGACAGGGAGGGCGCAAAGGGGTTTGTGACACCTATGGCAAGGGTAAGGACATGCTCTGTCGGGAATCCCTGAGAAACAACCGGGACATCGTAATTAAGGCTGCTAAAAGGGGGGAGGCATCGTGATACAGGATGCGGAGGCTTAAGACATGGAGTGCAAACGCCTCCTGGCAGATGGAGTCAGCTACACCCGCCTTGCCACGGATCCCACGCAAAAACTTAGAGATACCATCATGACCCTTGTGATGGACGCAGAAAGTCAGGGTTACATCTCCAAACATGAAGCGATTTCCTTACCACTAGTAAGGGCATTATACCTTAATTTTACACCTTGCCCAAAACATATAAAAACAGGCTACCACCACCAGGGAGGCCCATTGTATCAGGTTTAGGCTCGCTCTTGGAACCGTTGTCGCAATTTTGCGACTTTTTCCTAAAACCACTGATCCAGGCAATGAGTACCTACCTGCAAGACACTAAAAGTTTGCTTGCTCTGCTCTAAACTATTGAGCTCACTGAGGATCCCACCAATCAGGTGACTCTAGATATAGAGAGTCTTTATACATGCATTCCGCAGGACTCTACTATCAGAGTGATTGAGGAGACTCTGGCCAACGGCGATTGGGTTTATATCACCCCCAGAAATTTGTGGTTGATTGTGCCACTTTGGCACTAAAAGAAAACTTTTTTGAATACCAAGGAGTCCTGTAGCTTCAATCGACCGGGACATCAATGGCCAGTACTTTGACCCTAGTGTGGCCGGGATGTACGTCCATGATTTTGAATTTAAATATGTCTTATCAGACCTAAACCCTTTCCTTCCCTGTGTATCTTTCTGGCGAAGATACATAGACGATGTGCTCATCATCTGGAAAGGTCTGGAAAACATCCTCCTTGACTTCTTCAACTGGATAAATACCTGCGATGAACATCTGAAATTCACCCACACGGCTCATGAGAATGAAATAATCTTCCTTGATGTTGTGATCAGTAAATCTGACAATGGACTACAAACGAGAACCCATCACTAGCCAACAAGAAAACACAACTTGCTACACTTTACCAGCCACCATCCGCGCCCCTTAGGGGAGAATCTCCCTTTTGGACAATTTTTAAGGCTGAGAAGAAACTGCAGCGAGGTTGCAGTTTTTAAGAACTAGGCCAGCAAACTTACTTTAAAACTCCAGGATCGTGGTTACCCCACAGGAATTTTGAAAAAGAGCTGCAAGAGAGCTTGCAACCAAAATCGCGGAGCACTCTTGGAAGTGAACACCTCTGCAGCCTCCGGCCCTCCACCACATACCTGTGTAACTACTTTCAACACTGCATCAAATGCAGTTAGTAAATCAATCCGCAAGCATTGGCGAATTCTGGAAAGCAATAAACACCATTGGGACAAACGTCTTTTCTCATACAAAAGAGCCCGCAGCTTAAAGGACTCCTTGGTCCATACTCGTCCCAGGCCGGGTACACCTGCACAACAACCATCTGTCCTGAATGAATGGGGTCTCCTTCCAGTTGTCGGACACTTCCCCTGCGATTCATGCAGTGTATGCCACCTGACAACCACTACAAAAGAGATGGACCTGGAACAAGAGAAACTGTGGGTGCAAAAATCCCACACTAACTGTAATTTCACCAATGTGGTTTATTTAATCACCTGCCCATGCATACTTAGATATGTGGGAATGACCACTTGCAAAATAAAACAACGTATCGGCGAGCATCGCAGCAATATTCGATGCAAGAAGAACAACACAAAACTAACAGATCACTTTCTTCTGTCAAACCACACCCCCAACGATCTACATTGGACTGTGATTGAGCATCTGCCCCTCGGACAGTCTCTTTTCGAGAAGGAACAAAGATGTATTTATCGCCTGTCAACCCACCTTACAGGTTTAAACGATAACATTCCTTGGGGTACAGTCCTACACCGTTGATCCCCCGTCATTGTGGTTCCTGGAATGCAGTCACCTTGAAAAAGATCATTTTACTATCATAGGATGATCTAAAGGGAAGATCCTATGATTCCCACAGATAGACCTCAACAAAACGGCCATAACCTCCCTGGGGGAGGGTACATTAGGAGAAGGATACTAACAGGGCCATTTTGGTGTGTGCCACCTGACACTCACTATGAAAGAGCTTTCTTTCTGAATGAAGACCACTGGCAGGGCCACTGTAGCAGCCCACAGTGAGCGCCCTGAATTACAACTACAGTAAGCTCCTAGATTTTTAATCATAGATCATTGCACCATCGTTGTTCACTGCACGATTTAGCTTAGCTTGCTGTTGTCCCCACTTTTTGAACGCCCCTAAGCCGTGGACGATATCTATAAAATATATCATTAGGTGCAATGCGCAAAGATATTCTATCTACTTCCTCATAAATCATGCCCAGAGTCGATATGTACCACGACTTTCGCATTAAGAGCGATTGGGGATCGCATTACGTTTTTTTAAAATAATATATATATATATATTTTTTTAATAAAGTTTTCCCTTTCAAAGAACATACTAGGTTAGCGCTCTAGTTGTCCGAGTGCTTCCCCTGTTTCCCAGTTTCGCGTCTCACATTGAATGCGTCACACGGTCACGTGAGCGCCGAACTGTACTAGTATCCGGGAATTCCCAAAATCGTCAACATTTGGACCAGGGAGGCCCGTGCTAGGTTTCTTGATGGAACATGCGAGATGGGAAGTAAGTAGGTCTTGAGGGCGGGTTTCTCACATTGTGAAAGGTGGAGGCAGTACCGGAAGTTTTGATCGAGTCTGTGCGTCTCTTTCCCTCCCCAGATGCCCGAGTGCCTGTTCCCCCTCCCTGATAGTTCCATGAAGTGGACAACTTCACGGACTTATGTAAGTCTCACCTTCTACCTCATGTTGTGAATTGCTAACGGTACCTTATCCAATACAACAATGGATAATGTGTTGCAATACTGTATATATTCTTTAAGTCGCTTTATAAATTACTTTTCAGTGCACGCTTTTAAAAAACGCTTTGTTATACCGGATTAAGTTCATTCGGCTCCTTTCAATGTGGAACGCCCAATGGGTGCTGCTCCTCCACATTTTCATAGGGCCATTAAAGCACTGCCCTAAATGGGCTGGTTAATAAGTAAAGTCGCATTTTCCCTATGTTATGAGGATCTAAGTGAAAATAGCCTAAATAACAGGTATCTCTAAGCTATATATACGTTACCACAATTGGGTCAGTTTTTCCAATTTGTTTATGCACTATCCTGTGAAAGCAAGTCAAGGTGATATGATGCCTTGATGCACATGTATACTTTTTGTCAGCACTTCAATACCTGCATGTTTGAATGTGGAGCTACCTGTATAACCGGTTAAATGGCTAACATACACATATGCCTTTGTGCTTCCCTCCCCTTATCCCCCCCCTTTTTTATCTTTGATTGCAGGTTCCAAAGGTCTAGGAATTTACGCAAGACCTTCTCGATATAACCGTGAGCTGTACCATACTGGTTCGTTCCACAGGCTAGTGTGAGCCTTAGCGAGCGCATACCGCGATGGAACTCTATCTAGGTCCTGACGAATGCTTTGCGAATGGCATTAAAAGCAGAAACATGTTGACCAATTCTTAATTACACCAATTGGATGCCACTAGTCACTTTACAGGACTAGTTTACATCCATCTCACCCCTTTTAACGGTCTTTGGTCAGCCTTTAATAAAGTTGTTGATAAGCTAGCACCAAACACCTTTTATTTCACCTCACTTTGTCCACCAATGCACACACACCTTTGCACATTCCGCTCCGCTGTAAACCAGGCGTAGAAGCACACCAGGGAAGCGCTCTGCTACTCTGGTGGAACCCTATGATGAAGCATGTCACCGACCCTTAGAGAATTCTTGGAATAGATTATTGGCAAATAATACTTAAACTAAGCTACACCTCACATACTTCTTCCCTTGTACTAGACCGGGGTAGGCGTATTTTAGAAGCACCAGTTGAGTACTTTTAGTCTTTGTTTATTAGTGTATGTATTTTATGTATTTTATGGCTTAGAAACCATATCATCCTTTTACAGTATTATTTTATAATACTCTTTGTACTGTACGCTTTGTAGTTTACCACAAGTATTACGATTGCAGCGATTCATTTCTTATGCTTGAGAAAGAAGACTGTTCAATAAAAACCTTTTATTGAAAACGCCCGTCTCTCTATTTCTCTGCATCTCTGGTGAAACGAAGCATGCACGGTTGACTAGGTGAAATAACTATCGATTGTTTCCGTGACTCCTGAGATTGAGTTCTTATTCTTGGGAAACAAAGTTGTCCTGTTTATGCGGTGATCAGAAACGAATCCCCTCTTGTGTATTCAAAAAAAGTTTCTAGTGATCTCTGAGCTAGCTGGCACACACCCAATTAAGTCTAGTATATTCGGTGACCACGTCTAAACTACTGGATACACTATTCCAATGCGCAGAGGCTATTGGGAATGTAGGAACTACACTACAATATCACCATCTCTTCAGGTACTGCCTGCTGTACGTCTTGCTAAATTAAAAACAATAATAACTAGCAAACTGCCATCTCCCACACACCCCTTGTTGCCTTACCCTTTCAAACCCTAGTCAAAGGTGTGTTGTGAGCAGTTTTCAAAGAGCCGTGTCAGTGGACTTGAAATTAATTCCAAGTCATGGCAGGTCTTCAGAAGCCGGCAGCTGTCAGGAGAGATAGCCATTTGGTGGAGGGAAAATAGGGCCCACCAGTGTAGGGACTTTGAAGCCCTCCGAAAGGTGGGAGAAGTCACCAAATGTATCCCCCACCATTCCATTTGTTTTTTTTCCCGGGTCTCTGGATACTCAGGTGCGGTGGTGGAACACTAGGACAACCTTTTCATGGTGGCATAACAGCTCTGGAAAGCAGATTCTCTTTCTCCGTTATTGTTGTCAAGAGTGAATAATTATGCACACAAGGGATCTTAAAGAAAGCCATACATAACAATGCATTGATTGGCCATTTGAGTAATACACGTTCCGGAATTAGGGTCAAAAATACTTTGTCTACAGATTCTCTTCGCGAAATACCTCAAAGGAGAGTCTCATATTCTGAAACCTACATTGTTTTCCTGTATTATTGGGTCTAACGACGCATCACTGATGCCACAGATCTAACTGTGCACACAGCAAAAAAACAAACACAAATTGCTGTTATATTTGCCATCAGATTTACGGAATATTTGAAGACTAAAGTATGATATCACGAAATAACTGCAAGTGTTTAAAAGATGGGAATGGTATTTTGTTTGAGGTACTGCATGTCCAGATCTTCGAGATATTATATGTTTAGATATTGAGCCATTACTTCTGAAATAACATATAGGAACCAAGCGTGCAATTTGACATAGAACGCTAATGTTCATAATAATTTGCGAAAGGAGTTTTTCACCAACTAGAAATATATTTTTTTGTGCCAAATGCAAATGAAAAACTACTTACGTTAAGTGCTGAACTGAAAAACGCATTAAGAAAGGGTTTTACATAGCAAATACAAGTCTTATTAAAATGCATTCTAATCAAACGAGTATGGCTTTATTCAAGAAGACATTGAAATATTGCAAAGACTTTGGGTCCATAAAATACTAATGCATTAGCATAATAAAAAAAAAAAAAAAAATCAACAATAATATTAAAAAATAATTTAAATTAGCAGTGCTCTCAGAAAGCTTGCTCTGCCTTTTTGCATACATAATACATTTTTTTCTAAAATACTGTTTCAAACATAACATTTGTAAAACTTTTTGTAACACACATTTTGAATATAAAGTTTCAAAAATGGCTATTAATTCAGCACTGATTGAGCCTCAGAGCATGAAAATTACAATCGGGTTTCATGGAAGAAAACTTTTGATTTGATTTAGCACATTACATCAGACTCTATTCACAAAGGTAATTTGGGTTAAAATGTATGTTCATGGACGAATTTGTATTTTCACAAATTGATTCCTGGCAAGATTAAGCCTGTTTGCGCAATGGGCGTGCAGAGTGCTTGGCACCCACAAAGACGTTTCTGAACACTCATAGACATGGAGGTTTGTTGGCACTCACAAACTATACTCGTTCCCCTTCCCACTTTCGAAAGGATCACATTTTTATTCCAGCCAGAGCCCATTTCAGGGTGGAACTGAGAAAGTATAATTCCTATATTTGCTTGGAACCACAGGGGAAAGGGATTCTGAGTGGGTAAAATTGCACAGGTGAAATAAAACGAATTTCATAGCGCGCCCTGCATCGCAAAATGCGCTGCATTGCGCACTACGAAATTCGTTGTAATAATTAAATTGTTTACTTACCTCCAAGTATCCATATTCCGGTTTTTAGCACCCCCTACCCTGCCCCTCCCCCGCCCCGCTTTCCTGTCCCACCGTAACTCCCTCCACGGCCTTGGCTGGCAATGCACCTGGGCAACGGTATGGCAAGCACATTAATCATTCACAATGGGCTGCACACAGATCTGCTCTTCACTTATAGCCCCACAAGAGTACTGACTGAATTCTGATTGAGAGCATCATTTTGACAGCAGAAAGTTCAACGCAGGGGGGGAAGAATCAAGGAGGCTCTTTAATACAGGCTTCTTGGGCGGTGCTTCCAGCCCTGACTTAGAAGATGGAGAAGAAGGAGATTGAGATTCTGGGACAGTATCACAGATATAGAGCATTTTTTTTGTTTGCGCTGGGTGCACCTTTTAAAAGGTGAGCCCATGCCAAACTCGGAAAATGTGCTGTATTTGGATAAATGCGCTGCACCCAGGGCAGTGGCGAACTCACGTGCCCTGGGGACAGCGCATTTATGTGAAAAATGGAGCGGCTGCTATGAAGCTGCTCCGTGTTTCACACTTCAGGCATCAATTTACTCAGTCGCGGCAGGTGCAGGTAAGAGCAGTGGAGTGGGAGCCAGGGTAGGGGGTTGTTGACAGACAACGACAAAGTAAAATAAAAGAAAAATATTGCAATCCGCTTACTTTGCGCTCACTGCATCGCCGAGTCACCCGCCCCACACTCTTACCTGCACCAGCCATGGCTGAATCTGCCTGCATGTAGAGATCCTTTTGTATGGCTGGTGCAGTGAGTGACTGCACCCTCCTGCAAGGAGATGTCTCGGAGTCCATGAGACTCCCTTTTCCACTCCAGAGGGCTGCCATCAGGGGGGACACTAATGGTGCACTACCTTGTAGGTGGCGTACTGTCAGTGCACTTCCTCTAAGCTTATTTTTCACTGCGCCCTTGTGTTTGATACGGCACGGGTGCAGAGGCAATGGGATTCCCTCATTTGCATGGGACCACGTCTAATGCAAGTAAGGGAACGCCCTCTGGTGATATTGCTGGTGCTTAATGTGTGCCAGTGCTATTGATAACACAGAAGGGAACGCACAAGTGTCAGCAGCCCCTTCTGTAATATCAAAGTGCCCCAGGGTGTACAAAGCTGGTGCAAAAGCCCATAGCAACCCTGGGTCACTTCCGTAATACGGTGTCTGGTCTGCTGCTTTCTCACTGCCCAATATTGTCAGTAGAAGATCAACAGAGTGGTCAGTGTACACAGACTCATACTGTTTATGTGTAATTTTAATAAGTTCATTGCCCAAGTGTCAGTCAAATGTGCAGTCAAAAGCTCAAGATCAAGTCTGGCACTGCTCCCCAATCCCTGCAAGCCTTAGCCCAGCCTTACCAACCTACACGCCTGCTTCGTTCTACAACTCAGTGAAAATGTTTGGTTCCCAGGGTTAAACTCTCACGGATGGGTGGCCGCTCCTTTGCTTTTCTTGGCCCTACTCTGTGGAACACTCTTCATGCATACCTTCACAATGAAACAAGCTTTGCTAATTTTTGCAAAGGTCTAAAGACATGGCTGTTCAACCAATAATACCCCTACCTTTTTTCATTCTTCAGGCTGGTGCTGGGAACCCTTTTTGGGTAGCTGTACGCCTTATAAAACAAATTTAATGTAACATAACATACCAGTATGATTACAAGGAAAGAGAGAAAGCAGACAAATGCTGCCAGAAGTCACAATTTTGCCCAGACCCAGATTAGCAATCAGCTTGCCCTGATTCCTTACGTGTGTTGAGCCAAACCTCCAGATCCCTCCTCCAGACATTGGCTGATACTTTAGAGGGTCAGCCAGTGCGAGCTGGAATTGAGATGTGGACTGACAGCACAATATACACCCATTGTTACCTGTTCCAGGTCTCACCCTCAAAGCCTCCTCTCCTCTTTTACCTACCCCTGGCAGTCAGTGTTCTTGTTGTCTGTCTCCCGATTCCTTGCCTCTTGACCAAATCCCAGTTGTTCAGCTCCTTGTCAGTGCACAGCATCAGTAGCCCTTAAGAGTCAGATCACTGTCTCCTCATCCCTATTGAGACCTAGTACACACAGATGCTATGATTGGAGCCACAGCTCCCCCCTTCTGGCACTTGAAACCACTATTTTATGAACAGAAGAATGATGGACAACCCAATATGATATAGATCTAGAAAGATGGGAAGCAGCCAGAGAACTCAAATTTATTCCGCTGTGCAAAGCTAAGTTGGTTCACGGGATTAAAAGATGGATAAACAAGACTCGCACTTGCATGTGTGTATCTGCATGTATGTCGGTGAGAATGTGTGAGTGAGAGAAAGGATGAGCTTGCATAGTGTGTGTGGGATTTAGCCTGTTTGTGTGTTGGCTGTGTTGCCAAGAGAATTGTAAGACTGATGCAGATCCTGTGCATTGATTTACAATGTTAAGTGAGGTCACGCTTTGTGCTTTTTCAGAGAATGTTATGTTTTTATAGGCATTATATAAACAGTGTTTGGAGAAAATATTGAATGAAATATATTGTGTAACATGAACATCGTGTCAATATTGTGTTGTACAAAATATAATCAACAGAAATATGGAAGTGGTGTTTTTATATTGTTGTTAAAAATATAATGTATTTAAATTTTATAATAAAAACATTATTGTTTTTGGGGTTAATTCCCATCTGTTTATTTTAATCTATTATATTATATTTTTTAGGTATTTTTTATGCTAATGATTCAGTTAATTTGTTAAAAGTGTTATATTTTATTTACACTTGCAATCGATTTTCAAATATTATAAATGTACTTCAGCTATTGAAGTGGAATGTTGAGTTTTTAGGGTAAATGGGTGGCAAGAGTTTTAAAAACCAGTAAGTGTTTTAAAGCTTAAATATTGGATTTCATTTGTACTTTTTATAATTCTAAAATATCATTTTTAAATTTACCTTATGGTTGTTTCTGGACATTTGCACATTTTGATAAATATATCATGTCATTTTTTACAAATATTTTTGAAAATGAAATTAAATGTAGCCATGGTAATTGTTATTGATAGCAAGTATACATATTTAATATACATTTCTTTTTAATGTCATGTTTTATGTTTAGAAAAAATGTATACAATTGTGTATTTTTATAAAACTATTTAGTAATTTATTAATACTTTGCAAAAGGTGTTAAATTGTTCTTATAAACAAATGAAATATTTACAGTTTTGTCTGAAAATCATGTAATTACTAATGTTAGTTTGGTTTCAAATTATTTGTTAATATATATGTGTTCCTCTATGTTAATTTCTTACTATGGACATATGTTATTTTTAGATTAGTGTGTAGTAATATTTGTTTTATAATAATTAGGTTTTAATATAAAAAAATAATACTTATTACAAATGTTGAAGAGTTATTTTTATTTTATTTACTAATACTATTTTTTTGCTTTTTGTGTACATAATACTGATTTTTTAAATGTAAGTGTTCAATGTGGTATTAACCCATTTTGTAGAGCAAGATGACTATTTATGGAATCTTAAATATTTACAATATAAGATTAATGATTTTGTTAAAATTTTTGTGTATTTTGGATATATTATGGTTTTTTAATTTACAGTAAATAAAATAAATTGAAGAGTTTTACTGGCAAACACCTTCTAAAATATGGTTTAGACTGGAATGGGAATAATAAATCTAAACCCTTTAGTATTGAACACCTTCCCCAAAATAGTCTAGTTTGAAGTGTGAATAGTAAAAGTAACCCTTTTAGTGTACATCACCTTCCCCAAAATGGTTTAGGCAGGAGCTGGAATAGTAGTTGTAAACCCTCTAGTGTCCAACAGCTTTCCCAGTACAGTGAACATTGGTTCAGGAATAGTATGGGTACCCTATTTAGGGGCCGATTCCGATTCGGGAAAATGTGCTCCGAATAGCTGTACAGAGCGTATTTCCCATACGTATTGTACACCTTCAACGTCCCTGTACGTACGATCAAGTATGATCCAAACCCAAAGCAGATCCACGTACAAATCGTACTAAACACCATACGACACAAAAATACATACGATTTGTATCCGGTCCACGCAGTACGCTACGTCCGTACGTAAACAAGCAGCAGTTTCCGGCCCAGCAAGTACGATCCATCTCTGCGACACTCCGTTCGACCCTTTTTCTACGGTACCCGAAAACAGCCGTAAAAGCAGAGTCTGGCCCGGACTGCTGGCCCGGTACGCGACATACACGCCATGAACCCCATTGTCTGTGTCATCCCAGTCCTGTACGCCATGACCTGGTGCATAGAAACTGACGACGGCATAGACGGTGAGAACAATGTACCGCAACAACTGAATTATAC
The DNA here is from genome assembly GCF_964263255.1 of Lissotriton vulgaris. Lineage (NCBI taxonomy): Eukaryota > Metazoa > Chordata > Amphibia > Caudata > Salamandridae > Lissotriton > Lissotriton vulgaris. Next base: position 1,898,997,321 of record NC_141689.1, read on the forward strand.
CTGTACGGTGCGTCATATACGCTCGCGTATGGCACAATTGGAATAGTGATACGAGCCGCACACAAGCCATGAATGTTGGGGTACGGTGCGTCACACGCACTCACGTATGGCACAATTGCAATAGTGATACGAGCCCCACACACGCCAAGAATGTTGGGGTATGGTGCCTCACGCGGGCTCGCGTATGGCACCATTGCAATAGTGATACGAGTAAGCATGGGCTGAAAATTTGTTCCGCTCGCGGAATTTGTGGATTTTCTGTGATTTCGCGATCCGCGAATCTCGCGAAATCGCGGTAAAATCTGTGAATCATCGGGGACGAATTTTCAGCCAAGCACTTACAGGGTTACAGCAGCCGGTGCAAAAATTGAAACTAATTTTTTGTAACCATTTACAAAAGGGTTACAAAGAAATTAACTTCAACTTGGGCACCTGCTGCTGTAAGCCTGTAAGTGCTTCCTGGCGCCGCGTTGCCTACTTGCAACTATTCTCTGACCCTGCTCTGACCCTTGAAGCAGGGTCAGACAATAGTTACAAGTAGGCAATGAGGTGCCTGTCACGAAAATTAAACCTCAACAGGAAGCACTGACAGATATAAAAACAAGCATTTGCAATGCAATAGGTCTCGCATTAGGAAAGTTTGAGCTATTGGTCTTGTAAATGACAATTTTTTTTATTTATGTGTTGGTTTTGAAAATAGTTAAATTAATAGCTTTGTCATTTACAATGCCAATAGTTATAACTTTCGCAAATGTGACACCTATAGCATTTGTAATGCAACATGTTTTGTATTTACGTGACTTAGATGTATTGATATTACAAATTGCAATGGCTTTTAATTTTTTTAAATAATAATACTTAAATAAAAGTGATTTTAATTTATAATGGCAATAGCTTAAACTTTTATAAATATTTTTTGTGAAGATTATGTTCAGTGTATTTTATTGTGACGAAAATCCAAGAACAGAAGTGAAATATTAACATCTTTTTGTGACATTTGTAATAAAGTTTGAAACATTGAGAGAACATATTTGAACCAGTTGTTGTTGAATGGTTGCGCAGATTGATGCTGGGGTGGCGCTGAGTGGTGCTGTGGTGGTGCTGAGTAGTGCTGTGGTAATGCTGAGTGGTGCTGTGGTGGTGCTGAGTGATACTGGGATGGTGCTGAGTGATGCTGGGGTGGTGCTGAGTGGTGCTATGGTGGTGCTGAGTGATGCTGTGGTGGTGCTGAGTGATGCTGTGGTGGTGCTGAGTGATGCTGTGGTGGTGTTGAGTGGTGCTGGATAATAATGTGGTGGTGCTGAGTGATGTTGTGGTGGCGCTAAGTGGTGCTGTGGTGATGCTGATTGGTGCTGTGGTCGTGCTGAGTGATGCGGTGGTGGTGCCGAGTGATGCTGTGGTGATGCTGAGTGGTGCTGTGGAGGTGCTGAGTGAGAATGTGGTGGAGCTGAGTGATAATGTGGTGGCACTGAGTGATGCTGTGGTGGCGCTGAGTGATGCTGTGGTGACGCTGAGTGGTGCTGGGGTGGTGCTGAGAGATAATGTGGTGGTGCTGAGTGATGCTGGCGTAGCGCTGAGTGATGATGTGGTGATGCAAAGGGCAGAACGGCACAAAAAGCAGTCTAACAAAGGGCAGAAGGGTTGAAAAACAAGGGAAAAACAAGTCTAACAGAGGGCACAAAAAACTAGTCTAACGGGTCAGAAAGGCACAAAAACGAGTCTAACAGAGGGCGGAAGGGCACAAAAAATGAGTCTAACAGAGGGCAGAAGGGCACAAAAACAAGGGAATAACAGAGGGCAGAAGGGCACAAAAAACGAGTCTAACAGAGTGCAGAAGGGCAGAAAAACAAGGGAAAAATGAGTCTAACAGAGGGCAGAAGGGCACAAAAAATGAGTCTAACTGGGGGCAGAAGGGCAGAAAAACAAGGGAAAAACAAGTCTAACAGAGGGCAGAAGGGCACAAAAAAAGGGAAAAACGAGTCTAACAGAGGGCAGAAGGGCACAAAAAACGAGTCTAACAGGGGGCAGAATGAATCCCGCCCTGCGTGTTTGTCCACGAAAATGCCACCTCTCTGTGCAATACCTTGATTCAACTGGAGTACTTTCTACTGTCTAATCAGTAAGTGCTCCCTCGTTGGCTAAATGTATAGGGGCAGATTCACAATAACTGGCCCATCCCCAGGGATGCGCCAGTTATTGTGCGCCGCAGCTCCGCCACCCATGGTGCGCCGCATTTACAATGCGGTGCACCATGTGGCAAAAACGGCACAGATGCGACACGCATCTGTGCCGTAAAAGCAGCGCGTATCTCTAACTGATCACTTCTGCGCTAGCGCTCGGGGTGACAACATTGCATTGTATTGCTGCAAGTATTTTTAAACTACGTTCTGGTTATTTTTAAAATATTGTTGTTGTTGCTAAATGCGAATTTTGCGCTGACTCCCCGGTCCACCGCAGCGATTTAGGCTGTTTGTTGAGGAGGGAGAACAGAGCGCTCCTACTTCCTGGTGGTGCCAATACTCGGCGGCCATCTTATCAGGTTGACGCTCCAGTCTTCCTCGAGCCCTGACTACATAGGCTTCCTGCGTTGACGCGCCGAGTAATCTCTAACTGATCACTTCTGCGCTAGCGCTCGGGGTGTCAACATTGCATTGTATTGCTGCAAGTGTTTTCAAACTACGTTCTGGTTATTTAAAAAATATTGTTGTTGTTGCTAAATGCGAATTGTGCGCTGACTCCCCCGTCCACCGCAGCGATTTAGGCTGTTTGTTGTGGAGGGAGAACAGAGCGCTTCTACTTCCTGGTGGTGCTAATACTCGGCGGCCATCTTATCAGGTTGACGCTCCAGTCTTCCTCGAGCCCTGACGACATAGGCTTCCTGCGCTGACGCGCCGAGTAATCTCTAACTGATCATTTCTGCGCTAGCGCTCGGGGTGACAACATTGCATTGTATTGCTGCAAGTGTTTTTAAACTACGTTCTGGTTATTTTAAAAATATTGTTGTTGTTGCTAAATGCGAATTGTGCGCTGACTCCCCGGTCCACCGCAGCGGTTTAGGCTGTTTGTTGTGGAGGGAGAACAGAGCGCTCCTACTTCCTGGTGGTGCCAATACTCGGCGGCCATCTTATCAGGTTGACGCTCCAGTCTTACTCGAGCCCAATCTACATAAGACTCCTGTCTCTTCTTGCAGCGGTACGTGCAGCGAAAGCACCGTAGCCGTGCCGAAGAGGCGCCTAAGAGAAGCCAGTCTGCGCCAGTCCGTGTCCAAACACTCCCAGATCCCAGTCCCTTCCAGGCACTATGGTAGGAAATTGACTCATTTATAGTTCTTCTTTCCTGCACGCATTAAGATCCACCGCTAACCCTCTATGCACTCGGTCCTCCCTACTAACATTAAGGCCAGTTGTTAAACATGTAATTGGGGATTATCCACTCCAATTACAGGGAGACACCCCCTCATTCACAAGTAGAGGATGTTTCTTCTTAATTGTCGATTGCTGCTGAAACATTGTGCAGAACTGTCTATGTTGATAGAGGAGGTCAACCCTGACGTCCTCTTTCTAACAGAGACGTGGCTCCAGCTGGAAGCTGACCCTGCTACGGTATGGGCCACCCCTCAGGGTTACACTTTAAAGCGACTGGATCGTAAGACAGGCAGAGGCGGAGGGCTGGCAATCATTTACAGAGATCACTATAGATGCCGTGTCACTCCCTCCACCACGCCTGTCTGTGAGAGCCTACACTCTTGAATTCACCCCCACTACCACCTTTTCAGGCATCCTAGTCTATCGACCGCTTGGTACCCCTGGCCACTTTGTCACGAATATGACGGATGTAGCTGCTAACTTAATGCTCACCTCAGCAAATTTTACTATGTTGGGCGACCTGAATTTGCATCTGGACGATCCGCTTGATTCAGCAGCTAACAGTCTTCGACTGAATCTCCAAGCCATTGATCTGCTCCAAAAAGTTTTTCTCTCGACACATATAAGGGGGCATCTCCTAGATCACATCTAAAGTAATCTTGACAGCCTAAATGCGGAGTCACCTATACCATTGCCTTGGACCGACCACTACCTAATACCTTTCATATGGTCCACGAGCACTCCCCCCATCCTACAAGATCATAGGAAAAATTGGGGGAGGAATATGGCTCTCGCTCCCCTTTCCCAAGTGGGAATTGGCTCTTGTTGAACATAAACCTCCAAAGGTGACAAACCCCAATACATCCACTGCCAATTTTGACAATTGGATTCTCAATTCCCTTGATCAAGTTTTCCCGAAGGAATCTCTGCATTCGATAAAAAGAACTAAAGTAGCCCCCTGGTACTCCCCCACCTTGAGAACTATGAAACAATCCTGTCATAAACTGGAGACAGCCTGGAGGCAGGATCACTCACAGCCTAATAAAGCAGAGTATAGAGCTGCATTTAAGCTATATAAAAATGAATTAAAGTCCGCACAAGCCCAATTTTATGAATCTAAAATCAACCTAGCTGCAAATTCCCCCAAAGAGATTTTTAAAATGACCAAGCCACTGATTTCCCCCTCCTCTGAGCGTCTGTCATCGGACGGCGCGCTAGCCCGATGCAACAATCTAGCCATCTTCTTCTCCCAGAAGATCCAGACCATTTACTCCTCCTTCGCCATTGGTAGAAGTGACTCGGAGACTGCCGCCGTTACAAGTTCTGACCTTTGAGTTCCCTGTTTGCTGGATGAGTTCCCTCTCTTAGATACCATCTCATTAGATAGAATGATCCCTAAAGTTACCTCGGGATCTCCCAATGATCCAGCACCCCCGCAGGCTCTTACCAAGGTCATTGATGCCATTGACGCCCGGTCATCCTAGATGTCCTTAATTCCTCCATCACCTCGAGCACTGTCCCAGCTCTGTGGAAATGTGCAATGGTTAAAGTTCTTTAAAAAAACCTACCTTAGATCAAAACAACCTGGCCAACTTCCGTCCAATCTCCCTACTTCCCTGGATGAGCAAGTTGCTTGAAAGGCACATTAATAACATTTTAGTAGATTATTTAGAATCTAACAATCTGCTATGTGTCTCACAGACGGGATTCTGCCCTCAACACAGAACCGAAACAGCTCTGCTGGCAGTGACGGAAGAAACAAGATCTGTGCTGGACCAGGGAGGGAAAGCAGCCATCATATTATTAGATCTCAGCGCCGCGCTCGACACGGTTAACCATGCCACTCTATTACATCGTCTGAAGGGCATGGGCGTGTCGGGCGCAGCCCTGGCATGGCTGACCTCCTTCCTGGATAAGCGCTTTTTCCAGGTGTTTGAGGGTGAGGTAGTCTCCTCCAAGCAACCACTCAGTTGTGGGGTTCCCCAGGGCTCTGCCCTGAGCCCCACACTTTTTAATGTCTACATGAGACCTCTAGCAGAGATAGTCCATCCCTTCGGTGTGCGTATTGTCAGCTACGTGGAGGACACCCAATTGGTGGTCTCTTTGGACCACACTGAGGGGTCGTCCAACACACTGGGCCCCTGTCTAGAGGCAGCAGCCAATTGGATGAAAACCTCTTGTCTCAGACTAAACGGGGAGAAGAAGGAGATTATGTTACTGGGCAACCCTGCACCGACCACTCTGGCTTCCATCTGGCCCACATGTCTAGGTTCTCCCCCCCCCCCCAAACTTCAGATAAAGAGCCTTGGAGTCTGGCTCGATAAAGCGCTAGACTTCTCTGTCCAGGCCACTAGAACGGCATCCACGTGTGTCGGGCTAATGAGAATGCTCCGGAAGGTGCTCCCTCTGCTTCCGTTCCAGGCGAGGAGAGTCATGGTTCAAGCCCTGATACTCTCCCGCCTGGATTACAGAAATGCCTTATATCTAGGAGCCCCGGCAGCAGTGATCAACGTGGAGAAGTGTGGCTCAATGCTTAGAGCGGCAGACCTTGATGCAGAACGCTGGCCAGGGACCAGGGCTCGATTCCCGCCTCGGCGGGTTTCGGGCTTAAATTCTTCTGACCGGATATTCTCGCCTCAGTGCCGATTCTAAGCATGGGTCCCACACAGCAACTCTGGGCAATAGCTTGCTTAGTCTCCACAAAGGCCCCCTGATACACAAGGGAGGCCTGGTTTCACCATGGGATGCCCAGGAGTGGACACCCCACAAGGAAAAGCCAGGAGGGGTTCCCTTGTGGTAGGAGTACAAGCGCCGGGATGCCTCCGGGTCACTGTTCGCGCTATACAAATATGCCACATTTACATTTACTCCAGGTCACTGGCTCCCTGTGGCTGCAAGAGTACAATTCAAGGCCATGTGCATTGGTCATAAATCCTTTCATCGAACAGGCCCTGCCATCTTGTTCCCCTAGTTGTGCCTTACACTCCTTCCAGAGCCCTTCGCTCCAGTGCACTGCATCTAGCCACCACAACTAAAATCAACAAATCCTGATGGGGCGGCCGCTCATTTTCGCACACTGCTGCGAGAATTTGGAATTCCCTTCCACTGGATCTCCAAGAGAACAACAACCTGTTGGCATTCAGGAAAGTTTTTAAAACTCACTTGTTTGGAAAAGCGTGTTAACCCACCCTGTACCTCGCCTTAGTAATCAGTTAAAGCGCTGCGAGGCCTCCGGGAAGTTACGCGCTATATAAATATAATTTTTCATTTCATTTCATTTCATTGCTGGAGCTGCGTCGAGCTTGCGACGCAATCCAGCAATGCTCTGGGGGGCCTTATCTCCCCAATGCTGCATCAAGCCTTGCGCCTGCTTCAAGCAGGCGCAGGGTTTTGACGCAGCATTGGCCTAAAAGTGACTGAGTGAATTCTTGTAGATTTCACTCACCCACTTTGAGGAGGTGTTCCTGCGCAGGAACGCCTTCTCCTGCGCCGTAACGCCTCCTGATGGCGCAGGGCTTTACAACGTGAAGCATCTCTCAGATGCGTCACGTTGTTAATACCCAGCACCATGGCGCATCTTTTGTTCTGCCCCTGCGTCACAAAAGGTCTCCGTAGAGGGTGGCAGTGATGAACCAGAGGGTGACAGTGATGAACCAGAGGGTGGCAGGGGTGAACCAGAGGGTGACAGTGCTGAACCTGAGGGTGGCATGGGTGAACCAGAGGATGGCAGTGGTGAACCAGAGAGTCGCAGTGGTGAACCATAGGCTGGCAGTGCTGAACCAGAGGGTGACAGTGGTTAACCAGAGGGTGACAGTGGTGAACCAGAGGTGCTTTGATGAACCAGAGGGTGGCAGTCATGAACCAGAGGGTGGCAGTCATGAACCAGAGGGTGGCAGTGGTGAACCAGAGAGTCGCAGTGGTGAACCATAGGGTGGCATGGGTGAACCAGAGGGTGGCAGTGGTGAACCAGAGAGTCGCAGTGGTGAACCATAGGGTGGTAGTGCTGAACCAGAGGGTGGCAGTGCTGAACCAGAGGTTGACAGTGGTTAACCAGAGGGTGGCAGTGGTGAACCAGAGGTGCTGTGATGAAACAGAGGGTGGCAGTCGTGAACCAGAGGGTGGCAGTGGTGAACCAGAGGGTGACAGTGCTGAACCAGAAGGTGGCAAGGGTTAACCAGAGAGTGGCAGTGCTGAACCAGAGGGTGGCAGTGGTGAACCAGAGGGTGGCAGGGGTGAACCAGAGGGTGGCAGGGATAAACCAGAGGGTGGCAGTGATGAACCAGAGGGTGCTGTGCCGTACACGACCGCATGGGTAACTTCGCCATGCAAGCGGGCCGCGAACACGCAAAAAGCCCCGCGAACACGCAAAAACCCTGCGAACACGCAAAAAACAAAAATCTGCCAATTCGCACGAATTTGTGGATTTTGCGGATTGCAAATTCTATTTCGCGTAAATTCTCAGAACGCGAATTCACAAATTTCGCAGAACGGGAATTCACAAATTTCGCCCATACTTAGATACGAGCCGCACACATGCCGTGAATGTTGGGGTACGGTGCCTCACATGTGCTTGAGTATGGCACCATTGCAATAGTGATATGAGCCCCACACACGCCGTGAATGTTGGGGTACAGTGCGTGACATATGAGGAGTGGGTGGATATGACTCCCAGCAGTGCCCAACAGTATGGGGGTGGGTGGGGATATGACTACCAGCAGAGGCCAACAGTATGGGGTTAGATGGATATGACTCCCAGCACAGGCCTACAGTATGGGGGTGGGTGAATATGACTCCCAGCAGAGGCCAACAGTAAAGGGGGGGTGCATAGGACTACCAGCAGTGCCCAGACATAAGAGGGGTGGGTGCAGAGGACTCCCAGCAGTGCCCAGACATAAGAGGAGTGGATGGATATGACTCCCAACAGTGTCCAGACATATGAAGGGTGAGTGGATATAACTCCCAGCAGAGGCCAGGCATATGAGGGGTGGGTGGATATGACTCCCAGCAGAGGCCAACAGTATGGGGGTGGGTGGATATGACTCACAGCAGTGTCCAGACATAAGAGGGGTGGGTGGATAGGACTCCCAGCAGTGTCCAGACATAAGAGGGGTGGGTGAATATGATTACCAGCAGAGGCTAACAGTATGGGGGTGGGTGTATATGACTCCCAGCAGTGTCCAGACATAAGAGGGGTGGGTGGATATGACTGCCAGCAGTGTCCACACACATGAGGGGTGGGTGGATATGACTCCCAGCGGAGGCCAACAGTATGGGGTGGGTGGATATGACTCCCAGCAGTGTCCAGACATAGGAGGGGTGGTTGGATATGACTCCCAGCAGTGTCCAGACATAATAGGGGTGGGAGGATATGACTCCCAGCAGTGTCCAGACATTAGAGAGGTGGGTGGAGATGACTCCCAGCAGTGTCCAGACATAAGAGGGGTTGGTGGATATGACTCCCAGCAGTGTCCAGACATATGAGGCGTGGGTGGATATGACTGCCAGTAGTGCCCAACAGTATGGAAGTGGGTGCAGAGGACTCCCAGCAGAGGCCAAAAGTATGGGGGTGGGTGGATATCACTCCCAGAAGAGGCCAACAGTATGGGGTGGGTGGATATGACTCCCAGCAGAGGCCAACAGTATGGGGGTGGGTGGATATGACTCCCAGCTGTGTCCAGACATATGAGGGGTGCGTGGATATGACTCCCAGCAGTGCCCAAAAGTATGGGGGTGGGTGGACATGACTCCTAGCAGTGTCCAGACATAAGAGGAGTTGGTCGATATGACTCCCAGCAGTGTCCACACATATGAGGGGTGAGCGGATTTTACTCCCAGCAGTGTCCACACGTATAAGGGGTGGGTGGATATGACTCCCATAAGTGCCCAACAGTATGGGGGTGGGTATATATGATTCCCAGCAGAGGCCAACAGTATGGGGGTGGGTGGATATGACTCCCAGCAGTGTCCATACATATGAGGGGTGGGTGGATATGAGTCCCAGTAGTGCCCAACAGTATGGGGTGGGTGGATATGACTCCCAGCAGTGTCCAGACATAAGAGGGGTGGGTGGATATAACTCCTAGCAGCGTCCACACATATGAGGGCTGGGTGGATATGACTCCCAGCAGTGTCCACACATATGAGGGGTGGTTGGATATGACTCGCAGCAGTGCCCAACAGTATGGGGGTGGGTGGATATGACTCTCAGAAGAGACCAACAGTATGGGGGTGGGTGGATATGACTCCCAGCAGAGGTCAACAGTATGGGGATGGGTGGATATGACTTCCAGCAGAGGCCAACATTATGGGGGTGGGTGGATATGACTTCCAGCAGTGTCCAGACATGAGAGGGGTGGGTGGATATGACTCCCAGCAGTGTCCAGACATAAGAGGGGTGGGTGGATATGACTCCCAGCAGAGGCCAACAGTATGGGGGTGGGTGGATATGACTCCCAGCAGTGTCCAGACATAAGAGGGTGGGTGGATATGAATCCGAGCAGTGTCCAGACATAAGAGGGGTGGGTGGATATGACTCCCAGCAGTGTCCAGACATAAGAGGGGTGGTGGATATGACTCCCAGCAGTGCCCAACAGTATGGGGTGGGTGGATATGACTCCCAGCAGTGTCCAGACATAAGAGGGGTGGGTGGATATGACTCCCAGCAGTGCCCACACATATGAGGGGTGGGTGGAATAACTCCCAGCAGTGTCCACACAAATGTGGGGTGGGTGGATATGACTCCCAGCAGTGCCCCACAGTATGGGGGGGTGGATATGACTCCCAGCAGAGGCCAACTGTATGGGGGTGGGTGGGTATGACTCCCAGCAGTGCCCAGACATTAGAGGGGTGGTTGGATATGACTCCCAGCAGTGCCCAACAGTAAGGGGATGGGTGGATATGACTCCCAGCAGTGTCCAGACATAAGAGGGGTGGGTGCACAGGACTCCCAGCAGTGTCCAGATTTATGAGGGGTGATGACTCCCAGCAGAGACCAACAGTATGGGGGTGGGTGCATAGGACTCCCAGCAGAGGCCAACAGTATGGTGGTGGGTGGATATGACTCCCAGCAGAGGCCAACAGTATGGGGGTGGGTGGATATGACGCCCAGCAGTGTCCAGACATAAGAGGGGTGGGTGGATATGACTTCTAGCCAGTGTCCAGGCATATGAGGGGTGAGTGGATATGACTCCCAGCAGTGCCCAGTGTCCAGACCTATGAGGGGTGGGTGGATATGACTCCCAGCAGTGCCCAACAGTATGGGGGTGGGTGTATATGACTCCCAGCAGAGGCCAACAGTATGGTGGTGGGTGGATATGACTCCCAGCAGAGGCCAACGGTATGGGGGTGGGTAGATATGACTCCCAGCAGAGGCCAACAGTATGGGGTGGGTGGATATGACTCCCAGAAGTGTCCAGACATAAGAGGGGTGGGTGGATATGACTTCTAGCCAGTGTCCAGGCATATGAGGGGTGAGTGGATATGACTCTCAGCAGTGCCCAGTGTCCAGACTTATGAGGGGTGGGTGGATATGACTCCCAGCAGAGGCCAACAGTATGGAGGTGGGTGCATAGTACTCCCAGCAGTGCCCAGACATAAGAGGGGTGGGTGCAGAGGACTCCCAGCAGTGCCCAGACATAAGAAGGGTGGATGGATATGACTCCCAGCAGTGTCTAGACATATGAGGGGTTGGTGCATAAGACTCCCAGCAGAGGCCATCAGTATGGGGGTGCATGCATAGGACTCCCAGCAGAGGCCAACAGTATGGGGGTGGGTGCATAGGGCTCCCAGCAGTATCCAGACCTATGAGGTTTGGGCGCACAGGACTCCCAGCAGTGGCCAGACATATGAGGGGTGGGTCGATATGACTCCCAACAGTGCCCAGACATAAGAGGGGTGGGTGCACAGGACTCCCAGCAGTGTTCAGATATAGGGGGACATCATCATCATCAGCATACCACAACTACATGGGGGTATGTGCACATCCCTAACTTGTGACTTTCATGATAGTGCCATAGCAACACATCACTTACAGCAGTGTCCCACTCCACGGAGGATGGATTTCTGTCACACACTGTGTGACACACCATATGTGGGTGTAATGTCAAATTCCATATGCATACCAACCCATGGAGGTTGCGGGCAACATACACACCCTACCATCATGACACAATAGTGTATGGTCATATAACAGCCCACAAAACAAAGAGAGCGAAAGGGGACACACACTGTCACGTACATCCCTGGGCTGATATGAATGTCTAGGTGGTAGTCAGAGCAAGATGTAGTCTCTCATGGAAGGAATAGGGTTGAAAAACATCAGATACAATGCTAAAAAATGTGAGTCATGTGCCCAAATACCCTGCAGAACAATGTCCAACATAGGGGTAGGCTGTGATGACACACATGCATAGTGGTAAAAAGGGTGAATGTGTCCATGAAGGCATTTGTACATACTCAATACACATGTAAAGTGAGTAGCATTGATAGCACAGATGAATGAGCAGTAGACATCTGTGAGCCGGCATGGCCATTGCTGAAGGGAACCGTTCCCAAAAAAGGAAATGTGCACACATGTCAGCACAACAATTGTGCAACTGTCTGTAGTGAAGATCTCAGGGGTCACAGGGTAAGGTACACTCCATGGGACAATGTCTCCAGCCAAAATGAACCCACACTACCAATGATTAATTGCAGAGACATTTTGATGGCACATGGATACCATGGTCCACCTCAGTAACATCATCAAAAAACACATCTCAGAACCCCAAAACATTACCATGACTCCAACTCCAGGGCCCTCAGCAACAACAGCAAGTTCCTGAAATGCAATAGTGTAGAATGCAAAATAAAAGGCTTTATTCAGCTTCAAATGAAAATAAGTGCAACAATGAGTCCCAGCTCAAACAAGGAAAAAAAAGTCCACAACAAAGTCTCATAGGGGGACGTTGGGGAGGTCGTCTACCCCAAACTTGCCTGCACAGGAATTACCTAATGGGCTGTTTACCCTTGGGGGACATCATCCGGGTCAGGACCAGGCACCGCAGGGACAGTAGTGGGAAGGGTAGGTGTTGTGGGTGCAGTGGGGAGGTATCTTCATCATCAAAGCTTTATTTCCATATATAAATATATCATAAAAGCATTTTACAAATTATGTAAAAAAGGTACAAGATATACAATTTTGGACAGGGGTACCATATTAGAGAAATCTTAAAAACACAGTTTATCCAGGTTTCTCCACAAAAAGAGAAAAAAGAAATGAGAAACAACTTCCCTTTTCCCTTCTCTTTACCTCCTATACATAATTATACAATCAATAAATAACAATTCATCAAAGATAAAAACACACAAGACATGATTAAAAAATTAATTAAACTGTCTCAGCTTGAAGCGGAACAAAAACAGAGTTTAAGAAGGGTCTTCATCTGGTGCACAACATTTTTGATCTTATCATCCATGCCCAGCTAAGTAATTTGGCCACACCGCAAGCCAGAGTAGTATTGGTGTCCGTTTGCAATATTCTCAGTGCTTCGCGGTGATTCCTGGTTCCTAGTTTCCAACAGATAGGTTTTAACCATTTTTTCCTTGGTTTAGTGTATGCAGGGCATGCAAACACAAGGTGCGGGACGCTTTCAACCACAAGATGAGTGTGTGGAGGCTTCCATTTGTTAGTGTGTTCACGGACAGGAAGTGTGCCCAATCTGAACTGGATATAAAGAGCCCGATCCCTGGGTTTCTGAATAAAACCTAAATAGGATTCTAAGCTGGGAACCTGTTTGTGCAAGCGAAACTCATCAGTCAGCCTACCAAGGCTAGGATTTCGTGTTTCCTGACTATCAACCCATGCCCAGTAGGCACCCTTAATGACTGACTTATTCAGCGGAGTCCCTGAGTCCCAGGTTGCTCTGAATCCCAATGCTGTAAGGAACTTTTTTATATTTGATAGCCAGCTAATTTTGTTGGATCCCTCAAGATTCATCACTTCTCTTAGGCCGTCGGCTTATTTAGATGACTTAGGTGTACACCACAGGCGAGCCCAATAAAGAAGAGGACGTAAAGTGGCAAGATCCTTCAATGATCGGCGTACCATGTTGCTCAATAGTGGCTTAGTGGGTATTCCCTGTGGGAGTGAAACCAATTCTCTAAAAAATTTGTTTACTGCCTTTACCATATAATCGACTTTCTCAAAGCCTCAAAGCCGAGCACCAAATAGTGCTGAGCCTATGGCCTTGGCAGCATAGATCACAAGAGCAGGAGCAATTGGCCTAGATCTTGATGTGTCGGAGGTGGTTCTGGGGGCTGTAGTCCCTGTGAGAGCCAGAGGATGTTTGCAAGCCGTTTACCTCACGGCGATGTATTAAAACGTTCTCTCTGCCACCGGGGACACAATCAAGTGGGCAAAGTGCTGGACCATTCCCCTCACAGTCGTTGGTGAGCCTCTCCTTACGAATTGAGCGTCCCGTGCTGCGGGAGGCACGGTGCGCTGATGAAGGCTGGCGGCGCCGGGCTATTACGCTGTCTGCATGCGCCGGAGCTGGTTCTGGGGGCTGTAGTCCCTTGTGAGAGCCAGAGGATGTTTGCAGGCGGTTACCTCATGGCGATTTATTGAAGTGTTCCCTCTGCCACCGGGGACTCAATCAAGTGGGCAAAGTGCTGGACCGTTCCCCTCACGGTCGTTGGTGAGCCTCTTCTGATGAATTGCGCATCCCCAGTGGCTTGTGCAGCACCAAAGGTGGAAAGAAACTCAGCGCTACACACTGCTGCCAGTTCATCCAGACCACCACCTGTACCCGAGGACACTATGGGAGTGGAGGTAGAGGGCAGTGAGTGTTGCAGACTTTCTCTTTGGCTGCGTGGCTGCAGTCTGACCCCAGTCCCTGTGGGTGGGCCTGCAGCCCTCTGAGATTGCGTGCCAGGAGACGTGCGCTTACACTTCTGTGGTGGTGTGCTGGTTGTGTCCGTTGGTGTACGTGATTGTGCTTTTCTGTGTGTGCTCTGGACGGGTGTGGGAGAGGGGGTGTGGATGGTCCGAAGGAGGGGGGGAACCGCTGCAGGAGGGTAACTGCTGCCGTCAGTGATGAGTCCATGGACCTGAGAATCCGATGTTGGTCAGAAATCATAGCTGACATGCCCTCCATGAATGACAACAAGTGGGTCAGTATTTGAGTCTGGGCATGGAGGACAGTCAGCATTGCTGTCTGACCAACATTAATCTGGTGTAGTAGGTCCACAGACTCCGCACTGAGGGCAGCAGGGGAGACAGGGTCGGGGGCTGTGGTGCTGGGGCCGAAGGAGACATGGAGGGCTGCACGGGCAGAAAGGACCCTAACAACTGGGAGGGTGGAGATGGGTCTGGAGGAGGCGGGGACAGACACAGTGATATTTAATGCTGTCACTGCATATTACCCCTCCTCCTGGGAGTCAGAAGCGGATCCGGCTGCGTGGTAGGAAGTGTTGCCTTCCAACAGTTTCCCAGCCTGACTCCCCTTACCCTCCGTGCCACTGGCTCCCTCCAACTGCTCAGCTGTGGTGGCACTGTGGCTGGGTCCCTCCTCTTGGTCTGTGCTAATGTCTCCTCCTGTCTCTGTTGATGATGCTGTGAGCACAAAATCAGTAGGTTACACTGCAAATCATGGCATGCATCATGAGTAACAGCCAAATAGCTCTGCACATATTTGAGACTTGTCATGGCCAGTTGGTATAGACACAATGCTACTTAAACACAAGGATCAAAAGAACACACCAGGCCACAACTTGAAGGAGAATTACACTGAGAAGCTTCTGTTTATTTACAGGAGAGCAGATCAATACAATGAAGTGATGCCACCTCAAGTTCACAAAGATATAAACAGTAGTGATGCCCCTCAGGGTAAACTAACCCACCTCACTCCCCAAGGTGACAGCACACTAAGAGCCCTGTAAGTAAGCATGGATGAATTTTGCGAATCTGGCGTTCGCGAATTTGCGTATTCAAGAATTCGCAATCCGCAAAATCCGCAAACTCTCGCGAATTTGCGGATTTTTTTTTGTGGTCGCAAGGGTTTCTGCCAGTTCGCGAGGGTTTTGTACCAGTTCGCAATGGCAAACTTACTTGTCAGCTCTCAACGGTCGCGAATATGTTGTTTTTACGTCTGGTTTATCATCACAGGTTCACAGCACCCTCTGTTTCACCACTGCCACCCTCTGGTTCACCCATGCCACCCTCTGGTACATCACTGCCACCCTCTGGTTCATCACTGTAGATTATGGGGGGGAAAAGCAAGCACACCTGCCCTGCTTCAACTGACATGAATTAATTTGGGGTTAATTTATTAATGTGTCACTGAATTTAAACTTCCAGTCTGGCACCTGCTTCCTTATCTGCAATTTGCTTTCTGTTGCAGTGCAATTTTTTTCCCAGGACCTTTGTGGCCTACTTGTAGCTATTCTATGAGCCTGCTGTGAGGGTCAGAGCAGTGTCATAGAATAGTTGCAAGTAGGCAACTGAACTCTGGAGGGGCCCCTCAGGAAGCACTACAGGGAATGGTTACTAATGATGAGTTTGAACTTTTGCACCTGCTGAGTGCTTTCAGTTTTGCAAAACTTGTTTTTCTGCAATTTCGCGGATTCGTGGGGCGCAAATTTGCGTGAGATCGAATTTGGAAGCCGCCAATTCGTGCAAATATACGATTGGTTTTTTGCGGCGTGTTAGTTCGCAAGGTTTTGTGCGTTTTAGCGAGCCGCTTCTAGCGCAACAGCGCGAAGTTACCCTCACGGTCGTTCACGGGCGCGGCCATCTTGTTTGCTTGACGTATTTCCGTTTCTGGGCGCGATGTGTAATCTCGCAAAGTGTGCGGCTCGCTAGTACAATTTCACATGTGATCGCGGGGAAAATCTTGCGCGAACTTACCCATGCGGTCGTGAACATGCGTGGCCATCTTGTTTCTCATTCATTGCTATGGTTCTGGGCATGCTTTCTGTATCCTCTCTAAATCTCTGCCATCCTTTGCTTGTTTGAAGTTTTTTTTAATCTATTTGACTTATTATCTATCCCTCTATTTTTCTAGCTCGTTGGGGCATATTACCAACAACTAGCAATAATTATCGCTATGTTGGCTTAGCGGCAATATTTTTACCGCCGTGCTTCGGCGATTTTTATCGCTTAGGAACCTTGCTATTATCAAGTTTATCTCCTAAGCGATAAAAATCGGCTGAAATGCATGAATATCGCTGAAAAGTCAGCGATATTCATGCACTGCCGAGCTAATGCTCTTAGCCATGTTATCCACCTACCATTGGATAACATGGCTAGGAACTGCTCAGGGGCAGGTGTTAGCTTTTGGAGATACTCGCGCTTAGCGCGAATATCTCCAAAAGTTGGTAATATGAGATAGCGATGTTAGCGACTGTTGCCAGTCGCTAACATCTTGGCACGCCCACTTTGCATGTCATTAGTGATAAATATCACTGACATGCAAAGCGGGGCCCAAAATCGTTGCTATCTCCTACTAGCTGTCGCTAACTGGTGTTAGCGACAGCTAGGTAATAGGGAGATAATTTTATCTCCGCTTTCTTGGCTTTTAAAGCCAAAAAAGAGGAGATAAACCCCCTTGATAATATGCCCCTATATTTTTGTGTTTTCTGCTATTTTGGTTAATTTTAAACTACTTTTTTAAACTCTTTTCTTTTCTTCTTCCCTATTCTATTTCTTCTTCATTATTTAGCTTCCTTTTTGCCCAGACCATGGTAAAGGGAGCCGGGAAGCATCCTGAGAAGGGGAAGGGTCCCGCACCCCGTGCCCGGCTCCCGTGCGGGCGTTTGAGGGGGGAGACAGTCACAGCCCGGGAGATCTTCAGCGCGGAGTAGGTGGCCGCACTAGTTTTTTATGTTCAGCACCGCCTCCCCAGGACCATCATGGCAGGTGGCAAGATCGCTAGCGGGTACGGGATCCGGGAGCGCCGGAAGCAGTGGAAGAAGGTGTACCAGGCCATGTACCAACACTCTCGGGTCCAGCGCACCTACAACCAGGCCACCCACGGTTGGACGGATTTCCTGGACCGGGAACGCGATCTGCTCAACCTGCTCGGCCTTGAGATCCCCGGGCTTGGTGAGTAGTAGTAGCTATTTCTTTACTACTCTGTTTTCTCCTGCTCTGTGTGTTATTATCTTGCAAATGTTTGTTTTTTACCAAGAGCAATAATGCTGCTGATTACATTGTAGGTAAATTATATTTCCAAATCTTCTGTGCATTTCAGGTGCACTGCTCTCCTTCTCAGTAGCGCTGCCACTATGCTTATTTGTTTTCGATTTTGTGTTCATTTCATTGGCCTGTGAAATTATGCATGAGTGTAGTTTAAAGAACTGCGTAATGCTAGACACTATGGGTCAGATTTTTAATTACCGGTGTATCCCTGCAAAGTAGCATGGATGCACCAGTAATTGTGCGCCACGCCACCACCACCCATGGTGCGCCGTAATTACAATGCGGCGCACCTAGGGCCCAAAACGTCACCGAAGCGTTACGCTTCTGTGCCGTAAAGGCAGCGCATTGCTGGAGTTGCGTCGCAACGATGGCGCAGCTCCAGCAATGCTCTGGGGTGCCCTATCTCCCCAATGCTGTGTCAAGCCGTACGTCTGCTTCAAGCAGGCGCAGGGTTTGAGTCATGCATCATTGTCCTCAAAGTGACTGATTGGAATCTTGTAGATTTCCCTCAGCCACTTTTAGGATGCGTTCCTGCACAGGAACGCCCTCCCTTGCGCAGGAACGCCCCCTGATGGCGCAGGGCTTTACAACGTGATGCATCTCCCATATGCGTCACGTTGTTAATATACGGCGCACCATGGCGCCTCTTTTGTTCTGCCGCTACGTCACAAAAGTCACGCAACAATGGAGCAAAAGAGCCGCAAGGGGCTTCTAAATCAGCCCCTACAGACTCAAGTCCAGTCCTTCCTTTGTACACCTGGCAATAAGAAGAAATAGTGGTGGTGGATTGATAATTTGAGTATTTTAATGACTGGTTAATGTAGTAGGAAACTTTTTAGTGTTGATGCTGATCTGCAATCACGATGGACTTTGTCTGTCACTTCGCGTGCTGCGGATTGCTGCCTGCCAGTCCTAGGCGAACCTTTTTAGTAGTTAGTTTAGTGAGTTACATAACTTTCCAAGTCGACGGTCCGCAAATCTAGCAATACTAATATCGTAGTAGACCACATGAGATCTGTTAATATATCCCGTTGAATACTTGTCCATTTGCTATTTCGCCAAAATATTTTGTTATTTTTCTTTTGAAATATTTGATTTGGTTGACAAATATCATCCATGTTTTCTGGTCTTTCTTTCTTTCATGTTGTACATCAGCTCCCCCCAGGGGCAAGAGGGCATTGGAGGAGGCTGCTGCTGCTGCTGAACAAGGCCCGGATCGGTCAGGCGAGGGCTCCTTTGCTGGCCCCGGTAAGTTTTAATTTTAATATGGAGTACCTATTTTTTCCTAGAGTTCCTCATTCGATTTATTCTAAATCGTCTTTGATCTTCTTGTAGACTGTATCTAAAGTCTTATCCTGCCTCAACTATGACTCTCTGTGGGATTACTAGATTATTCCTATTAGTCTGTCTGTGTAGCTGACTAAGATTTCACATTTGGCAATTCCATTGGACTCCCATTCTAGTCAGCAATAGCTCTATGCACTGAGTGCAGTCCTCTGGGATTGTCCATAATGTATTTTCAAGTCTTCTAAATGTTTATGCTTTGACAATTGCCAACAATAAAAAGGTGAATGAACCACAAGAAAGAATAAGATACTGCTTTACTTTTGGTTTGGATAGGATGTCAATCCATTCTACTACTGTTGCAGGGACAAATCTGCACAAACTGAACTATGGACACTAAATAGTGCATTGTTTATCAATTATAATAGGCGCAGGTAGACTTTCCACATACCTCAGTGATATCAGACTTTGAAGAACCCCCAATCTCCTTACTGACTAGATAGTGTGGCAGAGACATTTAGCTCCCTAATTCATCGATGATGGATCCCCAATGATGATTATCCAACGCAGGAGAAGAGTACGGAGTCAGAGTCCAGAAGTGTCAGAGGCACGGACTCATGCTTGCAAATTGCAAAACCTTATGCTCATTCACTCATGACCAAAAACCACAGAGTCTATTTAAGTTTTAAAGCTTTATTAAAAGTGAACATATTTATTAAAATCAAGCTTGTCATAAAACATAAACGGTTGATTAAAAATGGAAAAGTGCTTATACTCATTTTTTATTTCACACATTTATTGTGGGCGAGCCGAGCCCTCACCTGGGGCCTCATTTATGACTTTTTGCCGTAGGGAAGCGCAGCAGGCCTTCCTGCTGCGCTTTCCTGCGGCAAAAGAAAAGGGCAGAAATGCGCCGTATCTATAAGATACAGCGCATTCCTGTCCTTTTCCCCTCCGCCGGCGCACAATGGGCACCCTTGCACAATGGTGCAAGGGTGCCTGCGTTGCGGGGAAGATTATTTTTGTACAGGAAGGGAAACCTTTCTGTACAAAAATAATCACAAGAGGCTTTTCCTCTTTCTATGTGTGATGTAGAATGCAGCACACATAGAAAAAGGAAATACGAGGAGAAATAAGAAGAAAGAAAAAGCACAGCATGGACAAACAATAATTGAAGATAAAGAAATCTTTGGGTACAAAGCTAACCATAAATCTTTTAAGTGACATAAAGAAAGTGCATGCACTACTGCATGCATTGTTACTGAAAAGTAAGTAGTACTTTCGACAACCATGAATGACAGAATGCAACAGTACAGGGCTGCAGCGTTTTCACTTGCCTATCTCTGCACTCAGGGAAACACTTCTTACATTAAATTAGGTTTAAATAATAGCCGAAGTAAAACCTATAGAATGGCTGTAGGGATCAATTTAGAAGCAGAGAGAGATCCAAGAAATGCAGAGTCACACTCATAGAAGTTCACAGCAATAACATTACTTAAAAGATAATTAGAAAAGAACGGATACTGTATCTGTATGTTGTTGTAGTTGTACTGTTGAATTTGGTAAGTTGCACGCATCAAACCATTCCTTTTATTAGCGGCACTCCTCCATTCCAGCTGACGCTCCGTCCATCAATGTTGGTGACCAGAAGGCACCCTGTCCACTGCCTGCCTGGCGGAGTCTGAATTGCGGCTGGCTAATGTGAAGCCTGACTTCATCCTTTTTTTCCCATTGCACAGACTGAAACCCGGCCTGTAATTATTGATGGAAAAACAGGAAGTGATATTAGAACACCACTGACAAATAAATATAAGGTATGTACGCTGTGTAGTGCAAAAAGTCACACTTTGAGTTTCCTAATAGACAGTACAATATTTTTGAAAGTGCGTACTCTGTCTGAGTCTCCTTTTGAAGGATAAATAAGTATGGGCAAATTAATTTAGCTGATCTTTCCCCTCAAGCTAGGTGTACTGTAAACTGTGTTTTAGAACAAAATTAGACCTTCCCAGCAGTGCTCCCACCCAGACCCTTACTAGAGCCAGTCGCAAAAATATAGAAGACCCCCAATCAGATCTCAAAAAATTAGGCCTAGTAAAAAACTGGTGACAAAACGTGCTTTGAAAGTAAAAGTAGGCCCAAATCCACCCTTACCCACCGTGGATTGTATTCAAACCACTTTCAAGCAAGCAAAAGTATCCATACCCAGCATCGCTCCAAGACTCGCAAACCCCCCCACAAACAGCCCCCCACCCAAACACATGCAATACAAATACTGCTAACCCTAACAAGCCCTAAGTTAAGAATAGTGGCAAACGCTTTCTTTAACTATGCCAAATCCCCCCTTTTCCACCATGGATTTTCTTCAAATCACTTGCAACCAAAATTAAACATTCCCACGAGTGCTCTAAGACCCCAGAACTCAGTTGCAAAAATTTAGAGCACCCCGAAACACATGCAATCCTGCTGCTAGGGCTAACCCTAACGAACCCTAAGTTACAAAAAGTGCCAAAAGGCTTTTCCGCATGGATTTTCTCCAAACAAGTTTTATCCTGTATTAGACCTTCCCAGCAATGCCCCAAGACCCGCCAACCCACCCGCAAAAAAGCACAACGCCCCCAAACAGCCAAAAAGCCAAAATGGAAAATCTCATACTTACAATATTTTTCGGCCTTCTGTCCAAACGCGCTGTGCAGCTAGGTCATAACTCCCGTTTTCCACCATGGATTTCCTGAAAAGCAAATGCAAAAGTACAAAAATGGGGACTTAGTCATTTTCATGGCAATTTCCAAAATCACTCTGCGCGCGCTCTGCAGCTAGTCCCTAACTCCACTCTGCCACCATGGATTTGCTTCAAACCTCTTGCAATCAAATGTATCCACACCCAGCAGTGCTCCCAGACCCCGAAACCCACCCACAAACACCAGGAAGCCCCCAAACAGGCCCCCGAAAACGCTACATTGAGCAAAATGTCAGAAATAACAAAAACTTTTTCCTCATGGATTTTGTCCAAACCACTTCTATCCGGTATTAGACCTTCCCAGCAATGCCCCAAGACCCGCCAACCCACCCGCAAAAAAGCACAACACCCCCAAACAGCCAAAAAGCCAAAATGGAAAATCTCATACTTACAATATTTTTCGGTCTTCTGTCCAAACGCACTGTGCAGCTAGGTCATAACTTTTGTTTTACACCATGGATTTCCTGAAAAGCAAATGCAATCAAAATTAGACTGTGCCAGCAGTGCTCCCAGACCCCAACACTCACCCACAAACACCCGGAACCCCCCAAAGAGCACCTCAAAGACAAGCAAGTCAGCAAAAACACAAAATAAAATCGCCTCCGATTCGGTCCAAACCACTTTTATCCGGTATTAGAGCTTCCCAGCAATGGCCCCAGAGCCGTCAACCCAGGCAAAAACTAGTAGAAGACCCCCAAACAGCCAAAAAGTAAAAGTACAAAAATGGGGACCTAGTCATTTTCATGGCAATTTCCAAAATCACTCCGCGCGCGCTCTGCAACTAGGCCCTAACTCCCCTCTGCCACCATGGATTTGCTTCCAACCTCTTGCAATCAAAAGTATCCATACCCAACAGTGCTCCCAGACCCGAAACTCACCCACAAACACCAGAAAGCCCCCCAAACAGGCCCCCGAAAACAAGATAGTGAGCAAAAAGTCAAAAACGTTTTCAAGTCTGATTTGTTCAAAACCAGTTTTATCCGGTATTAGACCTTCCCAGCAATGCCCCAAGACCCGCCAACTCACCCGCAAAAAAAGTAGAACACCCCCACAAGTGCAGAGTCTTTCTTCATTGGGCGTAATCCAGCCCTCTGCTTTGAGGGAAATAGGAGTCTGGAGGAGGAGGATAGAGGAGCATGTTCTTGTGAACTTGTGAACCTGAGGAATGCAGACTGCGGCACCTTCAAATCAATAAGCAAATAAGTGAAGACAGTTCTGCTGATGGGCTTGTTTTTGTGATTAGGTGATTAAAGTTTTAATTATATTAACTGTGCAAAACAAAGAAAGACAGACACACAGGAATAAAAGTGAATAAGGACGAAAAAGAAAGTTATTGATTCATTGGCTCATTTTCAGGGCTCGGTGTCAGGGAATAAGGTTTTGTCCTCATACTCTGCGAATTCAGGCAGGAGTAGGTCAGTGTCACCTAACAGAGAAGAAATCCCCTCATCTAAGTTGCTGTCCTCCTCGTCTTCATCCGACGTGTGTTCTCGTACTTTGTAATCTGGTGGTATGCGGTGCTGATTCATCTTGATCATTGTTAACCTCTCCACATTTTTGGGCGAGAGGCGGTCAGTTTGCAAGTTACAATGCCACCAGCAGCACTGAAAACACGTTCAGAAGACACACTTGCGAGTGGGCAAGACAAGTAGTTTATAGCCAGGTTGGAGATCTGTGCCCATAATTCTTTTTTCCCATGCCAATACGCCAATGGGTCAGCATTAACATAGACCTCTGTTGAGTCATTCAGATAGTCCTGCACCATCGACTCAAGGTTCTCCATGGTTCCTCCACTTTGCTTACTTTTTGCTGGGACCTTTTAAGAACCAAACCTAGCAGAGTTAGCCAATCCTCTTCTTCACACAATGTTACTGTTGTGTCTGGTGCATATGATCCGGTTGCCGGTGTCTTTAACGGCTGAGAGGTCACTTCTGCCACAGCCACAGGTGCAGAAGTGGATTCTTTTGACTGGGGATGGCCTGCTGATGCTGATGTACTGCCTTTTCCTTCAATTTTCTGCCGTTCTCTTTCAAACCTCATGGCTGACAAGGCTAGCCAATGTTTGTACTTTGTAACATCTTCGTCACCAAAAGGAAAGAATGCTCTGCCTGCCAGCGCCTTTTTGTAGTGTGGATCCAGAATAGTAGCACAAATGTAATGCTGTTCTGAGTGGATCATTTGAAGACGTTCATCACCAAGTAGGCACTCTAATAATTACTCCGCCAAAACAAAAGCTTCTTGCTTTTTTTCATCTTTTTGAAACTTAGAAGACACCGCCTTCAGTTGGTGCTCCAGCATGTGCAACAATGGGATAGCTTTTCCCAAATTACAGTCCTCCCGGCTGACTGCACGCGTGAAGACCTCAAAAGGACAAAGCATGTCAGTCAGGCCTTTAACTAGCTTCCATTGTGCCGCATCTAGCCTCAGGTCCTTCTGAGCTGTACCCAGTGTTAAGAAATACTGATCGAGTACCGTAAACTGCTCATACAAACGCTCAAGCATGTAGAAGGTTGAGTTCCAACGTGTAGGCACCTCCTGGATGAGTGCTTTCACTGGCATTCGACGTTCATGTAGCAGGCCCCTCAGATGCTTCCGGGCCTTAAAAGAATCGCTGAAATGGTTGCACATTCTTCGGCAGGTGGTTACTAACTCGCACACTGGACTGTCTTCACTCAAGAATTTTTTAACAACCAAGTTTATACAGTGCGCCAAACACGGCACTCTGAAATAGTTACCCAGATCCATGACCTTAACTACATTGGCGCCATTATCCGTGGAAACATAACCAATCTTGCATTTTTTTGGGGACAGCCAGTGAAAGACCTTTGTGTTAAACTCATTCAAAATGTTTTCTGCTGTATGACGTTTCTCCAAGCCAAACATGGCTAGTGTTGCATGTTTCCGAGCAGCTTTAAAAACTTGGTCCGGGTCAACACCTGCGTTTAGCTTTGCTTTAACTCCTGAAAAAGAGACCCAGTGTGCAGTGATGCACATGAAATCAGTGCCTGCGCCACTGGTCCACATGTTTGTTGTCAGATGTATAGTGTGAACAGCACTCTTCTGCAAAGCTGCCCCAATCACCTCCAGCACATCTTCATGTAGTGCTGGAACCGCAACTATGGCAAAATAGAACCAGCTAGGAACCTTCCAATTACGGCTGAACGCTGCCACTAATTCTAGAAAACCAACCCCTTCTACAAAAGAAAAAGGGAGAATGTCCAGAGCTAGCATTTTAGCCAGCTTAGTATTATACAGATGCATCAGTGGGTGGTTGCGTTCATATGGCTCTTCTGAAAACATCATGGTTCTAATGTTGGCCTGGACCATTTTACGGGATGATGATGATGACTTCTTCGACCCAGTTACGCTAGCTGATGAACTTTTTTGCATTGGTGTCTCACTCTCTCCCACACTCTTAGTGTGGCTCACAGGGGGTGTGCTGACAGGGGTACTGGGTGTAAGTGAAGTGTTTGACGCTTCTTCCTCCTCGTCATCATCAGATGAAACATCAACGTTTTGTTGACTTGCAATTTGGGCTTCCTTGATCTCCTTTAGGTGCGCAAACCATTGGACAGCGTGCTGTCTCTCAAGATGACCTCTCTGGCCTCCGGTACCATAGTTGGTACCAAACTTACCACGACTAACTGCAAACTTACAAATGCTACAAATGGCTATGTTTTCCTTTTTTGGGCAAACACTAAAGAAGTCCTCAAATGATACCTCGGCTTGAATGTCGATTTCCTGATTTGCCCCTACTTTGGGAGGAACAACTATTGTGGGCACTTGTGCCCTTCCATGCACCTCTGCTTGCGCATCTCCTTGCGCTGCCTCTCCTTCCACATGTACTTGGGCTTGTACTTGC
Organism: Lissotriton vulgaris; assembly: GCF_964263255.1. Taxonomy (NCBI): domain Eukaryota; kingdom Metazoa; phylum Chordata; class Amphibia; order Caudata; family Salamandridae; genus Lissotriton; species Lissotriton vulgaris. The sequence goes on from NC_141689.1 coordinate 1,899,022,748, forward strand.
ACATGTGGTTGTTGTTGCGGCTGTGGTTGTTCAACACTCGTCAGATGAGTTACAACAACCTGTGATGATTGAGGGACATTGCTGCTACTTTCTTGCGATGAGCCAACATCACTGGTCGATGGTGATTGAACAAGTAGACTGGCTGCCTCTGCAGCACTCAAGGGCTTGGACTTAAGTTGGCGTGGTGGTGGTGGCACTGAGCCCAATGGAGCGGGGTTGCTGCTCCCAGCTTGGTCCCCAGCAGATCCCGCTGCTGCTGCAGGCGTACCTTTTTTTTATTCCCAAAAAATGTGGCGGGCGGCACAACAGTCTCCTTGGTAATTTGCTTCTTCTACTCCTTACTGGCAACTTTCTTGCTAGAGGAGCTACGGGGAACTTTTTTTGGGGCCATCTTCTTCAGAGGTCAGAACAGCAGGCTGCAGTTGCACGAGTTGCAGAGTTGTCTGTGGCCAGACGTGACGTCGCGTGACGTTATGCTGCACACACACACAGCTGCAGGACTTCTTCCTGGCACTGGTGGTTCTCTTGAGTCTTGTGCACCTAAAAGCAATGGAAGGCAGAGGAACATCAGTTCAATTATACACCCCAAAAAGTCGAAAAACACAAACAAATCTGCACAATCCCATGCCATCCATGCCCTCAATGATGTTTTAATTCAAGACACCCCACAGAAAGACACTGCCCATGCAGCACTCACTACCCCTGGGCATAATGTATGAAAGCTAGGCAAAATGGGTGCAGGCCTGAGAACACTGCCTGCTTTCAAAATGGCCCCTTGCCTCCCAGCACATGGCCCGGGCCTGCCTGTACCAGCACTCAAAATGGCCCCCATCCATATGGCCAGTTCCCATGAACACCCCAAAAAATCGAAAAACACACAAAAATCAGCACAATCCCATGCCATCCATGCCCTCCATGCTGTTTACATTAAAGAGACCCCACAGAAAGACTCGGTCCATGCACCACTCACTAGGCCTGGGCAAAAGGCCCCAACAGCAGCCCAAAAAATCGAAAACACAGAAAAATCAGCACTATCCCATGCCATCCATGCCCTCAATGATGTTTAACTTCAAGACACCCCACAGAAAGACTAGGCCCATGCACCACTCACTACCCCTGGGCATAATGGATGAAAGCTAGGCAAAATGGGTGCAGGCCTGAGAACACTGCCTGCATTCAAAATGGCCCCTTGCCTCCCAGCACATGGCCAGGGCCTGCCTGTATCAGCACTCAAAATGGCCCCCACCCACATGGCCAGTCCCCATGAACACCCCAAAAAATCGAAAAACGTACAAATATCAGCACAATCCCATGCCATCTATGCCCTCCATGATGTTTACATTAAAGAGACCCCACAGAAAGACTCAGTCCATGCGCCACTCACTAGTCCTGGGCAAAAGGCCCCAACAGCAGCCCAAAAAATCGAAAACCACAGAAAAATCAGCACAATCCCATGCCATCCATGCCCTCAATGATGTTTAAATTCAAGACCCCCCACAGAAAGACTAGGCCCATGCACCACTCACTACCCCTGGGCATAATGGATGAAAGATAGGCAAAATGGGTGCAGGCCTGAGAACACTGACTGCATTCAAAATGGCACGTTGCCTCCCAGCACATGGCCAGGGCCTGCCTGTACCAGCACTCAAAATGGCCCCCACCCACATGGCCAGTCCCCATGAACACCCCAAAAAATTGAAAAACACACAAAAATCACCACAATCCCATGCCATCCATGCCCTCCATGATGTTTACATTAAAGAGACCCCACAGAAAGACTCAGTCCATGCACCACTCTCTAGCCCTGGGCAAAAGGCCCCAACAGCAGCCCAAAATATCGAAAACCACAGAAAAATCAACACAATCCCATGCCATCCATGCCCTCAATGATGTTTAAATTCAAGACACCCCACAGAAAGACTAGGCCCATGCACCACTCACTACCCCTGGGCATAATGGATGAAAGCTAGGCAAAATGGGTGCAGGCCTGAGAACACTGCCTGCATTCAAAACGGCACGTTGCCTCCCAGCACATGGCCAGGGCCTGCCTGTACCAGCACTCAAAATGTCCCCCACCCACAAGGCCAGTCCCCATGAACACCCCAAAAAATCGAAAAACACACAAAAATCACCACAATCCCATGCCATCCATGCCCTCCATGATGTTTACATTAAAGAGACCCCACAGAAAGACTCAGTCCATGCACTACTCACTAGCCCTGGGCAAAAGGCCCCAACAGCAGCCCAAAACATCAAAAACTACAGAAAATCAGCACAATCCCATGCCATCCATGCCCTCAATGATGTTTAAATTCAAGACACCCCACAGAAAGACTAGGCCCATGCACCACTCACTACCCCTGGGCATAATGGATGAAAGCTAGGTAAAATGGGTGCAGGCCTGAGAACACTGCCTGCATTCAAAATGGCCCCTTGCCTCCCAGCACATGGCCAGGGCCCTTCTGTACCAGCACTCAAAATGGCCCCCACCCACATGGCCAGTCCCCATGAACACCCCAAAAATCGAAAACCACACTAAAATCACAACAATCCCATGCCATCCATGCCCTCCATGATGTTTACATTAAAGAGACCCCACAGAAAGAATCAGTCCATGCACCACTCACTTCCCCAGGCCTGAGAACACTGTCTGCATTCAAAATGGCCCCTTGCCTCCCAGCACATGGCCAGGGCCTGCCTGTACCAGCACTTAAAATGGCCCCCACCCACATGGCCAGTCCCCATGAACACCCCAAAAAACTCTAAAAACACAGAAAAATCAGCACAATCCCATGCCATCCATGCCCTCCATGATGTTTACATTAAAGAGACCCCACAGAAAGACTCAGTCCATGCACCACTCACTAGCCCTGGGCAAAAGGCCCCAACAGCAGCCCAAGGAATCGAAAACCACAGAAAAATCAGCACAATCCCATGCCATCCATGCCCTCAATGATGTTTAAATTCAAGACACCCTACAGAAAGACTAGGCTCATGCACCACTCACTACCCCTGGGCATAATGGATAAAAGCTAGGCAAAATGGGTGCAGGCCTGAGAACACTGCCTGCATTCAAAATGGCATGTTGCCTCCCAGCACATGGCCAGGGCCTACCTGTACCAGCACTCAAAATGGCCCCCACCCACATGGCCAGTCCCCATGAACACCCCAAAAAATCAAAAAACACACAAAAATCACCACAATCCCATGCCATCGATGCCCTCCATGATGTTTACATTAAAGAGACCCCACAGAAAGACTCATTCCATGCGCTACTCACTAGCCCTGGGCAAAAGGCCCCAACAGCAGCCCAAAAAATCGAAAACCACAGAAAAATCAGCACAATCCCATGCCATCCATGCCCTCAATGATGTTTAAATTCAAGACACCCCACAGAAAGACTAGGCCCATGCACCACTCACTACCCCTGGGCATAATGGATGAAAGCTAGGCAAAATGGGTGCAGGCCTGAGAACACTGCCTGCATTCAAAATGGCCCCTTGCCTCCCAGCACATGGCCAGGGCCTGCCTGTACTAGCACTCAAAATGGCCCCCACGCACATGGCCAGTCCCCATGAACACCCCAAAAATCGAAAACCACACAAAAAGCAGCACAATCCCATGCCATCTATGCCCTCCATGATGTTTACATTAAAGAGACCCCACAGAAAGAATCAGTCCATGCACCACTCACTACCCCTGGCCAAAAGGCCCCAACAACAGCCCAAAAATCGAAAATTCCAAAATTGTATGTTGCAGCAACTGTAATGCCCCAAACAAACTTACTTGTGAAATTTCTAATCCAAAAGTGATCCAAAGAAAGTCAAAAAGGCCTCAAATCCAAATATCCAGCAGCATCCACAAAAAAGTAATCCTTCCAGGTCAAGATCCAAATGAAAGTGACCAGCACATGAAGAAAGCACTGGTAGGCGCCTGCTGGACAGGACCAGGAAGTTGGAGACTGTGGGGCACTTCCTTCCTCCCCCCCCCCTAATTGGACTCCTTGCAAATAAAAGTGCAGGCAAATGTCAACCTGAGGAGTTATTCTGATCAAAATCATCATTTTCAGAAGGTTTATGCTGCTTGCTGGTGGATTTCTTGTGCAGAATTGCAAGTTCTGTAATTTCGCGAGTGCGAGATTGTTGCTGCCCGCCGCATCTACGTGTTCGCAATTGCGAACTCTTGCGATGCGTGCTGTGCAAGGTGGCAAGCCGCGATTACGTAATCACGGTCGCCAAACTCCCGCGGGATCCCGCAGTAAGATCCAAAATGGCGCAGCCCTCGCAAAATATCGAGAAAAACAACTTGGCAAACGCTGAATGACAGTAAGTGAACGCCGCGCGCCGCAATATTGTATCACCAAGCAAAAAAGTCCGCCGTGTGCAAATTTGCGGATTTTCGGCAAATTCGCGAGAGTTCGCGGATTGCGAATTTACCGAAAACCCGCAAAATCCGCGAGCGGAACGGATTTTACGCCCATGCTTATCTGTAAGTACATTTGGGTGTAAAAGTAACAAATTGTTGGCATCTTGGGACTCACCATACTTTACACATTCGACATGTATTGAACGTGTTAATTCACCATCTTGTGAAGAGAACACATATGTGCCTGCATGAAAGATGTCTCACAATGAAATGCACACAAAAAACATTTACACATTCATTGAAACAGCTGCCACCCTTTAAGATGAAACACTGTTAGAAACAAATGATGTTGCAGATTTGCCATATACATGGTCCAACGGAGGTCTTGATGGCTTGACACACATTAGTTTGTACAATTGACAACAAAGGAGTTTCAAGACCTCAAGACCACAGTGGGGACATGTATATGGAGATCAAGGCACAATATTAATCAGTAACACTGACCTCCTTCAAAAGCTGCCTGCTTCTTTCAAAAAATTGCAAATGTCGTTTTGTGTGCACTACCTTGTGAGACAACTATCATGAAGGCACATAAGTGTTACTTACACAATTCGTCATATTAACACATTCAAAACATGAACAACTTTTAATAAGTGTTGGGGGTGCCAAGGTTCAATCATTAATGTGAGACAACTTGAAATATGTCAGTCCTCACAGGGGCATCCATTATCTGATTATACAGTTGCTAGCATATAAGACCTACTGGCTGTCATGTGAAGCGGAGCACATATCCCAAATCAGGAGAACGCTTAAGCTAATGGGCCTGCAATTGTGATGAATAAAATCATTGCTGCATTGTGGACACACCCTTATCATCAGGCAAAATGTCAACACAGTAGTGTGCACACTAAGACAAAACAGCGTAGCACCAGAACTACATACATGTGGCAAAAATGAATGAGGCACAATCATGTCTGGAAACAAATGACATTGGCTGTCAAGCTCCAAATGAAAGCACTGGCCACCATCACAGGGGAAGTGCATGGTGAAAGATTGACCAGCCAAATCTCACACACAGGTCACACCTGGCAAGGCCAAATCAGGCAGGCCCATTTGACCTCTCCTGCACAACAATGTGATTGATACAGCTCAAGAAGTGAGAACTCAGAATCTGGGTAACAACAACTGTGCAGCAACAATTCCAAAAGTAACCCAAGCTCATCTTGTGGGACTGGCAATCCATATTAGTCACAAACAACAACAGATTGTTGTGAATAGGCACACAGGCACAGCCCAGTGTGAGTATGCACAAGACAAATCTTGTACCCATGTCCAGTGGGCACATGTAGCAGACACAGGAAAAATAAAAACTATGCCAAGGACCAATGCCACAGAGCCAGACCCATGCTGAACCCACATAGAATGGGCACAATGTTGGATGACACACATGATTAGGAGGCCAGGTTGTCTCAGGGGACTGTACTGGGCACACTGATCCGTGGTTCTGGAATGAGCTGACTGTACCATGAGTAACCGTCATGGCACTATGCATATCTCCCAACTGATGTACATCATGTCTGAGAACACAACATGGGTCAAGCAGGCTGCAAGGGTGTGCAGTTGAAACCTCACACTCCTATGTTGAGACTCATTATCAGTGCAAACAAATATGAAGCCCAAACACAGTACACAGGTCATGGCACAGGCAAGGTCCCAACACATGTCACAGACCACTCTCCCACATGATGCGCTAATCAATGTGCAGTCTATTTATCTTGTACCCTAGATGATCATGTACAAATGTGAATATACACCGACCAGAGGACACATGTGAAGGAGGGGAAGGGATGAAAAAGAGCACCAGCTGAATATGGGGAATTGAAAATACACTGCACATATAACCTGTCAGACCAGACACCCCAACTGTGGGAGTGTATCCAGGCTTCAGAGCACCTCAAGAAGCAGGTGACACACAACACAACAAACAGCCATGTACCTACCCCATCCTTGATGCTGTCTCCCCTGCAACTGCCTTTCAAGGTCTGGAAAGACGACTGCCAGGACCCAGAGCATGCAGGGGGTGAGGGGACGGCTTCCGCCATGCCGGCATGGAGGCTCCATCTTCAGCTGGACCCGGGCAATACACCGGGTCCAGCACCGGATAACTTGCCACCTCTTCTGGATGTTGCGCAGCCGCCGGCGATGTACCCCCACAGCCCTGACAGTCTTGACAATCTCCATCCATATCTCCCCCTTCTCGTAGGCAGTTACCTGTCAGGAAGACAAAGTGAAACAACATCACTACACCTGCTCCATGACCCAGAGACACACACTTGCACAACATTGATAATGTGAACAGGGCATAGGATGCTGACAGGACGTGCATCATTGTCTATGTGAATTAGGCCTGTGGACAAACCCCAATGCACCACATGACATTGAAAGGCAACAGATGGCATAACGGGTGCAACACACTCACTGATCATGGCACACACTGGCCAACACATGCAACTGCAAAGTGTGGGTCAGCACGTGGCAAGCAGTCACATATCCCACTCCACTTAAGTACCCTCAGCAGATCAGACAGAAACACCCTGGCACAGATCACTCGCCTGTCACTCACAACAGCGGATGCAACCCTCACTTTGCACATGTGCTACTTGACAATGAGGTGTCACAGGTGTCGTGCTAACTTTGCAAGTCAGGCACACAGCACTGCTTACTTGTCACATCAGATGGCTATAGCTGCAGCATAAGCCATGCAGCAGTGGTGGAACACATCACATACACACTCACCCAGATGACAAGGAATATTCACACACTTCAATGTCCATGAGGTTAAACACATCATTTGTACAATATCACAACAGTTCCACACAAGTCATAAACATCTGTGAGCACAGTCACCTGTCACTCCGGGGGAAACACTGTTACACTTCAGTAAATTTGGGAATAAAGCTACCAAGGAGTGGCATGGCTGAATGTGCCATTCACTATACATTGAATGTCACAGTAAGCATAATGCAAGTGAGGAGTGAACACATATGAACTACATCATGCTCTGCATGGGAGACACCACCATGTACACTCCCGGGACTCAATCACAACCACATTGCATGTCTGTCCCACCAATGCACAATGCCTGTTGTGACACTCACACAACAGGTGCACAGTCAAAGGTAGTGTAGTCAGCACTCACCTGCTCCCCTGGTCTCCCATACAACTTGCTGTACTGTGGTAGGAGGGCACCCAGCAGGGCCTGGTTTTCCTCCTCAGTGAATGCTGGGGCACTCTCCATAGTACACGACATAAAAGCCCAGGGAATTCAGAGACAGCAGCAGTGTGGTCCACTCCAATGTTGTGCAGGCAAGTGCTCTCTCAGGGCTACATGCAGGCTTAAATCAGTGCTGCTGAGGGGTTTTCAGTTTCAGGCTTACAGTTTGATAGGCCAGATTAGTTTGCATCCTAGGTTTCATCCAATCCTTTTGCACATTAGGCCTTGACACACATTTGCATGGTTAAAATTTGAGCTTCAGCTCCACAATCATTTTGCAACATATTTTTGCCAAACGGACTTTTGCAGGACACCTGTAGCACACACTCTAATCTCAGTATCCACGACAACCAGGCTGCATTCAGGGCCTAAATTCTTGTCCCCTAGGTGTCCCCTAAGTATTTTTTGAGATCCACACACGTGTACAGTGCGTTTCACGTCACGTATGGCACCATTGCAATAGTTAGACTATGCGCACACACGCACGTAATGTTGGGGTACGGTTCGCTCGCATATGGCACGATTACAATGGTGAGACAATACGCACACACGCACGTAATGTTGGTGTATGGTTCGCTCGCGTATGGCACGATTACAATAGTGAGACGTTGCGCACACACGCACGTAATGTTGGGGTACGGTTCGCTCGCGTATGGCATGATTACAATAGTGAGACGATGTGCACACACACACGTAATTTTGGGGCGAGCTTTGCTCGCATATGGCACGATTACAATAGTGTGACGATGCGCACACACGCACGTAATGTTGGGGTACGGTTCGCTCACGTATGGCACGATTACAATAGTGAGACGTTGCGCACACACGCACGTAATGTTGGGGTACGGTTCGCTCGCGTATGCATGATTACAATAGTGAAATGATGCGCACACACGCACGTAATGTTGAGGTATGTTTAGCTCACGTATGGCACGATTAGAATAACATGCACGTAATGCAGTGGTACGTTGCATGTCACACGGTGCGTTTCTGTTACATAGTGATGCCTCGAGTGCAGCCACACAACATAGATGGGCAGCGGAACAATGAAAGGCTGGTCATTGGTTTTGCACTACAAGTCCCAGGCGGCCTGGTGCCTTGCAGTGACGAGGAGGGCCGCCCATATAGTCACATGAGCAACCAGGAAGGGCGTCTGAAATTCTTCCTACCAGTCTTGCTTTGTCTGGGCTTCCTGACGTTTGTCTCACGTTCAGGTTTACGGAGGTAAGCCTGAATCCTTGAGTCCAGGACATTATCATCCTGATGCGCGGCTGCGCTTCCGCGGTCTTTGCTTTACTCTTCTGTTCATCCTCCGTTGATGAGCCCTCGTTGCTGCCGCTCATGTGGAGGACGTTCTAATTCATTGGACGGCATTGTCGGCTGCCGCTTAGCCGGTGTTCGCTGTTGGCGAACTCTGGACCAGAGTTCATGCAGAGGACGGTTCATAGTTGTTTACAGCAGCTCTGTAATTAGTACCTTAGTTTTGCAACCTGATTGGGATGAGCTGCACTAATGGCTCAGGATGTTTTAAGTTATCAGATGGCATTGTCGGCTGCCGCTTAGCACGGTGTCCTCTGTTGGCGGACTCTGGAACCTGAGTTCATGCAGAGGACTAGAAATATATTCACTCCCGGAGCTGTACACTAGCTATTCGTCTATCTACAGGTATCGTTTAGTCCTGTCAGGCTCTTACTATCCTTAACAGGAACTTTCCTTTGGTGCTTTCCTGATTTGCTTTCTTCTGCTTATTCCACAAGAGGAAAGATATATTGAGCAGTGAGACTTTTGTTTAGCTTGACTTGGGTGTTTGGATATCGTGATGGACTTTCAACTCTCCTCGTTATCACGGGGTATGTAGCTCTACCTGATATAGCGAAGTCTACCTATGTATTATACACCGTCTAGTGTAAAGTGCATTTATTGTTTCCTTGTTTCTCTTCACTGCAGTACATCCTTCCATGCTACGGCACCGAGAGGGCACAACAATCCTCATTCTTAGTATTATACCAGGCTTACGATATTTTCCTTTACAGTTATTATTACAAGGTGCAGCATAGCTATATTGATATTGCATAGGAGTTGTTAAGAAGGAAATTACCATTTTTTTTTTCATTTCAGATCTCCCTCCTCGCAGTTCCCATCCTTTCCTTTCCTTACTTGATCCTCCTAGTGACCTGTGCCACTACAGCTATCAGGCTGTGGTAGATCAAGAGGTAGACCCTTTTTTGTATCAGCCGATCCTGAGGACTTACAAAGTAACAGAATTTCCGACCTACGGTATATAGTCCTCCCGGTCGGTTGGTGTAGGAAATGGCCACTCTTGAAGATGTAATGGCGGCCTTAGCCACATTGGAGGTTGAGTTAACCACGTCCAGACAGAAAACGGCTGATTTGAAGGCTAAATTGTACGGGTTACAAAGGAATCCCTTCAATGTAGGGAATGCTGCTGCAGCACCTAGTGCCATGGTAGTCGAACTACCGACTTCCATTCCGTTAGCCAACCCCGAAAGGTAAAATGGAGATTCAAGTACTGTACAGGTTTTCCTAACTCAAGTTTTGCTTCACTTTTCGTGTAAGCCGAAATCCTTCCCTACCAATCAGGTGAGAGTACCCTTCCTCATCTCATATCTTGCTAGGGATGCTGCGCAATTGGCAGTACCCATAGTTAATTGGAACGATTCTCGGCTACATGATTGGGATGCTTTTCGTGAGGAATTTGTTAAAGTTTTTGATAGAAGGGCTGATTCAGATAAAGAGCTGCTAGAGCTTCGACAAGGAAGTAAGGATCTGCTGGTGTATTTAAATTCTTTCCGACATCTTGTGGTGGAAACCAAATGGCCCGAATTGAAGCAAGCAGATCTATTCCATCAGGGATTAAGGGACGACCTGAAAGATGTTGTTGTCCAGATCGATCCGCAGCCTACTACATGTGAAGATTTGATTAATTTGGTTTTAAGCCTTGATCATAGAATGAGCGAACGCAAGGGAGATAGCAAGAGGAAGGATAAATACCTGCCTTCTTATGGACACTCAGGGTCTTCTGAAATGCATCAAGCCGCGAAATCTGAGCCTATGGATATTGGAGCCATAAGGGCGGCGTTGACTACTGCTGAAAAAGAAACATGCTGCAAACTAGGCCTCTGTTTATATTGTGGCAAGAAAGGTCACTAGGAGCGTGAATGGCCGGTTAAACCAAGAACAAATAGGTTTCGGGCAGGCAAGATAGCGACATCCACTGTCGGCTATGCGGCAGGAAAGCTAGATGGTTCCAAGAACAATGAAGGGGATTCTTGGAGGCATATGTATATCCCTTCTTTGTTGAATCAAGACCCTGCCGGACAACAACACCCTTATATCGAAGTCAGGCTGTTAATACAAGACAAATGGATTGCCTTGGATGCGATTGTGGATTCTGGAGAAACAGGCTTCTTCATGGATTGGGATGAGGCTAAGCTAATAGGAATCGGGTTGATTCCAAGAAACACACCAGAGGAAGTTTATGCAGTTGATGGGAGAAGATTGGCAACAGGGCATATAGGATACCATACGGAAGAAACCATGATGCAATATGGTTCCCTTCTCCAAGAATCAATCACTTTTAACATCATCAGGGCACCTCAATATGGGATCATATTGGGGTTACCCTGGCTACAGAAACACAACCCTGAAATCAATTGGGTAAACAAAGACGATATTAATGACCTCCTAGACCTGCCTGGAGCATTGCGGTATACACATTGAGAATCCCGCTAGAGCCTTGGCTTGTGGGTTATGGATCGCTACAGCAGCAGAGAAATCGGCGCATTTGCCATTGGTGTATCAGGAATATGCTTGGGTATTCGACAACATGCAAGCAGGACTGATTCCTCCCCATAGGCAATATGACTGCCAAATAGACCTCATTCCCGGCGCAGTGGTTACTGTGGGGAGGCTGTATGCCTTAACAGAACTGGAAAATCTCCACCTAAGAGAATACCTGAACAAACTGCTAGAAATAGGATTTATTCGTCCATCCAAATCCCCTGCTGCATCACCACTCTTTTTTATACCGAAGGCCAATGGTGAACTCAGAGCTTGTGTGGACTTTAGAGCCTTGAATGCAGTGACCATAAAGAACAGATACCCTTTACCTCTCATTAGTGTCTTATTGGATCAGGTTAAAAGCACCAGGATATACACTAAGCTCGATCTGAAAGGGGCCTATCACCTAGTGCACATGAGAGATGGTGCTGAGTGGAAAACAGCTTTCAAGACCAGATACGGTTTGTTTGAGTATTGGGTTTTGCCGTTTGGGCTGTGCAATGCCCCTGCGGCATTTCAATTCTTCCTTAATGATGTGCTTTGGGAGATACTGGATTGTTACGTCGTAGTGTATATAGACGATATCCTCGTCTATTTCGAGACTGAGGAGGAGCACATCCATCATGTAACATCAGTACTAAGGATCCTACAGGAAAACCATCTGTTCTGTAAATTGAGCGAATGTGACTTTCACTTGATAACGGTTGAGTTTTTGGGAGAAATACTAAGCCCTTCCAGACAGGAGATGGCGTAGCGTAAAATCAAGGCTGTCCAGGAGTGGCCCCCTCCCAAAAACATCAGGGATGTGCAATGTTTTATTGGCTTCGCCAACTTCTACAGGAAACTCAATGAGGCGGAGCAGAATTATCATATTGCTGAAAAGGAGCTTCTGGCAATAAAGGAAGCTTTCAGGGAATGGAGGCATTTCTTGATGGGGGCCAGACATGTGGTTACTGTGTACACCGACAACAGGAACCTTCAATTCATGACTGCTGCCAAACATCTCACCCTCTGTCAACTCAGGTGGATGCTCTTCTTTTCTGGGTTACATTTTCTCATTACTTACCGTCCTGGAGCGGGAAACAAAAAGGCTGATGCCCTCACCGGACAGTCCTCTGATAAAGCCCCTGCTCTCTTGCCAGCTAGTGCCATCTTCGACCCTGCCAAGGTTCTGGGAGTGGATCAGCCAGGGTCCTTTCTTCAAGGAGTTCTGAGGGGTGTGCAGACCTTCGCATGAAAATCTTGGTTGCAGAGCCATAAGAAATGGCAATTGAAGGATGGGTTTCCTCTGCATAATCATTGCTTTTTGGTGCCAACACCGCGACTGCGTAAACAGGTTTTCGGATGGTACCATGAGTCTCCCAGTGCTGGCCATCTTGGTGTGGAGAAGACATTTGATCTTATCAGCAGGCAGTTCTGGTGGCCTTCCCTTCGGAAGGATGTGAAGGAGTGGGTCTCTTCATGGGAGAAGTGTGCCACCATGAAATCCGATCATTGTAAGCCACATGGGTTGTTACGCCCTCTTCCTACCTCTTCTAGGCCATGGGAGAATATCTCTTTGGATTTTGTTGTCAGTTTACCTGTGGATCAGGGACATACTTCGATCCTGGTAGTAGTGGACTACCTTACCAAGATGGGACATTTTATAGCCTACAAGCAGGTGCCTACTGCCGGCCAGCTAGCAAAACTACTGATGATACATGTGGATAGACTGCATGGGTTGCCTAGCATCATCGTGTCGGACAGAGGTTCCCAATTTACCGCCCAATTTTGGAAGACTGTTGTTCCTCGTTGCATGTCACGTCAGCGTTGTCTACCAGTTTTCACCAGCAAACGGACAGTCATACCGAGCGTCTTAAGCAGATCTTGAAGCAGTATCTGCGCTGCTATGTTGACCACAGTAAAGAGGAATGGGTGGATTATCTTTGGTTGGCGGAGATAACCTACAATAATGCGACGCATGGTTCCACAAGAGTGTCTCCTTTCTATAGTAACTATGGCCACCATCCGAGGTGCCTTCCTTTTCTTCATCCCGTCAAGGATGCGAACATGCCTGAAGTGGCTAATAGGGTGGCTCATATCAAGGACACGTTGAAGGAAACACAGGAACTTTTGGTGAAGGCCAAGGTAGCCTACAAATCCTCTGCAGACAAACATAGGAGGCCTGGTCCTTTGTATCGTGTAGGAGACTCCGTCTGGTTATCCACCAGGAATGTGCGTTTCCGTAAGCGGAGTCTGTTTCATCCCAAATACATTGGTCCTCATCAGATTAAGAAAATCATCAGTCCTGTCAACATGCGTCTCAAGCTGCCGTTCACATGTGCATATACATCCTGTGTTTCATATTTCTTTGCTGAAACCTTCCTGTTCGGCTGTGAGGAGAATGTCCCCTCCCCTTTTGATCAACGAGGTGCTGGAGTACGAAGTTGGCGGTATCAGGGATTCCAAATTGTGGGGTCGCCAGTTGTGGTATCTGGTGGCCTAGAAGGGGTATGGTGTGGACGAAACTTCCTGGGAGCCTGCTTCAGGGAGGCATGCTCCTCGACTGGTGGCCTCTTTTTACAGGAAATTTCCCATGAAAGCAGGGTCTCTGTTGCACTCTCCCTAAAGGGGGTTGTACTGTTACAAAATGATGCCTCGAGTGCAACCACACAATGTAGAGGGGCAGCGGAACAATGAAAGGCTGGTCATTGGTTTTGCACTACAACTCCCAGGATGCCTGGCGCCTTGCAATGATGAGGAGGGGCTGCCCATATAGTCATGTGAGCAACCAGGAAGGGCTTCGGAAATTCTTCCTACCAGTCTTGCTTTGTCTGGGCTTCCTGACGTTTGTCTCCCGTTTGGGTTTACGGTGGTAGGCCTGAATCCTTGAGTCCAGGACATTATCATCCTGATAGACCGGAACACGCGGCTGCGCTTCCACGATCTTTTGCTTCACTCTTCTGTTTGTCCTCCGTTGGCGAGCCCTCATTGCAGGCGCTCGTGCGGAGGACGTTGTAATTCATCGGACGGCATTGTCGGCCGCCGCTTAGCACGGTGTCCTCTGTTGGTGAACTCTGGGACCAGAGTTCATGCAGAGGACGGTTCAAAGTTGTTTACAGCAGCTCTCTTATTAGTACCTTGGTTTTGCGACCTGCTCATGCTCAGGCGCTCATGTGCAGGATGTTTTAAGTTATCGGACGGCATTGTCGGCCGCCGCTTAGCACGGTGTCCTCTGTTGGCGGACTCTGGAACCTGAGTTCATGCAGAGGACGTTCTAGAAACATATTCAGTCCTGGAGCTGTACACTGGCTATTCGTCTATCTACAGGTATCGTTTAGTCCTTTCAGGCATCTATTATCCATAACAGGACCTTTCCTTTGGTTCTTTCCTGATTTGCTTTCTTCTGCTTATTCCACAAGAGGAAAGATATATTGAGCAGTGAGACTTGTGTTTAGCTTGACTTGGGTGTTTGGATATCGTGATGGACTTTCAACTCTCCTAGTTATCATGGGGTATGTAGCTCTACCTTATATAGGAAAGTCTACCTATGTATTATACACCGTCTAGTGTAACGTGCATTTATCGTTTCCTTGTTTCTCTTCACTGCAGTACATCCTTCCATGCTACGGCATCCAGAGGGCACAACAATCCTCATTGCTAGTATCATACCAGGCTTACATTATTTTCCTTTACAGGTATTATTACAAGGTGCAGCATAGCTATATTGATATTGCATAGGAGTTGTTAAGAAGGAAGTGACCATTGTGTTTTGTCATTTCAGATCTCCCTCCTCGCAGTTCCCTTCCTTTCCTTCCCTCACTTGATCCTCCAAGTGACCTGTGCCACTACTGCGATCAGGCTGTGGTAGATCAAGAGGTGGACCCTTTTTTGCATCAGCCGATCCTGAGGACTTACAAAGTAACAATTTCACACGCAGTTGTGAATGCAGGGGTACGGTGCGTTTCACACAGTGCTTTTCACATGCAGATGTGAATGCAGGGGTATGGTGCGTTTCACACGGTGCATTTCACACGCAGTTGTGAATGCAGGGGTACGGTGCTTTTCACTTGCTCACGCATGGCATCATTACAATAGTAATACAAGGCACACACATGGCAGGGATGTAGGGGTACGGTTCAAACAAGGATGTCTATCAAATTCTTGTCATTGCATACTTACATGTGCAGGCCCTAGATGTGGCAGGCAGTGATATAGCACAGGGCATCTGATCTTGTTGCACAATTGATGTATGCTGACCTGTTGACACATGCCATTTGCCATGGGCCACTATGTGGCACACATCACCTTGACACTTGTCACATATGTACTATTATGCAGATGTTGCCATGCATATCAACACCGGGATGGCACAGTCATCACTATGGGCATCTGTCTCATGATGCCAGGGACAGGGGCACTTCGTCACTTGACATTTCACGCTCAGCATGACCCTATGTGACTATGTACACCATTGTGTATATAAAATATAGTATGTTTTTTTCATTACTCCCTTATTTTTTGATCTGTCACATCTGAATCCTCTTTGGGGATTCGAACCCCGGTCCGGAGTGATAAATAGATCCTACCCCTTTAAGAAACAGAATCCCAACGCAAAGACTTAGGTTCACGCCGTGCACATGATCGGCACGGCTGCCAATTGAAATACGCAACCCTGGCTGGTGGCTTACACTTCCGGGCTGACGACAACCCAGTGTGTAGGTACCTGGCGGGGAGTCGCGTGTGTTCAAGTAAGTAACAAGTTACCGCTTATACGGCCGAGCGGTTTCATGCCACATTAACAAGGTGGGGATGCTACCTGGAGGTTAACATTGTTTTCTTTCTCTGGTTAGAACTGACACAGCGTGAAGGTTTCCCGCGTCGTCAGAACCCAAGGAGAAAGTATTTCCCTCTCGCTATGTGAGCTCGTTTATTTATGTGCTCACAATGATTTTGTACCCTCCATTAAGAGACGCCCTTGTTTATTTAACTTTGTAGGGATGGCCCGACTGTTTTAAAGATTTAATGCTCTTGCTACACTGGTTTTCAAATTTTACGTAAGGCAGCATAATGATGTGATCAGTATGGATTTGCCCTATGACACTTTGCCTATGTTAATATAACGTTATTGGAATTAAGCAATATTGGTCTTTTACCCCTCTTTTGGAGACTATTTTTTGATAACCAAATAAAGAGGGAGCCCTTTTGCTCAATTTGTAATCAAATTGGAGACTTTGCCAAAGGCTGTTAAGCAATCACAATGACTTATATATACTAGTTGACAACGAGCATAACATGGGACTATAGAATAACTGGCAATTATTAGAAAATTAACTATATGTCTACATGTGTGTGATTATATGTTATTTTGTTTTGTCTCTCTTCCTCCCATCTCCACAGGTTTTTTTGCTCCTGTGAAACTCAGTGAGCTGCCACGGGCAACAACCGTGAGTTATATCCTATTTTTCACATTAAGAGCCTCACGGGTGGGTGCACCTTAGCGCGTGCACACCACCGGAGGACCATCTTTCTTATCATATTTAGGTCCTGACGAATGCTGGGCGAAATTGCATATCTAGCAGCAGAAACATGTTGACCATCTATTTTTATTAAGGACACAGGTTTCCTAATATAGAACCTAGACTGTCCGCTCACACTGTTTTTAATCCAATACGGGTTGACCTTTATTAAAAGTTTTTGTATAGGTTTCAACCTAGTATTTTTTAACTTGGCACTCACAGTTATCTTCACATTTCAGTTAGAGCACTGTTGCACTCAACACCATCCTGCTCCGCTGTAATTCAGGCGTTGTAGCACGCTGGGGAGGCACTCGGCCACCCCAGGGGGGACCCAATGATGAAGCATGTCACCAACTAGTGGTTAGTGAGGGTCCTTTTATAAAGAGAAAGAGTTGTCTTTCCCTTTTTTATAAACACATAGGGGCATAGGTTGCCTCAGTGGTTGTTTCCTTCATTGGATTCACCTTTGCTTTTGGGGGGTATCATCAACCAAATAAAACTAAAATAATTATGTTTCTTTATCCTTTTTCACAGAGTCACTCCTTAGTTGTTTATGATATGTCCTGCGTGTGTCATGTTGGACATTGAGCTTGCTGTTTGTGTTCCGTATCCGTCAACTGCATCTGCTGTTGGTGCATCTAACATGGGTCTGTGCTGAGATGGAAATGGCTTCCCATGTACTCACACCATGCCACATGTGCACTCCCAAGGCTTTTGGGTCTGATGGCATCAGACATAATTTTTCCCCAGGCATACATGTCTGCATCGTGACAGTGGCTGTGTTGTTTTGTTGTCACATGCACACCTCAATTGCAATGTATTTGAATAGTACATTTGCCATTCCATGTGACCTGTGCATGTGCCTTGCAGTCAGCTGTCTGGATGGGTTGACAACCTTCCACCACAGGTTTGGTGATGTGTGTCACTCCAGTGACATCTTGGGCTGTTCATTCAGAACAGACCAGCAGCTCATTTCAGGGCATCTCATGTTTTTTAAGGCAATCAACAGGTGTATCTGGGTTTTCGTAGGAGTGCCTGCAAGCTGGCATATATGTCCTGGATGTATTGCACACGCCAGACTCCATAGTGACCTGATGTGTAGTAGCAGTTTTGCATGTGCTATGTACATAGCTATTGATGTTGGCTGAAAGTTATTCTCCATTCTTCCCAAATATGTCCTGCAGGGCACCGCCTCTACCAAGGCCATTTCCAGACTTGGCTACCATGAGAGAACGTGCCTGCATCCGACGTTACAGATTCACTCGACAGTTGATGCAGGACTTGACGAACAGGCTGGAACCACATCTCCAACCGCAACACAGGTATCCTACTGCGCTAACCCCCAAGCTGAAGGTGATGACAGCCCTCCATTTTTTTGCTACAGGTAAGTTTCAATTAACCATAGCTGATATTGGTGGAATGTCCCAAAGAATGTTCAGTCATATCCTGCGTGATGTTTTAGCAGCTATGTTGGAGCACATATATGAATTCATCAAATTTCCAACTCTGGAAGAGTTGAGAGATGTCAAGGGTGAATTCTATGCCCTGGAAGGGATGCCACATGTCATTGGGTCCATTGATGATACACATGTGGCTTTGGTGCCACCACAGGCTCAGGAGCAGGTTTACCGCAACAGGAAACATTATCATTCAATAAATGCCCTGGTGGTGTGTCTTGCTAACATGCTGATTTCCCATGTCTGTGCACGTTTTCTAGGATCGGCACATGATGCATTCATCATGAGGCATAGCAGGGTGCCAAGAATGATGCTGCAGCTGCGGAACGATCGAGCATGTCTTGTTGGTCGGTAAACTCTGTTTGTCCTGTGTGTTTTAGTATCTTTTGCTCTGACGGCATCTCTTGAACCACTTATTAACATGATGTATATTTGTAGGTAACTCGGGATATCCCAACATGCCATAGCTGATGACACCTCTACGCAACCCAAGAACATCTGCTAGACAGCGGTACAATAATGCACATTGGCAAAACAGGTGTGTGATTGAGCGGACGTTTGGCCTCCTGAGGAGCCGATTCCGGTGTCTCGTTAAGACCGGCGGATACCTCCCATATGCCCCTGATAAGGTCTGTAATATCTTCATTGTGTGCTGCATGTTACACATTCTGGCAGTTGAGAAGGCAGTGCCACTCATCCTGGATCCTAAGGAGCAGGAACATCCACCAGTTGAGGATGAAAGGCTTGGTCATGATGCAAGTGATGAGGAGGAGGAGGATGATATCCGGAGTCAGCTCATACTCAACTTCTTCTCATAATGGTGAGTCACTGCGAATGAGTGTGCAACTTGTAGCATTGAGTGGCATGTGTTGCAATGTGTGTGTCCAGCTGACTGTATGCAAAGTCACTTTGATGTGTGTTCAGGACAGTCACCCTTCTTGAAAGTCATCTGTTGAGGAGTATTGACTCTGGTGAAGGCATCAATGTGTGTCAACCTTGACCCTGACAGATTGAAGATACCACGGGTTGACATTGTGTGGGACATCACAACCCCAGGCTCCATGGGGAATTGCAGCCTCACTGTGTGCAGCAGGATGTGTTTGGCTCATCGACTTAATTGTGTGTGCCAGTACAGTTTGATTTTTAATCAACCATGTTGTGAAGGTGTGGGCCAGCGTATGTTCCACATTTTCTGTCAAGTGTCCTGTGATTCTGTTTGTATGGATGGAACACTGGGATCCAGAGGTTTGCCCAGGATAAAATCACCAAGTACCTCACCAGCAAGGCCCAGGGAGTCCAACTCCCCCATTCGGCACGTAGTACACTGGGGTCATCTGACCCAGGCCTCATCTCTCAGTGTGACAATCTACACTGTCCCCATGACCCCCCTTTCCAACATCACATGCGCACACGACCTCATCATCATGTCCTCTGCCATTGACACCCAGCTGCTCCATCACACTCACCAAAGACCCAGCCACTCCCACATCAAACCTTCAAGAAGGCATGAGGTGCATTGACATATGGAAGAGCATCAGCCACATGAGGCTGGACTTGGACAAGACTGAGCTCATCATCTGGGGAATGTCCCATTACAGCTGGGACAACTCCTTGTGTCACAGCGGCCTGGACAGCGCAGAACCAAGCATTGGCCCCATACGCAAGCAGGTGCTCATCGTACACTCCTCGCTCACAATAACCATGCTACTCAACACCATCTCTACCTCATGCTGCAAGTCCCTCTGCAAATATTCATCAGATAGGTCCACTCCTAGTCAAGACAGACAGTCATCCAGGTCCACAACACCAGCCGGCTCAACTACAGCAATGCCCTCTATGCAGGAACAACAGCCAGACTCCAGGAGAACTTGTGCACATCCAGGGTGCATCAGCACACCTCATCCTCAACATCCCCTGTCACAGCCACAGGACCGTCCACCTGAAATACCTACAATAGGCTCACTCTCAACAGCAGGATCACCTTCATACTCCTCAGCCACACTCAGGACGCACTCCCCAACCCCAGCCCGAAGACAAACATGGACGTCTCCCATCCAACACCCCATTGCCCCAACTACATCCAGCCAACCTTGCCTGGGCACCATTCATCACATCCACAGTACAACTGCATGTGGGAGATAGTTCTCCCACATCAACAAACAGACCTGGTACTCCCTCCCTGGGCACCTCCACATGACCCATGACCTCTACACCTTCATTAAACTGTTCCAAAACTGTCTGTCCGAGCAGTATGGCAAGCCCCCCTCAGCAGATTGAAACCATCACAGGTGAGTATAGCGCTCCATGTATGTATTTGATGATACATTGTGACCTATGTGTGTCCTCGACCGGACTCAGATCCCAGGGTATGGATGGCTTGAGTTTGTTCCACATTTGGTATACTTTGACATATCCCCAAACGTATGTTGTTGAATCATGGTAAATGACTGCAACATCAATTTCACTTGTGTTGGTTTTGTTTATTTATCAATCTTGTGCGGGAAACGTGAGTTAGTGATGGGTGCTGTACAAAAAGGGGGGGAATCCAAAGTTTACAGAGGGAGATGTGATGCCTTGCAGTTTGAGTCAACAGAGTCCAGACCACAGTGCTTGGCATCATTGGTCAGACTGCAACCAGCAAGTCCATGTGGGAGAGTAGGACAGTCAATGAGGTAATGCTGCTGCACACAGACTCCAGGTGTCAGACCAGGTGACCTGGGAGATGCGCATGGCCCGCTGCCTCTCACTGTCTCTTCTGTGGACAACCCACCTTCCTTGAGGGACCCTCATATGCAGGCCTTGACTATGCATGGGACGCTCCGTCGGACGATTCCTCCTACTCCTCCCTCCCTGTGCCTGGTGGCGGTCTTTGCCTTGAAGTGTCTTGTCTGGTGACACAGGGAGGGTGCTGCATGTTGTCAGCAATCTGACGGAGTGAATGGCCTATGTCCCTTTGCACCACCAGGAGCTCAGCCAGTCTTGCCTCCAACTGTCCTTGGTGTTGTTGTTGACTGGCGTGTTGCTCGGCCTGCAGGTTTCTTATCTCTGTGAGGGCCCACACTACCTGGATGAACTCCCTGGTGTCCCGCCCGTATGCCTCCATGATGTTGCGGAGCTCAGACATACCGGGACCTGCAGCTGGCTGGTCAGGTTCTCGCCTCTGCCTGCTGCCACTTCCACCACCCCTGCCCACACAAGCCGGGCCTGCCATTGTGGACACATCAAATCGACGGGACCCCTGAGTGATGGCAGTGGTGGTGTTGTCTGCCCCCTCATATGTGCCCGCTGAACCTTGTCTCTCATTGTCAGACTGGCTCAGTTCTTGAGTGTGGGCAGGGCTCCGAGCTGTCTGCTGGGATGTGGCAGGAATGGTGGTGGCGGTTGGCGCAGGTGTGACTGATCCAGGTGCTGCAGGGTTTGGGGCACCAGAGGGGCCAGGTCAGTTTCGGGTGGTTATTCCATGAAGTGGTGAGAGGCGTCGCTGTCAGTGGGATCAGGATCCTGCAGAGCGTGGGACTGTGAATCATCTTCCCCATCGTTGGGGTTCGATTCCGCACGTTGTCCTGTGGGTGTGAGAGACAGACAATGCTAATGCCATTTAATGCAACATCCATTTTTCATACACATTGTAGTTGGCACAGTTCCACCTGGTAGTTGTCCATGCTTTGGATTGTCCTCAATGTTCACTTGTGGATGGGTATGTTGTGAGGTCCTATTGATGTGTGCTCCTGAGTCATTGACATGGGGGGCATAATTACAAGAACTGTCACAGCCCTGCATATCAGCAGGGATTCACCAGTCATTGTGCACCACAGCTATGCCAGCACGGATGCGACGCATTCACATTGTTGTACTCCATGGTGGAAAAATGGCACAGCTGCATCACACATCTGTTCTGTATAAGTAGACGCATTGCTGAAGTAGCGTCACCAGCGCAAGACAGCTCCAGCAATGGTCTGTGGAGCCCTATCTGCACAATGTTGCTTCAATCCTTACACCTGCATCAGCCATGCACAGGGTTTTGACGCAGCATGTGCTTAAAAGTGACAAAGTGAAATCTTGTAGATTTCACATAGCCAATTTTGGGAGGCGTGGCTGCGCCGTAATGCCCTCCCCCCCTACACCCCTGCAACAGAACACCTACTTGTGGAACAGGAATTTAGAACGTGACGCATCTCCCAGATGCGTCACCTTGTAAATTCCCAGCAGCATGGTGTCTCTTTTGTGCCACCGCTGTGTCACAAAGGTGACACAACGGCGGTGTGAAAGAAACGCAAGAACTTGTGAATGTGCACCGTGCATTTGTTGCTTGGATGCTTCATCAGATCTGCATTGGTTTTGTTGTGTTACATGACCATTGTGACAGTGGGGTACTCCATTGCCTGTCCCAGGAGGGTATGTTTGTTTAAGGGGTGTGTGTGACAGGCCATGCTGGTAGTTGGAGTCTGAGTTGGTACTGGGCCTCCCTCGTGGTGTGGCTGTTCCTCCATGGAGCATGCTGCCATGACAGTGGTTGTGAGTTCCTGCCCAAGATATCTGAGCTTGTTGTCCTGGTGTTTGTTTTTGCACTGGTCACATGAGGGCCTTGTGCTGCCTACACCAGGGCCCAGTGTCAGCTATCTTGTCAGTACATTCACACCCCATGTGCATTGAGCATTGTGCATGGGTGTGTACCTGGGCCATATAGGATGAGTGAAATTGGACATGCGGTACAAAAGGGGGTTGTGATGGACGAAGCATCTGAATCAATCAAACACTCACACCCAGTCAAAAGATCTGGGTTTGATCCATCACCATTCTTTAGCCCACTCTGCCACCCCAGTTCAGACATGGCTATATGCAAATCAGTCTGACCCTGTGCCTCATGTGAACAGTCCATCCCGAACTTCCAAACCATACCTTCCCTGGACCGGAAACAAGCTTCCGAGGACCGGTTTCTAGCATTCCAGCCGTCTTCAGCCCGGCTTCCTTGAATCCAGTGGCAAAGTGAGCAAGGGACTCACGTCTGAGCATACCCTGCCACACTTATGGCGGCCAAAAGTGGTACAAAAGGGGGTGGTGATGGACGGAGAATCTGAATGAATCAAACACCCACACCCAGTCAAAAGATCTGGGTTTAATCCATCACCGTTCTTTAGCCCACTCTGCCACCCCAGTTCAGACATGGCTATATGCAAATCAGTCTGACCCTGTGCCTCATGGGAACAGTCCAGACCGGAACTGCCAAGCCATGTCTTCCCTGGACCAGAAACAAGCTTCGAGAACCGGTTTCTGGCATTCCAGCCGTCATCAGCCCGGCTTGCTTGAATCCAGTGGCAAAGTGAGCAAGGGACTCACGTCCGAGCATACCCTGCCACACTTATAGTGGGCAAAAGCGGTACAAAAGGGGGTGGTGATGGACAGAGCATCTGAATCAATCAAACACTCACACCCAGTCAAAAAGATCTGGGTTTAATCCATCACCGTTCTTTAGCCCACTCTGCCCCCCCATTTCAGACATGGCTATATGCAAATCAGTCTGACACTGTGCCTCATGGGAACAGTCCAGCCCGAACTGCCAAGCCAAGTCTTCCCTGGACCAGAAACAAGCTTCCGAGGACCGGTTTCTGGCATTCCAGCCGTCTTCAGCCCGGCTTGCTTGAATCCAGTGGCAAAGTGAGCAAGGTACTCACGTCTGAGCATACCCTGCCACACTAATGGCGGCCAAAAGCGGTACAAAAGGGGGTGGTGATGGACAGAGCATCTGAATCAATCAAACACTCACACCCAGTCAAAAGATATGGGTTTAATCCATCACCATTCTTTAGCCCACTCTGCCACCCCAGTTCAGACATGGCTATATGCAAATCAGTCTGACCCTGTGCCTCATGGGAACAGTCCAGCCCGAACTGCCAAGCCATGTCTTCCCTGGACCAGAAACAAGCTTATGAGGACCGGTTTCTGGCATTCCAGCCATCTACAGCCCGGCTTGCTTGAATCCAGTGGCAAAGTGAGCAAGGGACTCACGTCTGAGCATACCCTGCCACACTTATGGCGGCCAAAAGCGGTTCCAGAGGGGGTGGTGATGGACGGAGCATCTGATTCAATCAAACACTCACACCCAGTCAAAAGATCTGGGTTTGATCCATCACCATTCTTTAGCCCACTCTGCCACCCCAGTTCAGACATGGCTATATGCAAATCAGTCTGACACTGTGCCTCATGGGAACAGTCCAGCCCGAACTGCCAAGCCAAGTCTTCCCTGGACCAGAAACAAGCTTCCGAGGACCGGTTTCTGGCATTCCAGCCGTCTTCAGCCCGGCTTGCTTGAATCCAGTGGCAAAGTGAGCAAGGTACTCACGTCTGAGCATACCCTGCCACACTAATGGCGGCCAAAAGCGGTACAAAAGGGGGTGGTGATGGACAGAGCATCTGAATCAATCAAACACTCACACCCAGTCAAAAGATATGGGTTTAATCCATCACCGTTCTTTAGCCCACTCTGCCACCCCAGTTCGGACATGGCTATATGCAAATCAGTCTGACCCTGTGCCTCATGGGAACAGTCCAGCCCGACCTGCCAAGCCATGTCTTCCCAGGACCGGAAACAAGCTTCTGAGGACCGGTTTATGGCATTCCAGCTGCCTTCAGCCCGGCTTGATTGAATCCAGTGGCAAAGTGAGCAAGGGACTCACGTCTGATTATACCCTGCCCCACTTATGGTGGCCAAAAGCGGTACAAAATGGGGTGGTGATAGACGGAGCATTTGAATCAATCAAACACTCACACCCAGTCAAAAGATCTGGGTTTAATCCATCACCTTTCTTTAGCCCACTCTGCCACCCCAGTTCAGACAGGGCTATATGCAAATCAGTCTGACCCTGTGCCTCATGGGAACAGTCCAGCACGAACTGCCAAGCCATGTCTTCCCTGGACCAGAAACAAGCTTATGAGGACCGGTTTCTGGCATTCCGCCATCTACAGCCCGGCTTGCTTGAATCCAGTGGCAAAGTGAGCAAGGGACTCACGTCTGAGCATACCCTGCCACACTTATGGCGGCCAAAAGCGGTTCCAGAGGGGGTGGTGATGGACGGAGCATCTGAACCAATCAAACACTCACACCCAGTCAAATAATCTGGGTTTAATCCATCACCGTTCTTTAGCTGACTCTGCCACCCCAGTTCAGACATGGCTATATGCAAATCAGTCTGACCCTGTGCCTCATGGGAACAGTCCGGCCCGAACTGCAAAGCCATGTCTTCCCTGGACCGGAAACAAGCTTCCGCGGACTGGTTTCCGGCATTCCAGCCGTCTTTAGTCCGGCTTGTTTGAATCCAGTGGCAAAGTGAGCAAGGGACTCACGTCTGAGTATACCCTGCCACACTTATGGCGGACAAAAGCGGTACAAAAGGGGGTGGTGATGGACGGAGCATCTGTAACAATCAAACACTCACACCCAGTCAAAAGATCTGAATTTATTCCATCACCGTTCTTTAGCCCACTTTGCCACCCCAGCTCAGACATGGCTATATGCAAATCAGTCTGACCCTGTGCCTCATGGGAACAGTCCAGCCCGAACTGCCAAGCCCTGTCTTCCCTGGACCGGAAACAAGCTTCTGAGGACCAGTTTCTGGCATTCCAGCCGTCTTCAGCCCGGCTTGCTTGAATCCAGTGGCAAAGTGAGCAAGGGACTCACGTCTGAGCAAACCCTGCCACACTTATGGCAGCCAAAAGCGGTACAAAAGGGAGTGGTGATGGACGGAGCATCTAAATCAATGAAACACTCACACCCAGTCAAAAAGATCCGGGTTTAATCCATCACTGTTCTTTAGCTGACTCTGCCACCCCAGTTCAGACATGGCTATATGCAAATCAGTCTGACCCTGTGCCTCATGGGAACAGTCCGGCCCGAACTGCAAAGCCATGTCTTCCCTGGACCGGAAACAAGCTTCCGAGGACTGGTTTCCGGCATTCCAGCCGTCTTTAGTCCGGCTTGTTTGAATCCAGTGGCAAAGTGAGCAAGGGACTCATGTCTGAGTATACCCTGCCACACTTATGGCGGACAAAAGCGGTACAAAAGGGGGTGGTGATGGACGGAGCATCTGAAGCAATCAAACACTCACACCCAGTCAAAAGATCTGGATTTATTCCATCACCGTTCTTTAGCCCACTCTGCCACCCCAGCTCAGACATGGCTATATGCAAATCAGTCTGACCCTGTGCCTCATGGGAACAGTCCAGCCGGAACTGCCAAGCCATGTCTTCCCTGGACCGGAAACAAGCTTCCGAGGACCGGTTTCTGGCATTCCAGCCGTCTTTAGCCTGGCTTGCTTGAATCCAGTGGCAAATTGAGCAAGGGACTCACCTCTGAGTATACCCTGCCACACTTATGGCGGCCAAAAGCGGTACAAAAGGGGGTGGTGATGGACGAAGCATCTGAAGCAATCAAACACTCACACCCAGTCAAAAGATCTGGATTTATTCCATCACCGTTCTTTAGCCCACTCTGCCACCCCAGCTCAGACATGGCTATATGCAAATCAGTCTGACCCTGTGCCTCATGGGAACAGTCCAGCCCGAACTGCCAAGCCATGTCTTCCCTGGACCGGAAACAAGCTTCCGAGGACCGGTTTCTGGCATTCCAGCCGTCTTCCGCCAGGCTTGCTTGAATCCAGTGGCAAAGTGAGCAAGGTACTCACATCTGAGCATACCCTGCCACACTAATGGCGGCCAAAAGCGGTACAAAAGGGGGTGGTGATAGACGGAGCATCTGAATCAATCAAACACTCACAACCAGTCAAAAGATCTGGGTTCAATCCATCACCGTTCTTTAGCCCACTCTGCTACCCCAGCTCAGACATGGCTTTATGCAAATCAGTCTGACCCTGTGCCTCATGGGAACAGTCCAGCCCGAACTGCCAAGCCATGTCTTCCCTGGACCGGAAACAAGCTTCCGAGGACCGGGTTCCGGCATTCCAGCCATCTTCAGCCCGCCTTGCTTGAATCCAGTGGCAAAGTGAGCAAGGGACTCACGTCTGAGCATACCCTGCCACACTTATGGTGGCCAAAAGCTGTACAAAAGGGGGTGGTGATGGACGGAGCATCTGAAGCAATCAAACACTCACACACAGTCAAAAGATCTGGAGGAGTCGGAACGTGATTCTCTTGTTGACGGGGAGCCAGTGCAGGTCTCTTAGGTGTCCCGAGATGTGGCTGTGACGGGGGATGTCCAGGATGAGTCGTGCGGAGGCGTTCTGGATGCGTTGGAGTCTTTTCTGTAGTCTGGCTGTGATTCCGGTGTAGAGGGTGTTTCCGTAGTCCAGTCGGCTGGTGACGAGTGCCTGGGTGACCATCTTCGTGGTTTCGGTGGGGATCCATCGGAAGATCTTTCGGAGCATGCGTAGGATGTTGAAACAAGATGATGAGACGGCGTTGACTTGTCTGGTCATCGAGAGGGAGAAGTCCAGGATGAAGCCCAGGTTGCGTGCGTGGTCCGTTGGTTTGGGTGCGTTGCCCAGGGCCGGGGGCCACCAGGAGTCGTCCCAGGCGGAGGGAGATGATCCAAGGATGAGGACTTCCGTCTTGTCTGAGTTCAGTTTCAGGCGGCTGTTCATCATCCACTCGGCTACGTCTTTCATCCCTTCGTGTAGGGTGGTTTGGCAGTGGCAGGGTCCTTGGTGAGGGAGAGGATCAGCTGGGTGTCGTTGGCGTAGGAGATGATGTTGAGGTTGTGTTGGCGTGCGATGGCTGCGAGGGGGCTCATGTAGACGTTGAAGAGGGTGGGGCTGAGTGATGATCCCTGTGGTACGCCGCAGATGACTTCTGTGGCCTCGGATCTGAACGGGGGAGGCGGACTCTCTGGGTTCTTTCGGCGAGGAACGAGATGATCCACTCCAGGGCCTTCTCTTGGATTCCGATGTTGCTGAGGCACTGCACTAGTGTGCGGTGGCAGACAGTGTCGAACGCTGCCGAGAGGTCCAGGAGGATGAGGGCCGCCATTTCCCCGTTGTCGAGCAGGGCTCAGATGTCGTCAGTGGCTGCGATGAGGGTGGTCTCGGTGCTGTGGTTGGCTCGGAAGCCAGACTGCGAGTGGTCGAGGGATCCGTTCGTCTCGAGGAAGGCGGCAAGCTGTCTGTTGACGGTCTTCTCGATGACTTTGGCAGGAAAAGGGAGGAGCGAGATGGGGCGGTAGTTCTTGAGGTCAGTGGGGTCTGCTGATGGTTTCTTCAGGAGGGCGCTGAGTTCCGCATGCTTCCAGCTCTCCGGGAAGGTGGCGGTGTTGAAGGAGCAGTTGATGACGTCTCGTAGTTGGGGTGTGATGACGGAATCGGCCTTGTTGAAGACGTGATGGGGGCATGGGTCGGTTGGTGATCCGGAGTGGATGGTGTTCATCGTGTGGATGGTGTCTTTGGTGCTGACCGGGGTCCAGGCGCGGAGGGTGGTGGTGGGGGGCGTCGGTTCGGTGGTTGGGTGCGTGGTCTGTACGCCAAAGTTGTTGTGTATGTCGGCGATCTTGCTGTGGAAGAACAAGGCGAATGAGTTGCAGAGTTCTTGCGAGGGGGTGATGTCGTTGGTTCCAGCGCTGGGGTTGGAGAGCTCTTTGAGGATGCTGAAGAGTTCTTTGCTGTTGTGTGAGTTGTTGTCCAGTCGTTCCTTGAATGCTGTCTTCTTGGTGGTGTGGATCAGCTGGTGGTGTTTGCGGGTGGCGTGCTTGAGGGCAGTCATTTTGTCTGTAGTCGGGTCTTTGCGCCAGGCTTTCTCGTGGGTGCGGCAGTTCTTCTTGGAGTTTTTGAGATCGTCGTTGAATCAGGAAGCTTTCTTGCTGCTGGGCCTGCTGGGATGGTTTTTCAGGGGTGCGAGGTCATCAGCCCAGTTGGTGATCCACTGTGTGAGGTTGTTGGCTGCTTGGTTAGGGTCCGTTGGGCTGGCTGGGGGATTCTGCTTCAGGGAAGTGGTGAGCTGGTCGGTGGTGATCTTGTTCCAGCTCCTGCGGGGAACTTGTTGCGGGTGGTGGTGTGTCATGGTCCTTCTGAAGCTGAAGTGGACGCAGCTGTGGTCTGTCCAGTGGAGTCCGTTGGAGTGGCTGAAGGAGATGTACTTGCTGGAGGAGAAGACTGGGTCAAGCGTGTGGCCGGCGTAGTGGGTG
Organism: Lissotriton vulgaris; assembly: GCF_964263255.1. Taxonomy (NCBI): domain Eukaryota; kingdom Metazoa; phylum Chordata; class Amphibia; order Caudata; family Salamandridae; genus Lissotriton; species Lissotriton vulgaris. Next base: position 1,899,052,268 of record NC_141689.1, read on the forward strand.
GGGGTGTTCACCAGTTGCAGAGTCCGAGGTTGGCGAGGTTGTCCAGCAGGGTGGTGGTGTTGCTGTCATTGTTGTTTTCCTGATGGAAGTTGAGGTCTCCTAGGAGGATGTAGTCAGCGGAGGAGAGGGCGTGTGGGCTGATGAAGTCTGCAATGTCTTCGCTGAATTGTGTGTGAGGTCCCGGGGCTCTGTAGATGACGGTGCCTATGAGGGTGGTCTTGGGGTCAGTGTGTATCTGGAAGTGAAGATGTTCGGCAGCTGTGAGGGTGTCGTCGGAGTTGGTTGTGATGCGGATGGTGTTCTTGTGGACGATGGCGATGCTTCCTTATGTCTGGTTGATGCATTCCCTCCGGGTGATCTTGTATCCGTTGGGGATGGCGCTGGCGATGTCGGGCGCTGAAGAGGCATTCATCCATGTTTCCGTGAGGAAGTCGACGTCTGGAGATGTGGTGTCGAGCAGGTTCCAGAGTTCCACTGCGTGTCTGTGGATGGAGCGGGTGTTGAGCAGGATGCACTTCAGGTGGTTGCTGCTGGTGCTCAGCTTGGCGGGTGCGGTACAGGTCCGGATGCAGGCGAGTTTGCAGGATTTGCAGGTGAAGGGTCCGTGGGTGCGTCTCGAGGTGGCTCAGTAGCAGCCGGGGGTCCGGCCGGTGTTGAGTGCGTTGATGGTGGCGGCATCGTAGGTCTGGCGGGTGGGCTGGCATCCGCGGGGGCCAGGGGTTCTGGTGCTGAGCGCGGTCCAGGCACGGACGGGCATAGACGGGCTTGCTTTTGGCGCGCCTTCGCCGCACAACCGTGCGCCCACTGCGCATGTCCGCTGCGTGTACGCATGGGAGTCATAAGTAAGGCAGCAGCGGGAAGAGTCTGGGGCGGGCGGGCGGCTCAGCAGCGGCTGGGTCGCCCGAGCAGGAACCAGGAAGGGGCAGCAAGGAGCGTGGAGTCTACCTGCAAGGTAGAAGGCAGCAGAGGTGCGTGGGGGCGACCTGGCCTGATCACAGGCTCAGCGGTCGCTCCCTACCAGGTGGACGCGGCCCCCTTAAGTAATGAGCCGGGTGGGAGGATCATCTGGGTGGCGGGAGCGGGGCAGCGAATGGGCTGGCAGGGGGTGTGTCCGCATGGAGGCAGCGGTGGGAAGAGTCTGGGGCGGCGGGCGGCTCAGCAGCAGCTGGGTCAGCCGAGCAGGAACCAGGAAGCGACAGGAAGGAGCGTGGAGTCTACCTGCAAGGTAGAAGGCAGCAGAGGAGCGTGGGGTTGACCTGGCCTGATCACAGGCACAGCGGTCGCTCACACCCATTCAAAAGATCTGGGTTTAATCCATCACTGTTCTTTAGCCCACTCTGCCACCCCAGTACAGACATGGCTATATGCAAACAGTCTGACCCTGTGCCTCATGGGTACAGTCCAGCCCGAACTGCCAAGCCATGTCTTCCCTGGACCGGAAACAAGCTTCTGAGGACCATTTTCTGGCATTCCAGTCGTCTTCAGCCCGACTTGCTTGAATCCAGTGGCAAAGTGAGCAAGGGACTCACGTCTGAGCATACCCTGCCACACTTATGGCGGCCAAAAGCGGTACAAAAGGGGGTGGTGATGGACGGAGCATACATTGGATGAAGAAAGATCTTCAGCTACTGAACTGTAAGTTATGTTTAAGTTATTTTTTGATGAGGTCCATGGCCACAATGGTAGCTGCATTGGACGCTCCTAAAAAGAGCTCCTTGCTGGGCATGATTATTGTCCTTCTTCGACAGCGGCATTCAACCCACTAATGCGCTTTCCTTATTATGTCTGCTCTGCTCAAACTGCATTGCAGGGCGAGACCTATGTGAAATCGACCTGAGTCCCACAATGCATTGCTATTAGGTGAGGCCCTTGACACATGTCATTTGCTGCACCACAGAGGCTAAGGGGAGTCCCCACTCAAGAGATGCGATGGAGGATGCGACCACTGTGGGACCGTGCCACAAGGTCGAATGGTTCCTGATCATGTGGCCTGCTGGCCATCAGAGATCCTCACCCGCAGCACGGGATGGAGCCCTCCAGTTGTGCCGACCTGCCGACGTGGTCTGAGATGCCGGAATCAAGGACGGCGCCCGCGGGAGTAGATCCGTTGATCGGTCTGGGGCAGCGGAGCTGTGGCACACCTGATTTGCACACACAAAGCTATGGAACTTCCCTAGTGGTGAGAGCAACCTGCGGCAGTGCACTACCTTCACTACTTGCACCGGGCTGTAGTTTCAAGAGCCCACTGCCACCAATGTGGCTGCCACATTGCAGTCTGTAGTACTCTAACCCACATGTATTTAAAGGGGAAGCATTGTGCAATGATAATGTTTCCTCCCACATATGCACACTAGTGATGGATTGAACTTGATTGATTTGGATGAGACAAAGATTAGTGCAGATCTAAATTGTGCAAAAGAATATAATAGGTTAAGAAAAGAGTATGCTCCAAATTTATCTCATTATCCTCTATTTGAAAAACATGTGGCAGGCCGAAAAAAAAGAAATGAGAAAAATTGTAGTGAAGTTCTAGCAAAAAGAAAAAAAGTAGATGAACTAGTAATTGTAAGGAGAAATGAAAAGGATTCAGTTAAAGATGTTGTTGGATTTCAGTTTGAAAACAGTTCTGGTGTCAACTGCTATGCTAATGTAGTGTTTTAGACATATGTTCTGGTCTAAATCAATTTTCACAGAATATTCAGCAAGATTGTCAGGAATTTTTATTGCATATGCTTGTTGTTTTGCAAGATGAAGGTGTAGATGTAGAAAATCTTTTTGGCCTTTCTTATAAATGGCAGCATTACTGCGACAATTGCTCCTTTTCAAGTAGTACTACAATAGACACTGAAAGATTTATATATTTGACTTTACCAGACTGCAAATCAGTGTAATTTAATAATCTAGTTAGACAAGCAAATCAAAGCATGGTCTGTACTCAATGTAAATCTGCAATGCTATCAACATTATTTATACAAAGATATGGACAGTATGTAATTTTAATGTTCCAATGATGTAGATCTTATGGAACTAAATTGACAACATTAATTAAAAATGTTGTGGCTTCTCAATTATCAATTTCAGGAAGAACCTTTACAACTGCAGCAATTATTTACCATGATGGTCCTTCAACAACATCAGGACACTACACAGCTTATTTAAAATGTCATAAAGGTTGAAAACACTGCAATGATACTCAATTGAGCTTCAAACAACGTTTGCCTTCTGACTTACAAAATTATTACCTAGTTTTCTTACAACCGAAATTTTAGGGAAGGTAATTGGCCTATGAAGATTGCAGAAGTTAATAAAACTTAGTTTTCTGTTGAAAATTACTTTTACAGTGAGAGTGATGAAGATAATCAAAAACATGTAGTTCTCATAGAGGTAGTATATGTATATCACATAATGTGTACTTTTACACACTGTGAGTATTATAGAAAATATTAATAAAAAGTAAGCTCGAGGTGAAAATAAAAATATTGTTTCATAATGTAAAAGATGTTGGAGCTTTTCTTTCAGAAACTCGGGTAAATCAAAGATTAAAAATACTATTGACTAATTTCCAAAGAAAAGGACTTTCCATATACTATTTGGCCTCGTGGAAAAGTACATGGCTCAAAAGTGAGTGAAGATATGTTTTTCAACATTTTATATTATTTATTGAATCATTCTATGGGTTTTTTAAACACAATCATTTTGATTGTGTTTTTTTTTTGCCCGCTGTTATATGATGAGTAGTATTGAAGTCACTGTTTTAAGTGAAATTCAATATATTCTGAGAACAGCAAAAATAAACCATATAACATGTTGTACAAAATATTTTGTATTTTGTATTATCTAATATATATTATTCTCCCCTTCTCTTATGCTCACTCAACTATTTGCACCCTCTATCACTCCTCTTAACTCACACTCACTGGCCTTTTGTCACTCTCCCTCACCTCCCTTCCCTTATTCTACTTTCCTCACTTATCCTCGTTCTCCACTCCTTCACGACCCTTTCCCTCTCTCCCATTCACTACTTTCCAGTTGTTAATAACTCTGTCCACTCCCCTTACCCTTCTTTCCTTTCTTTGTTCCCTCAATAATTTTCCTTCTCTCACTCACCTTACTACACTTCACACACTCCTTCTCTCACTTCCTCTGTACTCTCACATCCTCACATCCTCACTCCCCTTCCCTCACTCCCTCTCTCCTAGCCTCACTCTCTCAATCCTCTCACTCTCTCACTCCTCTTCCATCACGCCTACTACCTAAAACTCACCCACACTCCCTCACTTACCTTTCTTTGCTCTCTTTCTGCCACTCTTTCCTTCACTACCACTATGTTCTCACTCCTTCACTTCCTTTGTCTCATGCTCACTTGCTTTTATCCTCTCTCTATCTTCGCTTTTTCCTCAACCTCACTGCCCTTCACTCACCCTCCCTCACCCTTGTTTCCTTACTCCGGTTCCCTCAGTTATCCTCATTCATCATCCTTAACTACCCTTCCTCTTTCTCTCCTTATGCACTCACCTTTTCCAGTACCTTTGCTTCACTTTTCTTCCCTTTTTTCTCTTCCTTTGCTGCCTCAGTCATTCTTCTTCCCTTACTCACTTTACTGCCCTTTACTCACTCTTTCTCTCACTCCCTCTGTTCTCTCATATTCTCACTTGTCTTCCCTCACTCCCTCTCTGTTACCTTCACTCCCATTGTCTCTTCACTGCTTTACGACCCTACATTCACCTTCACTCACCTTCCATGCCTCATTGTCATTAATCCACCGTTATTCACTCCTGCTTCTCTGTCACTCACCCCCCTTTCTTCACTCCCCTTTCTTCCTTTAGTTTACCTAATGCATATTCCTTTTGTATCTTACTCACCTTCACTTCATTTCTCTCTCCTATTATTCTTTTCAGTCATTGAATGTATCCATGTCATTATCCTTTTAGTAAATTGCTCTCCCTCTATTTCTTTTTAACTCTCTCTGACCTTCACTATTCCTTTATTTTCCTTTCTGAGTCCTTCACTCTTACTTCAACTCTTACTAACTTTTTAGAACTTTTAATCTCCTACTTTGTCTCTTGTATTGTGAAATATATATTGTAAATATTATAATTTACTTTTTTTCTCTCTTTCACAGATATTAAATTTACTGCAAATATGTAATTAAGTTTTCATTACTTATAAGGTATGTTTGACGTACAAAATTTACTTTCTCAACACTCTTTTTCTTAACCTCACTACTCTTTTCTCATGCTCCAACACCCCTGTTCCTTTACTGCACTTCCCTCAATTATTCTGAATAGCCACGTTTACTCCCCTTTTCCTCACTTCTCTCTCACACTCACCTTCTTTCAGACCTTCTCCTTTACTTTCCTTCCTCTCTCTTACCTTTCTTCACTCCTTCACTCTTTTCCCTTCCCTTACTCTCCTTACTCCACTTCAGTAATCCTTCTCTTACACTCTTTGTCCTCTTACTTCTACACTCCTCTTCCCTCAATCTCTCTCTGTTAGCCTCATTCTCTCCGTCCCCTTAGTCTCTCACTCCTCTTCTGTCACGCTAACTCCCTATAGCTCAGCCATACTCCCACACTCACCTTCTTTTAGACCTTCTCCTTTACTTTCCTTCCTCTCTCTTCCCTTATTTCACTTCTTCAGTCTTTTCCTTTCCCTTACTCTCCTTACTCCACTTCACTAACTCCTTCACTTACTATTTCTGTCCTTTTAGTTCTACACTCCCCTTCTCTCATTCTTTCTCTGTTAGTCTCATTCTCTCTGTCCCCTTAGTCTCTCACTCCTGTTCTGTCACGCTCACTCCCTATAACTCAGCCATACTCCTGCACTCACCTTCTTTCAAACTTTCTCTTTTACTTTCCTTCCTGTTTCTTACTTTCTTTCGCTCTGTCACTCTTTTCCTTTCCCTAAATCTCCTTACTCCACTTCAGTAACTCCTTCTCTTACTCCCTCTGACCTCTTAGTTCTACACTCCCCTTCCCTCACTCTCTCTCTGTTACCCCTCCTCTTTCTATCCTCTTAGTCTCTCACTCCTCTTGTGACACACTCACTCTGTATAACTTAGTCATACTCCCACACTCACCTTATTTCAGATCTTCTCCTTTACTTTCCTTCCTCTCTCTTCCCTTCTTTTGCTCCTTCAGTCTTTTCCTTTCCCTAACTCTCCTTACTCCACTTCACTAACTCCTTCACTTACTCTTTCTGTCCTTTTAGTTCTACACTCCCCTTCCCTAATTCTCTCTCTCTTAGCCTCATTCTCTCTGTCCCCTTATTTTCTCACTCCTCTTCCGTCACGCTCACTCCCTATAACTCAGCCATACTCCCACACTCACCTTCTTTCAGACTTTCTTCTTTACTTTCCTTTCTCTCTTTTCTCTTCCTTCGCTCCTTCACTCTATTCTCTTCCCTAACTCTCTTTACTCAACTTCACTAACTCCTTCTCTTACTCCCTCTGTCCTCTTAGTTCTACACTACCCTTCCCTCATTCTCTCTCTGTTAGCCTCATTCTCTCAGTCCCCTTAGTCTTTCACTCCTCTTCTGTCATGCTCACTCCCTATAACTCGGGCATACTCCCACACTCACCTTCTTTCAGACCTTCTCCTTTACTTTCATTCCTCTCTCTTCCCTTCCTTCGCTCCTTCGCTCTATTCCCTTCCCTAACTCTCCTTACTCCACTTCAGTAACTCCTTCTCTTACTCCCTCTGACCTCTTAGTTCTACACTCCCCTTCCCTCACTCTCTCTCTGTTACCCCTCTTCTCTCTGTCCTCTTAGTCTCTCACTCCTCTTGTGTCACACTCACTCTGTATAACTCAGCCATACTCCCACACTCACCTTCTTTCAGACCTTCTCCTTTACTTTTCTTCCTCTCTCTTCCCTTCTTTTGCTCTTTCACTCTTTTCCCTAGCCTTACTCTCCTTACTCTACTTCAGTAACTCCTTCTGTCAATCTCTCTGTCCTCTAACTTACTCACTCCCCTTCCCTCACTTTCTCTCTGTTACCCCTATTCTCTCAGTCCTCTTAGTCTCTCACTCCTCTTCTGTTACGCTTACTCCCTATAACTCAGCCACACTCCATCACTTTTATTTCTTTCCTCTCTCACTCACTCCTCTACTGCCACTTTTTCCTTCACTTCGTCTGTCTCCTCACTCCCTTACTCCCCTTGTCTCACGCTCACTCGCCTTTATCCATTCTCTATCACCACTCTTTCCTCAACATCACTGCTCTTCTCATACCCTTTCACACCCCCGTTCCATTACTCCGTTTTCTTCACTTATCCTCATTCCCATTGTTCACTCCCTTTCTCCTCACTCACCTCTCACCTCTTTCAGTCCCCCTAGTTCACTTCCCTTCCCCTCTCGTCCCTTTCTTTGCTCTCTCACTCATATTCGTTTGCTCTCTGACTACACTCCACTTCACTCACTCCTTTTGAATTTGTAAAGAATATAGCTCTTTTTGGAGAATTAGAGGTAGTTCTGAAAATAACTTTTTTTTTCTTCTTTTTTATGTTTTTTTCTGAACAAAAACAAAAACAGGGAATTCCAAACTGCTCAACAGGAGCAAAAAAAAGGGGAAAAATTAGGGCTGGGGATGGCAGCAGTGGTTTTCCCTTGTGCGTAAAATGTTTATTATTCTTTGTTCACCGTAGCATAGCAGTTCATCACACTGCTTACAATTGATAGTGATATCATTGAAAACAGGCTGAATATTGGGGATCAGCTGCTCAGGTCTTCCTCTCACGGATGATGTTTTTGCTCCTCTAGTGGATGTTGATGCACCATCTCTTGGGCGATTACGTGCCAGGTCTCTGACACTCTCCCAGGCATAGTTTTGGGGGGGGCCTCCGTTGCACATGGCGAATCATTTTGGAGTTGCCAAAACTGTACTTTCTTCTAGGGTCACCCCGTGAAAGAACTGTTTGGCAAATTTTACACTCCACCTTTGGAGCATTAACCTTTTTTTCACCTTGTGGTATGGTAAAAAAATTCCAAATTAAATGCTCCTTTACCTTGGGCTGAGGAGGCTGCTCCTCAATGAAGCCATCTGTGTCCTGACTGCTGCTGGATGGACTGGCAGCCATTCTTTTCACTAAACAGAAGAACAGAAAGGGACAGGTCTTGCTGTCTCCAAAGTGAAAGAAGAAGTGAGGGAAATGTGTGGGGTTTTCATTTGTTGTAAAAAAACTGTTAACAACCAATGAAAAGAGTTATTTTAAGGTCACATGACTTGGCGCGCTGACGCTGCGCGCACCGGAGTGCTTCCGGGGTGCTTCCGCGGCACGAACGTAGGCGCATCCGGGTTCGCATACGCGGCGCAAACGTAGGCGCTTCCGGGAGCGCTTACACAGCGTGCCTGAATGATGCTTTGCTAGCTTTTTGGAAATGCATTTAATGTAAAAATACGGTTTTCTAAAATTAAAAATACTAATTTTATAAGTATGCCACTGAATATCTTGCATTAATATTTAGTATAAATACATACTTTTTTTCCCGCACGCAGAATTAGCGTCCTCGCTGCGCTCTCGGGTGAGCTTACCGGTGCGTGCACCCTGAGCACGCCAAGACAAAATGATTTTAAAAAACCTACATAAAAAATGCATTGGAAAAAAAAATTTGGGAGAAAAAAAAATAATCAATAGTTTAAAAAAACTGCTAATAAAAAAAACTATTTAAAAATCGTAGGTTACAAACTCGACATACACAGGAATTAGCTTTTAAAAAAATCTTCGAAATTCACTGAAAAAACCATAGGTTTCACAATCGTTATAGTTAAGAATTAGCATTTAAAAAACCTTTAAAATTCACTGGAAAAACCATAGGTTTCACATTTGTTATAGTTAGGAATTAACATTTTAAAAACCTTTGAAATTCAATGAAAAAACCATAGGTTTCACACCAGTTATAGTTAGCTGAACATTTTACTCATACAAAACCATTGAAATTCCCACGTTATAGTTAGTTGGACTCACTATAACTTGCGCGCCCGCAATCCACTGCTGATGATGTCACATATTACATCATTCATGATATGGTCAGTGACATCAATGATGACATCACTGATGACATCTCAAATGACATCACTGATGACATCACTGATGACATCATCTAGTGTCTGTGTGTTTCAGTAAAGTTCTATAAATCATTTGTGTGTTACTGTAAAGTTTAAATATGTTTTACATATTCAAGAATGAGTGGGTGTTTAAGTGTCTGGATGAAGGATTTAGTTGGTGTGTTACTGACTGTATGAGTGAGTGATTAAATGTGTGTTACTGAATGCATGGGTTAGTGACTAACCTGTCTGTATGTGTGCATCATTATGTCTGTTGTTGTGTAAGGTGCTGCATGTGTTGATTAGTAGCTATATAAGTGGCTATATGGGTTATTGATTGGTTCCCAAGTTTTTGTATGTGAGGTTGAGTGTGTGTGTGGGAGTGGGTGGGAGGTGTGTGACTGTGCATAGCTGTGTGAGCAGTTGATTCACTTGGTGTATGGATTCAAGAGTGCATGTGGAAACAGCTGTATGGGCGGTTGACTGTGTGCATGGATGTGTTGGTGAGTGAATGGATATCTCAGTGCTACATGTCCAAATAAGTACATATGTAAAACACAGTGCACGTGAGAGTTGGCATATATCCATGACTATACATGAGAGCCTGAGATTGCCTAAGTGACTATATGAAACAATGTGTACTTGTATCAGTGATTGTAAAAGAGAATAAGTATGTGTTAGTGTATGTTTGAAAAAGTACGCTTATGTGTGTATAACTGTATAGATGAGGAAATGGGAGTGTGATTGATTATTTGCATGACTGACTAGGTGTGTGAGTAACTCCATGGATGAGTGGCAGTGTGTCAGTGTTTGTATAGGTGTATGAGTGCATATGATAGTGTTGCATTGATGAGTGGCTGTATGTATGAGTGATTGTATGGGTGAATGAGTGGATGTGTGTGTAGACTTAGGAATCTGTGAGTGTGTATGTAGTAACTAGTATTGGTGAGTCAATGGTTTCAGGAATGGTAGTCTCTATTCAACACTGGATATATCAAAGGTTAGATTAGAGTGTGAGGAGGTGCATTAAATTATAACATGGATGATGTAATCAGTGATGTCATCAGTGATGTCATTTGAGATGTCATCAGTGATGTCATCATTGATGTCCCTGACCATGTCATGAATGATGTAGTATGTGACATCATCAGCAGTGGATTGCGGGCGCGCAAGTTATAGTGAGTCCAACTATTTATAACGTGGGAATTTCAATGGTTTTGTATGAGTAAAATGTTCAGCTAACTATAACTGGTGTGAAACCTATGGTTTTTTCTTTGAATATATAGTACCATGTGATCAAGTCGCAGGCGAGAAGCGAAATAGCCATTCGGACTTGCTGGGTGTTATTCTGTAACTGATGGAATAAAACACTGTTTGGCACAAGAATTCGGGTCTGATTTGTTCGTTCTAAAACCAGTCAAAACTGAGTGACTGTGATGCGGCAGCGCCGAGCGAAGCGAATGAAATATATATATATATATATATATATATATGTGTTTTTTTATATCGAAAAATTTCACGGAAGTCGTGCGCCCACCACGTTGAACACGTAGATGATGTCATGCGGAAACGTGCTTGTGCTGTGTGGCATGATACGTATATGTTGCGTATGCGCTTGAAGTCACATACGTGTCGCATAGCAATCATGCATGAAAATACATACCCATCGCACACCCTACGTGGATCCTACTTAACAATTGTAAATTGGCGGCTATGTTCTGCGCAGTTTATGAGAGAGGTGCGCTTTGGGTGCGGGACTGCTCAAAAAAATATTTTTACAAATATATATGTATTACATTTAAAAAAATATATATATTAAAAATGTGTAATGTAATCTAAAAAATAAGATATGTAAGAATAAATATATTTGAAAATCTGATACACTTAAATTGACATTACACATCAGCACACATACTATTAAGTCATGCATTCATCCTACTCACTTTTGCAAAAACGGTGTATCTTAATCATATTTACTCTGCTACACACTTATACAAATAGCACTTCATTTATTCATATAGATAGTAACTCATACTTAGTGTGTTATGAGATCACTCTTACAAGTATACAGTTGTCCATACAGTCACTCATGCAATAAATGAGGTTTATGTACACTTACTTAAATACAACTGTCACATACACTGGCTTTTATTTTTTCTACTTTGTTGGACATGTACCATTGAGAAATGTTGTTGCTCATCACCACACCCATAACGATATTCACTCACCCAAACAACTATTATAACACGTAGTCTTAACCTCGAGCTATCGGCCCATATCACTGTTGCCAGCTCTGGCGAAGGTGTGCGAGAAGGTGGCTTTCAAACAGCTGGATGGCTTCATTGAGTCCTCCCACGCACTACATCCTGCCCAGTCAGGGTTCAGAGCGGCCTATAGTACCGAGACAGCATCAGTTGAGGTCTCGGAGGCAGTTCGAGAGTGCTTGGACGGGGGTGGCAGAGCGGTCCTGATTTTATTGGACCTCTCTGCCGCCTTCGATACGGTGCCTCATGCCTTACTTATTGCTAGACTGCGAGCCGTCGGCATCTCAGGGCTGGCCCTTGACTGGCTGTCATCGTTTTTGAGCGATAGAACTCAGCAGGTCTGGATGCCCCCCTACTCTTCGGCCCCGAAGAGACTGTCAACTGGAGTTCCGCAGGGTTCTACGTTAAGCCCTTTATTGTTTAACGTTTATATGACCCCTTTACTATATCTGGCGGAACAGCTGGGAGCCAAGATAACAGCTTACGCAGACGACACACAGCTGTTATTCACCGGGCCTAAGGGTGTGTCTGATCCATCAGCAGTCCAACATTGTTTGTCGGAAGTATTCAGGTGGCTTGCACAAGTTCAACTTAAGTGCAACGAAGACAAGTCTGAGATTTTATTCTTCGGCTCTTTTCCTGACAACTTCAAGGATCAGATTTGGCCTCCGGACCTGCCCTGTCCCAGTGCGATGGGAGGCCCAGCTAAGAACTTGGGGGTCTGATTCGGTCAGGATCTGAAGTTTGCGGATCACATAAAAAAACTGACCGGTACCTGCTTTGGCACCCTGCGAGCCTTGAGGAAATTTTTCCCTCTTTTGCCCAGGGTAGCCAAGGAGTCTGTTCTTCGAGCCCTGATTTTATCTCGGCTCGATTACGCTAATGCCTTATTCTGTGGCCTACCCGCGTATATGGTTCATCGGTTACAGGTGATTCAAAATGCTGCAGTACGCTTGCTTTTCTCTCTCCCCAGGAGGTCGAGCATGCGGAGTCACCTACGAATTTTGCACTGGCTACCTGTACCGCATCAAATCTTGTTTAAAATTCTTGTGTTGGCATTTAGAGCAGTCCATGGTCAGGGACCGTCGTATTTGCAGAAACGGTTTTCATTTTATACTCCTAACCGTGCCCTTCGATCGGCCAATCAATGCCTACTGGCCACTCCCAAATTCAAATATGCTCGTTTGGGAGGCCAATCTATCTCAGTTAAGGCAGCTTCTGCTTGGAATGCTCTCCCCCTGTTCCTTAGAGCTGCGCCGACCATCACTGTTTTTAAGAAGGAACTCAAGACTCATCTGTTCAATGCCCCCCTCTAACAGCTCGTTTAGGCTCTGATCCAGCACTCTTGTTGTCCAATCACTCACCGCGCCAGGATACCCCGTGGTAATAGAGCGCGCTATAAAAGTTTTAATAAACAAACAAATAAACAAACCTCATATACTTACTGATTTAACTATTCACATAACTTTGGGCAGTCATAGATCCCCCACCGAATCACACACACATTTACTCAACATTACAAATAAACTGTTAACTAACCAATTACTAATATAGACTTTCACGTAGCTAGTAACCAACTGGTGCAGCAGTTTACACAACAACTGACCAAGTAATACAGATATTCACACATTTTAGTCACTATCCAATATATTTAGGGTGACACTATAAATTACTCAAGTAATCAATCAATCACAGTGCTAGTAAATCCTCTAACCAGATATTTATATATCCACTGATTCTTCAATGCAGATTGTTGTGTATATATAATACATATTTAAATAACAAACCTAACCACATTCACTGGATGATATCATCAGTGATGTCATCCGTGATGTCATTTGAGATGTCATCAGTGACATCATCACCAGTGGATTGCGGGCGCAAGAATTACAGTTAGTATAACTAACTATGAAGGAGGAATTTTAATGGTTTTGTATGAGTGAAATGTCCAGCTAACTATAACACCCCTAAAACCCATTTTTTTCAGTGAATATATATATATATATATATATATATATATATATATATATATATATATATATATATATATATATATATATATATATATATATATTTTTTTTTTTTACATACATATTTATTCTTACAAGCCAATGTAATGAGATTTTATTTCACTGCATGAATCTATTTGCGCGATGGTTCAAACTATATTATTTAATATATATGTACATGAAAAACATATACGATGTACGCAGGCTGACTACAGTAATACAGTATTGATTGCTACTGGTGAAGGATGGAAAGGGAATCTTCGTCAATGAGGGAAAGAGCTTTTACAGAGTTTTTTTATGTCAGTTGCTGCATACGTTGTTTGAAAACAGCTAACGTGCATAACATAAAAAGGAGAGATAACCTTTTCCTTGCACTTATGAGAGACTTCTTCCCGTCTCTCGCTATGCGCAGTGATAGCTTTAGGAAGGTATAGGTCACCGTGAATTGCAGGTGCTTGTCATCTGAACACGGATTTCTCGGTAATACCAGCTCTATGTGAACAAATATTTCAGCTCTAAATCAAAATGATCTGAAACCTCCATGGCCTTCACAAACTTAGCATTCATCAGTTGGATGAAGTCTGCGCGATCCATTCTGGCACCTGAAAAGCAGCCTCTACATAGTGCTGGAAGAAACGTTTTTAGTTTTTATTGAAATGCTGCTCAGAATTTGCACAGGATTTCCCGAAATCCATCAAAGCAGCACAATTATGAATACAATTCAAAAATCTCATAATTATTATGAAAAAATGTATAACAAGGAGTGTGAGTAAATCAATAAAGTAATCATCATTGCGATCCCTTTAATTTCCAAAGTGCCATCCCTTAAAACATCAACAACGGCTGCACAATTTGAGCCCAGCACATCTTAGACGGAATGTTCACTCGGAATAGTAGCTAGTGTAATTCTGCTTAATTTTTACATCACCAGCTCCCGATTTAGGATGTAATATTAACTCTAACCATACTTCCAGAAATTTGGCCGAGCAAATTACAAGATATAAGCAATATGGCTTTCTATAATTGATTATTCTGCGTTTGAATCTCCCATATTGTCATCGGGGTCTCACACTGTTCTTGGAATATTTTCTTACTTTTTGGAATACACTAAATTCTTCTTCCTTTTTCACCATGATAGGGTTTGTTTATCATCTTCCTTTCTAAATAATCACATTTACTGTCTTTGTTTTTCTTCATTGAATCAACATTCGAATGCTCTTCTTCTTATTTTTTTTTCATGCTATGTTTTAAAACATCTATTTCTGCTGAACAATTTCTTCTTGGTGAAATATCTCGAGGGAGGCTCCACTTCAGTGATTTCTTATGAAAGCTTTCAGCATGCAAAGACTATTAGCTGATCTTTTTTTTCCAATTGGTGTTTTCAATGGAAACCATGCCATCCAAAAATAGAAATTCTCTCTACTTATTAGTATGTAACGTTTACATTTTAATCATTCCGATTCAACATTTCAAAGCACTCTGGGAATTACTCAACAGACTAATCCCAAATATCAAGCACTGGAAAAGCCAATATGACTTATGTTTACTACATGATTCAAACCTATTGACTTTGACAATTTTTTAGTTTTGCACAGATTGCAGATAAACATGCACATGCATGCACAGTGGCAATCTTTTAAACTACTTACTTATGATTTTTTAAAATCAGTTACAGGATAACAAATATTGACATGATTGACAAGACTGACAGCAAGCACGATGGCTTAGTGGGGCTATCGCCAAATTAAAGCACTTTATCACAGCCATCGTCGTGATAAATTTACCACCCAATTCACAAGCTGGTGCTAACGGCTCACAGCACCAGTTTTCCTGCCATAGCAGCCGCAAAAAACATCGCCACAGAGGACCCCTGCAACTAAGGCTAATGAGATGCAGAGTAGGGATTCCCGTGCAAAAAGCTTCCACAACACGACACCTCAACATTCACAATGACCAGCCAGATCGGCGATAAGAACACAAAACACGTGAAAAGGCGCGTTAGCAGCAGGGAATTAGCACCTGCTCTGACCTGGTGTAAAGTCAGACCACAGCCTGCACCACAAAAGGGAGCTCAGCCCAGGGCGTCATCAGAAGGGCAACAGATGCCATGGAGCCACTGATCATGCAGCCCGGACACCCAAGCGGGCCATATCACCCACCCGGCACACCCACCACAGAGGCAGCGCAGACAAAGACAGCGGCCTTCCAGGAAACCCACCTGATTCACAGGCCCAACATCTGACATTGTCACTGTCCACTATAGGCTGAAAGGGACAACCATACTAGGCATCCTGACCATCATCGCCTAACAGGCCTATGGCACCAACACAGGGGACAACCAACATCCCACCCCACACCAAACTGCTGGCTGTGCTGTACCTGTTGGCCCCTGGCACACCCCAACCAACAACTGCCAGAGTCGGCGGAGTCTCACAGCCAGACACATCCAAGTCCCCCACATCTGTCCTGGACATCACCATCACCCTGGCACCCCAGTGCCCATACATCCAACACAATGCGCAGGAACCACTGGAGACCAAGCAAGGACCACACGCCATAGCCGGATGCACACATGTGTAGGGGAAAATCCACAGCATACATGTCCCACCTGTGCCCCCTGGTGACACAGCACACAATCACTGCAATAGGAAGCACACATCAGACATCAATGCGCAGGCAACATCTGAACACCATGGTACCTTCACCAATATCGCCTCCAAATACACAGCCAGTGTGTATGATACCTTCACCCTCCGACAGTCCATCAGCAACCAGCGTTCCCAGGATGGCACCAAGGGAAATGCACAGCCCCTTGGCAAGTTCCAAATTAACACCCCCTCACCTCAACTTCACAACCATGCAATCCACAACTATGGCAATGCACACGTCACAAAATCACAACCAACATGCACAACAACATGCCCACCCACCAGACACAACAGAACAACTTACAACGGTAACCTGGGCAAGCCATGAAAATGACCAATCAACGACATGGCACCTCAGCTACACAATAGCTGAATGTGGGGAAAGGTGGCAACCAGGCATGTGTGAAGGATGCAGTAGAACCATGATTGGGAAAGTACACAATGCCAAGAGTGGCGGCGATGAGCTGGACATACCGCAGTATGCAGAACACACCCATATCCATGACGACATACACCTCTGGTGTATGGATTGTAGTGGACAGTGGACGCAACCATGTCACCCGAGCCAGTGGGGGTCCTTGCATAAATGTTGCCTGTTACGCCCCCCTGTAAGTGTAAGCACAGTGGGATGGCCAAGCATATGCCAGGAAAACGTAGGGATGTGAATAAAAAGCACATACCCTGGGTGTGGTACTCTTCCGGAAAGATGTCATCCTCATTAGCGAAGTTGCCTGTGATCCTGTGCGCCTGCCGTATCCCGGCCCGCTGGACCACGAAAACTTCAGGCCCAACCCTGCGCAGCCAGGCCACACTGATCACCAGCCAACACTGGCATGTGTCAAAGAGGGCCCACCACGTGCCTGTGTAAGCTCCAAGCCCGAGGCTATTGGCCCTGCCAGTCTCTCAGACCATCGCTGGCCCCCCAACGCTGGCCCACATTACTCCTTCCTCATTTACATACTCCACTGGCGTTCTCTGTGGCCCAATAGGTCCCATATGGGAAACTGTGTCCTTGATTCTGAATGGCAGTGACCACAAATCTGGGCCAGCGGCCACAGCACCAGACCCCCGCGATCTGTGAGGCATTGTTCCATATGGGCATCTTGCGACACGTGCAGGCACTAACCCTGTTCAACTCCAGCAGGCTACAGGTGCTGCCACAAACCCTGTTCAACGCCATCCGGCGACACGTGTTGCCACAAACCCGGTTCAACGCCAGCCAGCGACATGTGGATGAGGGACCAGGACTACCTTGTGGACCAGTAGGTCTCACATCCAGCACCTAGTCGCGAATCTCAAATGGCAGAGTCCACACCAGTGGTCGCATGGAGAGGAGTGAGAGGAAGATGCGGCTCAGTCTGAATGAAAGCAGGGTCACAGTCATGGAGGTGACTGAACATGTGGTGCCACTGAACCTGAACTACCCAGGCCAGTGGAGCCACCAACCTATGCCGGTGAGACTCGGTGAACGGACCATGCTGACCGCTGCCTCCAGACTACACTGCTCTAGACCTAGGCTGTGCTCGAGTAGGTCACAGAGTCTTGATTCTGCAATGGCTGAGTTCATATCAGTGTACCGGCATCACAGTCTGATTCCCCTCTCAGCTCCTGTGCCACTAAGATTGTTGCCCGACATTCATGGGCACTCTCTGTTCGACCTTTGTTGGCGTCTGACTCTATGGACTAGGAGGCAGTTTTCATCCTCATGTAGCTGATACTGTCCCTGTGGTCTTGTTGTATGCATGGAGGCCCTGGGCCTTACGACATTACATTGTGCTGTGTCATCAGATGCAGACGTGTCACCACAGGCTGTGGGTTGGAGCTTGGACATGTAGCTTTGTTGTCACTCACTCAATTCGTAAGGGGAGTGGCCAGGGCCGTCGTACGCAGAGCCGACATGGGTGTGTGACTGCTATTAGAGCACCACTGGGCATGATTCTGCACTGTGAATGTGGATCCGCATGTGTCTCAATGGCAGTGTAGGTCTCCTTAGTGGGGAGTGGGTGGTCCCTGAAGGATGATGCCACCTACGTATGTGTCATGGTTCGCATTCTATGGGTTCGGCACTCACCAACACCTGTTCAGCCACCTCCTTTTGGCATGCTGACACATGGCATTGGGGTGCCATGTGTGGGTGGGTGAAGTGTTGTGAGCCAGCTGTGCTTGCTGGTGCTTCCTGCTGTGTGGTCTGTTGCAGGCTTGGTGTTCTCCTCCGAGTAGCTTGGCTGGCCGGGTCCTGGTGAGGGGTTGTGTGGGATATTCATGGGCTGTGGTAGGGTGTTGGTGTCGACGGTGTGGTGGTCCTCTCCGGCATCACATATGTGTTGTATTCTGTGCTCTGCTGAAGGTTTTTTGAGCCCCTTTGTGATGTGAAAGGGAGATGCATGTTGACTTTGTGTTGACATGTATGTTGGCTCATTGTGCTGGTTTGCATGCAGACTGTATGACAATGTACATTGTGACTGTTTGGGGGTGCTGGATTTTTCTTCGTGACAGTGTTCATTTGGACTACATCACGGATGTGAGGTCGTACACGTCCATTTCCATTTCACAGTTTCCGGCTCTGTCAGATGTAGTAGTCATGTTTTTGTGCATGTGCGGAGCCAGTTGTCTCCTCTGTTCTTCAGTGTCAGCTACGCGCATAGTACCATGTTGTCGTCAATGTGGGTGTGCTGATCTTGCTATGTGTGTGTGCTGCAGTGTGCCAAGGGGATCTCGGACATGATCCTGGGTGATTGTGGGCGTGCAGTGTGCTACTCCTCGTTATGCATGCATGCCATGGTGCCCATCTCCCCCATCCCCCCAGTCCCTGTTCATTGCACTTCCTGGTGTTGTTGTGTCAGGTCCTCTCAAGCTGCGTTTGTACTCCCTACTCCTTGCACCGTATCCACACTGATGACTGGGGCCTGGGTTTCCTCCAGCTCCTCCGGTGATGCCGGACTTTCACCTTCAGTCACCGTTGCTGCTTTCCTGTTGGCAGTGGGTTGGTGCCTGGTTAAGATTGTCACATCATGCCGCCGACTATTGGCCTCCTTGACTGGCCTCCTCGTCATTCTGACTTCAATCCAGGTGGTCTGCTACTGGGTCAGTTGCTGGTGGTGTTCTGTCACCTCCGTGACGCTGGTCTTGTTTTCCTGTGGTCTGCACCCCTTCTTCCTCTCCCTCTTCTCCTTTGCCTTCCCCGACCCCGTTGTTCCTTGCTGGGAGTCTGTGGGGGTTTTGGGGTTCGAGTTGGCCTCTGCGCTGGGTCAGGGTGCATCCGTGTTGCTACGTGCATTGGCTTGTTTCTGGTGTGTTTTTTCTGTGATTTTTATGGTGCATTGACCCGACAGCCTTGTGGGATTTGCAGGCATGTGGCTAAGTTTCGCTACTTTTTGTACAGCGGTTGACCTCAACGGATGTTTTTTTTGTGGTTGCGTATCCGTTTTTGCAACGTGGTGTTGATTTTCATGCAGACATTTGACACGTTATCTGGTGTCTATCGCATGTCACCGCCGCGTTGTGAATTCCACATTGACACAGGGTAATTTTCCGGGGATTGGCTGCGATGTTGAAAGTTGCTTTACGCTACTTTTGTGGTAGTTATCACACGATCTTGTCAATATACACCCTAGTTTTTAATACCTATTGTAGTTTGAGTCATAGCAAATCTTGGATAATAAGACTTACAGTACTCACCTTTGATAAGATAAATAAGAACTGGAACCTGGGTTTCTGTCTGTGAATAACATTGACGAATTGGGATTTTTTTAACTGCTTTTAAATTGTTCCTAAAATGCAACTTTTTAATTTTGTATTCTGTAATTTTATATTGCTATTATTGTTTTATGAACTTTTATGGTTTTCTACGAATTTGGAAACCGAATAAAGTATTTTGAATGAATGAATGAGTCATAGTCAGCTTTATTCAATTATCTTTTTAAAAAAAACATAAAAGCAAGGATACCAATGAAATACATATTACATTATCACAGTAAAATTGACATAAAAAAAACAGGATAAAATCAAATTGATGAACATCATTTCAGTGCACTCATATTTTTAGTTAACTATACCACAGACCATAAAAAACTAATTGCTAAAGAGTTAAATTGTTGTCAAAACAACAAAGCATGCCATCATTAATTAAAATTATGATCATGTAAAATATAGCGTTTACGTAGTACAGCATCAAAAGAAGATAAAGTGCAAGGTGCATTGGGATGAAATTTTGTCACAGGAGCAGTTTATCAAGAACTGATAAAGTAATTAATTGGTAGAAAATATCCTATTTAAAACAAGTTTAGGCCAACCTATGCTAACAACTTTGAATGACAGTAAAATATGGCTGAACCTTATCTGTAATGACAGTGGGTTTGGCCATTTCCCCTGAAAATCTTTGATCTCTAAGGGAAAGCGATAATTATTTAGGTCTCTTCTACTCACATCAAGTAAAACATCTAGTGAATCAAATTATTCGGGGTGACACAAGTTCATGTTAAAAGGTTTTACAAACTTAATTGAAGAGAATGTGCCAAAATGAGTTAGCTTTAAACAATCATCCAAAATCATTTGGTTTAAAAAAATAAAGTCGCTAGTCCAAACCTTATGCCAAAATAAAATAGGTTCTATGATCATCAAATCAGTTAAAAATGAAGCCGCTAATTCTCCATATCAGTTAAAGGTAGAGCAACAACTAGGGAAGGGTAGAAGTTTCCCCCAAAATGTGTTATCTAGTGTCTGAAGGTGGATGACAGTTTTTTAAGAAGCATATACTGTTCCCATGAATGACTACAGATAAGCATTTGGAATTATAGATGGTCATCATTTCTCTAACTGGCTTATCACCTAGCTTATTATCAAATTTAAGAAGTGCAGAAATATACCTATTAAAATGCTTCAATCTGTTTCCTACAGCTGGTGTCCAGGCGCCACGGTCATAAAATAAAATACCAAAATAGCAAAAGGTCGGGGTGAAACTTAACTTGACCATATTTATCCTACAATCACGGCACTTCTGCCTATGCACCTGTACTTCATACCAAAAGATTTCCCCTTATTAACAGATACACCAAGATCAAACATAAAATCTGCAAAGCTATTGAGTAACTGCTGCAGACTCGGTGGAGTGCAGGACATGACCACAGCATCAGCAGCATAAAGCAGACAAGGTATGGATTTGTGGTTGATATGCCGGGAGTTATTACAAGTACTGCATAGGGCAGTCTCTAAGCTGTTAATGCACAGGGTAAATAAAAAAGGCACCTCCCAAAATCAAATGTGCTGGTGCATTCACCCTTGAGACCGTAGCATACTCTGGCCTTACTGTCAAAATGGAGAGCTCTAAGGAAGGCTATAATCGGTAGTTCCACCCCGATCTCTAATAGGATTGCCGATAGTTTAATGTGCGGGACAATGTCAAAGGGGATCGATAAATCTACAAGAGCTTCTTCATAAAAGTATGCTTGCCAATAAGTAGAGTAAGATTTAACCCTTGCTTTACTGTCCTCAGGCCTTTTCGAAACCCGTACTGGAGGTCAGGATAATTGTTACACTCAGCCCATTCTTCTAGACGATTCAGCAGGATTCGCACGGTCACTTTAGCCATGGAATCAAGGAGTGAGATGAAGCGATACCGGGCGGGGTTAGAACAGTCACCTTTCTTAAAAATTGGTACGATTATGGCCTCCGACCAGATTCTAAGAAACCCAGAATGACAGCAGACCCATAATATTCTAGTTATAATAGAACCCCACAAGAGAAATTAGCCATGAATAGGTCAATTGGGATACCATTTGGGCCAGGTTCTTTGCCACCTTTACTACCTATGATGACCCTAATGACCTCGTTCAAGGAAAAACACAAACTACTGGGAACATAGGTCATCATTTACAAAAGGATATTATCAAACCCAGAGGATGGCTGGGTTGAATTTGAATATATTTTAGAAAAATGGGTAACCCACTCGTTAATTGACCTTAGGTCAGCATAACACCAAATTGCCTTGTCCCTTGAATCACAAGAACTCAACACTTTTGTGACACCCGATGGGGTGTAGAAGTACATGAGGTTGCCCTTTAGTCTTGCGTCTGCAGTCAATGTGTTCCAAAAGCACATGGATAGCTTATTTCGGGACATAGATGGCGTGCAGTCATATCAGAATGAAATGCAGGTTTACGTCAAGGATTTAGGCAAACATATCAACATTTTCAGGAAGGGGTTCACTATTTTGCTGGAGAGGCATGACTGTTAGGATGGACAAATGCAAGTTTGCAAAAAATTAATTGGAGTCATTGGGTCACATTCTCACTAGTAAGGGCATTAGTGCGAATATGTCACTTCTCAAAGCTATCAGTGAGGATAAAGATCCTGCAGATAAGGATGCCTTGTGATCATCGTTCCTGGGGCTAGCGAATTATTATGCCCTTTTTGTTTCTGGATCTGCCAAGTTTGTTAAACCACTCAGGAAGGGACACACCTCTGTGTGGTCTGATGAACAGGATAAGGCTTTTGAGAAAGCTAAAGAGTTGTTACTGCTCTGGCTCTTACCGCTGTTTGCAAGAATTGCACCTCTGTCATATTCGTTGATACCAGTGCTCAGGGTTTGAGTGCGATCCTCAGGCAGAAAGACACTGATGGAGATAAAATCATTGCCTTTGCATTCAGGATCTTGAGATCTTATGAGCAACAGTACACAATTCAAAACATATATATGGGGAACACATTTTGAATTAGTCACCGATCACAAACCCTTGGTGCATGTCTCCTCTAATAGTTTACCCTCCAATATGTCCTCCTGACTTACCAGACTTGTCTCGAAACATCAAGAATATAATTGTGTTATTAATGATATTCCTGGTGGCAACTTTTCACACTAACTGTTTATCCCTGACCACTGACCAATGTGAATCCACAGGGACTAAAAGTTTGTCGACTGATATGACAACCATCGGTCTTACACAAAAGAATCAGGATCCCACCCATGAAGGTGGACATTGCATTGACCTGATATATACCAACTTCGACAATATACGGTGTCATAAACCTATTCAAGTCTACTGGTCAGATCATTTTTTATTACAATTTACTATTTTTAAAGTTAATAAAGGTCCCCCAAAAAACTCCCTCCCCTCCACTACACGTAGACAGTGGCACAAACTCTCACTGGATGCGCTAGAAAAAGCATGGGAAAAACCCGAGATTAGAGACACCGACAAAGTAGAACAAAAGTTAATTATGCTTCAGCAAACTCTGACGGCAGCCATTGATAAAATTGCCCCCTTGAAAACATTTAGACAGTTTCCTGTGGCTAAACAGGAAAAATGGTATACCGAGGCTCTAAGGAAAGAGAAGCAAGAATGTAGAAGGATAGAGAAGAGATGGAGGAAATCACACTCTGAGGATAATAAAAAGGCACATCGTGCAGCCCAAGCTAATTACTATAAACATATCAAGGCTGCCCGTAAAAATAACATTGCCCAACAGCTCATGGAAGCCGATAATTCTCCCAGAGAACTGTACAGGATTCTTGAAACCTTTGTAAAACCTACGGCATGTATATGTCCAGATGACTTCTCACAAAGTCTATGTGAAGAAGTGTCATCTTACTTTGAAAACAAAATAGAATCCATTTATGGAAAAATCTTAACATCCCAACCAAATGGTGACTCCCTAAATGTCTCCTCCCCCAATGAAAATACCAACCTTACTTTAACTACATTCCCTCCTATTAACACTGAAGAGCTTGATACAATAATGACCCAAGTTAAATCTGGATCTCCGGATGACCTTATTCCTGTTAAAACCTTAACCCCCCTTCGTACCTTGTTAGCCCCCTACATTCAGGATATTATCAACCAGTCTCTTAAAGAGGGAAAAGTACCAACTGAATGGAAAAGAGCAGTGGTGAACCCTATCCGCAAGAATGCGGCTCTCCCATGGACGGAGCTTTCCAACCTCCGTCCTATCTCCCTTCTACCTTATTACAGCAAGATGGCCGAGAAACATGTCAACGCACACCTGTCCAATTACATCGAGGCAGCGGGCGGCCTAGACCACTCGCAATCTGGTTTTAGGCCCAACCATAGCACCGAATCAGCCCTTCTGTCAGTGACAGATAACATCAGAATGTCACTTGACAGAGGGAGCTCAGTGATTTTGGTGCTATTGGATTTGTCCGCTGCCTTCGACACGGTGTCGCACAAAATTCTTCTCGGCCGTCTGAAGGGAGTTGGAGTAGAGGGGACCGCTCTTGCGTGGCTGGAAAGCTTTCTTGAAGACAGACAACAAGGTGTCAAATTAGGCACCCATAAATCTGTCTGCAGGAAGCTTACCAAGGGGGTGCCACAGGGCTCATGTCTGAGCCCCACGCTATTCAACGTATATGTGGCCCCCCTGGCAGAGATTATCAGATGTCACGGGTTCTCACCTATCTCTTACGCTGACGATACTCAGCTGCTGTTCCCTTTTCAAACCATTACACCTGCAGTCATGCAATCTTTCCAAGACGGCATGAGAGCGGTGGCAGGTTGGATGGCCCAGAACTTCCTCCAATGCAACGTGACCAAAACGGAGGTCATGTTGTTTGGAGGGGCCACCCTGCTCTGGTCCCCGGAATGGTGGCCACCTGAGCTTGGACCTGTCCCAGCGCCCAAACAAACCATCAAAAATCTGGGGGTACGCCTAGACCAAACTCTGATTATGAAAGATCACGTCAGCCAGGTCACGGGAACGTGTTTCCGTACAATTGGTCTTCTACGGCGGATCTTCCCTTTCCTACCAAACACCCATAGGAAAACGCTGGTTCAGGCACTAGTCCTCGGACGGGTGGACTATTGCAATAGTCTACTCATTTCCGCCAACCAGGAACAACTGCGCAGACTGCAGGTGGTACAGAACACCGCGGCAAGACTTATCCTGAATGCCCCTCCCCGTACCCCCTCCCGTCCCCTCCTTTCCCACCTTCACTGGCTCCCAGTACAACAGCGGATACATTTTAAACTCTGCTGTATCATGCACAAATGCATCTATGGGTCTGGTCCCAAATATCTGAAAGATATCTTCTTTCCCTACTCTCCCGGACGCACTCTACGCTCCAGCAACACTATGCTGCTATATGTACCTAAAGTAAAAAGAGCAAGACAGGGTGGCCGAGCCCCCTCCCTTAAAGGTCCATTACTGTGGAATTCCCTCCCCCTCCAGCTAAGACAAACTGCCAACCTCCTCAACTTCAGGAAGAAATTAAAAACCTACTTATTCACACAAGATTAATTTAGCCTCCCTCTGCCTCCCCTTACCTATAGTTTTTTTAACTCACTCAGAAGCCACGCGCGGAGATACCCCTTCGGGGCTGATTCACGCGCGCGATAAGACTATAAATAAATAAATAAATAAATCCCACATGGCTCTTGAATGTGACGAAGATAACCCTATTGATGATGTTGAATGAGTTGCCCTTGTTAGGTTCTTTCTGATTACCAGTCAGTTGTATGTTAAAATGCTTGGTCCAAAGCCTCATCAGATGATCCAATTGTAGGAAAAGTAGTTGAGTACATTGTGCAAGGTTTGCGTGATGTTAAAAATTTTGTGGGGGATTTGGGAAACTTTGCACAAGTTTCTGATGAACTTTTAGTTGAAAATGGCATAATTCTGAAGGGGAACACATTTTTGTGACCTGCAAGTGTGCGCAAAATCATTATCTCTCAAGCTCATGAGGGGCTCCTGGGTAGCACTAAAACGTGTATGAAAGTTAAGCAGCACTACAGAATGGCCTGTCCTTTAATAGTCAAGACAAGAGCGTGATTAAAAAATACCCTGAATGCCTTCTATCTGATAAGCATTGAAGAAGCTTACATGTTCTACTTGATCCCACTCATTTACCTGAGAAAGCCTGGAAGAAATTAGGTTTGGATGATTTTTCTGGCTCTTACTCTAATCTTCAATGCAACATGAAGTATACCATTTTGCTCATTGACTACTAATCAAAGTGGGGGTACCATGCGTTTTGTTGGCTCACCTGATACTGAATCAGTTATTAAATTTTTTACGCGGACTTTTGCATTGGAAGGAGCACCCAAGTATATAGTTATGAACAATGGTTAAAATGCATGTGTAAGGTCTTAGCCAGTATGGATAAGAAGCAACTCAAGGTTGATTTATACACTCCATCGTCAAATTGCCTTATTGAACGTGCTAACGGAATCATCAAAGAAGGGATGCAGACAGCTGTAGCATCAGGTTTGGATGTTGAATCTTTTGTGAATCGAAAAGTGTGGAGGTATAACACATCTCCTCACTGTACGACTGGGGTCTCTTTGCTCAGGGGTAGGATAGTTTGCACGTCTTTGTGCCACTCGTGGTTGTGTGAAAAAATACATGTTAAGGATGTACTTATGCCATCCAGGGATAAAGTAGCTTCCAGAGTGTTGGTGCAGCAGTCTGGCATGAAGATAAGTGTAGGAGAGTAGGGTCTTCTATCCTATGGTCACCCCAAATTTTTGCTTCACTGGTTTATGACTTAATGTGGCTGTGGGCCTGTTAATCAGACCCACAGCCTGCTGTTCTCTCTGTAAATTATTGCCAATGCACTTTAGGTGCATTACGAACTGGAACTGGTTCACCTTATAGACCCCTGTAACAGTGTACCGCAGGTACCCAGGGCATAGGTGCATCCAAGGCCTACCGGGGGCTGCAGCATGTATTGTGCCACCCCTGGCCTCCATATTTGACACAAATGGCTGACCCGTCAGCTGGGGTAAGTTGGTGTAATCACCTCTTACTTAGGTATAGTATACTTGTATCTAACCTATCTGGACACATGTTAACCTATAAGCCACTCCTATGGAAGGCCTCGACAATCCTGGAGGCAGAGTGCTTGGTTTCATGTGAGATGGTGCTCTGGCACAAACTGAGCCCGTCTACAGCTGTCGGGAAGAACTCCCTTTGCTGTACCGGGATATTGCCATACCATATACTCTTAAAGTGCATTATAATCCTCGCGGTTACTTGCTAACTTTGGTTTGGCTTTATCAAAACATGTCGAGTAAGGTGTCATACGAATTAGGATACTACCCCCTCGCCAATTCTGGCGACGTGGGTAGCAATCCACCCTGCTAGAGGGACACGACATGTACATAACCTGAACCCCGGTTAAAGTTAAACTCGAGCCTCAGCATCACAAAATGGACGCTGCCACCACAGACACAAGTCTGACCTCCTGCTGCTGGGAGTCCTTCCAGCGAGGGAGGCTTGGACAAAGGGTTTCCTGCCTTGGGAGGTGCGAGCACCACCCCAGACAGGATTTTGTGTATTGGGTAGGACAGGGCAGAATAGAATGAGACATGCCTGGGGCACACAAGATGTCCCCGTGCATAAGCCAGTCCAAACCGGTGCTGGGGCTTTCCATCCCCAGTCCTGGCATGGAGCTGGACAAAGGAAAGGGGGTGTAACCGCCCCCCTTCCTGGTCCCACCCAGAGGAGGGACCTAGCAGGTGATCCGCCCCCCAGATTTGGAATAAGAGTAGGAGCTGTGTCCCAAGACTTCAGATCATCCTGAACTCGACTTGAAACTAAGAAGAAAACTGGACTTCGACATTCTGCTGCACAGAAGACTGAAGAGCATCTCCCTTGTGGCCAAGGAGTGATCACCCTGTGAAAACAGGCACCATCCAGCAACTCGATGTCTGCTTTGCCGCCGCCTCCCTCCGGAGACGGAGCCCAGAGCCCAACGACACCCAGACTCCCAGACATCTCAGAGCCCATACCACAGTCCCTGAAAAGAAGAGACCCGTGGAGGCACCGAGAGACGTGGGACCGGTCATCTCAAAAGACTCAGGAGAAGCTGACTGCGCAGCACCCAAGGCACTCTTGATGCTGTGCTTTGGGGTTTGAGAAGCCCCTCCACCGAGCAGCATCTGCACCGAACATCAGACCCCCAGCATCTCCACGATCTGCGTGGGGCCCTTTTGCATTTTGCCACTCAACGCGCCATCCCGGTTACTAGTCCGTTGTCTAGTGGCCATCTTGGCAACGAAATCCAAAATCTACACCACTGGTCTGGTTGCTCCAGACTGGCTCTCGCTCCTGTAAAAAGGAGCACCCCCTCTGACCTTGCTGGTCAGAGTGAGAAGCTTGCATCGTCTCCTGCCTGGCTTGCTTTAGCCAAGGCCTGTTTGCTCTGATCAAGAAGCCGACACTGCCATCAGCGAGAGCCTGCATGGGACAGCTCGTGACCGACGCCTGGACATCCTCGACCTCTTCGTGTCCATGTGGCTGCAGAGACAATCTTCACTTCTTCGCCTGTTTGCACCCGACATCACCTGGTTCCTTGACAGTCACTGGCTAGTGACTTTGAACATTGTTACCTCTGCTTTCAGGTCTTCACCTCTTCAGATCCATCCTTGGATCCACCGGAACTCTCCACGACGACCCGCCTGCAGCATCTTCATCTACAGGCTCCATAGACCAGCACGACGAAACCCGACACACTTTGCGACATATGCACCCGCTTCCTGTGGGTGAGGTAAACCTGGCACTCTGGTGCCCCTGTGTAGCAATACACCTCTAGTGTCTATGTTCCAAGTTGCTAGGTTCTAGGTCATCCGGAAGGTTCCCTTTTCACTAACTTTGTAACTTTTACGCACCATTGACATTGCATTGGTGCATGCGTGTGCTTCAAGCGCTGCATCCGAGTCCCGCGGGCCTTTCCCGACTTCTTCACTGTTAGTCCCTAACAGCTCCAGCGATTCCCCAGGCCCTAGGCCTACTTCCTTTCCGATTCGTTGTACTTATACCACTATTTTAGTATATGGTTTTGGTGGCCCCTCAGGCTCATCCATATTGTGCACCTTTTGTATATTTAAACTGTGTTTTGTTTTAACGCATTTGCTTCTGTGCTCATAAAGAGTATAGGGGGCATTTGCAGTAAATAAATATATATATATTTTCAATATATAACTGCGTGGTGTTCTTTCATTTGGTATTCAAGGGGATTGTGTATGGTAAAACAGCTTGCTTTACATGCCTTTACAGAGTTTAGCCTAAGACTGCTTTGTCCACGCTACTAGGATAGCTGGTCTATAAGGTTGACTTACAACCAATCATCATAAGGGTTGCTTGGCATGGTACAAGGTGATCACTAGAACTAGTGAGCATCATATACCAGGCCAACTTCTCACAATAAGGTGTAAAAAAAGTAATTCTAGGGCTATTTTGGATGTATCACCTGGTGACTGGGTAGTGATCGCAAGTTCAAGATAGTCCAGGAAAGGAGAGTCATTGTTTTCGGTGCCCGTGGAGGTGGCTACAGTCACCAAGGTAGCTGTTCTTTTCATAGGGAAAGGTTGGCAGAACAACTTACAATTGGTCAAGTTAGCTTCCGAACAGTTTGATATTGTGTCTAAAAAGAGAGATGCTGTCATGAGTGCTGATTGGGCACAATGGCTTCAATCCTCTACTCAAGCCCCACATGAAGGAAATACTTATGTGGATCCCAACCAGGGAAACCCTTCTGTAAGTGAGAATTTCTCCTGTGTACAGAGACACAGTTATGCGCTCTTAGATTCCTGGGCCAGGAGAGTGCCAATGAGGACTTTGTGCATTTCTAAGCATTCACATGTATTGTTTATGTTTATTTTGTTTCAGGTTAAAAGCAGTGGTGGTGCGTCCATTGGGGGCGTTGGGGCGTTGCCCCACTAGCCATGGACGACCGTCACGCTGAGGCAGGATGGGATGCACATATTATAATGTGAGTGTAAATGCGCACAAAACTTCTCTGCGGCCGGCAACCCTAGCTCAATAATTACCGGGACAAGGCTGGCTGGCTGAAATCGTGGACGGTGTGGGGGCGGGGCTGTGGCAGTGATTGACAGCACAGACACAGTACAGCAAGCAGTCTGCGGAAACAGCGCAGCTGCAGTCTGCGCATGTCAATGTCTGGCTACTTGATTTTTCGACTTGCCCGCGCATGCGTTCATGTTACAGTACCTTTCCCTCCCTCCCCAACAGCGAGTCAGAGGGCAAGGGCCCCCGGGGTCTCATAAGGGCAGGACGTAACCCTGCTCTTAGACAATCCTGCAACAAAGAAACAATGTCCTGAGAGGTAAGAGTCTGTAGACAATTGAAACATGCATGCACATAGCATTACTTGGAAAGAAAGAAGGAGAATACTCGTTGGTATGACAAAAGATAGTTAATCATCTTTATATTGTAACATTAGTTCCATGGTCGGATGTATACAGTTGAAAACAGCACTGCATAAATTGAATTGGTGACAACCGTATAAAACTTGGTGCATAAAAGTGTACAAAGTGCAGGTGGCGACACAAGTGAAAGTGAACAGCGTGGATGGCGCACTGTGAATGAGGTGCAAATAATTTACAGTGAGTGGCTCAGATGCGCATGTGACAGCGTGATATCACAGTAGGCAAAGGTTCTTTCAATTAATTGTGGAGCCACAAGGGAGGAGTGCGCCTATTATCTAGGCTGTTAGGTCAACGGCGTTTCAATCCATGTTAGTTCGGATCGTCATCAGAACTTGGTTGTCTGAGTTGGGGCGTGCTGCAATGGGATCCGGATAATGTGAATCCTCTGTTTAGCAAGTATCCACGAACAGGATGGGCAGTCTGTAGCAACTAATGGAGCCCTAATCAAGGATCGTCGCCGGGCTATGGGTTACACTCCTGTTAATTTTACAATCTTAGTCAATCCTGGCACAGTGGTGCTGCTAATGCAGCGCCAGGATTGGCTGAGACTCCACCACGCAGACTGGGTGCATTTCAAACAACTGATGATGGAACACTCGAGTCTCTGAGGCAGCGGCACGCGTGTGATTCGGCCTGGGGACCAGGGTGTGGAGAAGGAGCGGAGCCGAGGTCCGGAGGAAGGTAAGGTTTACTTTATTTTATTACCCTTGCCGACACCGTCCCCTGCGCAACACTCCTGGACCTGTACCCCCCCCTCTCACCCACCCGTCTTGCCGGCCGCAACGCAACTGGCCTTTCGCTATAGCAATCGATTCCACTGTTCTTTGATTTGAGCAATTAGAGACACGCACACCATTACCTGCTGTGCTGATTTAGGATATCTTATGATATACACAGATATCGCTTTCCCGGAAGGTGAAATCGCCGATCTCCTGCACAAGGGCAAGGGGAGGCCAGACGTG
This sequence comes from Lissotriton vulgaris, assembly GCF_964263255.1. NCBI lineage: Eukaryota > Metazoa > Chordata > Amphibia > Caudata > Salamandridae > Lissotriton > Lissotriton vulgaris. The sequence continues at coordinate 1,899,083,374 of NC_141689.1, forward strand.
CCCGTTGTAAAGTCGGAATTTAAGTATTTGCCGCTAATGCTTTCGAACTCTCTGATGGTACTGGGGTCTCAGCCTCACTCTCCGGCACCCTCCTTTTGCGGTCGCTTCCAGGCTTTGCAATTAAATAATTTTGCGGCAAATAAGTAACATGGTGGGTTTAATTTCAGGCGGGGCGTGCTCCGGGAGTCCCTGCATTCCCAAGAGGAATGTGGTGGGGGCCGGGGCAGTGTGTTATTGGGGGGGTGGGGAAGGGGGCGAGGCACACACCTTTCAAGTTCCCCAAAGACTGAGAGGGCTCCTACCTGCTTCCGGGGTCCCGATCTCACCATCTCCAAGAGCAGCAAGAAAGTGCAGAGCGACCAGGAGCTCATCCTCCGAGGGCAGGAAGGACCCGCGAGCCTGGGGGGAGAGAGAGTAGGCAGAGGCAAGGAGGGAGAAGGGCCCGGGAAGACAGGGTGAGACCGGAGAGTGCTGGACAAGACGGGGAGAAGGGGACAGAACAGGTAAAGACAAGAGAAAGCAGGGCAAACAGGAGAGGGGCAAGACAGGAAAAGACAGGAGAGGGGGAGGACTGGCAGGGGAGAGAGGGTGGACAAGACAGGGAAAGACAGGGGAGAGGGGGGCAGGCAGGAGAGCGAGAGCGGACAAGACCGGGAAAGACAGGAGAGAGGTTGGACAGGCAGGAGAGGGCGCAGGGGACAAAACAGGAAAAGACAGGAGAGAGGGGGACAGGCAGGAGAGAGCGCAGGGGGCAAGACAGGAGAGAGGAGGGACAGGCAGGAAAGAGAGGGGGGCAAGACAGGAAGGAGAGGGCGAAGGGGCGCAGAAAAGGGAAAGAGCAGTAGAGAGTGAGAAGAGAGAGGGATTACAGAGAGGTGCAGAGAGGAGACAGAGCGAGAGGATGGGACACGAGCAGAGAGCGAGACGAGAAGGAGACACAGAGGAGAGGGACAGAGTGTGGGAGAGAGTGAAAGGACAGAGGAGAGAGAGACCCCAGGAGGAGCGAGGACCGAGGAGAGCGGGTGACAGGATGAAAGTGAGAGCCCAGGAGAGGGACAAAGTGTTGGCAGATAAAAGGAGGGGCGAGGGGAGCGCAGGTTACCGAGAAGAGGGAGTGAGGAGGGAGGCAGGGGTAAACTTCAGAAGGGAGTGAGGGGCCCACTGTGAGAGAGCAGGAAGAGTAAATACCAAGGCAGGGGGTGAAGGAGCGTGAAGGGGGGCTGGGAGGGGATGAAAAAAGGAGCCGCGGGCGAGTGTGGAGGGGGAACAAAGTGAGGTGAGGAGGCTGAGGAAGATTGAGGAGGGACGGAGGCTAAATCATCAGAGCGGTCTGTCCTCCGCAGCTCAGAGTGAATCTCCTCTCTTCTCTGCCACTCATCAGTGCGCTTGTAATTATGGTGCTTAGAGTCTTCCGTACATTTATTTGCTAAGTGAATATTTTTAAATGTGTAACGTTCATAACAATTATGTAGCGCTTCAAACTGTGCTTCTGGTATTCACAGCACAAAAACAGTGTATTTGAATATTAACTGGTGGTGCTAAAAAGAATCAGATGATTGTGGCACATTGAACTGTGTTGCTAAGCTGATTCCTCTGAATAAAAAATACACTGTGTTGTTTGAGCAGATGGTCAGATGGTGGTAAATCTAAAAATTAGCATGCTGCGTGATCAGTTGTGGCCGAGTGGAGACAGCACTTTTGCTGAATAGTTACTCCCTCAAGGAGTTTGTGGGTGTGCGTGGGAAATTAGTTAGCACTGTAGCACACTAGTCTAGATCTTAAGCTTTAGTAGCGTAGCTGCCTGGTACAGGACAGCAAGAATATTGATAGTAATAACAGGCATTGGTCACCGAGGCTGAGAACCTGTATATGCCTCAGCCTTGGTGCAATATGATGATGGCAAATATTGGCCAGATATTAAAGGAAATCCACAGAGCTGCAGAGCATCTCGGTTCTGTACGAGGGTAGGCTCTGGCCAAGGTTAGTACTGAAGGGGAATCTATGGGTCATGACACGGCATGCAAGGAAGCTTGTTGCAATCAGTGGACCCATGTCAGCTGAGAGCTCTCTATTTTGGTGTTCTGTCTGTGCCAATGCAGTGCTGTGTGAAAGAATTGTATATTATATATACACTATATATATCGTAGACTTCTGTTTCCAAACTGTTCATATCCTGATGAGAGCCACTGTGTGTTTGTTCGTTGGTACGGTTTTGCTGCAACAGAGTTTTTTTGCAGCCACCCTTTGGCCACGCATTTGCCTGTCTGGCTATTACTGCCGGCTATTAGGCAGTGCGTGTTAATTATTTTCTAGCATGCATTGCCCTGCAGGAGGTGTGACTGGGTAGAACAGCCTGCCTTTGATTTACCCCCTCTGATCAAGGCGATGAATGCCGCTCAAAGGAGAATGAATGATTCATTCAGACGCTCTTCTAATCTGCACTAATAAACATGCTGATCAGAGGCAAAGAAGAAATCAATCAACAAAGACTCCGGCCTGATTTGTGAGGTGTTTGCACATGGGAGCTGCTGTGGGGAGGATCACGAACCTTCTGCTGCCATTTGTTAGGGTAGTGAACAAACAAATGTTCAGCTTAATTTTGTTTTACCTTCTGATTTAAAAAAAACAACACTTTTTAGGAAAAACGATTCCGACATGTTTTTATAAAATGCATAGATCACTTGAAGTGCCACCATTGAGAGCTCTGAAGCAAAAGGTGAAGCCGTGAAGGCAGTGTGAATATTTCATGGTGTCTATTGGGTCAAAAAGGTGTTAAGAATACTTGCTTAGTCATCCAGTCCTTGGCCTCCCTGCTAGCAAGCAGAGCAATGGTCACTTATTCCAGTTGCAATTGTGATTCCGTGCAACTTTGGGTGAAGGAAGTTGGCAAAATATTGAGAATGCAGAAGTAAGTGTAAATGCAGTACTTACAGGTGTGTCGGTGTGTTGTATGTTTGTGAAGTGAAGGAGATGCAGGGAAGTGCATTACGGAGTCAGTGAAAGGAGTCTTATGAAGATAAGATATACATATGGGCAAGATGTAGAGAGAGAAAAGGGTGCACTAATCTAACATAGAATGAGCATGACTGCACTATTGAGGCACTCTGAACATCACTACTACCCCTTCCACATCTGACCCAAAACAGCCTTTATTTTTAGATAACTGTGCTCTGCCTGTCACGATAAAAGTTGTGCTGCAGCAAGTCATGATGGCTTTTCTGAACTACTTCATGAACAACAACTGCATCATTTGCAATGTTCATAAAGTATGCAGCTGGTTTTGATGCTGTAGAGGACCATCAAGGGGAGCTAAAAGAATTCAATCAGGATGGGGTGATGTGATCATATTTCTTCATCCCCTCAATGAGACTTGCAGACTGGCTACTCCCAGAGATGTTTTCGCCAAGCCACCTCTTTCTCAAATGTACTTGATAATGCACCATTTTCCCACTTTTTTCAAAATGTTCTCGTGGGAGAACCCCCGACCTCCCATAGGTGGTTCGGCCTCACTCGCTACGCTCACTCGCCACAGTGCAGTATTTACGCCACACCACTTTCAAATGACACCAGCTGCCAATGGTTAAAAGAGGGAAGATAATTTAATATTAGATATTGTTTCTTTAAGGTTTGTGATGCAGGCGCTTTAAAGGCAGTGCTGGCTGTCTTTGTATTCGTTTGTGGTATTGTGAAGAGTTGTATATTTAAATTTGAATCTGTTCGTGTGTCCTGTTGTTCCCCAAAAACTCTTTGTGTTCAGTAAACTCCTTTTCTGTTACACTGACCAGTAACTTGTTGGGACCTTAGGTGGATGCACACAAAGTGTTGGGGGTCTGAGGAATTGCTAAAAAGAATGTGGCCCGATTCACAAAGGTAAACTGAGACAAAAGTCTAACCTTACGACTTTTGGTATTCACAAAGGACATTTACGAATAGTAAAGTTAGACTTGTGTCTCAGTTCAACTTATGTTTGCATGCAGTTAGACTTAAGACCAAAACTTAAGTTAAATTGAGACAAAATCCTAACTTTACTACTTGTAAATGCCCTTTTTGAATACCAAAAGGCTCACCTTTGAAACCATTTCAGCTGTCTCAAGTACCTCATTACTATGGTGCAATTTAGAAATTTGTATTTTTTTTTTGAGTTTGAAAGCTTTATTGAATCAACAAGATATAAAAAACAACAAGGTGACATCAGTAGGAACAAAATGAGTAGGAAAAAATAGGAAATTAAAATGAATATTAAACTACTGGTGACACAAAGAAAATCCAAGCATTTTCTAATTTTAAGGGGGGAGGGAAGAAGGGAAGGGAAGAGAGGGAATAAAAACCATGTTAAAAAGCAATCATATATATATGTAAGTATAAGAAAAAAACAAAAAAAAATTATCGGCATAGAAAAGCAAAAACAAGTGCACAATAATTAAAAGCAGAAGTATAATTATAGCGTACATGAAAAACCTAAACTGTGAAATTTAAGGAACAAAACTGCAGGCAGAAGTACATATGTTCAAGGGGGCTTAAAATTGTCAGAGGAAAGTGGAGTATAACGTTTGTTGACAGACTGATCTAAATACAAAGTAAGGGGTAACCAATAAAGCTCAACATTGCGAGGAGGTTTACAAGAGGAGGCAAAGGCAACATCAAGTCTGTGGGAGTTACAGAGGAGATTCCACCAACCATGAATGGAGAGATTTGTAAGGGACTTCCAGTTGGAGGCAATGTGTTGAAAAGCGTGGGCTAGCATGAGACCAAGGAGACCCAATGAGTGTGGAGAAAGATCCTAAGAGTCTGAAAGACTTCCTAGAAAGATAAGGGAATTGGAATAGGGAACAGAGAGTGTAAAGATGTGTGAAATGAGAGACCAAACTTGTTTCCAGAAAACTTGAACAGAGGGACAAAGGAAGAAAAGATGAAAGAGATCAGCTTCAGGGGTATTGCATGTCAAACAGTTAGAGGAGGAAGAAGAAAGGAAACGAGACAGGGAAATAGGAGAAAGATAGAGTCTATGATAGAAGAAAAAGATGGACTGAGGAAGGGATGCAGAGCGAGAGGTCTTCAAAGTTTTAGTCCATCATTTATCCCAGAGAGAGATAGACCAGGAACAAGCCAACTCCTTCTCCCAGGATAATTCTATCTTAGATTTGGGGCGGTCAGGATTAGGAGCAGAGAAGAAACGATAGATAAGAGAGGCTCTAGGAACAGTGGAGAGTATGGAAAGAGGAGGGGAAGAGGGGGGAGTTATTTCTGAAGAAGGGAGAGAATAATACGATCAAGGACAATATCCATAAGGATATAATATTTCTGTGCAAATGAACGAGGGCAGTGAAACTGCAACTGAAATTGAGGAAAGGAGCAAGGTGAAGAGCCATCAAAGAGATGATGAACCCAAATAATACCTTTCGATCTCCAAGAGGACCAGGAAATGGGTCTATTATGCAAAAGGATAAGCGAGTTGTACCAAATAGGTAAAAGAAGAAAAGACTCACAAGAGATGATCAGTGGGGAAAGTAAAGGCTTCAAAAGAGAAGAAGTATATTTGAACATAGGAGGGATAGTATAAGGAGACTTAGAAGTAAAGCGAAGAACATCTTGGAATGAAAAGGGTAATAATAAAGAACGTTCAACATGAAGCCAAAGAGGAGAAAAAGGGGATAACTCTGATGATAACCATCGGGAAGCTTGACAAAGACAGAAGGATTTATGATAGAGTTCAAAGTTTGGAAAATTAATTCCTCCGTTTGATTTGGGCTTGGGGAGAGTCGCTAAAGATATACAAGGTTTTTTCTGTTTCTACAGAAATTTGGATATAATAGAATCAATGCGATGAAAGTAAGTGTCTGGGATGTGGACAGGAAGCATAGAGAGCAAGTAAATCAGAATAGGTGCGATCATTATCTTGACAGAGTTAAGACGACCCCACCAGGAAAGAAAGAGAGGATACCAAGAGGATAGCAAACGCTCAATTCTAGAGATGACTGCTTTCATATTAAGTTTGATAGAGGAGGAGATAGAATTATTGAAAATAACTCCAAGATACTTTATCTTATGACTATTCCAAGCGAAGCCTGTGGAGGTAAAGAAGTGTGGGAGACAATATTTAGTCAAGGGAGGAATTTTGGTCTTGTCGGAATTGATTTTATATCCTGAGACAAGAGAAAACTTCTCAAACTCAGATATACAAAGAGGGGACAGACGAAACTGGATCAGAAATAAATAAAAGAATACCATCAGCATAAGCAGACAACTTGAGTTGATGATCTCCATATGGAAAACCAGAAATCAAAGAATTGTTACGAATAGAGGACAGAAAGGGCTCAAGAGCTAAAATAAAAAGAAGTGGGGAAAGAGGGCATCCTTGACGAACTCCACGTTGTAGTGTGAAAGATGAAGTGAGCTGACCATTTACCAGGACTGAAGCTTTGGGAGTAGAGTAAATTAAAGAAATAAATGAGATAAATTTGGGACCAAAAGCATGCCTATTTAGGGAAGCAAGTAGGAACGACCAATCAACTCTGTTGAAGGCTTTTTCAGCATCTACAGAGATGGCTGCCAGAGGGATAGAAAAAGAAGAGGCTTTATTTAAAACATTGAGGAACAATCTGGAATTATCTGATGTGAGACGACCTTTAACAAATCTGCATTGTTCTTTCCCAATGAGGGATGACATGAAGGGATCAAGACGTAGGGCTAACAGTTTAGCATACAGTTTATAGTCAACATTAACCAAAGAGATAGGGCGGTAATTCTTACAGAATTTCGGATCGCGACCTCCCTTAGGGATAAGACAGATAGTGGCATCTTGAAAGGAACCTTGGGCAAGACCAGTTGAGCAAAAAGACTGAAAGAGAGAGAGAAGTTTGGGCAAAAGAAGATCAGAGAAGTGTAAATAAATTCACCGGGAAAACCATCGGGACCTGGAGTTTTCCCTTTGGTAAGGGAAGACAATGCAGTGGAAAGTTCATGTAGAGTAAAATCTGTTTCGATGTCTGAGAAGTGAAGTTGGGATGTATCAGGTTTAGGCAAATTATCGAAGTAGGATTGAAGAAGAGTAGGTGAAGGGGGATTTTCGGGGGTATACAAGGATTCATAAAAAGATTGAAATTGGTTCAAAATGTCCTTATCGGTGTGCAGCAGAACATTAGAAGGGGAATAGATGGAGTCTATGAAAGTACGTTCTTTCCGCGACTTGAGGTAGTTAGCAAGTAATTTACCTGATTTGTTACGACCCCCATAGTAGCGAGCGCTCCTACGGAGAAGAAAGGAAGAAGCCGAATCAGTGGTGAGTTTGTTGAAGGCAATTTTAGCTTGAAGGAGTTCTGAAGGCATATGTTTGGGGGAGGAAGTATAAAACTGATGTTCCAAGGATTTAATGTGTTCTAAAGCAACTGTACGTTTATGGAGAAATGTCTTTTTTTTCTTAGAAACAAAGTCAATAATGAATCCCCGGGCTGTAGTTTTGAAAGAATCCCATAAAATATGTAGAGAGAGGTGAGGGTCAGAGTTGAGTTGAAAGAATTCAGTAGTAAAAGAGCGGAAGGATGTGGAGAAATTAGGGTCAGTTAGTAAGGAAGAATTAAAACGCCAACAAGATGATTTAGGAAGAGGGGGAAGGAGGTCAAAGTCTGTAACAATAGGAGAATGGTCAGAGATGACAATCGGTTCGATAGAGGAAGATAAAAGATTTTGGGATAGAGAAGAGGAGAGAAAAATATAGTCTAGACGAGAGAAGGAGGCATGTGGGGGAGAGAAGAAAGAAAAATCTAAAGTGTCTGGATGAGTGAGTCTCCAAGAGTCAACAAGGTGGGCCTGTGCAATAGTATCCAAGAACTGTTTATGGGGCTTATGTTGGGTGAAGCGTACAGAGGCCTTAAGATCCTAGAAGGGATCAACTACTTGATTACAATCGCCACCTAGAAGGAAGAAATCGTTTTTATATTGGATGCATTTGGAAGTGATTGTGGGCCAAAAGGAAGAATCAAAGTGCGTGGGGCCATAAACATTAAACAAGGTAATAGGAATTGCATTCATAAGTAATTTAGCTAATACCCAACGACCTTCATCGTCTTTTTCTTCTAGTACAATCTTGCATTTGAGTCGTTTGTGGATCAAAATGGCAACTCCATTCTTTTTATGTGGGGCCGGAGAAAATGACACAGTACCAAACCATTGTCTTTTCAACTTTAAAGATTCAACATCAGAGAGGTGGGTCTCCTGGATAAGAGCAATGTCAGGATTATAAGAGAAGAAGTGAGATAGTACTTTCTGCCCCTTAATAGGATTATTAAAACCTTTCACATTCCATGAAACAACTTTAAATATTGAAACAGAGTAAACAATTCAAATTTAAAAAGTGCAAATATACAGTAATAGTGAAGAAACCAAGTATAGAAAGGCCGGAAGTAAGAAAGTATGAGAAAAGAATACGGGAGAGGGGGAAAAGAGGGGAGAAAGGAAAGGAAGAAAAACTAGAGCGAGAAAAGGGAGGGTGAAAACAGAGAAGACAGTACAAATCCATAAGGATGACTGCAAAAAACATACCTGAAGATGAATACAAAGAGGGATATGGGGAAGTGGTGACGAGTAACAAGACGAAGCAGACAAGAAGCAGAAACAAGACCGCACCGAGACCTCACAAAACTAGGTAGGGATGACATAGGATGAAGGGGATAGTCGGTAAGGTACAATTCTGCAATGGAAGGAAACAAAAACAATTAATAAGAAAGTCAGATTGAACAAAAATGAATATAAGATAAGATACAAATAATGTAAAAGAACATAAAATACAAGGAAGCAGAATATAAAACAGAAATAAACACTACAGCATACTAAAGGAAATAAATAAAGGGAAAAAGAACAAGAAGCATAACATACATGAAGTACATAAGAACACGAAAGAGCAGATCAACTAGAAGGTAGAGGCAGGAGAATAGTAAACCAGTTAGCCACTATTCGAAGGGGAGGACTCCATTCCTTCACCACTCTGCAGGAGGAGGAAGTTTCAAAGTTTACCAGGTTCCTTGAAAGGTCCAAGTCTTATTTTGATGAGTCACTCTGAAGGTGCAGGGATGAAACAAACCATATCGTGCTCCCATGGAGCGCAAAGAGGGGCAAAGGGAAAGAAATTTCTTCGTTCTAGAGGCAGTTGCATTAGATATATCTTGGGTTAGAAATACACGTTGACCTTGCAGGATACTTGTCATTTGGCTCTAGCTGCAGAAAGAATGGATAGAAGATCCGTAAATTTCAAAAAAAGGATGATGACACCCCGAGGTTTTGTAGATGTAGTTGTACGTGGTCCAAGTCTGTGAGCCCTTTAAATAAATAAATAAAATAATAAATCCACATTTGTAAAGCGCACAATCACCCGCAAGGGTCTCTAGGCGCTGGGGGCCGTCGGGAAGATTAAGCAAGCTATTGCCCAGAGTCACATGGTGCTGGGCTAATCTGCCGCCGGCCCCGGGGATCGAACCGTGATCCCCAGATTCCAGCGTCATCGCCCTGCTGATGGTCGTAGAGGATGGCATGTCCAAAAGTTTTGGAAGGAAAGAGGTGAAAAAAGTGACTGGGTCCTCCCCCTCAAGAGATTCTGGCAGACCATAAATACGAAGGTTATTCCTTCTAGTTCGATTTTCCAAATCCTCCGTATGATGTTGAAGTGAAAGTACAGTCTTTTCCAAGGAAGTGATGCGTTGTGTGTTAGATTGGACCTCAGGGAGTTGTTGTTCAAGTGAGGAAATGCGAGCATCCATGGTCTCCCACTTATCTTTTAAAAGTTGCATGTCTTTACTGGTTTCCTCCACAAATGGTATCAACGCCTGGATTTCTTCTAAAATCAAATCTATGGAGGATGAGGAGGAAGATTTATCCGGCGAAGGGGGATCTTGTTTTAGTTGTTTGGAAGAAGACGCTGGGGGTGAGGATTTATTTGAAGAGGTCTGCAATTGTGAAGCTCGCTGAGAAGTAGAGGTCCCCATCTTGAGAGTCTGTGAGGGAGCGAGCAAATCAGTGGGAGAACCCAGAGGAGTCTTCACAGAGGAAGGAAAAATGAATTTAGGCTTGTGTAACTTGACCATACGAGAAAGTCCAGTATTAATGATAACACGAAAAGAAGGTGTGTAGAGAACACTCTGTCTATTGAAAATTAGTCAAGTACCGTTACCAGAGGCAGGAATAGGAACTGAACAGAGACCTCCACAAAGAAATTAAGCTGTGCTCATGGACTTACGAAAAATCACTGAGAGACACAACTGCCTTGTGGAACATTGTAAATGTAAATGTAAATGTAAATGTACATGTATTTATATAGCGCAAATCACCGACCGGGTATCTAAGCGCTTGCTTAGGGAACCCGTCCTGGTATTCCCCTGTGAGACAACCCCGGCAGGGTATCCACAAGGTGAAAGCCAGGCATACCGCCGCGAGGGGCCGTTGTGAAGATTAAGCAAGCTATTGCGCAGAGTGTGAACCCATGAATCAAGTAGGCACCGGAGCGAGAATTGTCAAGTCCGTGGACATTTTAGGACTCAATTCCCCGCCGAGCCGGGAATTGAACCCTGGTCGCGGGCTGACCTCTGCTTCCAGGTCTGCCTCCTCTAACCAGTGAGCCACACTTCTCCATCCATTGTAGAGCTCAGAGCATAGAAGGACCATCCATGACATGGAAAGTGGTAGAAGGAGTAAAAAGGCTGGAACGCAGTTGAGAAGGTGTTGCAGAAAACAACATGGAACGTACAGTGGTCCAACACAATACAAATGTTGGGAGGCTTCTAATAGGCAGGCACACTGTAGGAAACGTAGAGGTGCAAAAGTAGAGATACTGCTATATATCCAAAAGAGAGTTCATCGTAAGGAATATTCATATATTAAACAGAGAAGCAAATGTTGTACACTCCAGTATGCAACAGACATTTCGCAGGCCAGGAAGAAAAGTTGTTGTTGAAGGAAGGTGCAGCGCGAACAAGACGCGCTCAAAATGGCGGCCTCCTGACAGGCGACAAGCGCATTTTGAGTAAAAAGTGGAAATTAGGACATATTACAGGCAGCAGGAATCTCTTCGGCGCTTACCGCAATGTCCGCGAAGTGATTGAGGAAGAGAGCGGAGAGCCAACGCTGAAAAGGATAGACAAATGGAGGAGTCCGTTGGTGCTGCGGTAGCGCGAAATGGCGGCGTCCCAAAGCACGCGTTTTCCAGTATGCGACAGGCTCGTCGCGAATTACACTGGAAAAACGGCTTAAAGGGGTCGTAAAAGAGATGTAGGTGCTCACCGCCGGTTCCGGTGCTAGATGCTGTAGGCTGCTGCGAAAACAGGTCCCTTCACATCGGGAAAACTGTTCAGAAAGCCTTTGATGCAGCGGAGCTCCGCAACTAGCCGGCCATCTTGCACAGCGTCCAAGCCACGCCCCCCTAGAAATTGACTTTTAATATTGCAAATTGTCTTTGGAAAGTGTTTTGATGTACCAGTGACTTAAGTACATTTATCTGGACTTTGCTGGTACATCAAAAGCTCCAAATGCTACCTTGATTAAAAATGCTTTGTTTATAATTCCATGCTGACGTCTGCTAACTCAGTGTTGGACTACAAACTATTATTTATTTTTCTTTTTTAAAGGATTCCAGGAAACATCTCTTAAATAAATGTTAGATCTCTTCATTTTAAGAACTACATCTTGCATAGGCCATGTTGTGAATTTCATTGGCAAATCCTTCTGATATATGCTTTTTGTTAATGTTTAAGGCAATTCCGCTTACATTCCCTATGGAAATCTTATTCCAATAACGTTTGAAGACTTTTCGGTAAATGTTCTGTCAGTTGAAATGCCCCCTTGCTGTAAACACCAAGAAGCGTTTAAAATGTCTCTGTTTTCTTTTTCCTCAGTTACACTTCATCTTTATCTATCCCTGAAGCGTGCAACAATATCACTATTCATCTTGTTTCTTATTTATATTCTATAAGGACCCTTTGGGATTAATTTAGCTATTCTTCTCTCATTAAATATTTTAGCTTGCTTAATAACCCATTCACAGAGCATATTACATACACAATAGTGGAGTAATCACTCAATACAGCAGAGCTAAAAAAATAAATGATGCTTGGCCAAGATTTGCTGTCTCGTGTCAAAATTGCCTGCTTCCAATCTAGCACCACATTCAAAGTATGAACTTAAAATAAATAACTGTGTCTGCAAATTCAAGATTCTTTAATAGAAGACATATCAACAAACAACAGATGCATTTCTATTATAAGAAATTGAATAAACGCACAACATAGAAGATTTTGTAGCAACAAAGAAAAGATGTGTCAATCATATGTTCCTATAATAGTCCACTGCAGTCAGGGACCATGTACCTCAATAATGAGCCCAACAAAAATGCTTTTGTAAATTCCATATCCAGATTCACTAAATGAAGATTTTATGGTTTTCAAAATAGCAATTCGGATTTATAACTGTATACAATATGCCAGAATGGTGTTTTTTTCATAGTCGTAAATTTATAGTTGAGGCTGGAAAGCAGTTTTTACTGGTTTGTGATGAGCATACATAGGACACCCCGGATGGAAAAGGCCTATTTAATGAAGGCTTAGGGTGGCATGCGCCATTCTTTTTTGTGGGTGCCTCCAACCCAGTGATTATGGGGTATGCAAACAAAGCACCCTGTAATCACAGGCCCGGACACATCAGTCCTGGAGCCAGCATCAGAGATGTCTGGTCTATCCCCACCTGTGTACTGCAGCATGGAGGGAGCCCAAAAGGTCCTCCCAGCTGAGGATAAAAACACGTTGCCTTTGGTCCATCCTCAAAACCTATACGAACAGCCGAAACAAAAGGTCTCAAAAACGTGGACCACTTGCTCCACATGAAATTGGACAGGTATTTTAGAGTTCACCAGTTATTCCTCATTCGAACCTTTTATCCGCGGACATTGCAATCAAGGCCTAAGGACCCAGGGTTTGGAAATATATGTAAACATATTCAAAAATATTTATGTCAGAACGCATGTGTAAGATCCAGGCAGGGTTTTAAAGCAGCAGGAAAAACGTTATGTTTCATAGGAGCTTTAGGGGATGAGTTTCACAACTAAAAATATGTTTCACAACTCCCAGTTAAAAAGTTGCATTCGCAGGTGCGGCGCGGCTATAAGCGCACTGCTAAGATGGCTGCTTGTGACTGAACTTCAGCAACTTGTCACCGCAGAATGCTGCTTGGCTCGCAATTGAGGAGTTTATAAATACTTTTTCTGGCGGCGGAACATTGGGAGGAGCAGATGATTTGCCTGGCAACTGTGGTGTCTATTCCTCAACCATGTTTTCCACCCCTCGTCTGAAGTCTTTCCGAGCTGGGATGCGGAGTTCCCCAGGGCTCCTCTTTAAGTCCTACGCTCTTCAACGCATACATGAAGCCACTGGCTGAGGTAGTTCGTCCGCATGGTGTCAAGATCATCTCCTATGCGGACGACACCCAGCTGGTGGTCTCCCTTGCTGAGAAGAGCGGCCTCCAGTCGCCACCAGACCTAGCGGCCTGTTTGGAGGATGTAAAGAAGTGGATGATGAGCTCATGCCTAAAGCTAAACGACAATAAAACTGAGCTGATGATCCTGGGCCCAGCCTCCCCCGCCTCCATAGAGCTGATCTGGCCATCAAGCATGGGAATGGCCCCACCCCCCAGAGACAACATTAAAAGCTTGGGCATCTGGCTCGACAAGTCTCTGAGCCTTAACACACAGGCCACTAAGATCTCAGCTACCTGCTTTGGCCTCCTTAGGGTGATTAAGAAAGTCCTTCCCCTCCTCTGTTCTGAGGCCAAACAGATAATTATACAGGGCCTCATCCAATCTCGTTTGGACTTCAATAACGCCCTTTATTTGGGAGCACCAGACTATACCCTACAGAAGCTCCAACGCACCCAGAATTGTGCTGCCAGAGCGCTGCTGGGAATCCCCCGGAGGACTTCAGTAAGAACCGGTTTAAAGACCCTGCATTGGTTACCTGTCAGGGACAGAGTAAAATTTAAATCACTCTGTATCGCCCACCAGACATTCTGGGAAACGGGCCCAGACATCAATCGCCCCCTGATTTCTCCCTACAGGCCCAACAAATCTCTTCGCTCTTCAACAGCATTCTTGGCCGAAATCCCCAGAATACGCAGAGCCAGAGCAGGAGGACGCTCCTTCTCGTATAATGTTTCCAAACTCTGGAACTCCCTCCCTCTGCAGCTGAGGAACAACCCCAACCTGACTACGTTCCGGAAACAGCTAAAAACCCTGCTATTCAATGCCTAAAAGTAACCTCAAGAGTGCTTCTTCTGTTTTAGCGCCTGGACGCCTCAGGGCAGCTGCAGCGCTCTACAAGTCACATTTTCATTTCATTTCATTTCATTTCATTTCATTCAAAATGGGGGTGATGGCGAGCTCGGTCCCTGCTAATACTGAAGTGAAGCATCTTGCCGCAGCCACTTTGTTGTAACGCATACCAATACTGAGATGGTGCAGGTGTGACAAATTTTGCCTGGGGAATCATGATCATCATTTTACAGCGAGGCCCCTTATTTTTCAGCTTTGTGCTTCTTAGCACCTGCTCACCACCAGCTTCCTGGCCTTGGCAGTGCAGCATTGCTATCAACAAAATGGTGATCATGTAATTCTGTCTTCCTCCTGGCCCCTGCTGCATCCACTCTCGCAGTAGCACCTTCGCTCTGGCTTTTACTCCTTCTTCAGATACCGCTACCTGCTGGCATTCTTCATGCATGGTGCAAGTTTGTTTAGTCCATTTTACTTGTGGCTGGGACCAGTAATCTTCATATATCTATCCTATCAGATGCCTAACACGAGACCTGCAGGGCCGCTGAAGCCTAGGTTGGGCATAGGAAAGCTGAGCTACACAAGGGCGTACACATGATGGTCAGTGGTACATACTTGAATTTAGTCACTACCTGTGGCACAAGTTGTATATGTATGTTGCTGCCATTACCAGTCTACGGTTTAGGAGTGTGGCTCTAATTAACTCATAGTGGTACCTGTGTAATCTGTGTGGTATCATTGTAGCTCAGTAAGGCAGGGGAGATCTAGTGGCTTGCGTTTTACACTTTTTGCTTCATTACACAGTTGTTTCTTCATTTGTTTCTTGCTACTTAACTACAACCCTTACCAATCACAATGCTGAGACAAGAATAAGCACCGTGGAAGATTTAACAAACTCCGAAGCTAAGGGATCCAAAATCTTGAACGATCTATCACATCTCTAAGGGGAGATCTCACAGAACAGGAGGATCATAACTGGAAAAGTAATCTACGTATTTTTGGGTTTACAAGGAATTGAATCTTCAGCAGGTGCTGACTTTTTGATTTCTTGGATTCCGGATGTCCTTCAGTTGTCTGTTAAAAAGGACTGTGAGATTAAAAGAGCCAATAGGGTTCCAATGTTCAAGCCTTAAAAGATGTTGAGCCTGGGGCCTGGGGCCTTTGATTTTTAAAAAGCATGGCCTGAAAATCCGTTCCGCTCGTGGAATGTGCAAATTTTTGACAATTTCATGGTCCGCGAATCACGCGAAATTGTCAAAAAATTTGCAATTCGCGCGTTGGTGGATTTTTTTTTGCTTGGTCACGCTTCAAAAATACAATCTCTCCCGCACGGCATTGACCTACCGTGATTCTGAGTTTGCCGAGTTGTTTTCCTCCCGGTTTTCGTGTGCTGCGCCATTTTCGATCTTGCTGAGACTTTTTCGACCCCGATTCTGTCCTAGCGTCCCGCCATCTTGCACTGCGAGACTTGTTGAACGCGAATACGTCATAAGGGCCTGCGATCACGCACCGCAAGAGAAAACAATTGCGAAGACGTAGATGCGACGTGCAGCTGACATCCGGAGGGAGATTTGAACAGCTCGCTTTCCCGAAATTGCACAAAAAATCTATCGCTGGCAGCATAAACCTCCTGAAAA
The DNA here is from genome assembly GCF_964263255.1 of Lissotriton vulgaris. NCBI lineage: Eukaryota > Metazoa > Chordata > Amphibia > Caudata > Salamandridae > Lissotriton > Lissotriton vulgaris. The sequence goes on from NC_141689.1 coordinate 1,899,099,307, forward strand.
TGATGATTTGGATCAGAATAGCTCCTCAGATTGACATTTGGCTGCATTGTTTTTGTGCAAGGAGTCCATTTTTTGGGGGGGGAGGGAGGAAGTGTCCCACAGTCTCCAACTTCCTGTTCCTGTCCAGCAGGTTCCTCCCAGTGCTTTGTCTATGTCCTGGTCACTTTTCATTTGGATCTGGAGCTGGAAGGATTACTCTTTGTGGCTGCTGTTGGATATTTGTATTTGAGGACTTTTTTTGGGATCACTTTTGGATTTGAGATTTAACAAGTAAGTTGGTGTTGTTTGTTTGGAGCATTGCAGTTGCTGCAACTACAATTTATAAACTTTTTCACAACTTAAAAAAAAAGATGTTGTGAGTACCCACAGTATCCAGTAGGCCCAGGGTTAGTCATGGGTGCATGATAAACTGTTTCTGTGAGTTTTGTAGAACTTAAATATCATTATGGCATGTTATTGAGTAGCTCACTGTTATATAAGGACGTTTTTTTTTTTATTTGGGATGCGTGTTAAAGCCATACCAATAGGCCCCAGGGGTAGTCAGTGGTGCATGGAGTCTTTCTGTGAGGTCTCTTGAATTTAAACATAATTTAGGCCATTGATGGCATTGGACTGAGGTGATTTTTGTGTGTATTTTGATTTTCTGGATGTTGTTGGGGCCTGGTCCAGGCCTGGCCATGTGGGTGGGGGCCATTTTGATGCCTGGTCCAGGGACTGACCATGTGGGTGGGGTTCCAGGGGCCATTTTGAAGCCAGGCAGTGTGCTTTGTGCCATAGGCCTGCACCAAGACTGCCTTGCTTTCATCCATTATGCCCACTGCTACTCAGTGGTGCACGGACCAAGTCTTTCTGTGGGGTCTCTTGAATTTAAACATCATTTAGGCATGGATGGCATTGGATTGAGATGATTTTTGGGGTGTTGTTTGGGCCTGGTCCAGGGCCTGGCCATGTGGTTGGGTGCCATTTCGATGCCTGGTCCAGGGCCTGGCCATGTGGGTGGGGATCTAAAGGCCATTTTGAAGCCCAGCAGTGTGCTTTGTGCCATGGGCCTGCACCCAGTCTACCTTGCTTTCATCCATTATGCCCAGGGGTACTCAGTGGTGCATGGACCAAGTCTTTCTATGGGGTCTCTTGAATTTAAACATCATTTAGGGCATGGATGGCATTGGTTTGAGGTGATTTTTGTGTGAATTTCGATTTTTTGGGTGTTGTTGCGGCCTGGTCCAGGGCCTGGCCATGTGGGTGGGGGCCATTTTGAGGCCTGGTCCCGGGCCTGGCCATGTGGGTGGGGGTCTAGGGGATATTTTGAAGCCAGGAAGTGTGCTATGTGCCATAGGCCTACACCCAGTCTGCCTTGCTATAATCCATTATGGACCTGGCCATGTGGGTGGGGAGGGCCTATTGAGGCCAGGCAGTTTTTTGCCATAGGCTTGCAAGCTTGCGTGCCAGTAGGCCTAGGGTTATGAATGGGTGC